>NW_027555736.1:118494507-119094507 GCF_003287225.1 Phascolarctos cinereus
GAGAACCAGAAAAGCTTCTTGCAGCAGAGACTTGAAAGAAGCTTCTTGACTACTTTGGATTTAGTTGGGCTAGATGATCTTTAAAGTCCCTTCCAGCTCTAAATTCTGCGATCCTGGTTGAACAACATAGGTTGGCAGTTGTTAAGGGAGGGGGCTGCCACCTCTGAATCTCCAGGAAGAAAAAATAAATTTGTGAATCGAACTAGTAAAATCCTAGAGCTAGTAGGGGTCTTTTGTAGGGCATGCAGTACAGTCCTTTCATTTTAAAGATGAGGAAACTAAGGCCCAGAGAAGTGAAAAAAATCTGACCAAGATCCCAGAGCTGAAAGTAAAACTCAGCTGCCCTTGGCTGCCAATCTATGATTTTTCTACTACACTGAGCTACTTCTAACTTTGGGTTTGAAAATCTCACCCTCAGATTTTAAGTGGTTGCCTAGAGAGAACTATCTGGCTATTTGCCCATCTCCAGAGTCTAGTCAAGTCCATTCCCAGAAATTGAGGCTCAGAAATTTCTCCTATTGTAAATCACACTCTAATAGTTGTCTAGTCAAAGATAAGACAGTTACCTCTGGCTGTCCTTTCCACTATAGCTCCAACACCCAGAGTTTAGTGTCCTAGTTTTTTTTTCCTTAGAAATTAAAATTAGCTATTTCATTATTTTTCTCTCTTCCATAGGAAGATTATTCTAAAGCTGAAGCTGATGCATCCAAAGGTAGGAGAAATTGGTCTTTACTATCAGGTTGTGGAATTTTTCTTAGGAAAGAGATTAATTTTATCAGCTGGGGCTCAGCGCTGGTCACAAGGTTTTCTCCTTTCCTAGGACCACACTTGTCTTCTCTCTTTCCCACTTCCTGGGGCATTTCCTTTTCTGCAGCTACCTCACCTTTTCTGATGCTGAAGTGCCAAGCCCTGCATCAGTCCCCTTCTACTTCTGGCCCTTGAGATCTTTCCTTGATGCTCTTCTCTGGAGATGGTGGCCTCATGAGTGCTGACACAACTCCTATTTGTGCTCAGCCATTGCAACCGATGGTGGGGATGTGAAAGCGCTTTTTCGACGGAGCCAAGCACTAGAGAAACTGGGCCGCCTTGATCAGGCCATCCTTGACCTGCAGAGGTGTGTAAGCCTGGAACCCAAGAACAAAGTCTTCCAGGAGGCCCTACGGAGTCTAGGGGGCCACATTCAAGAGAAGGTATGTAAATAAATATAGAAGGGGAAAATGGCTGGAAAGGAAGTATGGCAGGAAAGGATCTGGGGGTCAGAGTGAACCAGAAACTGAACATGAGTCACCAAAGCAGTTCTGAATTTTTAAATATGAATAAGTATTGTGTCATAATTATTTATCTACTCACCTTATAGCCTCTCTTAGACTGCAAACTGAAAGAGAACAGAAACTGTCCCTTATACAGTTTTATAGGCCTTGCAATGCCAAATGCAGTGTCTTCCATATATTTGATGTTCCATGATTGTGCAGTGAATTCTTGATTATTAGAATGACAGAATAATAGAATTTTATAGTGGGAAGAAACTTCAGCATCCATTTAGTCTAGCCATACCTGAAAAGAATTCCATCTATAACATATCTGACAAATGGACATCCTTCAGGGAGAAAGATCCTACCACCTCCTGAGGCAATCTGTTCCAGTTTTGGACAGGTCTGATTTTTAGAAAGTATTTTTTCCAACAAGTATAAATTTGCCTTTTTGCAATTTTCATCTCTTGCTCCTCATTCTGCTGTCAGAAGAAATCCAATCTCTCTTCCATTTGACAGCCCTTCAGATAGTTGAAGACAACTATCATGTCTGTCTCCCCCATCTCAAATTTTCTCTTTAAGAGAATTGGCCCCCTAATTCCTTCCTATAGCATAGACTGAAAGCCTTTCGTCTTCCTTATTGCCCTTATCTGGACTGATACTCTCTAGTTTATCAATATTCATTTTAAACTGTTGTAGCTATAGCTGAACACAATACTCCACATTTTATGGTTTGACTAATTCAGAGTACAGAGAGGCTCTTACCTCTTTATTCTGGGAAGCTATACCTCACTTAATGTTGCCCAAGCTCACATTAAAATTGGAGGCTGCCATATTACACTGCTGATTTATTTTGAGCTTCCATTACATCAAATCTCCTCTATATTTTTCATACAAACTACTGTCTAACCGTTCCTCCCCATATTGTACTTGTGAAGTTGTAATAATTTACATTCACCTTCATTGAATTACATCTTATTAGATTCAGCCCAAAGCTCTACATCTCTTTGGATCCTGAATTTGTCATCCAGTGTGTTAATTATCCCGGCCAACTTTGTGTCATATGTAAATTTGATGAACATGCTGTCTGTACCTTTAGCCGAGACATTGATAAAAAATATTAACTAGAACAGGATCATACACATAGTCTCTGGGGCTCTCCACTGAAAACTTCCTGTCAAGTTGACATTGAATCATTAAAGGTAACTTTTTGCATTCTGGATAGGGTAGGGACTGGACCTTAGATTTTATTGATATAGGGAACTCTATCTACTAATGCTAGTCACCACTTTCTCTGCAACTTACAGTCTTAGAGAGTTGCCTAGAATACTGAGAGGTTGTGACTTGCCCAGGGTCATATAGCCAGTATGTGTCAGAGGTAAGTCATGAACTTGGATCTTCCTGTTTTCAAGACCAGCTCTTTAGCACTATGCCATACTGCTTCTCCAGCACTTCTAGATCAAATTATATTACCACCTAAACCACAGTTCTCCATTTTTTCCACAAGAACAGTATGGAATACTTATGATATACTTGCCAAAATCTAGATAAATTATATCTGTATTCTTCCTTTGATCTGCCAATTTAGTAACCTTGTTAAAAGGAAATAAGGTTGGTCCAGTATGACTTGTCCTTGATGAAGCTACACTCGTTGCATTTGTAATCACTGCTTTCTATGTTAGACATTCACTAATCATCTTATTAATGATCTGTTCTAGAATTTCCCCAGCATTAAAAGTTGAGCTCATTAGCCCATGGTTTACCAAACCTTTTATCTTCCCTTCTCTAGACCTATGGTATTTCTCCCATTTTCCATGATCGTGTTAAATATAGTACTGACAATGGCTTAATTATCACATTTTTTACTACCCAAGTGGGAGTTCATCTGGATCAGATGACTTGAATTCATCAAAGGCAACTGGGTGATCTCTTACTGTCTTCTGGGTTAATCTTGATTATCATCTCCTTAATGCCGTTTTTATTATTTCATTTCCAATGCAAAGATCATGGTAGAAGGAAGACTATAATAGGGGAATGTCCTAGGACTAGAGCTGCTCTCATAGATGCAAATTGAAAAACAAGACAAAATAAATGATCAAAGTTAAGGGGTTATTTGTAGTAATATATCTATACCTATACTCATCTCTTTTTTTCAGAGGTCCAGGTTATAGGACTTCTTTTGGCACCCTTTATAAATATATACTATAGGTAATGATTCTACTACTATTAGACTTTGCCATACTTGGGTGTGGTTGCCAGCAAACCAAACAATAATCTTCCTGTTAATAACACCCTACTTCAGCATCAATACAAATTGCTACTGCTTTAGTAGGATGTGTGACTTATAAGTAAATGAGCCTTTAAAGTCTGAGAGGGTCTATTAGGCAGACATTTTCTTGCCTAAAGAACCAGTTTAACCTGGCTGTTATTCCTAGGTCTAGAGATGCTTAAGTAGGCAATAGCAACCTATATCTGCTGCTTAAAGGCAGAGCTTGAGGGATACTGGATTGGGGGAATAAATAGGGGAAGTATCTGTTGCCTTCATCCAAGAACTCTGAAACAGTGATTTCCTGTGTGCCTTTTTGGTTTTTCCAGGTTCGATACATGTCTTCAACAGATGCTAAAGTGGATCAGATGTTCCAGATTTTGCTGGATCCAGAAGAGAAAGGCACTGAAAAAAAACAGAAGGTATAGACCTGGTTTAATCAATATTGGGGTAAAACATTTCCAGTGTTCTTTTGATACTAGTTTGCCCTGGGTATTTTTGACATCTGGATGTTGCTGCTTAAGACATGTAGATAACTGGTAGCTTTAGCTCTAGAAGAGGTTTTACTTCTTGGCATCTATCCCTGTTCAGTGTCTGGTTCTAGGTAAATTGGTTCACTGCTACGTGTTTCTTTATGACCTGGTTTATCACAGTGAGGTTGAGGACAAAGATTATTACTGAGCTCTTGGTTTGAGTATCCTTTGGATCTACAGCTACTTTCATCCTCAGTCACCTGATGCAAAAGGGTGCACAACAGAATTGTCAGGTATAGGTGGAAATAAGAGATACATAGAGAATAAGAGCTATGTTGGAAAGGCTGGCGATTTCAGGAAGTGGGTGTGGGGGGCTACCAAGAAGGCATCTTTTTATTAATATCCTTGCCTTACTTCAAGGGATGATGTGACCTCCTGGTTGGTCTGTAGAGTTTGATGTCAATAGAGACTACAACCTAGGTCTCCCAACTCCTAGTCCAGTACTTTGTGCTACACAGTTTACTTCTGGCATATAGTTATTTATAGGCTGGTTGGATCCCTTGACTAAATTTTGAACACTTTTTCTTTTTCCATTGCTATAGGCTTCTCAGAATCTTGTTGTACTAGCACGAGAAGATGCTGGGGCTGAGAGGATCTTCCAGAGTAATGGGGTCCAGCTCTTACAACGACTTCTAGACACAGGAGAGACAGACCTGATGTTGGCAGCTCTACGAACGTTGGTTGGAATATGCTCTGAGCACCAGTCACGGGTAAGTATGGAGAGATTATTGAAAACTGCAGGACTAAGCTAATTTAGTCATACAGCTCTCCTAAATATTCAGATGGCACTAAGAATGGAGGTAAGTTGATGTGTCCCCTAGACAAGCTATTAGTCAAGCTTGAGCTCTGTTCCCTCATCTCAGCTTCAAGTCCATTCTAGGCTAGGAGTTACAAGAACTTCCCCTGCCTTCATTTCAACTTCTATAAGCTCATCCAGCACCAAAGTAGACCTCTTGGGACTAGAGAGATTTTCCCTGATTTAAATCCAGATCTCTAGGGCTATTTTGGAATTTTGGTGATTGAGGTAAGAAGTGAGCTAGGCATTTTTTGGCCTGGCATTCATCTGAATAGTTTTTGCTAGGTTGTTGCATAACATTCCTGGGGAGAATAAACTGAACCGGATGCTTTGGAACCAGGGAAGCCTACATGGAGTAAAGTAGCAATGAACCATTATGGAACTTCCCTGAAATGTTTTCTTTTAGAAACTGTAGCTACGGGACAATCTTGATATTATTTTGGTAGAATTACACTCAGACCAACCCTCCCACTTTGTTTTTCACTTAGACCTGACTTTTTTCAGAGTTTCTTGATCTGTCAACCATTCATAATAAGGACTGTTCATAGGGGTAATTCCCAAGCTGAAGTACTTGTTTTTTCTACTACAGACAGTAGCAACCCTAAGTGTGCTGGGCACTCGTCGAGTAGTAGCCATGCTTGGGGTCAAGAACCAGTCAGTGTCCCTTGCTACATGCCATCTACTGCAGGTCATGTTTGATGCTCTCAAGGAAGGAGTAAAGAAGGGTTTCCGAGGAAAAGAAGGTGCTATCATTGTGGGTAAGTCAACCAGTTTTTATTTGGACTTCCTTCCCATGATGCTTCATTGTTATGGATCATATAAAGAACTCACTTGATGGTACAGATATAGATGGGTCCTAAACATAATACATTGCTTTGGAGTTCTAAGCAACAAAGGAACTTGAGAATTGAATAAGAGTGCTCTGGGAGGGACAAAGCGCCTTAACAGAAGTGGAGGTCTGTCCAGATCTAAACAATAGGCATTCTACTCTATTCACTTTCTCTACCCTCTTCCCCATTTCCTTAACCTCTCCGCTAGGTTATTTGGTAAGCCTAGCATTCCCATTGGCTGCTAGGCTGCCAGGAAACATTGTTTTATCTTTGCAGATCCTTCTAGGGAACTGAAGTTATTGATAAGTAACCTTTTGGAATTGCTGACTGAAGTGAGTGTTTCAGCCCAAGGTCGAGATAATGCCCTAACTCTCCTGATTAAAGTGGTTCCTCGGAAGTCACTTCGAGACCCCAACAATAGCCTCACTCTTTGGGTCATTGACCAAGGTAAGAGACTCAAATTTAGAGGAGACTCTTTGAGAGTCTGTGTGTTGTCTGTCCTTTTACTTAAGTTGAGTAAGTTCAGCTGACATTCTTTCTTAATCTGTGTGTGACTAGGAGCTGGTTATTATTAGTAATAATAGTAACTTGAGTTTACATTAAAAAATTGTAACAATATATTTTGTGTTTACATTGCCTTCATTTTCAGATATACACCATTCCTTATAACAAAGAATTTAAAAAGAGAGTGGGGGGATAGAGGCAGTAGCACTGTTCAACAAAATTAAGCAACTCTGATAACATGTGCAATGTACCACACTCATAGACCCCCACCTTGGCAAAGAAGGAAGGAACATTTTTGGTTCACTTATTTAGGGCTAAACTTGGTCATTAAAATTACATAGCCTTTAGTTTATTTTTTAAAATGCTTTCCATTTACGTTATGTACATTTATTTCCTGGTTCTCCTCAATATTAGTTAAAATGGTTTATTATGCTTTTCTGAATTTTTCACATTCATCATTTCTTGTGGCACAGTAATATCTGTCCCATTCATATACCATAATTTGTTTAGCCATTCCCCAGTTGATGGGCATGTAATTTGTTTCTAGTTCTTTGCTACCACAAAAAGTGCTGCTATGCAATGACTACAACAATGTAAATGGAAAGAACAAAGATCCCCAAACTTAACACTGTATAATTGTAGTAACCAAACTGGTCTATGAAGAAAGGAAGGAAAATGTCCCTCCTTCCTTTCTTGGCAGAAATTAGGAGACAATAGTGGTTTTAGAATGTGGCATATGCTGTCAGATTCAGTTGATATATTGGTTAGTTTGCTGAGCTGCTTTTTTGGGGGTTTTTTGTTCTTTGCTACAAGAGATTAGTTTCCTGAGAAAAGGAGAAGAGAAGGAAGGGTCAACCTTTCATTCAGAAATTAAGGTGACGCGGGGCAGCTAGGTGGCGCAGTGGATAGAGCACCGGCCCTGAAGTCAGGAGGACCTGAGTTCAAATCCAGCCTCAGACCAAACACTTGGCACTAGCTGTGTGACCCTGGGCAAGTCACTTAACCCCAATTGCCAAAAAAAAAGAAAGAAAAAAAGAAATTAAGGTGATGTAAAACAAAATATATCAATAATAATTAAATTTTAAATGCCGCTATGAATATTTTGTGCTTTTTTTGTCAGGCAACAAGCATTTATTATGAGCTTACCATGTACCAGGCACTCTAAGGGCTAGAAATATAAAGGAAAGTAAAAAACAGTCTCAGCTCTCAAGCAACTTAATTGCAGAGGGGGAGACAACGTGTAAATAACTAAATACACACAAGGTATATACAGAATAAATGGAAAGTAGTCTGAGTAGCTGGGGAAAACCTGGGAAAAGGTGAACTTTTAGCTGAGTCTTGAAGGAAGCCTGGGAAACTAAGAGGCAGAGGTGAGGAAGGAGAGCATTCCAGGCATAGAAAACAGCCAGTTCCAAGGCACAGGGATAAGAGGCGGAGTATTGTGTTCAAGACAGCGTTGCTGGACCATGGAGTGTGTGGAGGGAAATAAAGTATGAGAAGACTAGGAAGTTAGAAAGTGACTGGGTTATGGGGAACTTTAAATAGTCATGTACAGTTGTATTAATGGAAATCCTATTGCTGACTTTTCACCCTGTTGCTGGCTTTGCCAGAACTGCTTTGTCTCCAGTTCCTACCAGTCTGTGTGTTCACAGACCTGTGCAGCATTCCTTCCTGAAAACGTCATCTGTGCCTCTCCAGCTTCCTACATCGAAATCTGTTCTCCTTGACCTCATACAGTCCGGAATTGTATCTAAGTAAAAATGTCTTTTCAGGTTTAAAAAAGATTCTGGAAGTGGGAGGTTCAGTTCAGGAACCTCCTGGAGACATTGCTGTGACAGAGAATAGCCGGATGAGTGCCTCCGTTCTCCTTAATAAACTCTTTGATGATCTGAAGTGTGACGCAGAGAGGGAAAATTTCCACCGACTCTGTGAAAGTTACATCAAGTAAGAAAATACCCACCAACTTCCATTTTCAGTGTCATGCAAAACAAAATCCTAATCCCCAGAGCAAGAACCATCAGGGAAGGGTTTTCAGCAAGTAGAGCAGCTTTAGAAAAGGATAGCAAGATCTAGAAAATAATCCCAGGTTCAGTTCCCTATCCCAGTATAACTTCATGTCAGAGAAGTTTCTTCCCTGACTTCAGAAGGTAATGTTTATTTTCTGTTTAAAATGGATAATCTGACTGACTTAGATTCTTAGATGACTAAGCCACAGCAGTTAGAGTCAAAATGATATAGTTCTTTCCCATTCCCATTTTTTCCTACTTTTACTGTTCAAGTGTCCTATTATCTGGGTATCCTCATAAGGAAGGAGTAACCTGGAAGATTAACCAGGGAGAGATAACAAAATATGAGAACCCTAGTGTAAGCATGACCATTGGATCTGTTTTTCCCAGGAGCTGGTTTGAGGACCGAGGGCTGGCTGGGAAGCTACGGGCTATTCAGACAGTCTCCTGCCTCCTGCAGGGCCCTTGTGAAGCTGGCAACCGGGCCTTGGAACTGAGTGGTGTCATGGAGAGTGTGATTGCCCTGTGTGCCTCAGAAAATGAGGCAGAACAGCTGGTAGCTGTGGAGGCATTGATCTATGCAGCTGGAAAGGCCAAGCGTGCCTCATTTATTACTGCCAATGGTGTTTCACTTCTTAAGGACCTCTACAAGCGAAGTGAAAAGGACAGCATCCGAATTCGGGCCCTAGTGGTGAGACTGGACCCTGGGCCTGGGAATGGGAGGGACAGTCTTGATGAACTCTATTTTCACTTTCATAATCAAGTATGTATTAACCATATATGTAACCACTAAGGATACAATGAAGTATGAGATGTGGTTTTTGCCTTCAAGGGGCTGACAATCTAGCTGGGGAGACATACCCATATAAAAAAGATAACACTACAAAGTAATGTGTGCTAAGTGCCAAATTAAGCCAAATGTCATTTAAAGGTCATCTCCAACTCCCTTATTTTATGCATGAGGGAACAGTCTCAGAAAAGTGAAGTGTCACAACTAATATGTGACAAAGCTGGGATTTGAACCCAGGTTTTCTGACTCCAACTCTTCTGCTGCTGTATGCTGCCCCTGAGGCAGAGCAGGAAGTCCTACAGTAATAAAAAGGAGGTAGGTGATCGGTGCAGGTTAGGATCAGCCAGGAAAGTTTTGTGATAGAAGTGATAAGTTGAACTGGGTCTTAGATAAATCAAGTCTTCACCAGGAGCAGGTTTTGTGAGGAAAGCTATTTTCTCCGACACTAGTATTTGGATATTTTTACTATAGATATGCAGCATTAGTATTGAGTAGGAGTTTTTAAACTTTCTTGTGTGATGGGTAGAATGATATTTTTAAGTACATAAAATAGGAAAATACAAAGGAAACCAATTTATTGAAAATAAAGACACCCCCCCCCCAAATCTGTTCATAGTTTCTGTGGGGAGTCCATGTATCTCAGGTTAATAACCTTTAGTGTAATGGAAAGAATTTTGGGCTAAAAGTCATAAAGTCTGGATTCAGATCCTCATTCCTCCCATTAGCATGACTTCATGCAGGTTGTTTTACCTCACAATGAGCCTCAGTTTTATTTGTAAAATAAGGATAATAAAACCTGTCTTGCTTCTCCCAAAGTTATTGTGAGGATTAAGTAAGATTACATATGTAACAGTGCTTTGTAACTAAAGCTATCTGTGACTATAAAGAAGTATTATAGAACTAATCTAACTATATTTCCTGTGGGGCATTTGGTTCCTAGGGGGTTCTTATTTAGAGCTTATTTGGAATTTCTTTCCCCGTAAACCTCTCAGCCAAAAGCTGGCAGTTTCTGGGGGGAATGTTGGTGGGTGTCTTGAGCACTAAGATTGAGTGCCATTTAGGCTGTGGGTATGAGACCTACAATGGCTGGCAGGATGTTCATCTCCAGTGGATGCTAGCTTACTTACCCACTATGGAGTATCTTTAAACACCTGAATGAATATCCTACCCACTCATGCCCAAAATAAATGATACAAAGTGTTGATATTTCTTGTGATAGCTGAAGACCTCTTAGTTTTTATAAAACTTCTTGGGCTCTTTCATCTCCATGGATATGCAATAGGTAGAACATCATCTCAGTAAGCACCTCAAAAGTTTCATAAGGCAAATTACAATATGTGAAAGGTGTAGTCTCTTCCTACATTCCACAGAGCCCATCAAAACTTGTGCTTTCCTTTTTCTTCCAGGGGCTCTGTAAGCTAGGATCAGCTGGAGGTACAGATTTTAGCATGAAGCAGTTTGCAGAAGGTTCCACCCTCAAACTAGCCAAGCAGTGTCGAAAGTAAGTTTGATGTGATTATATATGATTATATGATACATATATGATTATATGATAAGAGTTGATATGATTATGGAATCCAAGTGTCCATCCAATCCAGCTTAGCTAACTAGATTTCATGGAAGAAACACTAGGGATATGGGGTGGGAGCCTTCTCTAGCTATTTTTCTTTGTTGAAGAGTATGACTTGAATGTAGAAGGGACAGTCTTCTACTTTTAAAAAAATTCTAACTCTAACCTCTTTTTCAGCCTTCCATTCAACCTTTCCATTTCATGCCTTTAGATCTTTTGCTCCAAGTAAGCCCTCTCCAGAGCATTAGTGTACACAAACCAGATACGCTTGGGTTTTCCTCATTTATCTTGCTGATGTCTTTCCCCAGCTCTCATTTTGTTGATGTTCTCTTTTCCTACTACCTCCAGGTGGCTATGTAACGATGGAATTGATTCAAGCACCCGGCGCTGGGCAGTGGAGGGCCTTGCCTACTTGACTTTTGATGCAGATGTGAAAGAAGAGTTTGTGGAAGATGAGGCAGCTCTGAAGGCCATGTTCCAGCTTAGTAAGGTAATCTGGGGTTTCCAGCCTGGCAGCTTTGAGGAGCTTCCATACCAGAACTTGCTCGTTCTCTTCCTGGAATTACCCCAACCCTTACCCTGCCCCACTTCCTTCCCTTGGCTGGACTGAAACTAATGGAAGGATTGCATCATATCTTTTCTAGCAAGATTAACACAGTAGCTTTGGCTGCTATTTTTGGAACCTAGCAAATAGAAGCCATTCTCCCCACTCTTAATGTAGCTCTGCTCTGTACATTGAATGAGGTGTACTTTTGGTGTCCCTTGTATGCGACTCAGGTAATTTTAGAAGTTGGACTACCATTGGTGAGGATGGTAAACTACTGTTTACCTTTATAAAACCTGAGACCATTTTTGGCTTTTGGAAATAATAACTTAAATGCTGTATGTTGTATTTGGGCAAAAGGAGCCACTAGAAGAGGGTGGCCCACTTCTTCCTAGTTGAATCTTGGGTTAAGGAATATATGTGGAGAAGAAATGAACCACTCAGATTTCTAAGGGTAGAAGCTTGTACCTGACCTTTTGTGCCTTTTCCAGTGTTGTCTGAGACATGTCTCCTCTGTAACAGTATTTAGTATATGGTTCATCCCTAGGGATTTTCTCCAAAGGCAGAGCCAGTTGAATTCTTTTTCTTTTCTTTGTAGTTGGAGGACAGGTCGGTACTCTTTGCTGTGGCTTCAACATTAGTGAACTGTACCAATAGCTATGATCATGAGGAGCCTGACCCCCAGATGCTGGAGTTGGCCAAGTATGCCAAACAACATGTACCTGAGCAGCATCCTAAGGTGAGCAGGGGTAAGTGAGAGGTGGGTGATGGGTACTTCTTTAAATCACAGGAGCATTGGGCTAGAAGGGACATGGTTTCCCCAACTCTAGATGGTGTTCCCAAATCATAGAATTAGAGCTGAAAAAGACCTTGAAATAATAACATCTGGTCCAAAGTTATCATCTTACAGATAGAGTAATAGAGGCCTGAAAAAGTTAAGTTATCCTAAACAAATGAGTGTTTGCTGTTTCTAAAGATTAACTGGGAAATATTTTTTTATTTTGTTAATTTAGTGTTTAACAATTCATTCTCACTAAGTTCCTTTCTTTTTAAGTGTCTTTAGTTCTGCTGACCGTAAGGAGGAGTACTGTATGTACTATTTGTTAGTTGTGGTTTTCTGTTGAACTATAATTTTTCCCCAGGATAAACCAAGTTATGTTCGATCACGAGTGAAGAAGTTGCTTACAGCTGGTGTGGTATCAGCTCTCACGTGCATGGTGAAGAATGAAAACCCAGTGCTCACCAATTCTTGCCGAGAGCTGCTCTCCAGGTGCACCCGGGAACCAGGGGGGTGTCTGGTGAGGGACAGGTGACCCATTCAGGGCTAAGAGATGGTTAGGTGTTGGCTAGCAACTACACAGAATTATTAAGGCTTCATTTCCTCACATGAGAAAGTCTTGCTTGGGGCAAACCCTATAGAAACTCTAGTCATTTAGCTGTTTGCCTAGCATTGGACCAAGTGCCTAGGCCAAGAAAGAACCCTGTTCCCTTGACCTCCAAGCCATAGCTAATTAGGTTTCTACCCACAGAGTCTTCCTAGCATTGGTAAGAAGCAGAAGACCGTGGGAGTGTTGTTGCTCAGGGAGGGGGCAAGGTAAGCTACCTTTGGTGGTTACTTTCTTCTGCTAACCTAAGATCATTAGCTGTAAAAGTGACATTGTATACCAGAGGCAAAGGCTTAGAGAGTCAAAATTTTAGCAGTGAAAATGAATCTTCTTAGGCATAATCATGTCTAACCTTTAGTTTACAAGTAAAGAAATTTGAGGCCCAAATTATTTTTTTTGCCCAAGACCTCATGACTCACAGCATTTTGCATTGTTACCTTTTCATGTTCAGAAACTCACTTCAATTCTGTTCTGTGTTAGATTATGTAATTTACTCTGAAAATCACAATGTGCTCACTCTTTGTTCTGGGAATTTTGCTTTGGCCTTAGGTCCAAAACAAGAAAGTCTTGATTAAAGAGTGTAGATTTCAGTCTGTATTCAACAGCGAGCTTTCATTTTTTTGTATGTATACATATATAGATCATATACATATATAGCTTATTAATATTATTTTGAATGTCAACACCAAATAGAATTAGCATTTCCATATAGATCATACAACAAGAGAGAATACAACCTCTAATAATTTTTGCTAGATTTCTCAAACAAAGATTGTACCCTTAAGCCCACTTAAGCATCATTAAAGAATTTCTGCCAGTGAAGATAAGAGGTACTAAAAGACAGTGTGAACAAATTAATGCAAACCCATCACCACTATTAGAAAAACTATTTCAAGTTTATCCCTTTACTGAAAATGAGTCATTTATGTCCTCTAGCATATTATTGCATTTGGTATATATATTATTTTATACAATTTAGTGTTCTGTAGAGGAAAGAGCAACGGTCTTGGAGTCAGAACTAGGTTCAGGTCCTGGCTCTGCCACTTAGTGTGACATTGGGCAAATGACTTACCCTCTGTCAGTTTTCTCATCTTAAAATGAGGATGTTATAATGTATTGTTTGAAAAACCAAATGAAATAAACACTTAAGTGTAAACTATTGTTATTTTATGGCATACTTACGTCAATACATAAGAATATAACTTTGATATTTTCCTAATTTTTTAAAATTTCAGTTCCTTATTTAAAGATAAAATCTTTTTTTGGGGGGGTGGGATATTACTTTTCAGGCCTTACTGCCCTTAGCTCTGGAGGGCACAGATATTGGGCAGACTAAAGCAGCACAAGCTCTTGCCAAGATCACCATCACCTCTAACCCTGAGATGACATTTCCTGGAGAACGGGTATATTTTTTCCCCTCTCTCTGCCCTACTTAACTTCTTCCTCCTTCATTGCTAGACAGTGATTTTCTCTGTATTGGTACTGTTTCTTAAAATGGGACCAAAATGGTGCCTTTGATCATCTGTAGAGAGGGAATAGCGTGGGGGACAATGTTAGAATGAGTGTAATGCCTTTAATAGTGTAACCCTACTTCATTGTTTCTCAGGAGGGGTGTTCTCTGAGTTGGGGAGGTAAGGGAAAAGATAGGTATAAACATCTCTAAGGTGCCAGTGTTTGTATTTCAGGTCTATGAAGTTGTCCGCCCCCTTGTCTCCCTACTGCATCTCAACTGCTCAGGGCTTCAGAACTTTGAAGCACTAATGGCTTTGACCAACCTGGCAGGGATCAGTGAGAGGCTTAGGTAAGATGAAGTACCTATGTCCCTGGAACTCACAGCCAGCAAAGTAAGTTCCCTCTTCTTTCAAGCCAGGGCTACTGTCTCTTATTCTTACTCTCCAGCCTACTTAAATCCTGTTTGATTGATGAGCCAGAGCTAATAGGAAATTGAACAGGTGCCCTTTGGATTTTAGTGGGTGATGGTGAGCCTCTGTTGGAAAATGGAGGTTTTCACTGCTACTGAGGAAAATCTCTGGCCTGCAAGTACTGAGTTGAGTAAGGCAAGAGATGGATATATGTAGTGGGACCTTCACAATGCTGGCTTCTGCTCCCACAGGCAGAAAATCCTGAAGGAGAAGGCGGTGCCAATGATTGAGGGCTACATGTTTGAGGAGCATGAAATGATCCGTTGTGCAGCCACTGAGTGCATGTGTAACATGGCCATGAGCAAGGAGGTAAGGGGCCAGGGAGGAGGGGCAGGCTACCCAATGTAGATTCCATGCTTAGGGGACAATAAGAAGAAAGGGGCATAAGTATTCTCATAATAAGAGCTGAAATTTTTATAGCTTAAGGTTTGCCAAAGGCTTTTTCCATGCCTTGTCTCTTTGATACTGAAAACATATCTCTGAGGTATGCACTACGGGCGTTATCATGCTTATCTTATAGATAAAGAAACAGGTGAAGTGACTAGCCTAAGATCATAGATTGTAAATGTCAGGGTTTGAATTCTCTAATATTTTCTGACTCCAACTTGAGTACTCTTTCCATTCTATCAAATATGTCAAATGCATATAAAAGGCAACAATTTTTTAAGAAGGCAAGTTCTTTTCACTACACTAGGCTATTCTCTAAAGAATATATTATTCTTCACTAACTTTTCCCATTTTAGGTGCAAGATTTGTTTCTGGCTGAAGGTAATGACCGACTAAAGTTACTGGTGCTTTACAGTGGAGAAGAAGATGAGCTCCTACGCCGTGCAGCATCAGGTGGACTTGCCATGCTGACCTCACTACTGCCCCGACTTTGTATTCGAATCACCCAAGTGGTGAGTGTCATCTTACTTTGTATCAATAATAGTCTTCACTGTCTCAGTACTTTTCCTTCTTTGTTAACTGGGGTGAGGCAGCAATCTTTTAAGTGTTCAAATTGCCATGTAGGAGCAAGGTTTGTGCCATTCATCCCTGGAATAGGTATAGATCTACTATGTTGTTTGAGTGAGGAGAACCCATTTCTGGGTAGGTGATCCCACTTCTGTATTGGAAGAACCTGACACATTTTCTCTCTGAGAGAGTGAATCTATGACCAGGTCTTTTTTCTTTTTCCTAGACAACACATTGGCTAGAGATCCTACAAGCACTGCTATTGAGTCCTAATGTGGAGCTGCAGCACCGTGGTGCTGTAGTGGTGCTGAACATGGTGGAAGCTTCCAGGGAAATCGCAGTAAAACTAATGGAGAGTGAGGTGTTGGAGATCCTTTCTGTGCTCGCCAAGGGTGATGCTGGAGCAGTCACAAGGGCAGCAACTGCCTGTCTTGCAAAGGCAGTGGAATACGGGCTTATCAAACCCAATAAGGAGAAGGAGTGAAAAATTTGGGCTCACTTCCATTACCAGGGCTGGGGCTTAGAGCCCCTTCAGGCCTTGGTTCTTAACTTTTTGCATAATGCTTAATGCACACAGTGCCTGTTGCTACACAAGGAACAAAAATGTAGAAGTAGCTGTGTCTGGCCAGACAGGCAGCTATATTAGGTAGCAATTGAGAAAAGGGAGAGGGGGGCCTAGCTTCCTCCCCTGTCACAAGGTAGCTCTTTGGCTATGGTTGTGTGTAGTATTTCCCCCTCAGGGGCCTATCAAATATGGGTACCTGAGGAGGGGAGCAAGTGGACCATCACTAGTCCTGTGGATTCTTCGGCACCCTAAGAGGGATTCCAAGACAACTACTCTGTGAGCATCACCTGCTTCCAACAGTGTAATAAAATGTGTGAAATCTTCCACTTGTGGGCAGTTTATAGGAGAGTAAAGTGTTCAGGTACCTGGAGCTGTACTGGAGGGATACATGAGGAGTTTTACCCCATAGGGAAAGGAGTTTTTACATAAGAAAGTTAATAGATGGAGGTTATGTAAGACTGGAATAGTTTCTCCCTGCCCTCCTTGTCTGTTTTTTCATATGTTCAGTCCCTGAGTTAATTATAAAGGAATAGGCCAGGCAGGAACGAACCAACAACCCCAACTAGCCTGACTGATTTTTCCCAAGTTCACGCTTTCTACCCCAGCTCCTGTGGTTCTTTCCATGTTACAGATATGGCATGATTTAGCTACCACTGCTGTCACATCTATCCTGACCAAGATATGAAAAAAATCCCCTTTCCTTTTAATTCGTCCAGGACAAGTTTAGTAGTTTTTCAATTGTTCCATTCATATTAGCTTTAAATCTCCTTTTCTGTTAACTTCTTGAAGGGAGAGACTGTTATTTTGTATTTCCCCCACAATTTTAGCAGGCAGCATGTGATGAGATTAATCAGTTGTAAACAACAACTACAACGGATCTTTAGCAACTTTTTTTTTGCTTAGGCAATCAGAGTTAAGTGACTTGCCCAGGGTCACACAGCTAGTAAGTGTCGAGTGTCTGAGGCCACGTTTGAACTCAGATCCTCCTGACTCCAAGGCTGGAGCTCTATCCACTGAACCCCCTAGCTGCCCCTAACAACAAATCTTTAACACAGCTACTGCTTCTTCCTCTCATCAATGCACTGCCTTCTATATCTCTAGTAATTTTTCTTCTGCCCCAATCACCCTAGTCAAAATGTTCTCTAAAAGGTCACCAAAGACATTTCTAGCAGGTACTGCAAATTAATTACTTAATCTCATTTTAATGAGTGGAAAGAGAGCAATACGGGGAGGGGGGGGGTTGTTGTTTTTTCTTTGCTTTTAAAAAAATTATTTATTTTTAGTTTTCAACATCCACTTCCATAAGATTTTGAGTTCCAGATTTTGTTCCCATCTCTCCCCTCCCCCATCTCAAGACATATACATTCATATTAAACCTATTTTCACATTAGTCATGTTGTAAAGAAGGAACAAAAAGAGAGAGCAAATAATATGCTTTGATCTGCTTTCAGACTCCATAGTTCTTTTTCTGGATGTGGACAGCATTTTCCCTCACGTTGTCTTTTGGGGTTGTCTTAGATCCTTGCATTGCTAAGAAGAAGTAAGTCTGTCAGAGTTAGTCATCTGCACATGGTGGCAGAATACAGTGTTTTTTATACATTAAAATTTATATGTACATGTATTTTCATAAATATTAGTCATTAAAGTTAAATTCCTAAGACCACATAAGCCTACAAAGGCACCTTTAGATCAAGTCATTGATTTAAATTTTTCTTGTCCACTATGAACAAAAAGAATGTTTAGAAAAAATTTGTAGTGAAGTCCAGGAGGTATGAAGAAGTGAAAGTTGAAAGGGCCCTGAAGACATCAGAGTTGGAAGTCCCTGATAATTTTTCCTGTTGTAAGAGAAATAAAAAGCAGAGGAGAAAAGTAGGGAGTGGGAAGCACATTCCTAGAAGAGCCCAGAAATCTGGTGTGTCTGTGAAGTCTTCATCCTTGCCACACCCTTTCAGCACAGCAGCTGCACTGGCAAGTCCCAGGGTACAGTCTCTCAGGGAATGATGTCATGGATCATATCTTAGTTACCTATACCAGCAAGAATCATGTAAAAACACAAGGTAAGTTGCTTTGTACAGTAACAAAAAGCTCAGATGCCCGAAGCTATGCCCCAGGGCAGGTTGAGCTGTGCAAGAAGGTATAAAAGAAATTCCCCATGCCTAGAAGGCACTTGTTAGTGAAGAGCTAATACCCAGGAGGATAATGAGGGCTGAGACACTGGCGCTTAAAGCTTCTCTCACAAGGACAAGACATGTTTATCATTCTCTGAAGCTGAAAGTCCTGTTGGGACCTGTTGACGAGCTAATCTTATGCTAAAGTACATGGCATGGGAGAAGTTGGAAGCAAAAGGTAAAGACGGAGGAAGAAATTAATGGATATTTAACTAAACCATCATACTAGAAAGAAACATGGTGTTTCAGGGTAAGGACTGTGAGGAATAGTAGCAGCTATGCCACAGGGAATCCTGTTTCATGAATGTATCTGTCTTGAACCTGACCAAAGGAACAGGCTTGATGAGAACCCTTTGCTCATTAGTCAATAGTGAAAGGCCTAACAATAAAGATGTAAAAAATGTTCATTGGTTTGATAGGTGGAACTTATGGATCTCCGAAGATTTACAGATGGAAGGTGCCTTAGAGGTCATGTAGTTATGGTCTTTCATTTATTGTGCTAGCTTGACCCCTATTCCAGTTTTGTATTTGGATTCTAATTTAGGGAGGCTGAGCCTGGAGGCAGAAAGACCTAAGTTCAAATACAGCCCCAAACATTAGCTATGTAACCCTGGATAAGTCACTTAAACCTCAGTTATTATCCCAATTGTAAATTGGGATAACAATCCTTCCCTCCCACAGTTTAAGGATCAAATGAGATAATATTTTTAAAGTCCCTAGCACATAGTAGGCACTTAATAAATGCTTGGTTTTTTCCTTCCAAGTTGGTAATACAATTCCAGAAAATTTCTGTCCTCTTGCCTCAGTATACTCTAAAAGCTTAATGCAGTTAAGCTAGACAACTGAGCATTTGCTAGTTAATAATGGTGGTTAGTGAGGTAGAGGTTCATGGTATTATCGGTACATAGGCAGGGCCTTGTCCCACTCCCAATAGGGGGTATGCAATGATTAGGTAAACACTGCTGTGCTTTAATGGCATTCCCTCAACTAATTTGCATTAAACTTTCCAAACCAGCAAGCTGCCATTTTGGATATTATTCCTACTATCTTTTTTCCAACTGATTCTTCTGTGACTAGGAGTCTGACCTTTTTACAAGGTAAAGCTTTGTTACCTTTTCAGGCTTTGCCTGATGGATTAGGCCCCAGTCCTTGCCTCTTTCAGGGTGTTTTGGACCTGCTGCTGTATAACATCCCTGGCTCCTGTTTGCTGGTTCTTCTTTAGTTGCTATAGAAAAAAAGAATCACCAGTGATAAGCACATCAAAGCAAAATGGGGGTGAGAAGATAGAACCCAAAGCTAGTCTATAGCACACACATAATGGAAGGCAAGAAATGGACATCCAGTATATGCTCTCACCATCCATACAATTTAGCAGAAATATGATGCTCAAAGAGCTCACAGCTTTTGTTTGTTTATTTTTTACTTACTCCTGCTTTTCTTTCTCTTTCTTCAAATGAAAATCTCCCACTGTTACATCACATATTCTATGAATTTCTGGCCAGTCACCACAAAAGGCTTGGAATATTCCTTTTCCCACATTTCAATCTGTGCTTTCAACTCCACTTCCAGCTGAGGTCATTAAAAAAGGAAAGCTTACTATCAATAACTTGCTAATATTTTATTAATCTTGCTGTTCTCAAAAAGTTGACTTCTATTCAGAGGCTGATGGTACTACTTTGGTATATTTGTGACTCTAAGCAGAACATGAGAGCAAGACAGAGAATGTGTGCAAAACTGATCATCAGGAAACAAAACCCTGGCTTGTTTAGAGAACACATGATGGAGGAAAGAGAAATAAACCACAAGCATTCCTCCTAAACAGAAATTTTCTGCTTTGATGGCACCTGTTGCTATGGCATTCAGCAAAACCCAAGTCTCAATGGCTGGAAGTCTTAATGAGAATCCTTATGAGGGAGGAAGCTCCATCTTGAGAACTTCCTTTGCTACCCAATGATCAACTCTAGTAAGGATGGTCTCCCTAAGAGGGCTATCATGTAGCATTCTGCCTGCTTAGAGAAATTAATATAGAATGATTTGCTTCTTGGGCAGAAAACTTAAAAGATGGATTTCAAAAGATATTTTATTGGCATCTTGTTTTTTATAATCTTGATTCCTGAATGTATCTTTCTCATTCTTTCCTCCTCCATGAGTCATCCCTTATAACAAAGAAAAAAATTGGAGAAGGAAGCAGTTCAGCAAAACTAACCAACACACCAACTAAGATTGAGGGCATGTGGTATGTACCACTCCTGGAGATCCCACCTCTACAAAGAAGAAAGCGATGTTAAGGGACATTTTCTTAATTCTTCTTCCAGGCCAAGTTTGGTCGTTATCATTAAGCAGCATTCAGTTTCAAAATTTTGTTCTTTCCATTTATGTCGTTGAAATCAGTGCGTGTTGTTTTCATGGTTTTCTTTTTATCAAAGATAGATTTTGAAATGAGAGACCTTGCATGCAAAACATGAGGAACACTCCAAAAAGTATTGTCTATCTTAGAGAGGGTTTTTTGGAGCTTGGCTCGTTGCTTTTCTTCTTTCAAGAGATTTCTACCATGGCTTGGATCTGAAGCTTTTCTCTGTGGAAATGGTATATTTAATTTTTTTAAATTTATTTTATTTTGAACTGAAATAAAATGTTATTTCCCTAACATAGTAGAATAGAAAAAAAAAGATGACTGCATATGAAATTACAAATCTATTATATACAACTTGCTATTCCTTTAAAATATATGTTAGAGTTTTCATGTAAATTTTTTCTTCCCTCCCCTCCCCCAGAGATGACTATCATTAGACACAAATATGTATTCATATGTAAAATAATTCTATACATCTATTTATCCATTCTTTTTCTGGATGCAGATAGCATCTTCATTCATACATCATGTGTAGTTAATTTGGGTATTTATAGTAGTCAAAATGATTATTCGCTCCAAGTTGTTCTTAAAACAATATTGTTACCATATACAACATTCTCTTGGTTCTGCTATTTTGCTCTTCATTATTTCGTGCAGTTATCCATCTTTTTCTAAGATCATCGAGCTCAAGGCATTCCCCGGTTGACAGACATTCCCGAAATTTCCAGTTCTTGGCCACTACAAAAAGAGCTGCTATAAACATTTTAGAACATAGAGGTTCTTTTCCCTTTTTCCCTGTTCATCTTTGGAAACAGACTTAGTAGTGGTATTGCTGAGTCACAGGGCATAGACAGTTTAGTAATGCTTTGGGCATAGTTCCAGATTACTCTCCAAAATGGTTGAATCAGTCTACAATTCCACCAACAATGAATTAGCATCCCAATTTTTCCATATCCCCTCCAAAAAAAATTTGTCACTTCTGTCACTTTTCCCTTCAATCATTTTAGGTATAAAATGGCATCTCATGGTTGTTTTCATTTTCATTTCTCTAATCAATAATAATTTAGAGTATTTTTTCATATTACTATAAATTGTTTTGATTTCTTCATTGGAAAACAGCCTTTTCAATATCCTCTGACCATTTATCAATTGGGGGATGACTTATATTTTTGTAGATTTGACAAAGTTCTTTATATATTTGAGATATGAGACCTTTACGTGAGAAACTGTATAAAATTTTTTTCCCCCAGTATTCTGCTTAACTTCTGATCTTGGCTGAATTTGTTTTATTTGTACAAAAACTTTTTAATTTAATGTAATCTAAATTGTCCATTTTATACCTCACACTTCTCTCTATCTCTTGTTTACTCATAAATTGTTCACCTCTCCATAAGTCTAATAGGTAATATATTCCATGTTCTTCAGATTTTCTTGTAATACCTATATTTATATCTAAGTCATGTATCCATTTTGACCTTATATTGGTAAATGATGTAAGACAGGGGTTGGGGAACCTGCAACCTCAAGGCCACATATGGCCCTCTAGGTCCTTGGGTGTGGCCTTTTGACTGAGTCCGGGTTGTACAGAACAAAACCTTTTATTAAGGGGATTTGCTCTGTGAAGTTTGGATTTAGTCAAAGGGCCACATTTAAGGACTTGGAGGGCCACATGTGCCCTCGAGGCCGTAGGTTCCCCACCCCTGGGTAAGATAATGGGCTATGTACAATTTCTGCCAGATTGCTTTCCAGCTTTTGCAAAAATTTTTACCAAATAATGAATTCTTATCCCCAAAACTTAAATCTTTACATTTGTCAAACACAAGGTTAATATAGTCATTTGCTGCTTTAAATTGAAGACAATATATTTTAATTAGAGCTACTATTTAACCAATAAATCCAAGCACAGAAGGGAGATTTAGTTCTTAGAAGCCCTTTAATTCTATAAAACCATACCTTCCAGGAGCCAGGAAGATATTCCTTCACTGCACTAACAACTAAGCTGCCAGAAAAGGAATCCAAAGTATTTCCAACCAGAATTGATCTTTAAGTAGGTTTATGAGAAGTCATCAAGATATGGCTTGTGGTAATAAAAAAAGAGTTAGGAGACAAAGCCAGGTTTCAGAAATCTTGATACACCAAGGGAATGGGGTTAAGCAATTGTGTTCAGAGCAATTTATTATACCCTTTTCTAGCCTTTTCCTACCTCCCTTCCTCCAAAAAAAGTGCCTCACATTCCAAGAAAAGCCTCCAGTTCTTTTTCCACTTCTGAACACCTTTAAAAAGTTCTTTGTGCATCTCATAGTTTCACAATTTCTGCATCATGGAGCTGGAGCAAGATCTCTGTGTAGTCTTTGTGACGGTAATAACGGAGTCAAATTTTAAAATTCCTCTAAACTTGAGTAGCCTAGTCACATTAGACTTTCTTTTTTTTCAATACAGCAAAATGCCCCAATTTTCCAAGTGTTAAGTAGTCACTTACACTTTTATCACAGCCTCTGGATAATTATAGCCTCACTTGATCCATTCCATCCTGTCTTTTCCAGCAGATTGCCCCTCTATTTCCATACTTTCTCACCCGTCTTTCATTTCTCTCTGTGTACTTTATGCTACCCTGGTATCTACAAGCATGACCATGTCCCCTCCATCCGTAAGCTCTCACTTGATCCATCTATCCTGGCTGGCTATTAACCTATATGGCTGTCCTTTCTTTTGTGGATAACCTCCTTAAGGAAGCTACCTGCAATCCATATCTCCACTACCTTTCCTCTTACTCTTAGCTTTTTCCAGTCTGGCTTCTGACCTCAATCAACTCTTTCTAAAGTTACTTATGCTCTCATTTATTTATTTAACTTTTATTTTTTCCGCAATTACATGTAAAAACCATTTTTAGCCTTTACTTTTTACAGTTTTGAGTTCCAAATTTTCTTCCACTCTCCCCTCTCTCCCCCCTCACTAAGAAAGTAAGCATTTTGATAAAGGTTATACATGTATAGACATACAAAACATATTTCCATATTAGTCATGTTGTGGGAAAAAAAAAGCACAGACAAAAAAAGTCAAAGAGGGCAGCTAGGTGGTGCAGTAGATAGAGCACTGACCCTGAAGTCAGGAGGACCTGAGTTCAAATCCGGCCTCAGACCAAACACTTGACACTAGCTGTGTGACCCTGGGTAAGTCACTTAACCCCAATTGCCTAAAAGCAAAAAAAAAAAGTAAAAGAAAGTAAAAAAAAATAGTATGCTTCAATCTGCATTGAGATTTTATCCATTCTTTCTCTGGGAGTGGATACCATTTTTCATCATAGGTCTTTTAGAATTGTCTTGGATCATTGTATTGCTAAGAATAGTTAAGTCATTCGTAGTTAATCATCATAAAATATTGCTGTTACTATGTACAATGTTCTCCTGGTTCTGCTTACTTCACTTTGCATCAGTTCCTGTAAGTCCAGGTTTTTCTAAAAGCATTCTGCTCATCATTTTTTACAGCACAATGGTATTCCATCACAATTCTATGATTTCTTAATTGACAAATCTAATGGCCTTTCCTTAGTCCTCATCCTTCTTGACCTGTCTGTAGCCTTTGACACTGTCAGTCCACCCTTCTGTCCCATGTTGTTTCTTCCATTAGTTGTAAGCTCCTTGAGGGCAAGGATTGCTTTTTTGTCTTTCTTTGTATCCCCAGTGTTTAGCACAGGGCACATGACAATCTCTCCCTAAACTAACCTTAATAAAACACAGTAATCACTATATGACTCAAAAGGTTTTGATGGTTCTCCACGCATAGAATAAAGTCCATCCTCTTTAATTCCTCCTTCTAGGGTCAGGAATATTTTTTACCTAGAGCCTGTAAACTTCTTTAGAAATATATCATATCGGGGGGGTGGAGCCAAGATGGCAGAGTGAAAGCAGTGACTTGCTTGAGCTCTCCCTCAAACACCTCGAAATACTCATAAAAAATGGCTCTAAACAAATTCTGAAGCAGCAGAACCCAAGACAACCTGGATGATTAATCAGAAAGGTGTGTCCCACAGGGCTGGGAGCACATCGCGCGTGGGCGCTCAGGCCACAGCAAACCAAGAGTGTGGCCGGGGTGGGGGTGGGGGGGCAGCTGCTTCCTGAGCTTCAGGCCCATAGACTGAGGGGGAATCCAGTGGCTGATCAGAGAGGGATTGCAGGGATCTTTTTGCCAGTGCTGAGACAGGAATCTCTTGCTTTGCCCCTTTTTGGATCTGGGTCACAGTTCTGGGCTGCAGTGCTGGGGTGAGGAGGAATGCTGGCATGGTAGAGCTTGGAGTGGCTGTGAAGAGGAACCCCTCCTCACAGTTACAAGACAGAAAGGAATACTTGTGGTCACAGGCCAGGAAAGCAGTAAACACCTCACCCCTTACCATACCACCTTGGAAGAACTGAAAATTTATAGGTCCCTACAAGTATCTCTGAAAACAGCTGTACCCCTGAAGCTTGGGACAGTACATTCTCCACACTGGAAGCAGACTCTTACCCCTAACAAAGATTTTAAAACTCAAGTAGTTGCCTGGGATCATGAGCAAACCTCACAAAAAGAGTCAGACTATATTATCTTACTTTGGTGAAAAAGAAGATCAAAATATACAACCAGAAGAAGACAACAAAGTCAAAGCTCCTACATCCAAAGCCTCCAAGAAAAATATGAATCAGTCCCAGGCCTTGGAAGAGCTCAAAAGGGATTTTGAGAAGCAAGTAAGAGAAGTAGAGGAAAAACTGGGAAGAGAAATGAGAGTGATGCAAGAAAATCATGAAAAACAAGTCAACAGCTTGCTAAAGGAGACCCAAAAAAAAAACACCTTAAAAAATAGCCTAACCCAAATGGCAAAAGAGGTCCAAAAAGCCAATGAGGAGAAGAATGCCCTAAAAAGAAAAATTGGCCAAATGGAAAAGGAAGTCCAAAAGCTTACTGAAGAAAATATTTCCTTAAAAATTAGAATAGAGCAATTGGAAGCTAGTGACTTTATGAGAAATCACGACACAGTAGAACAAATCCAAAAGAATGAAAAATTAGAAAACAATGTGAAATATCTCATTGGAAAAACAACTGACCTGGAAAATAGATCCAGGAGAGAATTTAAAAATTATTGGACTATCTGAAAGCCATGATCAAAAAAAGAGCCTAGACATCATCTTTCAAGAAATTATCAAGGAAAACTGCCCTGATATATTAGAACCAGAGGGCAAAATAGAAATTGAAAGAATCCACCGATCTCCTCCTGAAAGAGATCCCCAAAGGAAAACTCCTAGGAATATTATAGCCAAATTCCAGAGTTCCCAGGTCAAGGAGAAAATATTACAAGCTGCCAGAAGGAAACAATTCAAGTACTGTCGAAACACAATCAGGATAACACAAGATTTAGCAGCTTCTACATTAAAGGACCACAGGGCATGGAATATAATATTCTGGAGGGCAAAGGAGATAGAATTACAACCAAGAATCACCTACCCAGCAAAACTGAGTATAATCCTTCAGGGGGAAAAATGGTCATTCAGTGAAATAGAGGACTTTCAAGCATTCTTGATGAAAAGACCAGAGCTAATAGAAAATTTGACTTTCAAATACAAGACTCAAGTGGAACATGAAGAGGTAAACAGGAAAGAGAAATCATAAGAGACTTATTAAGATTGAACTGTTTACATTTCTGCATGGAAAGATGATATTTGTAACTTATGAGAACTTTGTCAGTATTAGGGTAGTTGAAGGAAAAAAAATTATATGTATGTATATATAGATAGATAGAGGACACACAGGGTGAGTTGAAGATTAAGGGGTCTTATCTGGAGAATAAAATTAAGGGATGAGAGAGGATTATACTAGGAGAAGAAGAAAGGGAGAGGTAGAATGGGGCAAATTATCTCACAAAAAAAAAACAGGAAAGAAAAGGCTATTACAGTGGAGGGGAAATGGGGGAAGGTAAGAGGGAATGAGTGGATCTTATCCTCATCAGATTTGGCTTAAGGAGGGAATAACATACACATTCAATTGGGTATGGAAATCTGTCTTACCCTATAGGAAAATGGGGGGAAAGGGGACAAGAGAACAGGGGGATGATAGAGAGGAGGGCAGATTGGGAAAGGGGGTAATCAGAAGTAAATACTTCTGAGGAGGGACAGGGTCAAAAGAAAGAATAGAATAAAAGGGAGGGCAGGATAGGATTAAGGGAAATAGAGTTAGTTTTTCACAACATGTCTACTATGGAAGTATTTTGCATAACTGCACATGTATAACCTATATTGAGTTGCTTGCCTTTTCAATGAGGGTGGGTGGGGAGGGAGGAAGAGAGAAAATTTGGAACCCGAAGTTTTAAAAACCCATGTTTAAAAAAATGTTTTCACATGCAACTGGGAAATAAGAAATACAGGAAATGGGGTACAGAAGTCTATCCTGCCCTACAGGAAAATAGAAGGGAAAGGGGATAAGAGAAGTGTGGGGGGGTGAAGAGATAGAAGAGAGGACAGACTAGGGGAAGGGATATTCAGAATGCATGCCATCTTGGGGTGGGAGGAAGGGTGAGAGGGGGTGAAATTTTGGAACTCAAAAATTTGTGGAAGTAAATGTTGAAAACTAAAAATAAATAAATTTATATTAAAAAATATATCATATCATATCATATACATATATATATACACACACATATGTGTGTATATGATTAATTTCCTTTGTAATCCTTTGTGTTTTGTGCAGTTAAAAACACCATTTTGATTAAAGATCCATAGACTTCAGACTGCCAAAGGGGTCTACAACACAAAGGTTAGGAATACACATTCTAAGCCCTCTAATAGCACAGCTTTACCTTTCAAACTCCTCCTCTAAATAGATAATGCTATGTGCATTCTAAACTCCATGCTTTTATTCATACTATATCTGTTCTACTCTTTCTATTGAAATACTATCCATTCTTTAAGGCCCAAGTCAAATGCTACCTTCTACTTCCAGTTTTCTCCTGCCATTTCATCTTAGTTACTGTTTGTCTGGCATTTAATTGTACTATTGCTTTTTACGTAATCACACATTATGTATTGTTTATGGTTATTTCCTAATATTTATCATGTTTATATGTCAGCCATCTAAGCTCCTTAAGGGTAGGAGCCAAGTTTTCTAAACGTCTTCTGCATCCCCTGCCTCAGGATTAAGCATAGTAGGAATTCAGATACTCAACAAACATAGATGCTTGTCTATGATAGTGTCATCCCAGGTGGTCAGCTATATTAAGAGATTCAAGAGGGAAAAGTTTCCTATTCCTGACAGCTCTGTCATATCATTTCTAAAGGAAATGCTTCAAATGAGAAAAACTGCAGATCATGTCCAACAGCTTTACAAACTGTCATCTGTACAAGAATACCAATTTATACTGATAACCAGAAAAATAATATCACTTTAATTCCTTTCCAAATGTATTTTCTTCTTGTCTGGAGATCTGGCTTATAGAAATGCAGCAGTAAGCAGGCAAGTCTATGTTGATATAGCCCCATACTAATTGTCATAGTAATGGGTATTCTGTTGCTGAGTGTAAAAGCATTTTTCCCAATATGGTGCCAGCCCTCAGTCACTTTCTTCATGTTCTGAATCTTCAGCTTCTCCAACCAATCCACTTCTGACTATAGCTGCAAAGGGGAGAAGTGTCCAAAAGGTGCTGCTCTTTTTTCTCAAGAACAGTCTTAACATTAGTTTTATGCTAAGCTTCTTTTGTTTAGTCAAGCCTCAGTTTAGAGTTTGATTTCACTTAATCATCTACCAAGTTTTCGGGGTTACAATTAACAGGCAAAAGTACTGGCAATAAAGGGTTAGCTCAATAATTTAAGATATTCAATGACTCAAAAGTATGTTCCAAGCTGGTTTCCAAGAATGAATTTATAAAAAAGGGTCTTTAATTTCCTAAGTCTTCCACAAAGTACAACCTCTAAAATAACTTTCAGAGGATAGTAACCAAAACCCAGAAAGCCATAGAGACAGATTTATGGTCTCTTTGCCAAAAATGATGGAAAGACACAGTAACTTCTGTTTTAGGAGTAACAATCTATGGTATACACACCAAAGATAATGCACCCCATTCCCATGGTGCAAAAAAATGTCTCAGGTCAGAGGCTAGAGAGCAACCAGCAACCCTTTCTTTCCACATGTCTGGCACACTAATGAAAAGAATCAGAACCTTAACATGCCAGGATAGAAAGGTTGCCCATCTCTGGCTCATTATATTTTCTTACCACTTTTCTGATCTTGGCCTTTGACCCAGTCATGAACATGGCCAGAGCTTCTCTCTCCTGGGTAGATATTTGTCACCATTCCCAGAGTTCCCTGATTTGAAGAGTGTAGCCCTTCATACTCAGCTTCATTCTCAGCTTTCTCCATTTCTAGCTGCAACAAAGAAAAATGAGTTCCCAGTCAAAGCAAAGTACCTCCTTTTAAAGAGGAATAGATGAAGATGTTGAAGAAAGAAGGCAGAGGACAGGGCTGGGTGTCTGAAATCTGATCAGCCAAAAAAAAGAAAAAGAATGAATTAATGAAAAAAAGTTAAGTCCTCACTGTTCACCAGGCCCTGTGCTGAGCACTAGGCATACAGATGCACGCAAGCAAGACTGTCACTGTCCTCAAGAAGTTTACATTCTAATGTGGGAAGATAACACATAAACGGGAGGCAGAAGGAGAGAAATACATGACTGGCAACATGGTTTAGAAATGGCAGAAGTGACCCTGGGCAGGTCACTACACCTTAATTGCCTCACTTCCCCCCCCCAAAAAAAAATGGCAGAAGTGCTGTGGAAGCCTGATGATTCCATGACTCCACGCAATAATTGTACAAAGCTCACCCATGGGAGGTCAGAATTCTAGGGACAGAAACCACATTCCAGTGGGAAGAAGCTGAGGAAGATGACACAGTGCAGGCAACATGGTTTGGAAATAGCTAGGAAGTGAAAATTGGCTATTTAAGGCCTTTCAGACAATGGCTCAGTCCTGCTTCTATTTGTATTAGGGCTTTGATGGAAATATTAACTAGAATCCAAGGCAGCTGAGTAAGGTGGTGAAAGAGGCTGGGAAGCTTATTTTTCAGGAGTCCAGAGGGAGTGAATGAGTAGGAGTAAACAGCCATTCACAATGAGTTTGTTTAAAGGACAAAAGATGACAGACTACTGTTTCCCACAAGTTTGAAGAACATGGGGAATTTTGTAATCACCTGGAGAAAATGCATTATGTTTCTCTGTCAGAGCCAAGTACCTATGCACAAAATGTCAGTTGGTCCCCCCTAACAAAGAATAGGGTGAAAGGGCTAATGGTATACCTTTCTCTAATCAGTCAAAACACATTTATCCAGCACCTACTAGATGTGAGGAATGATTCAAAATCAAAGAATGAAACAATCCCTGTTCTCAAGGAGCTTATATTGCAAGGTCAATGAAATGTATATGGAATGAATGAAAAGAAGTTCTTCAAAAGAGAATAAAAACAGGAAGATGCATGAGAGAATCCTAACCTGGGGGGGGGGCTGAAGGATGGAAAAATGTGATATGGGGGTGGGGGTGGGGATGTGAGAAGAAAGACTATCTTTTCAAGCTATGCAATAGATGCAATGTTCTTTCCACAGAGCAAGGAGCTGGACCCTTTCAGGAGGAAAGAGCTTTTTGTGTTCTGCTCCAAAGGAAGGATGATGTAGAACTGCGGTGTCACCAAGAGAAGAGTTCAGGGCAGCGAGGTGGCACAGTAGATAGAGCACCGGCCTGGGAGTCAGGAGGACCTGAGTTCAAATCCAGCCTCAGACACTTGACATTTACTAACTGTGTGACCCTGGGCAAGTCACTTAATCCCAATTGCCTTGCCCCAAAACAAAACAAAAAACCAAGAGAAGGGTTCTTCAGGACTAGTAAGAAGAAGAAATATAAAATATAAAATAAAATATAAAATAAAAAGTTGGTGACTTCCTGCTGAAGGGTATGCTAACCACTAATAATTCAGAAGTATATTAAATATACAGCATAGAAGCATTGTGGCAATGGCTAGTATTAGAATCAGAAAGATTTGGGTTCGAATTCTACCTCAGACACTTACTAGCTGTGTGACTCTGGGGAAGTCACTTAACCTCTGCCTTAGTTTCCTCATGAGATTTGTAAAATGCTCTGTAAATGTTAAGGAACTGTATAAATGTAAGCTATTATCATTACTACTACCTTCTTCTAGTAGTTTACCTAAGGACAAATCATATTGAGAAGAGTGGCAGTGATTTGGAAGCATTGTACAAGTAAACAAAGGCCTTAGGATATTTTCATCATTGCTACTAATTGAAGAAAAAGCTTTAGAAGAGAAATGAATTTTGGAAGTGAACTGTTTAAGAAGTCCTGGAATAGAATTTGGATTTCTGGACCAAAGCTTACATGAAAGGATTGATGAACACTTGTCCAAAGACGTAGTACACCTAACAAAAGCCAGTAAAAATATATCTGCCTGGAGTCTTTTCATCTGATCAACATATACAGTCTATACCGAAGATGGAGAGGAAGGGAAGAAACTATTCACAGATATTTGACAAGCCAGATACTACAGAGAACGATAGATTCAACATAGAAAAAATAATATCAGCAGGGTAGACCAATTGATTTGCAGAAGGCAGTATCCAAAAAGAGAGCTTGCAATATGACCTGCAGCCTCAAATGTCAATATGCAAATACATAAAATATGGATAATAAGATGAACTAGTTGTATTAATGCAAGGGGATAAATTTGACATCACAGATATAACAGAAATTGTAGGGTGGGATTCATATTGGAACATGGCTATAAAAGATACACCTTACTCAAAGGGAACAGAAAAGATAATAGGGGTGTTAGAAAAATGTTGCATATGAAGAATGACTTGTGAGAAGATTCACCCCTCTAGTTTGGGAATGATGGTGCGGAATATATGGGTAAGGATAAACAGATGCAATATTATCCTACTACAGCTCACCTAACCAGAACTAGTATATAGAATGTATACTATTTGGGAAACAGAGAGATCTGGCCTTCAAATATCTAGATATGCTAGGATTCTCTGCCAAATTCTTAACTTCTCAATGATAACTTTATTTCCCTAAATAAAAAAGCAAGAGAAAGTATTATTCTGGGCTTGAATTCTGACTAAAATAAGGAATTGGCTACTGAATTTAAAATAACGGGCTCCATGTGAGGACATGACCATGCTATTTTAACATTTCTGATTGAAAAAAGGGAAACTGGGTTAAATATGTAAGACACAGTAATCAATGACTATAGTAATCTATTATTTGATAAACCCAAAGACCTCAGCTTCTGGGATAAGAACCTACTCTTTAAAAAAAACAGCTGGGAAAACTGGAAAAGAGTATGGCAGAAACTAGGTATAGACCAAAATAAAGTCGAAATGGGTTCATGATTTAGATATAAAGGCTGATACTATAAGCAAACTGGGAGAGCAAGAAATAGTTTACCTATCAGATCTATGGAGAACAGGAGAATTCATGACCAAACAAGAGATAGAAAACATTACGAAAAGCAAAATGGATAATTTTGATTACATTAAATTGAAAAGTTTTTGCACAAACAAAGCCAATGCAACTAAGATTAGAAGGAAGGTAGAAAATTGGGAAATCATTTTTACAACCAGTCTCTCTGATAAGGGCCTCATTTCTAAAATATATAGAGAATTAAGACAAATTTATAAGAATACAAACCATTCCCCAATTGATAAATGGTCAAAGGATATGAACAGACAGTTCTCAGATGAAGAAATTAAAGCCATCTATAGTCATATGAAAAAATGCTCTAAATCATTATTGATTAGAGAAATGCAAATCAAAATAACTCTGAGGTACCACATCACACCTATCAGATTGGCCAACATGACAAAACAGGAAAATGATAAATGTTGGAGAAGATGTGGGAAAATTGGAGCACTAATGCATTGTTCCACCATTTTGGAGAACAATTTGGAACTATGACCAAAGGGCTGTAAAAATGTGCATACCCTTTGACCCAGCAATAGCACTTCGAGGGCTATATCCCAAAGAGATCATATTCATGCAAGCTCTTTTTATGGTGGCAAAGAATTGGAAATTGAGAGGCTGTCCATCAATTGGGGAATGGCTGAGCAGGTTGTGGTATATGAATGTAATGGAATACTATTGTGCTATAAGAAGTGATGAACAGGCTGACTTCAGAAAAACCTGGAAAAACTTGTATGGTGTGATGATGAGTGAAATGAGTAGAACCAAGAGAACACTGTACACAATAACAGCCAAGTTGTGCGATGATTAATATTGATAAACTTAACCCTTCCCAGAAACACAAGGATCTAAGATATCTCCAGAAGCCTCATGATAGAAAATGCTATTCACATCCAAAGAAGAACTATGAAAGTTGAATTGCTATTTTTTTTCTGTTCTATTGAGTTTTGTTTCCTCTTTCTGATGGTTCCTCCTATTAGTTTTAATTTTTACTTACAACTTCACTAATGTGAAAATATGTTTAATAGGAACATAAATGTATGGCCTATATCAGATTGTGTGCCGTCTTGGGGAGGGTGGTGGGGAGGAAGGGGGAGAAAAATTTTAAACTCAAAAGCATATGGAAGTGATTATTGACAAATCAGAATAAATCAATAAAATTTTAAAGAGGAGAGAAAAGGAAAAGAAAAAAGGGAAACTGAGCAGCCTGGAATACATTTTGGACTTTTGGAGGGCAATCATGTTTCAGAAGATTTAAGGAAAGAATAGGCACTCTCCCATAGCCTAAAATTCTACTGAGGGAGCCAGGCCAAGAAGGATGGGAAGTTCTGAAGAATAAAACCCTGAAGGACCAAATACAAAAGAATCTAATAAGACAGAAAAAGGAAAAATTATTTGAAGAGATGAGCCAATAAGGGAGAAAACAGCCACCAAGTTAGATTTTTAAAACTCTATATATCTGTAGAAGGTAGAAGTAAAGAAAGGTAACAGCTAATGGGCATAAAAGAGTGCTATGGTTTTAGTATAAGTAGAATCAGAAACTCAGAATGAGCTGAGGGTGTTGATGAGTCCTAAGGAAGACGAAGGAGTCTTTTTTAGCTGTGTAAGGGCAAGAAAAAGGACAAAAAGACAGAACTGCTATTTGGGATGGACTAGCCAATAATAAAAGATAAAAGAGAGAATACAGAACTATGTAACTCTTATTTTGCTTCTCTTTGCTTAATTAAGAAGAATGATTTTCATCTCAGGAAGGACAGAACAAACATGATTGAGAGGGAGTTGAAACTGAAGATAAGTGAGGTCATGGTAAGAGAATCTCTAGCTGCCTTCAATGAGTTAAAATCACTAGGCTCAAACAAACATATCACAGTCTGAAATAACTGGTGAGTATGACAGCAAAACCATCATTAGTGATCTCTGAAAATCACTGAACTGGAAAGATACTACAAAATTGGAAATCAGCATATTTCCCAGTTTATCCTCCAAAAAAGTGTAGTCTATATATGTTAGTAAACTTGACTGATGCCTGGGAATATTCCAGGATGTATTTGAAAAAAAAAAAAGTTTTCTTTTTTATTATGATCTTAACAAACATCAACAAACATGGATATTTCCATATATAAGGAACAGGAAAAAAGGATTTTGTAGGAAATTGTGTATCTCTATTACATATAGCTTATTTTTTCAAGTATATATAAAATTTAACATGATAGTACAAGATGGCCATGCTTGTCTGTATTCCCTATTGAACTTCTCCAACATCTGTCATTTTTTTTTGGTCAACTTTACCAATCTGATGGGGGTGAGGTAGAACCTCAGAGTTGCTTTAATTTGCATTTCCCTGATTATTAGTATGGGACAGCTAGGTAATGCATGGGCTGGGAATCAGGAAGATTCATTGAGTTCAAAGTACAAAGCAACTAACTACTAGGAGCTATGGGAGTTCTGATGTTTGGTGGACAACTCAGGCAGGAGAGTTGCGCTTAGCAGAATCAATGTGAGATGTCCTCAATGCTCATGCTTTTGAATATCCTTCTCCTGCTATGGCTAAGTAAGTCTTCATTTGTTAACTGTTTAATTATACATCCATGTAACTGTTGAATGATATAGGATTGTCTCCTTTTGTTCCAATTTTAAATCTATACTACCAAGGGAGTTGCTTGGGGCAGGTCTAGTCCAGAACAGTAGTGTTTGAGCTGAGTCTTGATGGCAGAGGTGAAGAGGGACAGAATTCTAGACATGGGGTACAGCCAGGTGCAAAGGGGTTGAAGTACAACATGTTATGAATATCAAGTAAGCTACTATGTCTAGACCAAAAGATGCATAGATGGAAGTAATATGTAAGACTTAAAAGGGAGGAAAGGCCAGGTTATGGAGAGCTTTAAATGTCAAACAGAACCATTTGTATTTTGTTCATATTTGATCCTAGAGCTAATAGAAATTTACTGAATTTACTGAATAGAGGAGGGGTTCAGACCTATGTGTTAGGAAAAGTGGAAGGAAGGAAGACCAACCAGAAGGCTATTGAAGTATTCTAGCTAAAAAAGTGATGGGGCTTAAACTAGAAAGGTGGCTGTGTAGTAGAAAGGGGTATGATGGGGTCATATATATGAGATAAGCAGAAATGGAAGTGATAACATTTGGCAACTGATTGAATATGTAGGGTGAGTGAGAGTGAGGAGTCAAGGATGACACCCAAGGAGAATGTTGGCACCTTTGGCAGCAATAGGGAAGTTTGAAAGAGGGATGGGTTTGGAGAGAAAGATGATAAACTCTGTTTTGGATAAGTTGAGTTTAAGATGTGCAATAGGCAGATGCTGGTGGAAGACTGGAGAGATCAAGAGAGATGTTAAAAGTTAGACAATTAGATCTTAGAACCGTCAGGATGGATAGTGATCAAACCCACTGGAGCTGCTGACGTGACTAAGTGAGAGAATGTAGAGAGAAAAGATAAGAGAGCCGAGGACAGACCCTTGGCGGACACCCAATTAACAGGTAGGACATGAATAAAGGCTCAGCAGAGTGCGAAGGAAGAGCCAGACAGGTAAGAGAAAAATCTTGCTGTCAGGAAAATCCAGAGAGGAGGGACTATCCAGGGGATGACTGACAATGTCAAAGGCTGCAGAGGTCAAGAAGGATGAGGGCTGAAAAAAGGCCATTGGATGTGGCAATTAAGAGATCACTGGTAACTGTAGACAGCAGTTTCAGCTGAATGACGAGGTTAGGAGTGAGAATGGATAGGGTTTAGAAGAGAATGAGAAGAAAGCAAGTCCAGGTATTATACTCTGTAGAGGGCTTTTTCAGGTTTAGCTGAGAAGGGCAGGAGTGATATCAGATGACAGCTGACAGGGATGACAGAGTCCAGTGTGCACACAATCAGAGCCAGTCTTTTCCACAGTCATACCACTTCCAACACAAGAAAACAAGATAAAACAGGGGTCTAATGCAAGTATATCAATCAATTGCCTCTAGGCAGGCAATGGTTATCAGGAATCTCACCTATGCACCCTGACATTACTTAGTTCCTCCTAGTGAAGAGGGCAGATAGCATTTCAAGTATATTTATTGTCAGACTTCTTTTATCCCTATGTATTATTTAATCTGTACTGTTTATTATTTTAGCTTCAACGCATTTTAGTTTTATATTTGAATCCTAATTTAGAGAGGCAGCATGACATAGAGTTAGGCCTGAAGTAAGGAAGACCTAAGTTCAAATTTGGCCTCTAGCTGTGTGGCCCTGGGCAAGTCACTTAACCTCTGCTGCCTCAGTTTCCTCAACTGTAAAATGTGGATAATAATAGCACCTACTTCCCAAGGTTCTTGTGAGGACCAAATGAGATATTTATAAAGCACTTAGTATAGTGCCTGGCACATAGTAGACACTTAATAAATGCTTATTTCTTTCCTTCATAGTGGACAGAGTGATGGACTTAAAAAGTCAAGAAGACCTGGGTTCAAATCCATCTCAAACACTTAGTAACTATATGACCTGAGCAAGTCACTCCTTGTATTCTCAGAACAATATAGAATAACCATTCTATTGGTAGAGGAAGTTTCCTCATTGATTGTTCCCTATGCCAATGAAATCACATGACTCTGGACCCCACCCCCCAAAAAATTTAACTAACTTCTTGTCTACTGGTACTGGTCTTCATTGTGTTCTTCAACCAACTGATACAGTTCCTTTGCCTGATCTGGCCTGTCTTAGAACCCAATACAGCAAACCCTCAGATTCTAAACTTGAGGTTTTGAATACTGGTGGCACCTAGTTTCATATGATTTATTTGCATTATTATAGTATTTATAGTATTTATATATTTGTATTATCATAATATGTTCATGTTATATATATTATAGTATCTTCATACTATAATATAGTATAAACATGTAACTGTTTTAGTTCTCTGACAATTATACCCATCCCACTTCATTTCCAATTGTAGGTTTCAGCATATCATGTACCATAAAAAACCTTTATAAGGCAGTCTTTTTTCTAGTATCCTGTCATATCAGAGGGAGGTATCACCCATCACCTCTTGTTCCCCAGGAGCCAAAGAATCAGCTTCCCTAAAAAGCTCTTCCCACTCTGTCTTTCACCTCAGCAAGTATTTATTCAACTGCAATCAATCCCCTGTGCTAGGCTGCCCTAGAGAGATACAAAGGTCCCTTCCACAGGTTCTAATCAAGTAGGAAAGCTAAGGAATGTTCATAAATAGCATTTATCACATTTTGGGTTAGTTGCAAACTAAGTTCAAACCAAATGCTGAAGGAACAAAGAGAGGGAGGGCAAAAATCAGGAAAAGCTTTCTAGAAGGTGGTATTGAATGATAGGATTTCAAGGAGAGGAGGAAAAAAATAGACAGATAAGAGGACATTATGGATGGAAAAGCAGCCTGAGCAAAGACACAGAGCTAGGAGAGAATAGGACATACACAGGGGCAGTGATTACTTTGACTGAAATATGTAGTACGTGAAGAGGAATGGTAAGATATAATAAGATTGGAAAAGTATATTAGGGCTACATCAGCTGAAAACTTTAAACACTACACTAAGGGATTTGGAATTTAGGTAAAGGTTGAAAAAAACTTTTTTAACAGGGGAGTGATAGGTTTAGAGCTATGCTTTGGAAAGAGGAGTAAAAGTGGTATATAGGATTGATTAGAAAAGGAGAGCATTGGAAATTGAGGGAAAGTAAGTCCAGATGCTGAACCAGCACAGTGGAGGTAGGAAGGAAAGGAGAAGGATAGGAGAGAGTGAAGACTGCTTTGTTACATGATTAGATGTGAGGAGCAAGAGAATAAACAAAGGTAGCCAAGATTTTGAAATTGAGCAAGCGAGAGGATGATGGTACTGTTAACAGAGATGAAGAGGAATAAGTTTAATAGAGAAGAGGTCAATTTTGTGCGTATTGAATTTGAGGTAATGGCTGGATATCTAAAATGTCTCTGTCTAACAAGCAGATGGAAAAGTGGACCTGAAGTTCAGAAAATAAGTCAGGCAGAACTACAGTTTTAGATTTAGGGATGGCCTGGTCTTGATCCTCAGCACCAGCCATTAATCAGCACTCAGCACTCAATCCTTAGAGACTGTATAAGACTTAGCAGAAATGGTTCCAGTTTTAACTCTTTTAAGTGTCCTGTTCTTTTCCATAAGAATCAATTCTTCTTAGGGGCCTTTCCTTCAGGCTCTTTTCCTCTGCAATCATCATGTCCAGGAGGCTCTACAGCAAAAGAGAATCAGTCCATAGAATACTAAAGAGAATCAGTCCATAGAATTCTAAAGAGTGATTAGAGGTTAAAAAAAAAAAAGGAAAAAACTCCATAGTATTTCTGGAATAGAGGATCCTAACAACAGACAAAGCCTAAGATGTCTTAATGCTAACAACTTCACAAAAGTCAAATTGGCAGTATACATCCAGGGTAAGCATATGTGAAGTCAGAGCCCTGAGGCCACAAAGGAGATCACAGCTCCACTCACTTGGACATGTTCTCTGACAACGTCAAGCCTCTGAAGCCTTTGATCCTCTGGTATTCCCACAAAGTCCCAGATTTCTCGAAGTTGGTCCAAAGCTTTATAGAAACAGGCCATTGAGCCCTCCACCAAGACTTTACTAAACAGCAAAAAGAAAAAAAAATGGACCTGTCAAATCAACCAGTGTTGTCTAGACTGGGGACAATATTTATAAGGACAAAAAATAAAAATAAAAGTAAAAAGCATCACATCAACTCATGGAAATCAAGTAATTCTGATCACAGGGTTAATTTACTTCTTCATCTACAATTTAGCCTCCAGGATGTTCCCACAATAATAATAATTCAATAAAAGAGGAAAAGGAAATTCCCTTACTACAAACTCTCCTTTATCCAAAATAATAGCCAACACTGATAGGTCTTGTCCTTAAGTTTGCAAAGCACTTTTATATGCAAATTTTCCATTAGATCCTCACAATGACCCCATGAAGTAAAGTATGGCAAACATTATTTTCCTCATTTTATAGATGAGGAAACTGAGGCATAGAGAAGGTTCATGACTCACCCATGGAATTAACCCAAATATATAAGACCAAGTTATGGTACTAAATAGATTAATAGGTCAAAGGATATGAACCAACAGTTCTCAAAAGAAGCACAAATACTAACAGCCGTTGGAAAGATTGTTTCAAATCACTAATAAGAGAAATGTGCTTCAAGACAGCTCTGAGGTTTCACTTTACTTAAGCCCAGCAAACTGGGCAAAGATGACAAAAGCTGGAAACATGAAACAACAGATACTTTAATACACTGTTGGTGTCTTTGTTGGTATTGGAGCTGTGATTTGGTCCAACAATTATGGAAAGCAATTTTAAATAGTGCTTTTAAAAAAAAGCAACTAAAATGTTCATACTGTTTGACCCAGAGAACCTACCACTATACATATTTCCCAAGGAAGCCAAAGACAGAAATAAAGGTCCTATAAACACCAAAATATTGATAGTAGCACTTTCTTTTGTAGGAGTAATGAACTTGAAACAAAGTAGATGCCTATCAATTAAGAAGTGAATACCCAAACACATTGTGGTATATCACTGTAATGAATCATTATTGTGCTGTAAGAACAAGAACTCAGAGAATTATGGGGAGACATTAATTGAATCAGAGCGAAGCAAGCATCACCAGGAAAACAATATATACAATGACAATAATGTAAGCACAAAGAACAACAACAAAAAAAACCCTGAATGTTGTATAACTTTAATGACAAAACTTGACCCCAGAAGAAACTTGAAAAAATGCACCTTCCTCTCTTTTTAGCAGAAGTAGGGGATTATCACTGTGGAAAAGTGTATCTACTACCAGACACTATTAATACATTAATTGATTTTGTTGAACTGCTTTTCCTCTTTAAAAAAAAAAATTGTCATAGGTCCCTACAGGTAATCTCCCTGTACCATCCCTCTCCACCCCCTCTACCCAACAATAAATCAGAATGGTTTCTGAAGATAAATAAGCACTCTTCTCACTTGTATTTTTGTATAGTTACCTAACATGTGAATAGATAAATAAAAACTATTTGCAAAGCTCGACAGAGTGAAATAGAAAGAGAAGGACTGAGATAAAGAACAGTTAAATATATATCCCTACTAACGGAAAATAAAGGAGGCTCTGGATTTTGGATGTATCAGGATGTATCAGGGAGATCATAAAACTATCTAAAACCTGTGACCTGGTGCTACCATTATTGGATATCTACCCCAAAGAGATCAAAGACAAAGGGAGGGAAAGGGCCTGTCTGTCTGTCTGTCTGTCTGTTTATCTATATACCGGCCCTAGAGTCAGGAGGACCTGCATTCAAATCCATCCTCAGACCAGACACTTAACACTTACTAGCTGTGTGACCCTGGACAATCCACTTAACCCCAATTGCCTAAAAAACAAACAAACAAAAAACCATAACTATCTATATTGCTGCTACAAATATGTGTGTATGTGTGTAAATACAGCAGCATTTTTTATGTCAGGGAACTGGAAACAAAGTTTCCAGCTAAGGAATGATTGAACACACTGTGGTATATGAATGGAATGGAATATTATTATGCCGTAAGAAATGTCAGAAGAATACAGAGAGACTAAGGAATGCTAAAGGAACCAACCACACTGGTGCATGTCACATACCTTGGCCTGCCACTTAACTCATTCCTACATTTAAATCTATCCTACAAAATTCTAAAGAAATACAGTGACATGATTAGATTTTCCTAATTAATAAAACTGCAACCTCTTTCTCATTAATCAGGTAGCTCAAATCTCTAGTTCATTAAACTAGAGAAACTTCCTTTTAAGAGTAATAATTCAAGGGCAGCTAGGTGGTGCAGTAGATAGAGCACCAGTCCTGAAGTCAGGAGGACCTGAGTTCAAATCCGGCCTCAGACCAAACACTTGACACTTACTAGCTATGTGACCTTGGGCAAGTCACTCAACCCCAATTGCCTTAATAAAAAAAATAATAATAAATAAAAAAGAGTAATAATTCATACTTCTCTATATATTAAATGCCTTAATCTCCATGACTTAACATGGTGAATATTAAAATTACTGAACATACAACTTAGTACAAAATTAAATCAATAATAAACCAAAAAGTTAGTATTTATAATATTTTGGTTATCACAGCTATTGTTACCTCAAACCATCACTCATAGCAAATTACTTCACTTCCAGAAACACAATTTCGCTATTCAGTTCACTCCAGAAATGGAAAGTCCCTCAAGGATCTTCTTCATATTTCTCTTTAAGATTAGAGTTAAAATTCAGTCTCTCTTGGAAATATGTTGTTATACTTTTCTTTTTGTCCTCTTTTCAGGCCTACCAGGAAAAGTTATTTGTAGAATACTTTAAAAATAGCTAATTCCTCAGTCTCTTCACAGAATTCTACTTCTCTTTCTTTATAATGTAACAGTTAAGACAGTTCTGAATTTCTAGCAGCCAAGGTGGTGGAGTCAGCAGTACTATATTCACCTCCAACCAACCTGCCAACCATAAAATAGCACCCCAGAACAAATCCTGGAACAGTGGAGCCAAGTGGAAAGACAGGGTGGAGCTGTCTTTTGGCCTGGGAGACTGGGGGGATTGGCAAGAGGGGTCTGTCTCACTCCTGTAAAATGGAAGCACATTCCAGGACAGGAAGCATCCTAGCAAGTCAGCAGCAAGCCCCACCTCAACAAACCCATGGGAGATCTTGAGCCCCAGTGCGGTGGAGAGGGCAGGCACCAACACTAGCACTCCCAGGTGCCTTGGCATAGCCAGGAGAACCAGCAGACTCCAGCTCCAAGAACCACCATGTGTTTCAGTGCACCCCAGGGCAAGCAGGCATCCTCCAGGGGTCAGACTTCCCTGTGCTTCAGTGTATCCCCAGGGAAATGCAGAAAAACCTGACCAGGCACATTCCAGACACCACCATTAGGACCCCAGCTCAGCACCAGGTAAGCTCCCAGATCCCTATGGCCTCCAGCAGCACCAGCCAACCTCTACCCCACCCCTGCAGTGCAGCAACAGATGTGAGGATCCCCCAAGGACCTCAGGACAAGATCATTGCAGCACCAGGGAAAACAGCCGGGGGTCTGCAGCCATCGGCAGAAGAAGCCCCTTCCACCCTGGGAGCAGAGCTCTAAAAGAAATGAAAAAGGCCAAAAGAAAAAAGGTGAGGGGGGATGAGCAAAAAACAACAAAAAATAATCTGACCATAGAAAGTTATTATGGTGACAGGGAAGACCAGGGCACAAACTGGGAAGAGGACAACAATGTCAAAACACCTATGGACAAAACCCCAAAGAAAAACAGGAAGTGGTCACAAGCCCAGAAAGAACTCATGGAAAAGCTTAAAAAGAAGCATGAAAATCATGTAAGAGAGGTAGAAGAAAAATGAAAGAAATGAGAATGATGCAAGAGAATTATGAAAAAAGACTTAACTGCTTGAAAAACTGCTTAAAAAGTAGAATTGGCCAAATGGAAAAAGAGATACAAAAATCCACTGAAGAAAACAACTCCTTAAAGAGTACAATTGAAGGAAACTCAAAAAAATACTGAAGAAAATAACACCTTAAAAAATAGCCTAACCCAAATGGCAAAAGAGGTCCAAAAAGCCAATGAGGAGAAGAATGCCCTAAAAAGCAAAATTGGCCAAATGGAAAAGGAAGTCCAGAAGATGACTGAAGAAAATACTTCCTTAAAAATTAGAGTAGAGCAGCTAGGTGGCACAGTGGATAGAGTACCGGCCCTGGATTCAGGAGAACCTGAGTTCAAATCAGGCCTCAGACACATAACACTTACTAGCTGTGTGACTCTGGGAAAGTCACTTAGCCCCATTGCCTAGCCAAAAAAAAAAAAAAAAGCCAAGGTCTTCCGCTGCATCCAAGACCATCTCTAGTTGTCTTGATGTATTTCTTGCCCTTGGACCTAGATGGCTCCAGAAGGAGACAGAGGCTGGTGACTTTGCATAGCCCTCCCTCACTTAAATCTAATTTACTTGCAAGTCATGGCATCACCTTCCTGATGTCATGGTCCTCTTTGAGAATGAAGGACAAAGGGGCAGCTAGGTGGTGCAGTGGATAGAGCACTGGCCCTGAAGTCAGGAGGACCTGAGTTCAAATCCAGCCTCAGACATATAACACTTACTAGCTTTGTGACCCTGGGCAAGTCACTTAACCCCATTGCCTAACAAAAAAAAAAAAGAAAGAGAGAGAGAATGAAGGACAAACAACAATGTTATGGGATGACTAACTTTGATAGACTTAGTTCTTCTCAGCAATGCATGAATCTAAGACAACTCCAAAAGTCTCATGATGGAAAATGCTATCCACATCCAGAGAAAGAACTATGGCGTTTGAATGCAGATTGAAGTATGCTATTTACTTTTTTTTCTGTTTTGTTTTGTTTCTTCTTTCTTGTGGTTCCTCCTATTGGTTCTAATTCTTCTTTACAACATGACTAATGTGAAAATATATTTAATAGGAACATATATGTAGAGCCTATATCAGATTGCACTCTGTCTTGGGGAGGGAAGATGGGAGGGAAAGGGAGAAGATTTAAAACTTAAAAGCTTATGGAAGTGAATGTTGAAAATGGAAAAATAAATTAATATTTAAAAAATCAAGTAGTGAGAGAGAATGAATATTATAATGAGAGGCTGAACCTATTCTAATGAACTTTGATTATGTAATTTACTTCTAAATTACCCCCAGCCTTAGGCAATCTAGTAAAAAATTTATCTTGCCCAAACCTGAGTAGAACACAATAGGATTAAATTCCTTATAAAATTGGGTGGGATCTGACCAAGATCAAGAGGGCTAATTCAATCTCAGTATCAGTAATGTCTTTCAAGAGACTGTACTCTGAAATGAGGACTATAGAAAAAGGAGAAACTCTGGATCTCCCCAAATCATTGTTTTTTAATAATCATTTCTCGCACAGTATCACACTTGGCTTGTCTACTTGTTATCACACTGACCAGCCCACCTCACTTTCACTATGTAATAAACCCAATCCTTTTCTGTAATCTATGTCCTTGATTATGTCATTTATGTCACTTGAATGCCACTCATCATAAGCTGCGACCCGCAGCCTACCACCGTTTGTCTTTCCTTGGGGCACATGACACTTTTATTTTTCTGTTATTTTTCTGAGATCATAGCGTTCTAGAATTCACAGCCTAGATAGCACACTGGGAGAGAGAATGTGATGTTAGAAGGGCGTTATTTTGTTTTGGCTGGTTATAGCTTGGGATCAAAAGCACTGTTCAACTTTTCCAGTGCTGTATAGGCCAGTCTTTTCCTTCCTGTTCAGTTCTGGACCCTACTTATAATACATATGTAACACTTGTTCAAGAATAACTCAGTGGAATACATTGTTGGTGGAGCTGAGAATTGGTGCAGCCATTCTGGAAAACAATCTAGACCTGTGACCCCAAACTTATTAAACTATGCATACCCTTTGACCTAGAGAAAGAGATCAGAGAAAGAGGAAAAGGACCCAAAAGTACAAAAAATATTTGTAACAGCTCTTTTCATTGTAGACCCAAACTGAAAACTGAAAAAATAGGAGGTGCCCACCTATTAGGAGTAGCTGAAACAAATTGTGTTATATGAAAGTAATGAACTATTATTGTGCAATAAGAAATGATTAAATGGATAGGTTTAGAGGAAATTGGGAAGATCTCAAAGAACTAATGCAGATCAAAGTGAGCAGAAATAGAATAATTTACATAATGGCAACATTATAGAGACAAATAACATCAAAAGACTTAACTTCAATTAATTCGATGATTAACCATTAGTCTCAGTGGACTGAAGATGAATCACACTGTCTCCTGCCAGAGAAGTGGACTTAAAAATCTGGAATGAGACATGAATATTTGAATGTGGCCAATATGAAAATGTGTTTTGTTGGACTATGTATACTTAGGGGAGGGGATAGCAGGTAATGGTAGAGAAAGATAAGTCCTTGTAAAAAAATTTTTTTTTAATAATTTTGAAACAAAAAACCTAACTCAATGGGCTTTCCTTAGTTGGCTGCTCATGTAAGTGCATGTTGTAATTTGGTTTGTTTTCCCAGTGTGGATAGTGAAAATGATTCTTCTCATGACTCTAGACTTCATTGAGGAGGCTGTAAAGTATTTGAGCCTCAGCATATTTACTACAATGTTATATGTGAACAGGGATTCTAGAGAACTCTTGATTAGGAGTCTTTATTCTGTTCAGATTCTGTAAGTCTTGGTTGTTAACTCTTTTGATATAGAAAGTAAAAGGGTTCTTGCTTTCAAATTCCAAAAGTATTTATTAAACACTTTCTATTTACTTGTTAGAAAAATCTGAAACAAAAATCTACTACAGAAGTGAGTAAAGGAAATCCTTTACTATGCTTCTTGAGAGAGAAGTGGGCACAGCGAACTTTAGTAGCACCTTGGTGCTGGTTCAGTGGTACAATCAACTTTTTAAACAGCTAGTAAGATCCATGCTCCACCCATCGGGGCTACAATTGGTCTAGTTCATCTGAGTTACACTCTTCCTGGACAGCCCATCACATGTTCTTCCCCAAGTTCTGTTAACTCCACCCACTTCATGGGTCCCATGTTCAAAAAGGCAGCTATCTCCTACCTTAGGGTGTGTTAATATTTAATAAGCTTATTAAGCCAGCGCAGTGGAGAAAAGCCTTTGCCCTGTTGAGATCCCATCCTTGAATCTGACGGGCTGCAACTGGTTTAGCTTCCAGGGCTCTTTGTTGAGGAACTGGTCATTTGGGGAATGTTTGGGGCACTTTCTGCTTGGTTGAAGGACTATCCATAAGATCTTGGAAGTCCTCAGAATCCCCTTGTTCTGTTGTGGAAGCCTAACGCCTTAATCCTTTCTTTCACTTATCTATTTATCTATACACACATATTTGTATTTTCTCTCTATAATATACACATTTAAGGGACAATGACCCCCTTATTTTTTAGATGTGGAAACTGGGGGAAAAATTAGACGATTTGTGAGAGACATCCAATACTTGAGTTAAATGTTTTATTTATAAATCACTATAAATTCAGTTTTCTAATTTGAAAATAAGGGGTCTCTTGTATATTTCTAAGGTACTTCCAGGTCTAAATCCTATTTTGATAATATCCTATAATATTAAGACTAAAGGTCTTTTCCACCATAAACCCTGATGCATTGTGGTCCATTCCATCTTTTTTTTTTTAAGGACAGATGTTCTTCACACCTATTCCATCCTTACGAAGGAGGTACCAGTGGATTGGCAATAAACATGACAAGGAATTTAAGTTGTTGTTTGTCCTTCACTCTCAAAGAGGACCATGACATCAGGAAGCTGATGCCATGACTTGAAGTAAATTGGATTTAAGTGAGGGAGAGCAATGCAAAGGCACCAGCCTCTCTCTCCTCTGGAGCCATCTGGGTCCAATGGCAAGAAATAGATGCAGTGGAAGACCTTGGCCTTTTAAAGTTAAGTTCTGTCCTACGTCTTAGTTTAACTGAGGCAATGCCCATTCAGTGATTAAGGTTGGGTAAGAAATGAGGCAGAGAAGGGCCTCTTTTACCTAGTCAAAAATTAAATAAAATCAGTCTGGGAGGGAAGACCCTCAGGGTTTCTGGCCAAAATAGAAACAATTGCTATTTATACTCACTCTGAGCCATCAGAATCCAAACAATGACCAAGTGAGGCTTGAGCTGGGACCTATTGTTGGCCAATCAATGAGAGCCAGAGTGATTTAGGTTCAAGGCATGGTCCTTAAGAAAGCAATCTAGCCATTAAATCCCAAAATAACCCTCCATTCCAGGTTTCAGCCATCAAAATTTATATTCCTTGCAGATCAAAGCATACTTTCGCTCTTTTTTTTTCTGTTTTGTTTTGTTTCTTCTTTCTGCAGTTCCTCCTATTGGTTCTAAATCTTCTTTACAACATGACTCATGTGAGAATATGTTTAATAGCAATGCAAAAAAAAATTTAATATTCCTTTGTGCAGCGCACCAGCAGGTAAGGGTATGGTACCCTCTGTGGACAGAGGGAGAGGAGGGAACCAAGGAATTTAAGTACCAATTCCTTGAACGGCATTACCTCATCTTTCTTCTTCTCATATTACAGGAAAACAAACAAGGAGAGTCATTTACAGCAATTTATGTAAAATGCTTATTTATTTTTTACAATAATTTACAATAATAGCACCTAGATTCCAGAGCTGAGGATCAAAATGAGAAATTTATAAGGCACTTTGCAAACCTTACAATGCTATTATGTTAGCTTTTATTATTATTTATACCCAATTGTCACACTGCAGTGATCTTTATTTAGGTTATTAACTGTTTCAGATCAAGGACTTGGGTCCTCAGTGGTAAAGTCACTTGCTGAAAGACACGCGGCTAGTAATTGAAAGAAATTAAAGTGTGTAAAAAATTTACATGTGTAATTTACTTGCTTTTTTAATTTAACAAACACCAAGTTCCTACTCGAAGCAAAGCACCACACAGGGCAAGGTACTACAGCCGGAGGGGCTGAATGTTCTCAGGCCGCAGGGGTCGTTACCTCTAAAAAGTAAACTCCAACCTCAGCCCCGCCCCCCCAGCCCAGACTCAGGGTGAGCGGGCGCGCCGCTTCAGGACAGCAGACGGCGCTGTCAGCAAGCAGGCCGGCAGCTCGCTCCAGCATGGGGGCCCCGCAGCGGCCCGGGTGGTTCGGTTTTGGCTTCCGCGGCTTCGGGCAGGCCCTGGGCTCGGAGCGGGGGCTGCGGAGCAGCCTACACGGGCCCGAGCCGCTGGTGCTGGAGGACATCCAGGAGGGAGACCCGGCGAAGGCCCAGGCTGCGGTCACCGACGTCTGCCAAGTGCGGCCAAGCTGGAGCTTCACCGGCTTCTTGACTCGTGAGCTCCTCCCTCCGCCTCCCTCCTCTCTTCTTCCCCTCCTTCCTCCCCACTCGCTTCCCCCTTGCTCCTCCCCCTCCCCCTGCTCTTCCTTCCCTTCCCCTTTTCCCCTCCCCCACCCTCCCTCCGCCCATCCTCTTCTTCCCCCTCCCTCCTCCACCTCCCCTCCTGTTCCTCCTTCCCCTTTCCCCCTCCTCCTTTCCTCCTCTTCTCTCTACTTCTCCTTCCCATTCTCCTTCTCTTCTTGCTCCTTCTTTTTCCACTTTGTCTCTTTCACCTCCTCCTCCTCTCCCCCTCCTTCTCTTTACACAGCCCCCTACCTTCTTGGGTCTTGCAGCCCCAGAGCTTCCTCCCTATCCTGTGCAGCTTGTCCTGGTGCACAGCTCCATCCCAATGAAGCTCAGGGACAGAGACCCTTCCTCTTACATTGTACACGTGTACACACACACACACACACACACACACACACACACACAAAGTCTCTGTGCATCCTGGTGCACACAACTCCATCACACACATATTCACACATATACATACCCATCCCTTTGGTTCCACACCATTTTTGGTAGGTGGAAGGCAGCAAGATTTCCCATTCACTTTCACACAGAGATTGGTTGGGAAATTATCTTGTGGACTACTGGTCTCTGATGAGCAAATCCTTAGCTGGACCTGTACTTTGAGGTCATATTTGGTCCCAAAAATATCCATGGAGATACTGATTTGTTGCACTTGTTATGGGGTCAATGCAAATGCAAAATAGGTTTTTCAGAAAAACAAAACGCTGATTTGTGTGATGCTAGACTGTTGAGTTTTATCAGCAAATCATAAAATAGTAATTTCTGAAGCTTTATATCTGGATGAGCTGGGTGAAGAACAGATGAAAGATGGGGTAGTTCCAGTTCATGTTTAGGTTGTAGAAGAGAAACAGGAAATAATGGTGATGTTGCAGACTGACCATCATAAGTAAGTTGTGGTAGACGGATCACTGGGGATAGACAAGTCTGCAGGTGTCATAATTTTCTGGGGAAATCTCTGCCCATAGAGTTCCTTAATTTTCATTTGTACAGCATATGTACATATACACCCCATCTCAATGTGCACAACTCCACACCAGTGTACACGACCCGGAAGTGTACTCTGCAGGGTACTCCCACACTTCAGGGTACAACCTGCCCCCCCCCTCGGCCGCTAGCCCTGGGTGAGGATGTTTCTTCCTTTCCAGGAGACTGGCGTCTAGTGTTGTCGGGCTCTGTGAACGGCCAGCTTTCCGGCTGCAGGGACGCGTTGGCCTCAGAGCAGCATGTGCTAGTGCTGCGCATGGAGGTGGAGGGAACCCCAGCAGAGGTGCAGGCCTGGGCTGCAGCCTCTGAGCTGCAAGGGGAACCCCTGTGGACGTGGAAGATCCTGCGTCAGGGAGACTGGGAGAAGGATTCTGGCTCTGGGGACCAGGCTGGAGGTCATGGAGGAAGCCCCCTGGATCCTGCTTTGCTACCCTTAGTTCCCGAGCCAGGGTGGTATGTGAGCCCCAGGCAGCCTTTCTCCCAGCCCCTGGCCCCTGAGCTGAAGGCCCGACAGCTGGTGCTGGGGGCAGAGCATGCCCTGCTGCTGGGTGGAATGGGGCAGGTGTACACGTGGGGCACAGGCAGGTAAGTGGAGGCGATCTGGTCAGGGTGGGGGCCCTGAGCCTGAAGAGGGCAGCCTTGAGCAGAGAGCTCTGAAACCCCAGTGCCGGCCTCTCTTTGCTCAGACTTGGGCAGCTGGGCCACGGGGCTCTGGAGGCAGAACTGGAGCCCCGGCAGGTGGAGGCACTTCAGGGCCTAGCCATGGCCCAGGTTGCAGCTGGCGGATGGCATTCTCTCTGCGTGAGTGGTAAGCGTCCTCATCCTTGCTCCTTTGGTAGCTTGGGCTCCCCTCAACCCAGTTATAGATCTCTTTGGGGGTGGTAAGTAAGAGGTAGTAAGGCCTTGGACAGGGCCCTGGAAAAGGGGTGTTGTCCAGGCCTGGCCATCAATTAAGTGTTTATTAAGTAGCTCTCACTGGCCCACTGTGAGGGATACAAAAATGTTAAGTTGTGGCCTTCTCCTTTGAAGGACCTACGTAGTACTTCTGTACTTTTGAGTGAAGTTATAGCCTCATCATACAGGAGGAGGCTACTCCTTCCAACCTGCAAGTTGCAGTTCTTTCCAGCCTTCCCATGCAGTGGGATTCCTATCCCATCCTTATCTATGTCTCTGTCCGTGTCTTTGGCAACTCAGGGAGATTCAAAACCAACTCACAGGCCAGTCATTTCCATTGAGCACAATGCTCTGCATGTATTGACTGCCAGTAAGTATTAGTTGAATAAATTCATGAATAATTATGGAATGCATTAAATGCTAAGTTGTATAGTATCACTGCCTTGTCAGCCTTAGGCTTCGAGGTGGTGCAGTGGGTAGAGCACTGGAGGAAGACCTGAGTTCAAATTCAGCCTCAGACACTTAAATAGTTGCACGACCCTAGGCAAGTCACTTAACCATTGTCTGCCTCAGTTTCTCCAACAGTAAAATGGGGTTAATAATAGCACCTACCACCCAAGGGTGTTGTGAGGGTCAAATGAGATTGTTTTGAAGTGTTTAGCACAGTTCCTGGCATGTAGAAGGTTTAATAAATGCTTATTAGTTCCTTCTGTACTGCCTGTCCTTGATCCTTGGCTCACTATAAATTTGTGTTACATAATCTCAAGTGGAGCCTCACTGCATCAAGGCAAACCCTTTATGCCTCCCTAATAGATTTATATCTCACTCACCACAATGGCTATTCCAAACTTTTATCCCTCCTCAAGCTTTCTAATGCACCCACATTTTCTCAGCGGAGGACCTAGCCTTAATCTGAGGCCATTCAATAAGGAGTTACTCTTCTTTCTCCCTTAGCTCATGTCACTTAGACATCTTCCCCCACTATTTTTTTTAGTCTGTTTCCCATGACCTATCCATGTGCACCTTTGATCTCATTTCCTCCGATCTTCTCCAGTAGTGCCCCCTGTATCATCCCCATTCTCTCTCCAATCTTGTTTCTCCCTGACAACCAGCTCCTTCTTTGCTGCCTATAAACTAGCTCATATCTCTTCCATCCTTAAAAAAAAAAATCTACAGGTCATTCCCCAATTGATAAATGGTCAAAGGATATGAACAGAAGTTTTCAGGTGAAGAAATTAAAGCTATCTATAGTCACATGGAAAAATGCTCTAAATCACTATTGATTAGAGAAATGCAAATCCAAACAACTCTGAGGTACCACATCACACCTATCAGATTGGCCAACATGATAAAATGGGAAAAATGATAAATGTTGGAGAAGATGTGGGAAAATTGGAACTATGCCCAAAGGGCTATAAAAATGTGCATACCCTTTGACCCAGCAGTAGCTCTTCTAGGAGTGTGTCCTGAAGAGATCATACAAATGGGAAAAGGACCCACATGTACAGAAATATTTATAGCAACTCTTTCTGTGGTGGCAAAGAACTGGAAATTGAGGGGATGTCTATCAGTTGGGGAATGGCTGAACAAGTTGTGGTATATGAATGTAATGGAATACTATTGTGCTATAAGAAATGATGAACAGGTAGATTTCAGAAAAACCTGGAAAGACTTGCATGGACTGATGCTGAGTGAAGTGAGCAGAACCAGGAGAACATTGTACACAATAATAGCCATGTCGTGTGATGACTTTGATAGACTTAGCTCTTCTCAGCAATGCATGGATCTAAGACCTCTCCAAAAGTCTGATGATGGAAATACTATTCATATCCAGAGAAAGAACTGTGGAGTTTGAATGCAGATCGAGGCATACTATTTACTCTTTTTTCCTTCTGTTTTGTTTTGTTTCTTCTTTCTTGTGGTTCCTCCTATTGGTTCTAATTCTTCTTTACAACATGACTAATGTGAAAATATGTTTAATAGGAATGCATATGTAGAGCTTATATTAGATTGCATTCTGTCTTGGGGAGGGGGGAGGAGAGGGAGAAAATTTTAAACTCAAAAGCTTATGGAAGTGGTTTTTGAAAAATAAAAATTAATTAGTTAAAAAATAAAAAAAAATTTTAAATCCCTTTGATCCATCCCTTAGTTAATATCCCATTCCTCTTCTGTTCACTTTTCTAAATTCTCTACAGTTTGGCTCTAACCTCATTATTCAACTGAAATTTCTCTCTTCAGAGTCATCAATGATCTCTTAATTGTCAGAATCTAATGGCTTTTTTCAGTCTTCATTCTTATTGATCTCTTGGTATCCTGCCCATCACCCTCTTCTGGATTTTCTTTCCTCCATAGGTTTTCATGGCACTGCTCTCTCCTGCTCAGTTCCATTTGCTGGGTCTTTTGTCAGGCCATATTCACTAGTCAGGCATGTCCTCTAAGGCTCTGTTCTGGGCCTTATCTCCTCTCTCAGTACTGTCTTGTTGAGCTCATTGGCTCCCATGAATTCAATTACCATCTCTATGTAGGTAATTCTCAGATCTGTATGTCTAGCTCTAGCCTCTCTGTTGGTCTATAAACCACAACTGCCTTTTAGACATCTCCAATTGGATGTCCTGTAGGCATCTCACAACTCAATGTGTCCAAAATACGACTCATCATCTTTCCCCCAAATCCTCACCTCTTTCCAAATTTCCTATTGTTGTTGAGGGTACCACCATCCTTAGTCATGGCTTGCAACCTTGGTGTCATCCTCAACTGCTCATTTACACTCAACACTTTCATTTTATTGTCAAGTCTTGTTTTTACCTTTGCAGCATATGTACTGTCTTCACTCCCCCCACCCCTCATCAGCTTACACCTGTACTATTGCACTAGTGTTCTGGTTTGTCTCTTTGCCTTAAGTCTCTCCCCACTCCAATCTAGGCTCCACTCAGCTACCAAGGTGATTTGTCCTAAATTGCTGGTTTGGCCTTGTTTGTTGCCCCTAAACTCCATTGACTCCCATTACCTCCAGAATCAAATATCAAGTGCTGTTTGGCATTTAGACTTTGGCCAGACTTCACAGTCTGGCTCCTTCCTACCTTTTTGGGCTTCTTGCACTTTCCTCCCCTCCATGGATCCTCTAAGACCCAGCTACAGTGGCCTCCTGGATGTTCCTCAGACAGGACACTCCATCTCTCAAAACTCTTCTTTATCATCGACTGTCTCCCATGTCTAGAATGCTCTCCTTTCTCACCTCCACCTCCTGACTTCTGTGGAGGCTCAGTCCGAATCCCACCTTTTTTAGGAGGCAATTGGGGTTAAGTGACTTGCCTAGGGTCAGTCACATACTGAAGGCTTAACAAGTGCTTGACTGACTGTTGACCGACTGATTGCAGCTAGAGCCCACCACCGCCCTGCTAAAAAGTCACACAGTTCCGTTTACTTTCTATAAAAATGCTAGAGCTAAGGGGCAGCTAGGTGGTGCAGTGGATAGAGCTTCGGCCTTGGAGTCAAGAGGACCTCAGTTCAAATCTGGCCTCAGACATATAACACTTACTAGCTGTGTGACCGACTCTAGGCAAGTCACTTAACCCTGATTGCCTCACCAAAAAAGCTAAAGAGCTTTTTTTCTTCCCCAGAGGCTGGTGATCTCTATATCTGGGGCTGGAATGAATCTGGGCAGCTTGCACTGCCTTCCAGAGCCATAGCAGAAAGAGAGAAGACAGTTGCAGGTGGTAAGAAGTTACATTTTAGTATTTGCCCCTCTCCTCATTCTGGTCTTCCAAGATGCCTGTCATTATAGCATCCCTAGCCAGCCTCTCGCTGCAACAAAATATACACAGCCCCTCTAGGAGTCCTATGCCACCTTTGCCATTGATCTGCTCAGTAAACTGAGAATTGCTTGTTTGTCTCTGAGCTTCTGGGCTCTACTCATGTAGTCCTGAAGTGAAGATGCCAGCCAAGGATGGGGATGGAGACCCTGCTCAGTTCATATCAGTTCAGCCTTTCCCAGCATTACTGGATCTTCCCAGTGGCTCAGAGGTCAGCAAGGCCAGCTGTGGATCCCGACACACAGCTGTGGTGACCCGTAAGTACGGCTTGGCCTGGGGTGAGGTACTTGGTAACTGTGGCATTAGCCAGTTTCATCAGCCCCAGGCTGAGACAGTAAATGGAGGAAGATAATCAGCAAATGCTGATTAGTGGCTGCCAGTAAGGGTAAGGTCCTCTTACAGGACTGAGCCCCTTGTCCAGGCAGTTTTCCACCAAAGCAAACAAAGCACCAGCCCAGCTCTGTACCCAGGCTTGGTCTGTTCACTGCTGGCCAGGGAGAACTCACATGTTCTATAGCTTCTTGACATCTTGTCCACACGATTCTCAGGTTCTTCAAAGGCGCTAAACTTTTGGCTGACTGTTAAATGCCTTTACAAGGGAGGGTGTGGTGACTGTCTTACTTTTGTTGTTTCCATTGCAGGAGATGGTGAACTCTATACTTGGGGCTGGGGTGAGTAACCTTACCTGTAGGAAAGCCAGGGGAAGGAGTGTTGGAAGAATTCATGTCCACAAGAAACAAAGGTGAAGGGCGGAAGACCAGTGTTTATCACTAGGGAGGGGGATCTAGGAGGTCCATCACTAAGTTCTCTGGCCCTGAAGACTGCAAGATTGCATAGTCCCCAGGAGCACTGAGGAAAATGTGAGAGAAAAGGCAAGAACCTCAGAGCCAGCAGCCACGTCTGTGTGTCTGTCTTCAAGGGGCAGTAGAGGAAGGCTAGAGAGCAGATCTTTTCAGGAGTGGCACGGAGAACCCTTTGGCTTTTCCCAGGTGTTTTCAAGTACTTCTAACCACTGGAGTGCTGGGGTTTTTAGATTTCCAGCTACCCGAAGTAACTCCTTCTCCTGTTAAGGGACAGGGACTGGGGCAGGGGTGGGGAGAGGGGGAGTGAGTCATTTCCCCAGAAGTAGCAGGGGCTGTGAGGTTAGTGAGAGGGAATGGCAAGAAGGCATTTGTTTTTGTTTACTCCAGGTAAATATGGACAACTTGGTCACAAGGATACGGCCAGTTTGGATCAGCCCCAACGGGTAGACTATTTCACAGACAATCTGCTCCATGTGGAAGCTGTGATCTGTGGCCCGTGGAACACTTACGTGTATGCTGTGGAAGGGAAGAACTGATCTTCTAGCCAGCTGGACAAAACCACATTGTAGCTGAAGAATCTGAGTCAATTGTGTGTCACTGTGTCTTTTTATAGGTATAGAAAACAAATTAGGGAAAAAAGGGTAGAAAACCCTTGCCCCTGTTTATATATGTATTGGCACTGGCAATTATTAGCAAGGCAAGAAACCAAGGGTTGGTTTGGGGCATGCCTAGTTCTAAATTACCTCTAGCCCAACCCTAAAATTTGCTTCCTTAAAAATCTTGAAAACAAACTTTCAGGTAAAATAATTCAGGTCTCCTAAAGTTACTTTTTATCTTTGGCAGCTTTGAAATGCTAATGACAGATATGTATACCTTTTAACTTTAGCATTCAAAAGCTGTTCTATACAACCTATCCATCCATACCTTGGATGGTTTCAGGGGGTTTGCCCCAGGTGTTCCCCACCCCCACTTTAGCCCCCAAATATTCATAACCTAAGTCTCTGGTGATGTGCCCCTCTCCACTTAAGAGACCAATTTTCAAAACCTTTATAGCTGTGTAGAACCTGTTGAGGCCGGCATTCTTCCAGTCACCAGGGGCACTTCCCAGGAGAGTGAGGCCTGAGAGAGGGGACTCTGTGCAGGGATGTATGGGAAGAAATGAAGATGTTTTGGCTATCCTTTTGAAAATTGGAAAAGGGAGGGGGCAGCTAGGTGGCCTAGTGGACAGAGCACTAGCCTTGAAGTCAGGAGGACCTGAGTTCAAATCTGGCCTCAGACCAAACACTTGACACTTACTAGCTGTGTGACCCTGGGCAAGTCACTTAACCCCAATTGCCTAAAAAGAAAAGGGAAAAAAAAGTTGGAAATGGGGTAGAAAGTATTCATGGGAAAACCAAATCAGCTGAGGCAACGGGGGGGGGGGGGGGGGGGGCAGACCTGAAAATAAAAAACCTCAAACCACGCCCCCCCATTCTTATTTTATAATCAAATAAGTTTACTTGCTATGCATCAATATAGGGTTAATTTTCATCCTAAATGTCAGAATATCAAACTCATGGGTTCTAGATTAGGAACTAGCCTCTAATATTTACTTAGACTTGGGAAGTACAGATATGTTTGGGGGTGAGGTGTATTCTTCGAAAGGACAAAAACCTTGACACTTCCTACTTTAGAGATGTTTCACATCTTATTTTATTGAAATGTTTTACTTTTTCCTTTCATGTTATAATTCCCAACCTAATAGACCATTTTTTAAGGCATAAGGTAACGTGGTCTATTTTTGCTAAGACTAGGAAAAAAAAATGTGGAAAGTCAGTAAGCATGGGACCTGTGATCCTCAACCGTGTTTAGTAGTGATTTCCTTTAGATACCAAGTAGGCCCCAAAGTTCCCAGGGAAGTCAAATTACTTGCTTATTGAACTATAAAGCAGATATCTGTGGCACTGCACCCCCAGTCCTCCAACCTGTCATTTCAGGGCTCTACTTCTCTTGGTCTTAGTTTTCTCATTTAAAATAAGGTCTCAGGTCCCACTGAGGGAGAGGATGGCTGCTTCAATGCATGTGAGAGCATTCTCTCTTTGCAAAGTCCACATATTAACAGTATTGAGACAGTATTCCAATGTATAGCATTTCAAGAAAAAAACTTTTATAGCTTATCAACTTTTGTAATGTAAATAAATCACATAATTTGTTTTATGAGGTTCATTTTCTTTCATCAGGAAGCAGCATGGTACAATGGAGAGGGACTTGAAGGTTCTTCCTAGCTATAAACTTAGAATCCTATGTGTGTTAGGATACATTTGCATGAGTAGAGAGTTCTAGAAGGCCTAGAGAACAGTTGGCAAGTCCTTCCCTTGAAAGATTCGCTGTAAAGCTGCTAGATATACAGAACAAATTCACACACAATCTTCTGGGAACCATTTATTACAAACACAGCAGCATATGCTCAGACCCAGTTAGAGGAGAAATCGTGCTTTGGAGGGAGCTGGAGTGAGAAAGTACATAGGCATGATTCTTCAGCATTGTGAACAGTAACCAAGGCAGCTGCCTAGCATTACAAAGAGAAAATTACAGATTTTTACTCTTAAAAATCAGTAACCAATTTTGTAACTACCCCTCAAGCTCAGTCTTACTGTAAAGAGAAAGAAGGGCAAGGACAGTGGATTCAGACAAGAACAAAAGCCGAGTAGAGGGGTCAAGAATGAACACACACATACGCGTGCAAAAGCTCAGAGGTTTAACTCTTAGAGGAAAGAAACATAACAGCCAATGTGACGAAAGACGACATAAATAGAGGAGATGGGAGGGAGGGGGCAAGTTCTCTTCCTTTCAGGGATTTAGCCTAATCTTCCTAGTCAGTTCTTTGGCAGTAGGTTGTGCTTCCCTTATATACGATTTCAATTTCAAATAAAGAAGCAGATTATATGTACTGCGGTTATAGTAGGCTGTCCTAAGTGTTATCGAAGGGGATATCCCTTTGAGGAAAAAGAACAAAGCTAAAATAAGGGGTTAATGAACAATTCAAACTGAAAAAGTTTTAATTATTAGTCTATGAGTCAAAATTACACTGTAAAAAGATACAGCCTATACAAAGGAGGGATTCAACCAGCCATCTTCTATTTCATTAAAAAACAAAAATGACACTGTTAAACTCGTGTAAGTGAGTCAAGGAACAGGGTAAACACTATAGGTCTTTTAGAACTTTAAATTTACACTTTGAGCTATTTACATTAAACTAGGTTTACTTTATTCAGCGTCAATGAGGAAGAATTACTGATTAAGACTAAGTCCCTAGGACCAGCTGGACCTCTAAAAGGCTTCCGCACTATGGCTGTAACCTTTTATCAGTTGCTAAGCTTTGGATCTAGTCATTGGTTTAAACGTCTCCTTAATTGAGAATAAGCCTGAAATAAGACATATATATAGATACATTTATATGGATATATATACAAGCCACCCCAGTGTCTTTACGTCCAGTTGGCACAGGGAAGCCACAAGCAGGGAGGATGCGGAGGGCCTTCTCAGGACTGGATATTTGTAGAATTGAGGATTCGAGAAGGGAAGTCAGATCTGGAAGCCTTTGAAAGTTCTCGCTGTTGGAAGAGAAAAGGAGTCAGGAAAGTTGAGGTTGGGAAGGCTGGGGTGGGGTGGGGGGAGCCCAGGAAGCTGTCAGTTCAATGAGGGACTCCTCTTTTTCCCTCCCTTCCAGCACAGCAGCTCTGGAAAGTCCCAACAGCAAGAAACAGTCAAGCTTCTCATAATAGCAAGCAGGGGGGATGGTCTCGCCTTGATTTGGACATGAGGTCAGATTTTAGTCATCAGTCCCACCAAAAGTTGTGTTAAGGACATGAGTCAAGGGGATCTGTGCATTTAGTTAGTCACAGGAAATCTCAAATGCAAATACACATCCCAAGTCACACTGAGCTGGGAAAGAGACCTATTCTGTGGAACAGAAATGCCAAAATGTCCATGGAGCTTTTGGGCTCAGAGGTGAAGAGCTAGTGCCCAGGGAAACAAAAAGGATGGAAGGACTGGCCCTTGTTCCCTCTATAGACCATGGGCCAAGCATATCTACCAATCCCTGGGGCTGGAAGCCCCGTGACCTGCTGATGATTTGATCTCATGCTGGAGCACATGGTGTGAAAAGGTAAAGGCCAAGTTATAGGAAGATGTTAATGGATGTTAGATTGAAACAGGCAGTACTAGAGCTGGCAGACAAAGCCGTGGCAAAGGCTCCTAAGGATCCTTCCAGGAAATCAGGCACAGAATACTGGGACCTGTAGGGATTAAACTTATTAAATAAGTCTGGTCTGGACTAGACTGAGAGAACAAGGAGGTGACCCTTCACCATTCCTCAATTATCAAATTACACCATTGCTAAAATGCTCATCCTTTTGTAGATGGAGCTACTACCCATGGAACATGATGCTGCTGAGAAAAAAAAAAAGACAAAAAACCCCAACAACCAACCCATATTGCAATAACTGAAGAGGCAATGATGCCTAACTGTGATATTATATAAGGGGTCTGCCTCCTGCTGTCATTGCAGCATAAGCCATTGAATGAGAGTATGATCTGGTCCCTCCCAGACTTGAACCTTAAGTCTCCACTGGGGCCTGGGTAGCTTTCTATCTGAACAGAAAGGTACTAAAGGAATAATAATAACAACAACAACAGCTGAAATTATGTAGCACTCTAACATGTGAAAGGTGCTTTACATGCGTGACCCCACTGTTAGATTAAAGGTGTTAATGGCTATTGTTAGGTGTTAAACAGGGCTGAGAATATCAAACCAAGACATAGGGCTCTCAAACCGTTATGGTGCTTTGATCAGCATGCAGTGCTATTCTGGAGAATCTCGGCCCTTCAGTGTCTCAGATATCCAAGCAGCTTCATGCAGAAGAAACAGGGAAAGCAGGCAAATGAGTATTAGCTAGCTTATAGTAAACTGAAATAAAGCAGTCTAGTATGACAGGGGTTAGTGAGGCATATACTCCATGAAATAATCAGCACACAGGCCCAGAGCAACTAAATACTGGAAGCACACAGTCAGGGGTTCCGTCCCTTCACTCCCAAAACAGTGATTAGGTCACCTATGTTGTTCTTTTATGGCACGTGCTCAAACCAGGGTGGTGGGTTAAGCTTTCCAAGTTAGAAAACTGCCATTGTAACCAACCTGCCTGGCTTTAAATGGAGCTGGGAACGCAAGTCACAGCCAAGTTTTCATAATGAGATGATTCAGTATTTGAGAATTCAAGAAACCTGATACTCCCAAGTTAAAAAGTCTATTCAGTAGGCTTTCCTGCTCCCCCTTACCCAAGGATTCTTTGGTAAATGTGGCTGAGTCCTCTGGTTAGTACAAAGCTTTTCCTAGATGGTAATGAAGCTGATAGATATCAAGTAGGTTTGAAGGAAGAAGGAACATGCTGGGACATACAGACCTGAGACCCAACAGATGAGCAGTCAAAGAGTGAAGGGTCCTTCTACAGAATAAAGAATTGAGACAGTTACCAAGAACTCCACCAAGAGAACACTAAGGTGGTCACTGCATGAATGGTAAGTGTTTAGGGAAATTTCCTTCTGCAAGTGAGGAACAGTTTGTCTCAGAAAGATTCAATTTAGATGTCCAATCAAAATAGTCAACTTCCCTCCTGCACAGGACTTCCCGCCAAGGCAAGAAAGGCTTATGAGCCCCCAAAGCTGACTTTGTCCTATCTACTATCTTGTGCTCCCCCCTAGGAGTTTCCCCATTCCACCCTGACTGTGTGCTCCCCAGGGATTGGTAGATTTTTAGAAAAGGAAAATTACCGCAAACTCAGAATAGGTGCTGGCAACAGAATTAACGGTGAAGTTATGCTGGAGAGGGGCCGAGTAGGGACACCCACCAGTCAGGATGCTGCCACTCAACTCAATGTTCTCTTTGTCGTGTCCCTGTCTGCCCAGAGGGGCTGTCCTTTGCCCCAAACGGCTAGGAGTCTTGGATGGCTGGCCAAAGTAAGCAGAAGGAAAGAAAGGAAAAAAAGAAAGGTAAGTCATCCTTCACAAAATCGTTAATGGTACAATGTCTAAAGTCACCAAAAAAGTTCAAGAAGATGGTCATATGTTCTGGATACTGTGTGTTCTCGTACTAAAAATGCTTCATGGATCTATGATTTCATTGGTGTGAGTCCTCCCTTCCACTGATAGATTGCAGCCCCTTTACACTTTACTGGCTATCCTTTGAGAGTTAGCCAAAAAATGCATAACCCTGTGGCTGACCTAGTAGTGACCCAATTGGGACTTGGCTAGGCTGGACCCGAGATGGCAGACACACACAGACAGTGATGGAGCCTAACCAGAAGCTTTTCCAGTTTGGTTAGACTGGCCAGACCTTGCATTCCTCTAGCCCAGGTCTGCACAACACTGAGGGCTGCTGCTTGGCCAGCTAAAGGCTTTTGAGTAGCCCATGAAAAATGTAGAGAATGTAAAACAGGTCTATACAACATCTGGCCCGAGGGCCTAAGCCTTTGAGAACCCAAGGCCACTGGAGCAGGATGCTAGTGCTAGTATGTTCTGAAAGAGCTGTGGTATTTATTCAGAATGGGAGTGCTGAATGCTTTATTGAACATACTCACATGTGAAATGTGCATTGCCGAGCACTCAGCAAATATTTTTGCCAAGCACTCCTTCCCCCACCTTCCACCACTCTGTGAACATGGAAGCACAGTCTCTGTTCCCAGCATCAATGATCTAATGAGGTGCTACCTGAAAGCTGGGCCCCCAGAATCAGCGGAAATCATTACCAAACCTTTATCATCCTCATAGCCCAGTCACATCACCATCCTTCTGTGATTACCGCCTAATATTACTGTAATGGTCTACTTCAGCCTAACTATACTTTATCAGTTTCTTGATCCAGATTAAACAATTAATCATTCTGGGATCACTGGCAGGAAACACTATTTTGACAATTAGAATAACATGGAATAAGATGGGTAATTGGTTAATGTATTAATAATGAATGTGCATCAAACAAACTGACCTTGCCTCCAGTAGGTGGAGGGCGGGACACTGGGGAGTGGTAGACAGTCCCACCGAAGACAGAGCGGATGGTGCTATTGGGAGTGGCTGAGGAGACTGTGGTGGAATTAAGCTGAAGGGGAAGAGCAGGGAAGTTAGTGGCATGACCTAGGGCAGCAATGTGTTAACATCCTTAAACATCTCTGGAAATCAGAAGAGCAGGCAAGGGAAGGAAGTACCAACCAAGGAAGACAACCATGCCAGGTGAAGCATTTCTCTTGTCCAATGAAAGGAACATAGCTCAGAGACCTATGAAGTTCTACGAGGCCTAATGTTCAGCTGGAGTGAGTGTAACTTTCAAGTTATGACTAAGAAATGGGGGGAAAACAATTTTGATACAAATCTAGGGAGATAATTGACTTTGTTTTTGGCCTTTTTTTGGGGGGGGGTAAGGCAATCGAGGTTAAGTGACTTGCCCAAGGTCACACAGCTAGTAAGTGTGAAGTGTCTGAGGCCAGATTTGAACTCAGGTCCTCCTGACTCCAAGGCTGGAGCTCTATCTACTGTGCCACCTAGCTGCCCTAATAATTGACTTTCAAGGCAACTTTGCAAAAGAGGGTTATCAATGAAATACGCCCCGCCGCCCTCCACCCCTGGCTCCTGCAGAAGAAAGCCTCACTTTACCTTGCGGACTTTGCCTGGCGTGTTGGGACCCAGCACTCGCCGCTTGCTGGGTGTCCTAGGTGTACTGCCGTAGAGCATCTCTGTTTCTGTTTGCTGGGTCTTCTTGAGCTGCTGCAAGAAAGTCACAGGAGCAAGCAGTCAGCCACCACTGCCCCACCACAGGGGCGGGCCACAGGTCAGTAGAAATCCCATGTCTCCACATTGCATCACTTGCTTACTAAGCACCCTGTGTGCATCCACCAAGATGGGAAACAAGGGCAACTGCCTCGCCCCCAAAGAGCTGTATTCCCCTTCCTTTTCTTTATTCAGACTTACTCTCTCCTGCTTTGCTTTCTCTTTCTCCAAACGATGCATCTCCCACTGCTCCCTCACGTACTCCATGAACTTCTGTCCATTCACCACAAAGGCCTTCGAGTGCTCTTGTTCCCACAGTTCAATCCTTGCCTTCAGCTCTTCTTCCAGCTGGAGCCATAAAGGTAGACACTATTATTACTATCAAACCTCTTTCCCATAATTAAGACCTCAGTGACTTGGGTCCCCTACTTCTGTTCCAGGGCAGCAGATGGAGAAAATTAAAGGAAGACAATGCGCCTGTGAGGCAGAGCATTACAGTGGAAGGTCACGGCCTTCCAAAGTCAGCTCCATCCCTTATTGTGTGACCATGGGGAGACATTTAACTTTGGGGGCCTCAGTTTCCTCATCTGTAATAGGAGGGGCTGGACAAGATGATCTCTAAAGTCCTTTCCAGCTTATGATCTAGGACCTCTGGGAGCCAGAGCACAAGATAAGAGTTCATTCACATCATCTGGGGATGAAGATTGGGATGAACAAGACCCACAGCCTTCTCTTCCTCCAAGGTTCCTGTTTGGGTGCTGCATGGTGACCCAGGAAGCCTGGAACTCTCTCAAGTTGGCCTCTATCAAGCAAACACCAGTCCAGTTTGGGACTGCCTCCAGGCAAGTGGAAAAATAACAATGGAGCAGGCTCTCTGGTGGTGGAAAGGTTATTTGGCAAACTTTGATTTGTGTACTTGGGACCACTCAGTTCCAGAGGAACAACGCTAAAAGAGGACAAAAGATCTCAAAGAGGCAAAAGATCTGAAGTAGCCAGTTTTCTGGAGTGAAGAATGTGCTCTGAGGTTTACATTGGGAGACCCAAGGAGCAATACATACCTTAGGTAGAGTTTTCTGGAGCTTGGCCCTTTGCTTCTCTTCTTTCAGGAGATTTCCACCTCTATTTGTGAATCGGCTTGGATCTGAAGCTTTTCTCTAAGGACAAAAGACTTCGATGAGAACTCATGGTCAGCTAATAAAAGCCAGCACAGCAAGAAGTTATTTCTTGGAAGTCCTTTAGTCCTACAAAACTGTATTCTTCAGGAGATGGAAAATGAAGGACCAATAAGGTTCTCTCTCCATTCTAAAGCTATTCTGTGAGAAAAGAAATTAAAAGTAGTCCCAATTCAAGTGGAGCCTCCCAAGAGTGTAGAAGACAGCAAGAAGTGGTAGATGATAGTTAAAAGGCCTCAGAGCCCAGCCAGATTCAGAAGCCTAGTGTGCCCCAAGGGAAGAGGGGATACTGGGTTGTGTTCACGGAAATGTATGACACACTCAGAAAACTTCAATTTCCCTCCTTCCAAAAACCAAGAAAATTACCTCAAATTCTAAGAAAAGCTTCCAGCTGTCTTCCCACTTCTGAACGCCTTCAAACAGTTCTTTGTGAGCCTCGTAGTAATGCTTTAGCTCCACGAGTTCTGAGTCATGGAGCTGGAGCAGGGTCTCACTATAATCCTCTGCAAAGAAAGCAAGTAGCTTTTCAATAAAGTCACCCTTTCTGAAAGCCATTGGTACCTTTCCATTCATCCCATAATAAGTAAAGCCCAGTTTCTTAACTTGCTGGCATCTGGCCTCCACCTACTAAAACAGTCTCTCTAATCAAATCCAGTGGCTTTTGAATTAATTTGAATTAGTCAATAAGCACTAAGGGCCTACCATGTGCCAGGCACCATTGTGTACTAGGGATACAAATACAAAAAAAAATGTCAGAGAAAGAGAGATGGAGCTATAAGTATCAAGAGAATAAAGACAAACCAAACACCAGGTAGTTAGCTGGAGGGAAGGCAGGCACCAGCAGCTGGGAAGGATCAAGGAAGGCTCCTTGTAGAAGGAGGCACTTGAGCTATGTCTTAAAGGAAGTGAGGGGACTTTAAGAAGCAGAAGTAAGACAGCTACTTGCAGGCATAGGGAGAGTCAAATGCAAACACGTGGAGAAAGGAGATGAAGTATAACATGTGAAGGAGAAAGAGGTCAGCGTAGCTGGCAAGAGAGAAATCAAGGATAATGTTGCGAGATGGCAAAGCTGGGGGACGTGGAGAACAGTGGCGCTTTTGACAGAAAATAAGGAAGATGATAGGGAGGGAAGGATAAGTTTATTTTGGTTATGTGGAGCTGGAGAGGTCTTCGGCACATACAGTGTGACATATCCAACAAGCAGGTGGTAACGTAGGACTGAAGTATAAGAGAGAGCCTAGGGCTAGATATCTATAGATTGGAGAGTCACTCACATAGAAATAATAATCTTGCCCATGGGCACTGATAAGGGCCCAGACAAAGTCTTGGGGAAAATCCACAGTTGGGGAACACTATATGGAAGATGAGACAACAAAGGAGACCGAGAAACCAGAGCTAGGAGAACCGGGAGAAGGAAAAGCCATGATTACTCAGGGAACAGAGAGTATCCAAGAGAGAGGGTAGGCAATGGTGTCAGATTCAGCGAAGGGGCCAAGAAGGATGGGAACTGAAAAAAAGATTATCACACCTTGAGTCAAGGGGTCAGTGGTAACTTTGGAGAGAGCAGTGACCTCATAAGTGATGAGGTCAGAAGTCATACTACAAAGGGTGTGTAGGAGAGAAGCAGCAGAGGCAGCTACTATGGGCTAGACAGGGAGAAGAGCCATGAGAAGATATCTGGAGGGGCTAGTCCTTTCCTTTTGTTTTTAAAGGATGGGAGAATCTTGGGCATGTCTACAAACAGTGGTGAAAGAACCAGGAGATAGAGAGAGAGTGCAAATTGACTACCTCTTCAGAGGCCTGCATGGTCTCCCTGGTTTCTGGATAGTAACTATCAATCAAAGTAGAAGGCCAAGCCCGCTAAGTCACGAGGGAACAAATTAATGGGATTATTTCCTCCAGTCTTATAATTAATTGCATAAAATACTGAAGAGAGATTTTAGAAGAAAATTAGAAAAACATGGATCATACTACTTATCAGACTTATGGACAGGAGAAGAATTTATGAACAAGAGATAGAAAGTAAAGTTAGGTATAAAATGGATAATTTAAATTACATTATAGTAAAAAGTTTTTATACACATAAATGTAGCCAAGATCAGAGGGAAAGCAGAAAACTGGGGGAAAAATTTTATAAACAATTTCTCACATAAAAGTCTTGTATCAAAAATATATAAAGAACCTTGTCAAATCTATAAGAATTCAAGTTAATTCCCCAATTGCTAAATGGTCAAAAGATATGAACAGGGAGTCTTCCAATGAAGAAATCAAAACAATTTATAGTCATGAAAAAAATGCTCTAAATTATTATTGATTAGAGAAATAAACATTAAAACCACCTTGAGATCATTTTACATGTATCTGATTGGCTAAAATGATTGAAGGGGAAAGTGACAAATGTTGGAGGGGAATGTCGAAAAATTGGGACACCAATTCATTGTTGGTGGAATTGCGAACTGATCCAACCACTTGAGAGCAATCTGGAGTTATGCCCAAAGAGTTGTTAAACTTCCTATACCCTTTGACCCAGCAATACCACTACAAAGACTTCGTAAGAGATGATGATTAGGGAAAAAGGAAAAGAACCTATATGTTCAAAAATCTTTATGGCAGTTCTTTGTGGTGGCAAAGAATTGGAAATTGAGGGGATACCCATCAGTTGGGGAATGGCTGAACAAGTTGTGGATAGTGATGGAATACTACTGTGCCATAAGAAATAATAAACTCAGTGACCTTAGAAAAACACGTATTCATGAAACAATGAAGAGCAAAATGAGCAGAACCAAGAGAATACTGTATACAGTAACAGCAATATTGTTTTAAGAACTACTTGGAATGAGTACATTACTTTGACGATCACAAATACTCAAATTAATTATAAAGGACATATAAAAACACTATCTGTATCCATAGAAAGAATTGATAAATAGAAGTATGTATAGAATAATTTCACACACACACACACACACACACACACACACACACACACACACAGAGTTATATGTTAACTGTGGTATATTTAAGAAGTATAGCAAGTTGTGCTTAGATTTGCAGTTTCATGTACTAATCTTTTTTGTTGCACTATGTTATGGAAATGCTTGTTTTATTCCATAAATATGTATTAATGTAAAAAACAAAAACCGATGATCAATAAAAACCAAATAAAATAGTGAACAACTAGAAAATGTGGCCGATTTTCTCTCATTCTCATAGAGACTATTCTTAACTATCTTCTCTTCTGTCTTCATGCCCCTAACTACACTCCTACTTTCCCAGAAGAAGACTTGGCCTTCTATTTCACCAAGGAGATTCGGGTCACCTAAAAATCTTCAGCACCTCTTTTGGCATCATCTCTCCCCCATCTCAGAGGAGATATGCCTGTTCCTTGTTTAGCCTTGATGCCAATGACTCCTATACCTTTAAGATCATCATGCCTTCTCTCTCATGCATCTTTAGTCCAACACACACAGGCCTCCCTAATCCTAAAAGGGCCTTCTATCGGTTTTCCTTCTTTGCTTCACAGTGAAACTTAAAAGTTCTTTGCTTACTTAGGGGTACACTCCATCATCATCCCCACCTCCTTTCAGCCCCTGCCAATCTGGCTTCTAGGTCCCACCCCTCAACTGAATCCACTCTTCTCTTATTCAGGCCTCAGTCTTCCTTGACATCTCAGTCCTTGACCATATTTTCTTTTGGGATCCTCTCTTCTCAGCTGTAGGGGCTGAATTCACAGACCTATGTTCTCTTGGTTCTTCTCTTCCCTCTTTAAATACTTAATCTCTGAAGGAATGTGCTGCCCAAGGATGTCCTTTCCCCTTCCTTCATCCCCGTCCTTCCTGTCTATGGCTTCAGCAGTCACTTCAACACATAACTCCCACATCTACATCTTTAGCTCCAGTTTCTCTTCTGAGGCCTTAGACCTACAACTTCAATGGCTTTACAGGACATCTACACCTGCATGTTCAGTTAATAGCTCCAACTCAACATGTACAAATCTGAGCTTACTTTCCCCTCCAAAACCTGCTCCTTCCTGTGGCTTCATTTCTGTTAGTGGTATTATCATTCACCCCATCTCTTATGCTGAAAACCTTTGGGTTAACAGGTTCCCACCTCTGATATTTAGTTCGCAAGACCTGTTGACGCTCCCTGTGTCACATCTGTCATCTGTTCTCTTTTCTTGCTATTAGCCTCACTATCACTTTAGTAAAAATCCTCACTTTTAAAATATCTGGGCTACAAATATCTCCAAACAGGTTCAACAATACAACAAATGTTTACCTACTATGTGCAAGAAACATGACCCACTACTACGAGAGGCAGTATGGCATAGAGACCCAGATTCAAAGGCAAGAAGACCTGGGTTCACAAATCCTACTCCAGACATATACTAGCTGTATGATCCTGGCCAAGTCACTTAACCCAGGCAATTCTGAGACTAAAGGGTTGAAACACTGCACCAGTGGAGGGATTCTCCAGCCCACGAAGCTCCCCAAAAATCAATGAAATAATAAGTTCAGGACCTGCCTCATTTTCCACCCTTCCTCCAATCCCCAAACTGTGCAATGTACTGTGTTAACACTGGGAACACAGTGACAAAAAACAAACAAACCCTAAAAAGCTGTTTGTTTTGAGGTAGTTTTTTTGAGGGGGGGGTGGGGGAGAGAGTATAAAAGAAGGAAACATGAAGAAATCTCACATAGCCAGCACTAACAAGTGGAAGCCCCACGGGAGAGGCGGCACCTGATCCATGCTTTCCAGGAAGGCAGGAGACCAAAAGAAGGGGGCTGAGGAGGGAGTGCCTGATACACCCAGCAGACACCCTGTGCAAAGGAAGGAATGCTAGAAGGTCAGAGACAAGGAAAAGCCAATTCCAGTGGCTGCCTGGAGTGAAAGAGGCTGAAGTGCCCGCAAAGGCACCAGAAGGTGAAGTCTGCAGCCCACTCTTCACATAGCTAACAGATTTCAATCTTCCTCACACCCAGATCTGATTGCATCACTACTCTTCTCCAAACCCTTCACAATGACTCTCTATTGCCTACCACTTAGGAGTTTATTCTCCTTGGCCTGCATTCAAAAGCTTTCTACAATGTGGTACCCACGTTATATTTCCAGCCTCACCTTTCTACTTTCTTTATGTTCGAGAAAAATTGGACTAGTGTCCTGACGTATTCCCTATGCCTAGAATTTCTTAGAAACTCCCTCTAATAGTGAAATACTGGCCATTCCTTAAAAGGCCAATCAAATGTCACTTTTTCCAGGAAAAAGCAAAACACCAACTTTTTCTGATCTCTATAGTAGAGATATAATAGGCTTTACCCCACCTTAGATCTCACAAAGCACTCTGTACTTAATTCATATTATAGTTATGTATAAATATGTCACATCCTCCTGACTAGACTGTAAGTTCCATAAAGGCAGATACTATGTCTTATTTAAACTCTACTGGTATCTACTTCTGTGTTTGAGAATTAATACTCTTAAACTTTAAAAAATACTATTCGTTATTGGGATGGATCTCTGACAAGGAAAGACTATGTAAAAAACAGTATATCAATAAACTTATTTTTGATTGATTTGACTTTTTTTGGAGACAATCAGGGTTGAGTGACTTGCTCAAGGTCACACAGCTAGTAAATGTCAGGCTGGATTTGAACTTGGGTCCTCCTGACTCCAGGGCTAATGCTCTATCCACTATGCTCTATCCTCACTGCCCCAATAAAAACTTTTTTTTTTTAACTCTTGACACCTCCCCACACTCCTTTGTGGACATGGAGGTGGACTGGTCTACAGATATGGAACACTATATATAGTCAGATTGGGTTTTTTTGATGTACTGAACAGTTTTGCAGATTTATTTCTCTTCTTTCTTTAAAAAGTTGTTATATGGGATGACTCTCTGAGAGAAGAAGTTGGGGAAATTTAGGCAAATATCAATAAATTTTTCTTTTAAGTTAATGTTTTTTTGAGGGTAGGCCTGGGTTGTAAAATATTGAACGTCCAAGTTTCTCAAGCTTAGTTACAAAATTATGTGTCCCATACCAACCATCAAAATAGGGTGCAAAGGCCTGTCTCTGCTCCTGGCTATAGAAGCACTTTTCCCAATACAGAGCCAGCTCCACCCGGATTGCTTCAACCACTTTCTTCATGTTCTGAATCTTTAGTTCCTCTAGTTGATCCACTTCTGATTGCAGCTGCAAAAGGGAGAAACACCAGAAAGTACTTACCTTCTTACTCTGGAGAACAATGGGACCGCTCCCCCACTCACCAACTGGCCAGCTTCTGCCTTACAGCCAGCAATGTACTTAGAGCCTCAGTTGAGAGTAGCAGAGACAAGACAAATCTTTTGCCATCAGGCTGACCCCACTGACTTCACAAAAGCACCTGTACCTCTCTTCAGTTCTTGGGCCTGATGAACTGTCAGCTCCCTAAGGGCTGTCTCAGGGAGCACAGGGCAGCAGCAACAGTGAACAGGGAGGAGGACGAGAACAGAAGGTCAGGCTGGCATGCAAAGGAATCAACTAGGATTGTTTCCAATAGGGAAGGCATGAGGGAGGTTCCCTAAATCTTGCAAATGGCATTAAGGAATTATAGAAGTGTCTAGAATAGTTTTCACAGTAGCCAAGTTTTTATATTCTGGGAGTATAATTCAAAGCAGCAAGCCCTGGAGGTATGCTCACATTCTATGAGACATCAATGTGATTTACAAGGGTCTGAACACCTACAGTGAACGCATGCACACCCACTAAAACCAATATAGGGATGACTGCCACTAATCCCTGAAAAAGCAGCTCACAGAGTCCTTTCTATCGGGCCCTGACACACCAGCAAAAGTCTCAGCACATCACTTTTAAAAGGGTGTCAGCTCCCCCCTTCTCCCATTAGGTTTTCTTACCGCCTTCCTTATCTTGGCCTTTGACCCAGTCATGAAAGTGGCCACGGCTTCTCTGTCTTCGGGGGGTATTTGTAACCTGTCCCAGAGTTCTCTGATTCGAGATCGTAGACCCTCACACACAGCTTCATTCTGAGCTTTCCTCATTTCCAGCTAAAGCAGAAAAACCCAAGAATTATACAATGCAAGCCCACCCAAGTCTTACACCTTCCCAAAGAGAAACTGCTTGCCAAGTAACAATAAGTAATCTTGTACTCCAATTTTCAATTCCATATTTGTGTATTTATGTGTTTTAGCCAGTTTCTGAACAGCTGGAATACAAATGTACTGACAGCTTTGTTTAGCTATTAATTTTTTCCTACTTCATTGCCTATATATTTCTTTAGCTTATTTTTCTTAAAACAGAAAAAAAAAGGGACAGCCAGTTTTCTGAAGTTTATAAAAGTACCAACTTTCCAAGTCAGAGTTGAGAATCCCGATTCTGAAAAATAGTTTCAAGGTCCTAACCATACAGTCTTCCAGAAGTAAGTTATACACTCAGGCTGAAAGCAGCTTGATGTAAACTATCAATGCTAAGATGTAATCTGATATCCATCAAACTGGTAAAAATGGAAAAGTTCAGTGTCAATGAGGATGAAGGAGAAAACAGGCATGCTGCTGAATTACTGAGGCTGGCAGCGCTGTAAATTGGTCAAATCATTACAAAAAGCCATTTGGAATCATAAAAGCAAAGTCATTAAATTGTTCTTCCCCTTGGCCTTGGGCTATATTGGGTATATATCCCTCAGAGATTAATGACAATAAGAAAAGAACTACGTGCCCCAAAATATTCCTAACTATTTGCACAGGAAAAACAAATAGAAACAGTTTATCCATTGAGAATTGACTGAAGGGGCAGCTAGGTGGCGCAGTGGATAGAGAACACTGGCCCTGGAGTCAGGAGGACCCAAGGCCAAATCTGGTCTCAGACCAAGGACTTGACACTTACTAGCTGTGTGACCCTGGGCAAGTCACTTAACCCCAACTGCGAGAGAGGGAGAGAGGGAGAGAGGGAGAGAGGGAGAGAGGGAGAGAGGGAGAGAGGGAGAGAGGGAGAGAGGGAGAGAGGGAGAGAGGGAGAGAGGAGAGAGGGAGAGAGAGAGAGAGAGAGAGAGAGAGAGAGAGAGGGAGAGAGAGAGAGAGAATGAGAAGTGACTGAATACATTTTGATTATGAATATAAGGGACTAACAAATATGTAGAATCCAAAGAATTCTTGGGCAGATGTGGATGAAGTAATACAGAGGAAAAAAGAACCAAAATTCTCATTCTCTCTCTTGATAAATAGACATTGACTCAGATATATAATTGCTACAACTATGTAAATGAAAACAACTTTAAATGGCAACAAAAGTCAGATCAAAAACCCCGGATAATACTGGCACTAATTTAATCAAGAACAAACGACATTTCTTAGCAGGGACAAAAAACTAATCATAAGGTGCACACTACAGTCCTCTTTATTGTTTCACTTGTTTTCAGGTATAGTGAATTGTAGAGGATTTGACTGGGATTGGGGTGGGGAGAGTTGTGCAATTTGTTGAAACCAAATATAATCAACAAAGGAACTTGCTTACCTGTCGAAGCAGCGTTTGTAGTGCAGCTATGTTCTCCAGTGACAGGCAGAAAGCATCTTCATCCTCACACACCACATCTCTCTCAAAGCTTGTGTCTGGGGTGTGATCCAGCTCTTCCATACAGAGTATGATTTGCTTCTTTGTGTTGATGAACTCCTCCCGCCTGTTGGCCTGTGAAGAAGCAAGGCAGTTACCACGGCACCCACAGGTGAACTGACCAGACAGGAAACAAACACACACAACCATACCTTGGTTTCAGCCAGAGCTTGCAAGTGCTGCCGAAACTGGTCCAGCTCCTCCAAGCTGGGGACCGAAGCACTGTCGATGCTATATGGTTTTGTACAAAGAATCTCACACAAGTCCTGGTCTCGTTCCTGCAGCACTTTCAGTTCTTGCATTCTCTCCTTCTTTTTCTTGAGCATCACTTCCACCTGAGTGCGCAAATCCTTCTCTAGCTGCAAGATGGTGCTCTCTTCCTTCTCCTGCATCAAACAGAGGTGTATCAATGCTACAAGGCCCCCAATCCCCTTCTTCAAAATCAAGCAAGGACAGGGGGTTTTGAGGACAAACAGTTTAAGTCTGCTGGATGAGGGCCAACTTAGTTAAATTCAAAGATTCTCATCACAAGGTTGGCTGTAGGGTGGAGAACTGTTCACACAGCAATTTTCAGAGACTTCCGTTAAGTTAGAGGGACCGTGATCAGCATTGGTGAAGTTACCAAACTGAGGCCAGCAGAAGAGGCAATGCCTCAATTTGTGAATGAGCAAGTACCCAGAAGCGCAAGAAGAACTGGAAAAGTTGACAGACACTCGAATATGACAGAATGTCTGCAATATCTCCAGTTCTTTCAGTTTCAAGTGAAATGAGTGGTAAGTTGTATATGGTTATTAGACACAGGATGGCCCACCTAGCTTATCAGGAACCTTCTGATGGGACCCTGCTAATAAGCAATTTACTCTATTCAGTACCTCCTCTAAGCACATGAAAACATCCCTTCCTCTGGAGGAGCTCACCAGGTGGGATGTGTGTATAATAAAACAGGTATCTAGATTTTATTATAGTATTTTATCATAGTATCATGTTTCAATTTAGTATCTCATTGTAAAAGTGCAAGCCCTCAACTTCCAACAACATGCCTCCTGCAGAATGAGTGAAATCTCTTGGTCAGCTCTTTCTACAGAAAAGGCCATCGTACCCTACTGCTTCACGGGTTCAATATCAACCTTCCTGTTTTGTCCCTGCATTCTATGGTCCCTCTCTTCACAGGAATCATCCTTGTTCCAATTTTTTGTGACCTCAAGTTTGCATTCTGATTTTGGTACCATATCCAGTTCTCGGGGCCAAGACCTGACTTCCGAGAACTAGATCTCTACAGAGATTGCACATAAGACTTACTTCAAAAGATTCCAGGCTTAATTCCCTGCACAGAATGTCAAGCTCTTTTCGACAAAAGTTGATACTTTTTAAGAGTCTCTCCTTTAGACTCTCTTCTTCTGCAATCATCATGTCCAACAGACCCTAGAGCAAAAAAGAATCATCCACAGAACAATTAGGGGTGTTAACTGGGAAGAAAAGGGTGGTGGGGAGATGGCTCATACTCCAAGAATGGAGGTTCCCAACAACAGGCAGACCTTATGATCACATAACCTTATGTAGTGGACAAAAATCTCTTCTACATGTCCCATATCTCAGCCAATGTCAAATGCCCTTCATCACACACCAAGATAACATTAAAATCAAAGTCACTCACCTTTATATGCTTTTTGACAACCTCGGTCCTCTGTAGCCTCTGGTCCTCTGGAATTCCTATTAATTCCCAGATTTCTCGAAGATGGTTCAGGGCTTTTTGGAGACAAACCACTGACTCCTCTGCCAGCACTTCACTGAAGAAAAACATAAATCTGATGAATTCCAAGACTAGAAGTAATATATTTTACAAGGACTAAGAATACAAATATATTTGTATTTGTATCACTAGTCTTTAGCCCAGTGCTTGGTACATAGTAAATACTTAATAAATCATTTTTTATCCACTCACTTATCCTAACCAACTCCTGAAAATTGAATAATATGAACATATAGTCTCAATCTTTTTCTTTTTTTAGGAGACACATATAATAACCACTACCAACATTTAGATAGTTCTTTAAATTATTTCCACTGTTCATCACAATAATCCTGTGAGGAAGGTAATACAAATATTACTATCCTCAATTTACAGATGGGAACAGAGAGGTCCACAAGAGATTATGTGAACTGCCCAAGATCATACAAATAGTTATTACCTGGCAAAGAGAGAAATGGAACTCTAGACTTCCAATTTCAAATCTGATCTTCTTTCTACTGGACTGAGGTAACAGAGGAATCAAGGAGATATCAATACAGCAAGGTTACATCTATCCAGAATCCAGACAACTAAGCTAAAGACCAGATTTTCCTCCATAATACTATACAAGGCATTTGACTGGGAGTCAAGAGTTCCAGGAAAAGAGAAGACCATTCAGTCTGAGCTTCCCTAAACTCTGCTCCTCAAAACTCGTCAGTGTCTTCACACATCTTACCCCTCCCCATCTCCAGGTAAAAAGTCACTTTTTAATAAAGTTAACCCTTCTAGTTTGTCAATCTTTTTTCTCCATTCCTTATATTATTCAGTCACTAAATGTTATTCATTTTTCCTCTGAAGTGTCAAAAGACACTTTTCTTTTTGCCCCCACCCCCACCAGACCTGGAGTCAGGTCTTAACCTGAGTTCAAGTCCCACCTAAGACACTTACTAGTTATATGACCCTAGGCAAGTAACTTAAGGCTCAATTTCCTCATCTGTAAAGTAGGATAATACCTTCTACCATACCAGGTAGTTTTGAGGATCAAATGAGATAACACAGGTACAGAGTTTTATAAACCTTAAAATGCTGTATAAATACTATTTATACTAAATACTTTATTATCATTATTCTTACAAATGAATTATGGCAAGCACCTCCTAGCTAGTATTTCTCTACTTCTTCTCCTAGTATCTCTCTACTTCCAATCTCCTACCATTCAAACCAATGTAAGGCAGGATTAATCTTTATAAAGCTTTTTTTCCCTCACATCACTCCCCTGCCTACAAATGCCTAACCTGGACCCATCTTACCCACAGGACCCATTTCCTAGGACCCTCACCCATGTACTCAATTTCAATTGTCAATCTGTACTGTTCTTTGTCCATGTCACATTTATTCTCTCTACTTGTCTTTGTATGCACTCCCCACCCAAACCCTGCCCTAGAATGCAGTCCCCTCTCCACTGCCCACCCCAAGTGTTATCTATATCCTCTAAGGCCTTATTTCTTTCATGAAGTTTTCCTTAACATTCTAGCCCACTGAGATCTCTCATCTAAGAGAAAAGTATTTAGTTATATCCTAATGATTACATTTGTGCTAGTTTTTACTTTTTAAATAGATTAAAAACTCCTTATGGTCAGGGATTATGTTTCATACTTCGGGGGGGGGGGGACACATACACACATATACACATATGCATGTGCATGTCCCCCATTAATTGATGTTTTCTGTAATAGTGGCACCAGGATAGCACCCACACCAAAAAGATATGGAGAATAAAAAATAATCAACAAATACCATATTGGTCACAACAGACCACCCTCAGTTACAGGCCACACCTTGAAAGGAAAACATCACACACACAACAATTAGAGGTCATATGTAGATTTTATGTAAGTCAGAGTTGAGAGGAAAAGCACAGCATATACAACATATAAATCCAGAGCTTGGCATAGTGCCTGGCACACAGGTACTTAAATGTTTGATTTGATAGATTGATATAACCAATATCATGTTTCCATCATGCCTATAAACATGCTTGTCTTCCCCGATCCTCAAATCTTCACTTGAGAGGCCACTGACAATAGGTGTCTCCACTTCCTTTCTTCTCACTCTCTCTACTCCCTACACAATAGCTTCCAACTGGGACTACTCCCTCCAAAGCCACTAACAGGTAGGAAAAGTAATGGCCTTTCGTCAATCCTCATCCTTGACACTGTCAATCACCCTCTTCTCCTTTATGTTCTCTTCTCTCTAGGTATTAATAATAGTAACCCACAGGTGTCTCCCATCAGGGCTCTCCCCCAGCCTTCTTCAATTCTCTCTATACCATTACACTTGATGACACCATCAGCTCCCACTGATTCAAATCTGTGTTGATGATTCTTCAATTTACTTATCCAGTCCTAACTTTTGTCTTGACTTCCAGTCTTATATATCTAACTGCTTTTTAGACACCTCAAACCAGATGTCCCATTGACATCTGAAACTCAAGATGTCCCAAACTGAACTCATTATCTTTCCCCCCCAAACTCTCCCCTCTTCCTAACTTCCCTATTTGTCAAGGGTACCACCATCCTCCGAGTCACCCAGTTTTTCGACCCAGGTGTCATCCTCAACTCCTCACTGTCTCTCACTCCCAAAATCCAATCTATCCTCAAGGCCTGTCAGTTTTCCCCTTTGTAACATCCCCTTCTCTCCTCTGCTACTAGCATCAGCCTGGTGAAGGCCCTTATCACCTCATGCCCGGGACTGTTGCAATGACCTGTTGGTTGGTTTTCTTGCCCCAAGTCTCTCTAGCATTTTCCACTCAGCTGGTGAAGTGATTTTCCTTAAGAGCAAGTCTGACCATGTCACCCCATTCAATCAACTTCAGTGGTTCCCTATCACCTAATATAAAATGCTCTGTCTGGTGTTAAAAACCCTTCATAATCTATATTTTTCCCTGGAAAATTGCTTAATGGATCTATATACTTTTTGGTCCCCAGGAACTTACTACAATTATTTTAGCGGACTATTTCATTTCATTGGTATAGAGTACATTCAGTTCTCCAACAGAATGCAAGTGGTTCCATGACCTAACAAGATAAGATTAATGAGTTGGTATGGCCAAAACATATCTCCTGATGCCTCCTCCTAGTGATGAGCCTCTCTTATCTCAGCTAGAATGGTTCTTAGATAATACCAGTCCATATGCCTCTGTTCAAAGCTTTTCTATGTGGCTAGGATCTACCAGAATTTACACTGCACTTGAAATATCCTTTAAGGATATATGGTGGCCTCTATACTCTCTCTGATGGGACTTTTGAGTAGGACAACTTAATATTTATATAGAGCTTTAAGGCTTACAAAGTGCTTTTCCCACAACAATCCTGCAGGGTAGAGTTATAGTATTATCAACATTTTACAGATGAATCAAGAGATTAGGTGACTTGACCAGGGTCACAAAGCTAGTAGGTATTAGAATCAGGATCTGAATCCGGGCACTATACCTTACCAACTTGGTGGAAACTGTAGGAACCCCAAAGCAGGGGTGGAGAACATTAATAGTATTAGTGGTAGCAACCAAGAAAAAGAAAATTTCACCATCAAAACTTGGCATTTATAGGATTCTCTGCATTTGAAGTTGTACATTATTTTAAATTGTACAGGACCATCGATTGACTATATGTAGATCTGATGTCTGAAGACCAGCCCAGATGTATATGGAAAGGCTTGTCATGACACTGGCCACTGAGTGTGAGTTTTTTCCAGCCATGGCAACTCTTTACTAAGGACCTTTACTAAGTTATAGAGGGGCTGTAATCTACATCAGTCACTGCAGTTCAAAGGATGTGGGGTGGAATCCTGGCTCTGCCACTTACTATGTGACCATGAGAGGAAGTCATTTAACCTCAATGCGCCTCATCTCCGTGAAGAGCTTGGGTTAAAGGGTCTCTAAAGTCCCTTATGCCTCTAAATCTATCATCCCATGGGTACCTACAGCAATGAAATTACAAGTACTAGAATGCACATAACTCTAGTGCACACCGGAGAGGCAATGTGGCAGAAAAATACAAAGCAATGGCCTCAATGCCAGGAAGACTCGGGTTCAAGTTCCACCCCTGACCATATGGTTTGTGTGATCCTGGGCAAGTCATGTTATGCTAGGGCCCTAAGTTAGAAGTTGCAGAAAAGGTGCTGACTGGTATTGGTAGAAAGGGGTTCACCAGGGATTTCCCTATACTGATGAGATCCCAGGTTCAGTCCCTGTGTCTACCTATACATTCCAATGAGAACCCCATAAATAAAACTATTAAAATCCTGACTAATTTTAACTAGAAACAGGGCTAGAGGACTCTTACTACCAAACCCCAATTATACAAGTGAGAAGCCTAGAGAGGTTAGTTTCCACAGATAATTAGTAGCAGTATTTATGCAGTTACATCACACTGCCTACAATATTTTCCTGGAGGGAAAAAAAACCCCTAGATATTCACGGTAATAACACCTGAAAAACTTTTGGTCCTTTTTACAATCCAAGCATAAATCACAGGCCTGGAAATGATCTCAAGAGGTTGTCATAGTCCCCTCCCTGCAGGTAAGCCTTAACTCATCTGAATAATCAGTCCTATTTTTAATACATCTTTGGTACATTATCACTTGGTAATGTTGACTTGGAGGATGCACTCTACATAATAAAGCCTGGAGATCACTGTGCCCTATTTCAGTAATAGACAGTCACAGTCAATATCAGCATTCAAGTGATCAATCGGACAATCTTTCTGTTTCTTCTGGTACTTCAAGCTCTTGATTACCCCCTGGATAACTGAATTTTAGAAATCTGCAAGCCATCAGTTGAGGATCTCTATGTGTGAGACCCCTCTTCACCAAGGGAACAGAAGGGTCTCTGACTTAGATGATACAGACTGTTACCAGGTGCTCAGAGTTTAAGTAATGTATTTGCCCAGGGTCACAACACTGCTAGAAAGTATTAGTGGTTAAATGTGAATCTGTTTTTTAAACTCCTAATGCGGCACTCTCTCCACTATACCATAATCTAGAGAAAACCCAAATTAGATATCAACCTACACAGTGGTTTCAGTCTTTAAAAAGACCTTTTAACTTATAGTAGAACTTGATTAATTTTATCTCCTTGCCCTCTGTGCTCACTTTTTGGTAGTAGGGATATGGCTAAAGCAGATGAGGTAAAGAATCTGGACAATCTATAAACCGTAGATGCCTCTTAAATAGCAGTTTCCATTGTATGTTTCATAAAGCTGCACAGGTCACACCAAAATCCAACACTAATTATGAAAAACAGCTTTTTATAGCTAAGCTTCCAATCGGATGTGAAATTATTTTAACTATAAGCAATAGGGAAAGACACTCTGAATTGCTATTTCTAGTACAGTTAACAACTTTACCTCTCTTTGCCTGGGCCCAGTTCGCCCACTGATATTTGCAAGATGACTGGCTGGCCAGAGTTAAAGTTTAAGGATTGACCTTAATTGATCTCATGGTAACCTGCTTTAATTGGCTGAGCTAACTAACTAGCATACACTTTAAAGCTGCAAGAGCACAAAACCTCATTTCAAGTTATGCTAAGTTTCGGCTTCAATGAATTTAGGCTGGGAGTCAAGGCAAGAGACTTCCCATAGCACAGAATATGTTGTTTCTAGACAGGGCCTTGACAAGGAAATTTCAAATGCAGCCTGCCCAGATGGCATATATAAGATGACACACCTTAAAGAGCTGACAGTAGACAATTCCTTATCTGACTATACCAAAAAGTGAACGCCACTGCATAAGTAAAGCCGTGTAGGCTTCCCAATCTATATAGCTGGTCGGTCAGTCAATAAGGATTTATTAAGCACCTAGTTATGTACCTGGCACCACGCTAAAGGGCTAGCGATGCAAAGAGAACAAACAACCTACAAGTTAGCCTACGTGGTATTCAAACTCCTCAGTTTGGTCACCACCCCCTTAGCCTACCAGGGGAAACAGTAATGATTACCTCACCTAATCCACACTCAGTACCACTCTCGGTTTTCCTAGCTCTGGCTTTTTGTTTCTCCAAGGCTCCACACCCACTGGAAAGAAGCTAAAGTTCCTGGAATTTTCCTCTTTTCCCCGAGGGCCGCGTCTCCACCAACAAAGGTGGGGCTGATTCAGGGCAGCCTCTCGGAACGTTTCGCGGGGAACGGGTGGGAATCGAGATTCCCGAAACAACTGCTAAGCCCGGCTGAGACTTCGCGTCTCCGCAGGGTCGTCGGGAGCAGCACCCCAAACTTGGCAGCGGGCCAGGAAAGCTACTTACGTGACATTTCCTTCTGGAATCTCACTGAGGGGTGGAGGGTGGATCAGGTGCATCCCCCAAGTCAACAACAATTTTTTTAAGCGCCTACTGTGTGCCAGGCACAGTGCTAAGCGCCGGGAGATACAAAGGCAAAAAAAAGATGGTCCTTGTTCTCAAGGAGCTCAGGGTAAAGGTCAAGGCTAAATAAAGGACCCCCTAGAAGCAGGCCTTTCTCCCCGAGGGACCCTTCCCTACCTTCTACAGTCAGGGATGGATCCAAGCCTGGGCGGCCACTCCCCACCCCCACTCAACCCCTCAGCCCAGGTGACCCGCCCCTTCCCCGACCCCCGAGGCTAGGTAGAAGGCTGTACCAGGCTTCCCAGAGGCTCTCGACCTTCCAAAGGCATCCGCGAGCCCAGTCTGGGGCTAAAATGGCCTCGCCTCCCACCCCGGGCCTCAGCCCCGAACCCAAAGTCGCCCTCACCTTCTCCTCATGGCGGCTGCTTCCAGCCGAAGCCTATCTCGGCTCAGACTCAGTCCCAGTGGAGTAGACGACCCCCGCCGCTTCCGATCCGACCCCAAACCGGCTCAGGCCGCGTTAGCCAGCCCGCTCCGCCAGTAACCGCTCCGGCTCCGACTCTCCGGGAAATCGACCAGAACCGTTTGTCCTGCGCAAGGATTTCAAACCGGCCCGCGGGGAGGGGCCGCCCTGTGATTGGCTAATGCGGGACGCTCTCCTCGTTTCCCTGGAAACGCAGCCCGCCCTGCCCGGGAGGGAAAACACATGTCTGCAACTGAATGAGCCCAGTGCGCGGGAGAAGACGGGGAGGGGAGTTGTGGGTGGAAAGGTTGGGGAATTTCCGGAACGGAGTGCCGTGGGAAAGGGCAATTAGCTGTAGAGATTTAGGGGCGAAGGGGCTCTAGGGATCTCTGCAGTCTTTGTAGTCTCCATCCGTCTAGCCCTTCTTCGTTTCCTCAAATGACAGGGACCTCCTTGATACTGACTGTCCTTACTTATCCAGCCATCTTATGGAGGCAGTGATGCACTTTGCAAAGAGGTTAAAAAAAATGGCTTTTTGGTGAGGCAATTGGGGTTAAGTGACTTGCCCAGGGTCACACAGCTAGTAAGTGTCATGTGTTTGAGACTGGATTTGAACTCAGGTCCTCCTGACTTCAGGGCCGGTGCTCTATCCACTTCGCCACCTAGCTGCCCCCAAAATCTTTTCTTTAATAATATTTTATGGTCTAAATAAGATCTGGTATGTAGGTTGATTCTATAGGCAAGAAAATGGCATATGTACATAATATATAATGTATAATAATGTATATGAGATACATTAAGATATATACAATTAATAATTATATACTGTATGTTATACATTATATAAACCAATATATTCTAATATGATCTATGAATATGTCATATACATTATATACTGTATAAAGACACTAATGTTGCTTCCTTAGAAAAAGCTTTATAGTCACCCAGTTATAAAAAGAAGGCTGCTCTTCCAAAGTAACCCTGTGGTTCTAATTGAACAAAAAAGATGACAGAACTAGTAGAAGAAAAAATTGCTTTATCCATGAATGTGTCTTCACTCTTTGAAGAAACATGCAATGCTCGTAAGCATGTGACGCCTCTGAAAACTTTAGGACAGTGACATTTTTCAGTCACTAAAACGCTTTTACTATAAAGGAACCAGCAGCTTTAGCACACATGTAAGAACAATTAGCTTGATCTAATTGATTTAAATTGGTCACTGATAAGTAAAGGTTTGCAAGCCTTGACAAAATATAGCTGCTCTATCATCATTACATATCTTCTTAGGAGATAGATATAGTTGAGAAAGAAATTCTCTTAAAATGCCACAAAATGATTCTGTAGTATTCATTTGCTGAATATTTCTTTTCACTAACTGTATTTAGCCTCATGCTGTGTTTCACTTTGAAAGGCTAAATATACAAAGCCCAGGCAACTTCATTTGTTCATATAAATCTTTTTATTTTTGCAGCTGGGTGGTGAAGTGGATAGAGTGCTGGGCCTAGAGTCAGGAAGACTCCTCTTCCTGAGTTCAAATGTGGCCTTAGAAACTTACTAGCTGTGTGACCCTGGGCAAGTCACTTAACCCTGTTTGACTCAGTTTCCTCATCTGTAAAATGAGCTGGAGAAGGAAACGGCAAGCCATTTCAGTATCTTTGCCAAGAAAACCCAAGTGGGTTTGTGAAAAATCAGATGTTACTGAAAAAAATGACTAAAAAAACAACAGCAGATTATAATTTAGCCATATGTGTGGCACACCAGAATCTGGGTCAGTCTGGTGTTTGTGCTGTGTCTGACAAAATAAGTTGGGAAGGATAATTCCCTCCTCTTGACTCCCCATCATCATATTACTCAATCAGGTTTTGCCTTCTGTAGTCTAATTCCACAGTGAGTTCATGAGCTTCCCAGTCCAAAATGGTTTCTTTTCACCTACTTGCTGGTGCCTAAAATCACTTTTTTCATCTCACAATTTGAAATAAAACATTTAAAATGCAAACACTTAGTCAAAGTAATACACAGCACAGAAATGAAGAATTTAGAATTGGCAAGGCCAATCCATACCTAAAGGGAATTCTTCCCAATAATACACTCAGCAAGTAGTCATTCAGCCTCTACTTTTAAGACCTCCAATGAGAGGAAGCCCCCACCTCTGCAGGCATTCAATTGCACTTTTGGACAACCTGAATTGTTAGGAAATTTTCCCTAAAAGACTCGTGTGCAAAAACATCTACAGCAGCTCTTCTTGTGGTGGCAAAGAATTGAAAACTGAGGGAATGCTGCAATGGGGAATGGCTGAACAAGTTATAGGATATGAATGTGATTGAACACTATTGTGCTATAAAAAAATTGTCACTTTTTTTTTTTGTCCAGAGGATGGTTTCAGAAAAACCTGGGAAGACCTTTATAAACTGATGACCTCTACGAACCATAGTGGAGAAAAGAGAAAGGCAAAAGAGAGGGCAGAGACAGCCAAAACAAATGACAGCGATAAACAGAAGCTCTGTAGGGACATCTTTGTGCTGTGTCAATAAGCATGTGCTTGGCTTAGTGGAAACATTGTTATATATGATGCTGCTTTGTGTGATTTATGAAGTTTTTAATGAATTACTGATAAAAGTGTTTTATTTCCAGAGCATTCATTAATCATTATCCCCGTAGGTTGCTGAATATTCAACCTTCATTTATAGACCACATCAGTCTCTCCAACTCTGCATTCCTATTCCATTTATAATCGGTACTGTAAATGTTGGCACTTAATTGTTTCCTTGGTGTTTCACATATTGTTTTGTCTCACAGTTATTTAACTTTAAGCTCACTGAGAACAGAGGTCATGTCTAATGTTTCTTCTGCTATGCCAGGAGAGCAATCCTTGGGGATGTTCTACCTGCCAACTGCCTGTCCAAAAGGCTATAGTACTAACTTCCTCCTCAGCAGCTACAGCTACTGAAGAGTAAGAAAAGGAAGTTCTCACCATCAAAGCCCTCAACACTGTCAGTGTTTCAAAGTCAGAAACATATTTGGTTTAATCAATGGAAAGGACATTACTATCTGCTTTGCTTCTGCACGTTAAGGACCACGGGCTGTTTTTACATACTTGTTGGAACTACCTATGTATGTTGTCTCCCACTGTTAGATCATGAACTTTAATGAGATCAGGAACTGTCTGGTTTTCTACTTGTATCTTAGGTCCTGGCATACCGTTTTACCCATAGTAAGTACTTAGTAAATACTCATTTATTCATTCATACATGAGAGATGTCCCACAGATACTTGAGGGTTGATCAATGATTGTGTTGAAATCAGATATGACTACTTAGGGAAAAAAAAGATATACCAAAAATGGGGAGAGGGGAAGGGAGGAGCAACTTTTTGGGAATGATTCTCCTGGTTTTTCAAAACAATTTTTGGAGGCTTTACATCTCTAAATATGTGAAACAATTTTATGAGCACATCAAATTGTTTAACATACTTTTATGTTCCTAATAGATCCATAAAGAATACAAAAAGAAATCTGATGTATATTTCAACTTTCTCCAAAAGCTTTGTTCCCTTCTCCCAAAGTTTTTCTCTCCAATGGCATAAATATTACTGGAAATTTTACATTTCTAAACACTAAGCATCATGGGTCAGATTATCTAAAGAAGACTTCATGGAAGAGATAGGACTTTAGTTAGGCCTGGAAGGGTAGGTAGGGTTTGCAGAGTTGGGGAGAAGATATATCAAAGTAGTGGTGGGGAACAGCAAAGGCTCAAAAAGCTGAAATGGATGACTTATAGTGGGAAGACAAGAAAATAGTCTTAGCTAAGCTGAGTTTATGCTGGTGAGAAGCTCTCAATAATTCAGACTTCAGACAGTGATGGCCTGGACCAACGTGAGAACACATAGAACAAGAATCAGATACATTCTGAAAGAAAAATGGATTGAACTTAATGATATTGGTTAGAGGAGAGGAAAAAAATCAAATTTAACTCCTCAGTTTATTTTTATATACCATTAGAAAAGAAAATCTCTAAGTCAAGACTGTTTTTCCTTTTTATACCTTCAGACCTTCCCTATCTCCATCTCAGCATATAGTAGATCCTTAAAATAATGTTAATAATCATTACAACAAGGGCCAGAAGAAATCACAGACAAGCAGGAGTTTTGAATGTTACATGAAGAATTTATTATATATCTAGAAAAGCATGCTCTACCTAGGAGATTGAGTTTCATGTATAATCCCTTCTTTCCATTCTACTATATGAAAACGATCATTTTATTCAATTTGTCAAGTTCAGAGTAACTTGTAGGAATTTTCAAGCAACAAATTCTTTGAGGACGTGAGCCTGATTTTCTTTATACTGGCATTGGTATTAACTGGTTGTTCTGCAAACAATATTATCTCAGTTAACAATCCTGTATTTCTCTAGCCTCTTCTACTGTGCCAAATTTAACTGAAATTTGTTTCCCATTCCAAAGTGTAGTCCAAGTCTAGAAAATACTCCCCAAGAGGACTGTTTCCTAGGGCTTGTCCTGGTTCTGACCTATGTCCTTGGGGCAGCTCCAGAACTGTCCTAGTATTGTGTTAGGGTCTAGTATAATGAAAAAGAGACTTGAGTAAAAAGAAAGTGGACTGGAGAGAGTCAAAAGGATATGAAGGGACAGACCAGAAGGAATCACAATCAGGACTGCTTTGAAAGTTATATAGGTTGAATTTATTAGATACTTAATAGACAGTTTCAGGTATAATCCTCTCCCTTCTGTTCCACAACGTAGATGGAAATGTCCATTTTGGTGAAATAAAAAAGAGGATCTGGCTTTGAGGTCAAGTTCTGCCATTTACAAGTCACCTAACCTCCCTGGGCCTGTTCTCTCATCTATTATGCAAGGAAAATGAAATTTGTACTTCCTACCAAGGGAACTGTTGTGGAGTGGAAGATGAAAATGTGTGAACAGTGCTATATGCTCCATCAAGTTCTTCACAAGTTAGCATCATTAGTTCTGCTTCACCCATGTCATAACTCATCTTGGCCTGCCCTTCCATTAAGGAGGGGTAGCCCTCATATGACTAGAATGCTTGTAACAGCCTCCTTACTGGTCTTCCTGCCTCTTTCTTGCTACACAACATTGTCAAACTGATTTTCCTTAAATGCAGATCTGACCATGTTATGCTTTTTAAAATCAAATCCAGGAACTCCTCGTTGTCGCTAAGAGCAAAGAAACTGCTTTGTTTAGGCTTTTAAAGCCCTTCACAACCTGACCTCAACCTATCATTGGCCTTTTTTCTAAATATCACCTGACACTCCCATTTCCATGCCTTTGCACTGGTCGTTTCCCATGCTTGGAATGCACAACCCTCTCCTGGGCCTCACTGAATCCCTCTCTTCCTTCAGGAAGCAGCTCAAGTGCTGCTTTCTCAGTTCTCCCTAACTGCTAGTGTTGAGGAACCCCTCCTAAACTACCTTGCTTGTTAAGTACTTTATTTGTATCTGTTCTCTTTATATCTATTCTGCATGTACTTACACGTGTGCTCCCTGTCTCCCTCCTTAGAATTTAAGCTCCTTTTAAGTAGAGTTATTTCAGTTTCTTGGATTTGTTTTCCCTGTGCCCAGCATAGTACCTGACACACAACAGGCGCTTAATAAATGCTTGCTGACTGAGTGACTGAAAGCACAACATTTATTTGCAAGGACAGTGATTTGCCAAAGGACAACTTTCCCCCATAGATCTACTGGCATGTCCTACACAGAGGCGGAAACATCCTGGGAACAACTTAGAGCACTGTTGAGTCTAGACTCTGGGCTTCTGAGAAGACCCCCAGCGAACCCAAGAAATAGGATTCTCCTGGTTGGGCTTGCTTATCTTCAACCCTCAGAGCTTTCAAGCTTCCCTCGTCCTTACGGCGCTATTTGCTGGACACTCCCGTGGCCACATCTCAAATGTCAGCCTCCAGAGAGGAGGCTTCATGTTTTCACCTCGCTCATGGCCTCCATGAGCCGAGCACTATTCGTTACAGCCGTTGTCAAGAAAATGAATCTATAACCTGAGGAGACAAAAGCAGGGGAGAGAATGCTCTTGGGCCTAGGTGGTACTTCTGAAAGGCTGGCACAGATACCATCCAACTCCAAAGATGTCCATTAGATGCTGGGCAATTTATTTTTTGATATATGATGAACACCATTCCCTGATAGAGCTAAGGGGGTACAGCAATCTGTCCTTAATTACTCCCCACTGTCACTGAAACAGGTCTCCCTGGTGTACCTGACTAAAAACAATGACTTCGCTCTTCCTCACAGTTATTTTGTTTACAACTCTCTGCCTCCAAATGATAATATTATATCCAGAGGTTAAGTGGTAGGGATGTTTTTTTAAATGGATTTATTTCTCTCAACTACCAATCAAGTTTGTTTTCATTTCAAGAGATTTCTTACCTCTCTCTCTGCCCAAGAATCGGAGAGCTGAGATCTCAGAGAAGGTGCATCCACCCAGAAAAACCACAAGGACAAGACGCAGGGAATCACTAGGGGCATTTTCTTCAGGTATCATGTCTATAAGGAGACAAAGCAGCTCAGTCTCAAATTTTTCATTATGTTCCAGTACCCTACATTGCTCCCCGCTCTCTATCCAGTCTGCCTGCTACTTCTAAATTCTCCTTACCTGTGACTGCAAATTCATTGCCATTGAGTAACCGAACAACTTCTTCAAGGCCCAGCCAGCCCCTTCGCTCTAATACCTAGTGAGGTTTGAGGCTGAATTTCAGTTAATAAGATCAGGAAAGCTCACCTTCAAGACTTTTGTGTTTCTGCTGGTAACCAAATGACTGGTAATGGGTAGGGAGCTTGGAAGCAATCAAATAGCAAGAGGGACAAGAAATGGCAGAAAGATCAAAATACTGGAGAGTGGAAAAGTGACCTGGTCTCACCTGTTCAATGATACGGCAGCTGAGGGGTACGTAGGCACCACTGAAGACATACGCCATATCCCGTGGTACTTTCAAATCATACTCACTGTCCCCACGTGGAATCTACACTGGGCATGTAGTGGCACATCAGACAAGTGGCAACTCAGCCCATGCCCTCCCCATGCCAGTTTGGGGGCCCCAGGAATAGGTGTTTAGTTTATTCTGAAATTCTATGGGGGCCACATCACTAACCAAAGACAGAAATCAGGCAATATTCTTAAGAAAACCCATATTCCAAGGCTAGTTATTGTCTAAAAATTAGCGCATAGCCTTGACTAAGTCCCTAGGCCAGGGCTACCTAAAAACTCATTGTAGCCCATTACTGGGAACCTGGCAAAAGCTTTCTATTGATTAGCCCTTAACTTTTGTAACAGACAATACCTTAAATCTATTACTTTCCCACCTCACTAGCACAAATATTCATCGCAACCATAGAGTCTCACAGAAGTAGTAGTTATTACATGTTTCGTATGGAATAGTTGCTTGAGAAGGAAGATCTAAAGTCAGAAGAGAACTTCAAAGGCCATGAAGTCCAGTCTCCTCATTTTACAGATGAGCAAACTAAGGCCCAGTCATAAAAGTAGTGAGTGTCAGAAGTAGGATATGAACCCAGACTTCTGACTCCAGAATGAGATCTCTTTTTATCATATCATGCTGTCTTTGTGAATCTGGAGTAGTTACCTCTGTGCTTGCTGGAAAGGGGACCAGTGCAAGTAACATTTAAGAGATTCCTTGGCACAGTTCAACCTCCCTGGGAAAGGGGAACATGCATCTACATTACCCAGGGGTGCTATGGAATACCAGCTGGGTACCACTATGCTGTAAAATATACAAGCACTTATCCAGCAGAGGAGAGAATATCAAGTGTACATTATATTGCTCAGTAACTAAACAACAGACTGGAGGTTCAGGTATTATAAATTCTTTTTTTTTTTCCTGGCTCCTTCCCTTTCTTGCTCAATAATCTTGAATGAATCATTTATGGTTTTTTGTGCATCTTTTCATTCTTTTATCCCTAAAATTAAGCTAAAATGAAGCTATCATACAGGGAGATATGGTAATGAAAAAGACTGAAAAATATCTTATTAAAGGCAAAATGCTCTAGAACAGTGTTTCCTAATTGCCCTTCTGAGGCAATTTAGATTAGTCCATGAAGCTTTTTTTCCGACCAAAAAAATCTTACTTCATAAAACCTATAACCAACAACCTACCCCCACCCCCACCAACTCTTCCTACTATTTCCTTCTGTTCCTGGTCTCTCTCTCTAAATAATAAAACCTGTTCCTTGCCCCATTCGCTGCCCTGCCCTCCACCCCAGCTCTCTCTCTATGGTGCTGAGCTGTAGAGGGTTGAGTGGTTTATAATAAAGAATTTAGATTTTACTAGAATGTAGGTGTGTTAGAAACACTGCTTCATAGGCTTGTTCCTCCCTACCACCCAGGGATCCAGACCCAATCAACATACCAAGCCCAATTTTTTGCTGATGCCACGAAAATTGCTTCTCTTAGCCAAAGAACTGAAAGCATCAGTGAGTTTTCCTGGAGAAGAAATAGGAGGTAGGTCCATCCAGTGTTCCCTGGTTAGGAGCACTGCCATGGATAATTCAAACCACAAGGATGTTATGTTAAACTCAAGGGCTTAAGCAACTGTCTCTCCCCAGAAAGCAGAACTGGTCACTTCTGAAAGAGCCCTTGTAGCTTACAAGGAAGAAAGGACAAAGAAATCAGAGAGTCTCAGAATAAAGAAGAATCTCAGGACCTGTCAAGTCCAACCCTTACCTGAACAGGTAAAATCCCTCTAGGACACATGGCCTCTGCTGAAAGGCCTCCAGTGAGGGGGAACCTACTTCCTCCCACAGCTGCCCATTAATTTCTAGGAGTCTTCTTAATTTTTTTACCTTTGTTGACTACTCATGAATGCTTTTACTTTTGCCCTTTGGGCTCATGAAGAACAAGTCTAATCCCCCTTTACACACAGTTATCATCATGCCCCTTACATATCTTTTCTCCAGGCTAAACATCCAAAGTTCATTTGGCTAATTCCCCCATGGCATGAACCTGAAGCCCTTTCTGGGCATTTTCTAGCTTATCAATGTCCTCCTAAAATGTGGTACTTAGAACTACACACAATACTCAAAATGATCTGACCAGGGCAGAAGATGACAGGACTATCGCCTTTCTGGATATCAGACCTCCTTTCTACCCCTCTTCCCCAGCTCAACTTAGTAGCTGCTTCCCACAAAGCAATCTCAATGAGATGGGTATGATCACAAAGTCTAGGGCGGTAGGAGGACCTTGGGATTGGCTAAGTGGATGGTTACTCTATGAGTGGCCATAGACCCAATATTATCACCTTTTTCTTCCTCAGTTCATTCTCCTAACAACAGCCGAACTGGCCAGTCTGCTCTGGTATGCTAAGAAATGAAGAAATCGAACAATCAGATAGCTGTGATCACCACTGCTCCTGGGCTCACCTGCAGCTTTATCAGTCACCAATTTGCTCACTTTATTCTCTACTGCAGTAAGAGTATCTCCTGGAACCTGCTCTGTTAGCAGTCCTGTCCGACGCAAATTAGAGAAGGTCAGCAGGTGCTCAGGCCCATAGCTCTGAAAGAAACGCAACACAACCACTATTTACTGAAAAGATTTATTTCTAGGCACAAAGAATAACTTCTTGACCATTATTTTTTGTGCCCAGATACAACTTAGGCACTATGGAAGAAATATGACATAGTACCTGCCCTCAAGGAGCTTTTCAGAGATGTGATTTCCACTCATGAAAACAAAAAAGGATACAAGATAGGAAGAAAGTGAATATAATCAGGTTGTCAAATGCATGGCATAAGGACTATGAATGGTGAAAAAGGAAGAAAAGTGAAGATTGGCCAAGAATCAGAATTACCACAGAAGTTTATGAGTAAAATAGTGCTTGAAGGAAACTCCAATTACCACCCTATTAAATCCAGGGAGTGCTGTAGCCTCCAAGGGTTAAGAAATCTGTAATGGATTAGACAGAGGAGGCTCTCTCAGTGCTGAGCACAAATCAAGACAGTTAAATGGTATGAACAGAAATGCCTAATGTGTCTTGAGTCACGTAAAAGGCCATTGCTACAGACTCATTTCAGGTATATTAAGAGAGTGAGAATTAGACCTGGAACATTATTAAATCTACAGAAAGTAAGACTATAAAGGGGAACAAGAATGGATGCCTTCAACTAACTCTCCTCAAAAGCTCATACCAACATCTCCCTCCCCCAGTCTTTCAAAGTTCTATTCTAGCCTTCACCTGAAGATACTGGGTTTTCAGAGAGCGATAATCTTTGGGCACCAAACCTGTGGAGGAAGGAGATAAGTGTAAGTTAAACTGGCTTTAACTGAAGTGTCCTGCAATACAGAGAAAGCCTAACTAATTGATCTTAATCCAAGAAAAAAAAACATTCACTATACCATCATTAACACTGTATTGTATTCATAAGTTATTAACTAATTTTCAAATCTAGGATTGCTTGACTAACCCTTTCACTTGAAGTATGAAGCTTGTCTCCTATGGGACCAAAGAAAGCAGCCAGCATGCAGAATACTAAACTATAAAGGAGATGAACAAGGAACAGTAAAACCAATGATACCAGATGGCAAAGTGGATAGAGTGCTAGACTTTCAATCAGAAAGACTTGTGTTTGAATCTTGCCTCAGAGATTCCCCAGCCACAAGACAGACTGGGCAAATCATGCAAGCTCTCTGTACCTCAGTTTACTCCATCTGAGGAAGTTTCTCTAGACAGTCACTAAGATCTCTTCTAGCTCTAAACCAAAAGTTTTATAATTATTAGGGCAGGAAAGGGGTGGGGTGGGGAGAGGGAAGGGAAGGTGGCCAGGAGAATGGAAGCTGAACTCTTTCTTTGAAATATATAAGAATAAGATTAATAACCATCTGTCTGACATGATTTAGGTACACTCCTACTTCAGACAAATGCCATCCTGATAGCCATTCCAACTCTATGATTAATGGTAAACTACACAAAAAAGTACCTTAAAAATGGTCAAGTGCTCTATAAATATAAGAGACTATGAAGATCATTTGATTATGATCTGCAAGTGCCTAGCCCATAGAAGGCAATGAGCAAATTATTATTTGTTGAATTGAATTATTAAAGAGCCTTCTTGAGGACAGCAGTGATGAGTTGTTTTCAGTCTATACGGAGATAAGAGAAAATCAGATTCAAGTGCAGGAAAAGTGACTTAGAGTAAACATAATTAGGAATTTACTGGTTGACAGAGTTAGACATTGGAATAAATTACCACGAAAGGCTATGGAATCTCCCCTCATCAAAATCCTTATGAAATGTGTTACTTTTCTCACTCTTTCTGGGATATATTTTTCTATAAAACCTTGCTGGAAATAAGGGCATAGAGGAGATGACTGTTAGAATTCTCATTTCAGACCTGCAATTTTGTTATTATTATTTTTCAGCGGTTGAGACGTAGCACTCTCTGGGACAAAAGGACTGACCCAATGATCCTAAAAGTTCCATTCATTGCCAGGACTTTGCATTCTAAAGAAAGTGTAACTGCAATTATAGAACAATATTCTGTTTTTCTGTGCCTCCTTCACAAATCTAGGTATAAAGGGGAAAGGCAGGGGGATCAGTCATGTCTAGAGAAGAAGGGATAATAGATTCAAAGCCCAAGTGCTATTCTGGTACCCAGTTGAAGGTGAAAGACCTAAATGAAGTTCTTCTCCAGCAGCAAACAGGATGGATCTTTTATGGAGAATTTATGGGAAGACACTGGTTAAGAGTTATATAAGGATGTAAAAATATGAGTAGATACATTGAGATTTGTACTACTGCCGTGAGTGACACATTAGAGCTACAGATCTCATATCGGTGAGCTGTGGTTCTACTGCTGGACTGATGTTTTGTATTTTATTTGCTAGGGCATTCAGATCTTTCAAAAGTCTTCCTCTTTTACCAAACTATTATTTCTGATCCTTGCGATTACTCACCATTTTCAGTGATGGACAGGAGACACATGAGACGGAGGCTTTCAATAGGTGATACCTGCAAGGCAAAACAAGCAATCAATGAGAACTTAAACCCCATTAACTTAAAATGCTTTTCTCCATTCCTTTCTGCCTCTGGCAGACCACACTTGTAAAAGACAACCCTTGCTGTTTTGCCTCCTGGACTCACCTGTCGGTCAATGTGCTCCTCAATATAGCTCGTGCTCTCACGGATGTTGAACCCTTCTAACAGTGCTAGGAGGAATTGGAGAATGTTACTTTGGGTTTAGGGAAACTGTACTTGTTACACTTGTAGAGTTCCCTCTGTGATTGCCCAATGCTGAGAAGAGCCAACTCAGACAAAAGAGTTCACAGGGCTTGTAGCAGGGGCCAGTCCCAGCATCAGCTAGAAAGAGGGATAACAACAAAAGAACCAGAGACTCCAGAGAGGGTAGTAGGTTATGGGAAAGAGATGTTATGAGAGCAGAAAAGTGAAAAGAAGACTGGCAAGAACATTAGTCACCATGTTCTGTCTTGATCAGCTCCTGAAAATCTTGCTTGGTTTTCTTTTTCATGATAGACTCACAGGCCCCAATATCTATAGACAGGACAAACTGGAAGTTAGATCATTCCTCAAATCAGAATAGCACTTTTGTTTCATACTCAGAAGGGTACAATTCTATGAAACAACACTTGGAACCACTTCTCCCTTTAGCCCAAATAAATCCCTCAATCCCCTTCCCCTTATAGTACCTCTGTATTTATCTTCCTCCCTCTACCTGGGACTTACGTAAACTCAGCAATTGGTGCTCTTGCTTCAGCCCCTTGAGCTCCTGAGAGACAAAGTTCTTCATCTGCTTGATGTCCATGCCACGCCGGCGCTGGGGAGAGGCTCAAGTCAGTGACAATCCTCCCACTCTGCAATAAATAGGACAACTCCTACACTTCCTTTCATCTCTTCTACTTTAGAATCACAGCACCACAGAATGTTAGAAATTGAAAGAATTTAGTTGTTATTTATACCAACCTTCTCATTAACAAATAAGGAAACTTAAGTACAGAGAATGACCACCTACTGCCTCAGTAGCAACATTAAGATTAGAATCTAGGTCTTTTGACTTCTAAGTCAATACTCTTTCCATTATATTATAATGCTTGCAGTGAAGATCGGGGAGTCATGTAATAATATCACTAATGGGAAGTAAGTGAAGTAGCTGTTGGGGAGGGATTAGAGACCTAATGGACTGGGGCCTTACATCATACTGTGCCTGCAGGTTCCGGGCCTTCTGGCTCAGGAAGCCAAAGACATTGGAGAAATGCTCATTACGAATCTCATTAAACACCTGTGGAGAAGCCAGAACTAGGTCAGGACCACAGAATCGTACCTTGTACTCCGATTCTCCTATCAAATTTTATCAAGGGTCATGATGCCCCACCCCTAGGTATAATACCAGGGCTCATCTTAACCAATGGAAAAATGCAGTGAGCTCACATGGTATCTATCAATCAACAGATATTTGTTGAAAATCAACTACATGTCAGACAATGTGTTATGCCTATTTGATATGGACATAGCCCACTATCCCAGAGCTCTTGAGTTCAGGCAGTGTCCCAATTCCCTAAGAACCACACTCTAACCTTATCCTGGGCATTAAGCAGCACCTTGAGGCTCTTGTCAGAGGATGTGACATCTGGACCAAAGTCAACACTCCCTATGGAAGTAAAAGGCAAATCACCAGTATCCCCACTGACTATAAAAATCACCTTTTCTCAAAGGACCTCCTTGTACAAAGGTATTTATAGCAGCTCTTTTTGTGGTGGCTAAGAATTGGAAATTAAGGGGATGCCTATCACTTGGGGAATCGCTGAACAAGTTGCGGTATGTTACTTTGATGGAACACTATTGTGGTATAAGAAATGACAAGCAGGATGATTTCAGAAAAACCGCAAAAGACTTACATGAACTAATGTAAAGTGAATCGAGCAGAACCAGGAGAAAACTGTACACAGTAACAGCAATATTGTATAATGATCAACTGTGAATGACTTACTATTCTCAGTAATACAATGATCCAAAAAACTCATGATGAAAAATGCTATCCCTCTCCAGGGAAAGAACTGATGGAGTCTGAATGCAAACTGAAGTATACTATTTTTCACTCTTTATTTTTCTGGAGGGTGAGGGGGTGGAGAGGGGTTAAAGTTTTCTTCCACAAAATGACAAATATGGAAATGTTTTACATGACTGCAAACATATAACCTATACATGATTGCTTACAATCTCAGGGAGGACAGAGGAGAGGAAGGGAGAGAGTTTGGAACCCAAAATTATTTTTAAAAATTGTTAAAATTTATTAATACATGTAACGGGGGGGGAGGGAACAACATTATTTTAAAAAATCACCTTTCTGCTCTAATTCCTCACTAAATAGGGACTGCGAGAGATGTGGCTTAGTACTGTTCTGAAAACTAGCAGCTACCTAAAAGCTCTTGAGGTATCCCAGCAACCTATGACTGTAGAAGTTCCTGGGAGATTGCTTTCTCCACCTTCATTAGGTAGCAGAAGGCAGCAGCACTTACCACACTTGATGCGGAAGGTATCATCCACTAGCCCCTCATATACTACTTGGGAGCAGAGTGCAGTCACAAAGTCCACATCTGAAAGCAAAGTCCATGGAGAAAAGAGGTTTCTCAGAAAGCACTCTTCCACACTGACTTCTTTCCAAAGTCACAGTTGCAATGCCAAGTTTCTCCCCTTGAGCAAGTACTCAATATTCCTGCCCAATTCTGATTTTGCTATCCCTTCTTCCACATTGTCATACCTTCTGAGGTTCAAAACAGAGGGTGAACTGAGTACCTACCTCTATCCAGAAGAAAAATGTGCCCAATTTCTGGTTTCCGGCCTTTTATCTCACCCTCCTCTTCCTCCTCCAGCTCCCTCCACGTCTCGTACACCATCTATTCAAAGCCCAAGATGTCTTCAGTCTTATGTGCATGCTACCAACCCCTACTGCAGGCCAATACAAAGCAGTGACTAATATCAGGGTCCAAAAGACACTTGCTCAGCCCCTTGTGGGGATCCTGAAGTCCTGGGGGTAAGAGCTTATACCATTAATTCATTCCATTTCTTTCTACACTGGATAACACCATGCTCCATATATTATAGATGGAGGAGGACATAACAAAGATAAACCACAGACAGAAATGTAACCCAGGTGGTGTCTCAAGCTGCCAACCTCTGGCTCACCATATGAATCAGTCCTCATCTCTAAGGAAGTGCTCCAGAACACTAAGTGAAAGTTAAGAAGCACCCCCACACAACAGATGCCCTGAATGAGCCTCAGTAGACACAGAACCAACGAGGATAAAGAGTAAAAGAAAAACGAGGAAAAAAGGACTTTGAGGACTCTTACCTTGGCACATCGGCCAATTCCATAGCAGTTTGCAAATGGTCCATAAAGATTGCTGAGAAGGTGCAGAGCTTGGGCCACAGTGTTAATCCAACGCTGGTTTCCCTCCTACAGGGGACACGAGTCACAAGGGTAAATGGAGTGATGATTTCTTGGGCTCAGGACCTGGTTCTGTAACACAACACTATAACCCAAGAGGCTGTTAGCCTTGGTATATCCCTGTGCAACAAAGCAAAGCATGGAAAAATCTTGAAAAAGATATATCTGACTAGTCCCTAGGTAAGATATTTTAAATATCCAATCCGTGGTTATATTCTTCAGCCACAAATTACAGGCAAAAATTAAGACAAAAACATTGTCTTAGTTCTATTGCCCTAGGCCTTATACCCTATACCCCAGGACCTGCATTCACCAGGAAGTAGTCTCTGAAGAATTCAGGCAGTTCCATGCTGAGAAGATCCACATCAAGAGGCAGCAAGGAGAAGGCCCACTCATCACAGCTAACATCTGTGGGTATGAAAAACAACAGCCAGCTACAGGAGGTGACGATGCTGGTAACTACTGTTTTTCAGCCATCTATTTAATAGCTCACAAGGTGGAGGGCTTAAAGCTCAAAAAGCATTTTTGTCAGAATAACACTGTGAAGCAGGCAGTTATGAATTATCATCCTCACTTAATAGATGAAAGAACTGAAGCACAGAGAAATGGCTTTCCCAGAGTCATATAATTAGGGAATGTTGGACTTGGGAGCTGAACCCAAGTCTCCCAAGTCTGAATCCAGTGCTAGCTCTGCTATATCATGCTGTCTCTCTAATCACAGTCAAAGTCCATAATAAGATTAGCCCAAAACGTGCAGACCCTTTTTCTATCACTCATAGGATTTAGAGCTGGAAGGGACTGGAAATCATCTAGTTTAGCAGTTGTCAAACTTTTTACTCTCAAGCCCCTTTACATTCTTAAAAATTATTAAGGATCTCAAAGAGTTTTTGTTTATGAGGATCATATTTATCAATATTTATCATATTAGAAATTAAAACTGTTCATTTTAAAAACATTAATTTACTTAAAAGGAATAATAATAAACCTACTGTATGTTAATATAAATAAAATTTTTCCAAACCAAAAAAATAATTAGTGAGAAGCATGGCACTCTTTTACATCTTTTTGCAAATTTCTTTAATATCTGGTTTAACAGAAGACAGCTGGATTCTGATATCTGCTTCTGCATTCAATCTGTTGAGATATGTTATTTTGGTTGAAGAAGAGGGAGAAAATCTGGCCTCACAAATATGTAGTTGAAAAAGGAAGCTCTATTTTAAAAAGTAAATAATTTTAGCACTGTTATGAAAAACATTTTTTACATCACTGACCATCTGAAAGGGTCTTTGGGACTCTCTGGGGTTCATGGCCCACATTTTGAGAACTGTTGATCTAGTCCAACCCCCTTACTTTAAAGATGAAGGAACTGAAACACAAAAGAAATTAAGCTACTTGTCTAAGGGCCCAAGATAGTAAGTAGATGAGCCAGGATTTGAACCCATATTCTCTGAATGAAAATCCAGTGTTCTTTCCACTACCCCATGCTTCCTCTCTACTAGACAATGCTATCTCTTTGGTCCCTACTCTACTTCTCCATGATTTTTTATCACCTATCATCTTTAGCCTACTGGCAACAGAGTAGAGAAAGTGCTCATGATAGACATGCTTGCCCAACATTTTTTTCTCCACATTTTCTGTTCCTTCCCCAGTCACTTCCATCATCTCTCACCTCCATAAATTCCCTCTTCCTCAAGTACCATCTCACATGCATAGAACTGCAAAAGAAAGAAAAACTGGGTTAATTTCCCCACATTGTCTTCTATTTTCATTTTTCTCCATAAACTTAGAGGAAGCATGGTTTGGTGGAATGAACACTGGATTTAGAATAAGGTAAGATTTGGGTCAGAATCCTACTTCGGACTCTGATTAGCCAGATGACCATGGAAGGCTTACTTAACATCTCTAAGCCTCAGTGTTTTCAACTGTAAAATGAGGATAATGGGCATATCTGAACTATCTGCATCCCAGTGTTATAAGAATCAAGAGAAAGGCTGTATGCAAATGGAATTGCAAACTTTAAAGCAGTATAAAAACACTGTCAATTATTATGATGAATTCTGACAAAGCATATCATCACATATTACCCCATAAACTTAGAACAAGAAATATGAAATCAGAAGAGGCTTTAGAAGCCATCTGTTCCAGCCTCTTCGTTTAAAAGATGAAGAAACTGAGGCCTGGTGAGGTGATTTGCTGAAGGTCACAAGGCTACTTAGTTGCTGACTAAAGGTTAAAACCCAAGTTTTCTAACTCCCAGAACAGTCTTTGTTGTAACAAGATGCCTCTTTGTCCACTGAAATCATACTGACTGTACATGTATGGTATGTTATGTCATTAGAATGATTCCTCAAGTTTTACTCTACCCTCCTCCTGTTGGCCTAGCGTCGTCCTTCATTTCATCTTAATCTCATTTTACTTCTGAATAATAAAAGTGATAGCTTGTACTTAAATAGTGCTTTATAGTTATAAATCACCTTACATAACATAGCTCATCTGACTCTCCCAACAACCCTGTAACATTGGTAAGGTAATTATTATTATCCCCATTTTATAGGTGAGGGATCCCATATCAGGGAGATCAAGTGATAGATACAAATTGCTAAGTGGAAGAGATGGAACTTAACCTCAGTCTCTCTGATTCCAAGTCCTTGTCTTTCTAATATATCACACTACCCTTCTAATAACCATCTTATATCCCCACTGACTCAGCACAGAGACCCTTTTTTCTCTGTAACTTCCTTAACATATCAAGATAAAGATGCAACTTAGAACCACTACAATTTTCCTCCATAACATTAGCAATCTCATAAATAAACTACAGATGATTCATAAATAGATATCATGAAGATTATAGTCCAGTGTCCTTTTAACTTTTCTCCTTCTGAATACATAGACATTAATTTGTTTGGCATTAATTTGTAAGTCTACAATTTGCAATGGAAAGGCCTTATGTATTCATTCCCTAAAATGAAGTTGATGGTAGGTCTCCATGGAGGGTATGGAATGAGAGAAGTCATCAGAGTCAAGGTGCCCAAATGAGTTATCAGTGTTAATGCTGAAGTTGTCCAGAACTGTAATGGAAGTAGAGGGTTGTAGGCACAGAAGAAGGGCATCTTCTTAATAGTTATGTACCTCAGTTTCCTTATCTGTAAACTGAGGCAGATGGCTTGGATGTCTCTAGGGTCCTGTTAACACTCTGTGGTTCTATATACCCAAAGGGGGTTTCCCTATAAGAATTCTCCAAAAATATGATGGTGGTACTGACTCTAACTTGGAGCTGTCTAGCTATAGTTCTTAGACGAGAAGATAACTTACTTGTGTCGGGAAACAGCTGCTGTTCCCTGTGCCTTTCTAGCCCCCAGTTCCACCTCCTTCCACCCTTGATCTCTGTACTGAATCTGTACTCACCTTCTGTGGGCTAAAGATCACTTTGTACCTTCGAGTCCGACCAGCCATTTTGTCAGTATTGACAAGGTCTGTAGAGAGAGGGGAGCCATAGTCTTTAACAGCAGTCTATTTAGTATGTCTTCTATAGGAAAAATGGTGATGGCAGTTAGAATGGACCTAGCAAAGGCAGGGAAGTCAGCTGTCTTTAGCTGTTGCCAACTAAATCACATCTTTTCCCAACAAAGGTCTATCAGTACCAAGGTCAACCACTCTTGCTTACCCTAAGGTCCAATATAATCTTAGCACCACTTTACACTCACTTGCAACGTATCGCATGTTCCTGATTCGGGGTCGGACAAGGAAGCACAACCTGAGGAGAAACAAAGATATGAGAAAAATAAAAGAAATGTCTGTGACAAAATCAGGAAATTTGTAATAAAGCTAAAAGGGAATGGAAATTCTTTACTCTTGAGCCATTTGCTCCATCCTAAGAGCATCTATTGTCATGATACAGGCACTTTTCCAGTTGCCCTGGCACCTCATAACCCATTGTCCAGCAGAAGCCACTGCTTCATTAAAAGGATATTTACTAGCTACCTAGTATGTGACTTGTACCATTCTAGGTACTCTGGATGAGACAAAGAAGTTCCTGACCTTAGGAGTCTAAAGCCTACTGAGGCAGACAAAATATAATCATAAAGTTTAGTAACAATAATTCAAGAAAAGTCATGAGGCAGTTTATAATTGACTACCAAATAAGTGGCATAAGCAAGTACACACAGAGAGAAGAGACTACTAGGAACTTGAGCCTAGACCTCAGAGAGTGGGTAGGACCTGTAGATGCAGAGAGAAATAAAAATGGCATTTTAGGCAATGGAAATGGGTAAGCAAAGGCTGAGACAGGAATAACACGGCATTTTTGGTGAACAGTGAAAAATATGACTGGAATGGAGGATGTAGAGGCAAATAGCAAAAGACAGGACTGGTAAGCTAGATTAAGCAGGGTCTGAATGACAGATTAAGACTCTGAATTTTAATCAGTAAGTAGTGGAGCTATTAAACAGTTTTGAGCAGATAAATGACATGATGAAAGCTGTGTTTTAGTAAATACAGATAATCGGGGTAATCAGGACAAGCAAGTTAGAAGGCTATAGTAATAACTGAGGCATGAAATAATGAAAGATTAGACAGAGAGATGAACCAGAACAGTATAGCATCAAAGAAGTGATGGTTACAGAGTGATAGACAAGATACTACTCTTGGTCCTGGTGCTAATTTCTAAATCAAATGGACATTTTCAAGGATTACATCCAATTATGAGGGCCAACTGAACTTGAGACTCACTGGACGGTAAAACTTACTGTTCACTGGTACTAAAGACAGGTTTGCTCTCCACCTTGTACAGTTTGTCCACTTCGTGTTGCTAAAGAAGGATCAAATGAAAGAACATACATGAAAATGCTCTGAAAAGTATATAATGTCATAAAACTATACAGCCCTACTGTAAAAGCCTCTTGGGTACTGGTATCAAAAAGTTTTGCCATGACCCTTCTATATGCTATACTAAACATTCATTAGCTAATATATCAAATTCAGGTGTAGCGATGCACTGTGGTGTAAATATATCAAGTAAAAGAAAAGAAAGAGAAAAGGGTCATGAGTGAACCTAGCAGAGAAAATTGGTACCTTGAGAATAGAGACATTGGCAATTCGATCCAATGGGCTCATCAGGTCTGCCTCAATAAATAAGTCCTTCTTCCCAGGAAGCTGAAGAGGATACAAATAGTATGATGAGTCTCTCAAGGAATCAGTGAGCTTCTTTTTAAATTTCAGGAACACTTATGAAGCACTTATTTAATACAAGGCACTGTGCTAGGCCCTGAAAATATGACAGAAACAAACAGTTCTAGTTGGCATGGAGTTTACATTCTACTGGGAGTAAGGACATGTAAATAAATAAATAAATAGGATAATTTAAAGAGGAAGAGGGGACAACTAGGAGAGTCAGGAAAGACTTTCCTAGGATATGGCACTTGAGGTAAGAAAGCTAAGGATAACAAGATGCAGAGGTAAAGGAGGAGTGGACTATAGGTATAAAAGCAAGAAATAGAATGTCACCTTACGGAGTCTCCACTAAGCCAATTTAGGTAGAATGTGGAATTCTTAAAAGAGAATAATGAAGTAAATATAATAAGGTAGGTGGAAGACAGCTTGTAAAAAAAAAAATAACATCCCGAGAAGTATATTTTGTTCAGGAGCCACTGAAGCACAGGACACAGACAAAACTCACCTTTTCAGTCCCACCTCTTATTTTACTAAAACTGCGCTCACATTATCAGTATGGACAAACACAGAGTTTTCTAGTTCCGTATCTACTCAAGTTTCCTTTATACTGGGATACCCTTTTCCTCTTCACGAACTATCAAAATATCCTAAAGAAATTTCTGCTCATATTGACCTGAAGCAATCTTACCCTCCTTTGAAATCCCATTAACACTCAAAGGGCACTGATCAGCTATCCCTTATATTACAGTTCTATCATTCTCCCCCACAAGATTATGAACACTTAGCAGACAGGTGTCGTTTCTGTACTGCCCACCATTCCTAGAACTTAATAAATATTTGTTAACGCGAATGACTTGTGACTCTTCTATTGCCTAGCATGGGTTAGGGTGGCATTATCGTTAAGTACTCAAAGGAAAACACGTGGTTCTTATTTCTGTAAACAACCTAACAGAGCCCCAGGTGGCTCCCACTCCTCACACATTTATGTACATTGCCCACTCTGCCCTGAGAAGTGGCCCTTCCTTGGGCAATTTCCGACAGCAGAGTGGCGGAGAAGCATAAGGGAGGCAGCCAGGTGTGCACTGACCTGCTCCAGCAGGTAGATGAGCTGGTCCCGGGCCAGTCTCTTGAGCATGGAGAAGTCAGGCAGCTCTGGGGCATCAGGCCGATGTGGAAAAGCCATGGCAGGGGTGCTGTACAGAAGACAGCGGCGTTTCGGACACCTGCAGAGGCCGCGGGGAAGCAGGGGCTGATTCTCCCCAAAGGGCCCACCGGCCTCCACCCCAAGCCCTCCTCCCGCCACACCCGGCCCCGAAAAGGCCCCACCCTGCACAGGCCTCGGCGTCTTGGGTTCGAAGCCCCACAGTCTATACAGCACCGACTCGAAGGCCTCCGCTCACTCTCCCGTCGAAGGGGGCTGATTACCTGCCCCAGGGCAAATCACCACCTTCGCTCTGAATCAATCGCTCTGGAGCAATAAGATCAGCAGGTCCACTTCCGGGACACACCGGAAGTCCCTATCACCTAGCAACCCCATCAAGTACGGAAGGGAAAGGACGACTTGGAAGGCGAGTGAGAGAGTGGTGACGTCAGAGGGGCGCAGAGCCCGCAGGGCTCGAGGCCAGAAGCCTTTTGGACTTCCTGGCAGGCCCTTGCCCGGCCTCTCGCCCCGAGAACCAAGGCACTGGCGCGAGCTTCGGTGAGCCAGCTCTCCAGCGGAGTCCCTTCGACACAGGGTGCCCTAGAAGGACGACGGGCGACGGGCCATGGGTATTGTAGAGGAGCCCTAAGTAACCCGCCTGCCTCTTGCCCGCACCCTGCTCCCAGGGGGCAGCCCGGGCCTTTTCTTTTGATGGCACAGGACTTCGAAAGCTGAGTGCTGGGAGAGTACTTGGGAGAAGGGTATTTAGCTTAACAGCCACCCCCTCGTCACAGTGTACCTGGCAATTCACGTAGTACTCAGATATTTCTTTCCTGTGGAAACCACTAGATAATTAAAACTTTTGGAGGGCCAACTTTATTCATCCTGTTATCTCTTCCTAGCAGGCACATAGCAGGTGCCGATTGTTGGCTGGTTCAATGAATAAACAAATGTTTGGGGCTTCCCTTCCTGGCAGGGTGAAGGAATAGGAATAGGTTTGAGGTGCTTCAGTTTACCAGCAAGTCCGTAATCATATTTGGTTGCTAACAGTCAAAACTTTCCAGAGCACAATAAAAAGGTCTTGCTCTATAGACCAGATTAAAAGCTAAATTTAACACCCTCTAAATGCTAACTATCCTATGACTATCCCATTTAAGATTGGCATCAAAAGATCTTGGAGTCTGGAAAAGGGCTTAGGGTTAATTTTATCCAATCATCTCATTTTACAGATGAAAAAACTAAGACAAAGAGACATTAAATAGCTCATAGATGGAAAGCAGAGCTAAGGTTCAAATTAGAGACATTCTATCTACAAATCCAGGGTTCCTTATTTCCTGTCAATGAACAGGAAGGTCTATGGGGAACAATTATAACTATTATAAGAATTTCTGCAGGCTGTTTTATTTTCATTGGATTTATAAAACAAAACAAAAATCAGTGTTTTTCTGTCTTCAGTATGATCAGTGAACCCAATTTAGAAAGAAGCTTACAGACCCAGAGAATCAGTCTCCAACATCACAGTGTATTACTGGGTTACAACAGGAATAGAAGGCATTCTAACTTTCACAAATTAGTGTTTAGCTCAGGTAGCAGGAAGAAAAGTGGAGTCTTTCCTTGTTTGTAATCTTTGAAAGGAACCAATATGCCTTGGGGGCTTCGATATCGGTCAGAATTGATTTTTGAATCCTCTTCTTGGATTAAATCAAACATTTCTAGTTAACCCTGCTGTTCACAGTGATAATCCTCGTTCTTGGAACAGTTTCTGCAGTGCACTTTCCATTTGGGGGCTTGTGCCCTGAAGGCCTTTTACCACTTGTGCTGCCCACTCAAAGTACTCCTGAACCCTCTGCTCAGACCATCCTATAGGGGGACAGAGAGAATAGTTTTTACGACCACAAATAATCAATTAAAATGTGGCTTTGCACCAGGTCTTACACTGTCCGTGGAAGGGTTGGTGTAATGCTGTGGAACGTAATAATAAGAGAAAGGATGTAATGGTCATCCAAAAATACTGAGATTCTTATTAAAAAGGAACATCTCCCCTTGGCAAGGATTTTTTGGATTAAAGTCCAAGATAAATAATAAGAGGCCAAAAGGGACACAAAGTACATAGTATTCTGCGAGTACCTGAAATGCCAAAGAAATTTTAAAAATCATTTTTTTTCTTCGGCAAGTGATTGGCCTGCTTATCCTCAGAAGGGTTCTCCTCCGCCCTCTCTAACCCACAGCTCTGCTGCCGGTGGGAAGGAGATTTATATATATATATATAGAGAGAGAGAGAGAGAGATGTGTGTGTGTGTGTGTGTGTGTGTGTACCTTTTGGGGTGCTACGGTTCAGGTCCCGAAGGTTGTACAGCTTATCCGCCAGCTTCACCAGCTTGGCACCCCGGCTGCTCTGCGAGGCGTTCTCCACCTGCAGTCGTTTTCGCTCCAGCTTGGGCAGCGCCTTGTTATCGGTCACTTCATCCACGATGCCCCTCACCTCCGCCCCAAAATGTTCCTCCACCTCCTCCAAGGTGGTGTTTGTATCTTCCACAGTGTCGTGAAGCAAGGCGGCCTGGAAACGCACACAACCCACGCTGCTGTGCCGAGACGCGGCCACCGCTTCTGCCGGGCGAAGGCACTGCCTGCAGCTGGAGGTCGGGGGAAGAGTGGCGCCCACCTCCCTCACCCCCCGCGAGGCGGGCTCTAGTTACCTGCAGAACCGTGATGTCCGTAACTCCCGCCTCGTGGGTTAAGATTCGAGCCACACCTGCAGAGCAGAGCACACAGAGATCAGTCAGGGGCGGCCCCAAAGGGGCAGAGGCGCCATCGCCTACACCAAGGACTCACCGATGGGGTGATTGATGTACGGGGTCTCCTCTGGGTCCTTCCGCCGCTGCTCGCGATGCTTCCTGGCGGCGAAGTCAGCCGCCTCCAGAAGCAGCGCCGCGTCCGAGCTCATCGCGGCTGTCTCACAGCCGGCGCTGGACGCGCCGGAGGCGGCCTTGGCGCCCGTGGCCTGGAGCACAGCGCCCCCTGCGCCCCGGAGGCCGGCCCCGAACTGGCCTTTGTTTCGTCAGGACTCGCCCGCCGGCGTGGGGCTCTGGGCCACGGAGTGCCGAAACAGGGCGGGTGGGATTAAGGGAACTGAGAAAAAGCGCCAAGCGAGGTCGGGACAGTTGTGACGGGCCTCGAAAGAGACACCAGCTCTGCCAGCTCTAGGATACTCTCCACCCTGGCTTTTTTAGGGGGGGCGGGGAGAGCAGGGAGCGCGGGGTTGTTCTCGTGGGGATAAAAACACTGAAAAATGATTGCCGTCTCCACTGCCACTGCCGATTTCTGCAACACTGCTTTCTCCCGGCCCTGCTACCTTTCCTACTACTCGATCTCTTCGGAAGGGTCATCTTCTGTCTCCTGCCCTCTTTTCTAGAAGGGGCATTTTCCTGGGGCAGATCCTAGTCTTTTCTTTCGATTTTTGTACAGGCAAGCAACCCTACTTTTTCACTTAGAATCTGACTTCTTTCAAGGCTCAGCTCGGGTACCACCACCTATGAAGAGTGTTTTTTTAACCCCTCTCTCTCTGCTCACTCTCCTCAAATTATCTTGTATGTGTCTGTGTAATGAGGAAACTAGCAAATGACACCTCATTGCATTCTCCAATCTATCTCTTTACATTTTGTAGCTTCCCAGTAAAAGGTAAGCTCCTTGAGAGCAGGGACTATTTCTCCTTTTGTCTCTGTATACCCAGCACCTTTCTTATAGTATTTATTAGTAAATACTTTTTGGATTGGATTAATTTAATCTGCTCCTACAGGAGTAGATTAAGTGTCATCTTTATGCAAATCTCTATGTCCAAACATAATCCCTTGAACTCGGAACTTTGTGTCATCTGCCTGTTGAACATTTCCTCCTGGATATCCTGTTGGCATATCAAAAACAAAACTGGTTATCTTCCTCCTTAAACCTGTTCTTCCAAACTTTTTGGTTGAGGGAATCATCATTCTACTAATGAAATTGCCAAATCATGTCAGTTTAACTTGTGTAATATCCCTCATCTATCCCCTTCTCTCCACTCACAGTATTACCCTTATTCACTCATCTCTCTCCTACACTGGCATCAGCCTAACTGGTCTTCCTACTTCCAGTCTTCCTACTATCCTAGTAGCCAAAATAACCCAAGGTTGCCAATGTCATCTTCATGCTCAAAAACTTTCAGTGCTTTCCCACTGCCTCCGAGACAAAGTAAAATTTTTAATCTTAGTTACTTGAGGCCTTTCATTGTCTGAATCCTACCTACCTTTCCATTCTTATTTCATGCTACTTCCCTTTAGGAAGTCTCTATTTCAGCCAAATGGATTCCTAGCAGTTTCTGAACTCAGTCTTCCCATCTTCCAATTTCACATCTCCAGAGTCTCTCTTGCATGAAATGAACTTACTTCCACCACTCAGAATTATCTTTCTTCAAAGTTCAGTTCAGGTAACACTCCTCTATTGCAAATCTTTCTTGATCCCCCAGTTGCTAAGATATTTATTCATTTGTTTACTTGTACCACTGCGCTAAAATTTGATAAAAGTGAATTGAATTCCAAGGCAATTCTTTATGCACAAGTATTGAAGATACTTCTAAGAAATACTTTTATCTTTCGGACAGTTTTAAACTGGGTGGTGAAGATTTCAGGTTACTCAAATGCTTTGAAAATAATAAGACATTAGATCAGATAGACCTAGCTTATTTGTAATCTGGACATTCTGTTTTTAATAAATGGCCTACTAGGCTCAATTCTATTTTCAGCTGAATACAGTCCCTATCAGCTTTGCTTTGGGATGTAAAATGTTTTGATAGTTTTTTTTGTTTTTGGTTAGGCAATGAGGTTAAGTGTAAAATGTTTTATAGAATCATGATACCAGTTGGATGGTTGATAACACTGCACCTGATGGCAGAGGATGACAGTCTTTCTAAGGCTAGCTTGTGGTAACTTTTAGAATGAAAATGAACGGGCCTAATTTTATCAAATAGCATCAAATGTTATGAACTTGAAGCATTTTTATCAATTGCTAAGTCTTGACTGATGCCACTTCAGTTTTCTACACTATTCTGTTTGTACTTTTGTTGCTTTTAGGACCTCAGAAATTTTCACCCAAAAAAGTACCTATTTATTTTTACTAGAGGACAAATGTGATAGGCCAAGATATTGCATAAAAGATTAACTTGAGGTAGAGAATGACCTCCAGTGAAGGATATACTTTTTGTCTTCCTTTCCCTAAGAGCTTGTTGATTTCTGTGGTTGATTCTTCCAACAGAAGCCCTATCAATTTTATATGTCAAGAGCTGCCATCCTTTTTCAGTCCCTGTACCTCTTGGCTTTCAGTAAATCTTTACCATACCTCCCCCCTCCCCCCACTTTTTTTTGCTTTTTGGTGAGACAATCAGGGTTAAATGACTTGCCCTGGGTCATACTGCTAGTAAGCGTCAACTGTCTGAGGTCGCATTTGAACTCTGGTCCTCCTGATTCCATGGCTACAGCTCTATCCACTTCGACACCTAGCTGCCCCTTTTCAACATGAAAAGAAATAAATTCTAGAGTTTATCATGTACATGTATGCACCTAAATAAAATAAGATGAATATGTTCGTTTTCAAAGAAAACTCTTTTAGTATCATAAATGTGTCACATTTGTTATTTAGTCCACAATTTTTTTCACGATTACAACTTCTAGAATATTTTAATAGGGTATTATAGTTACTTGCCAAATAGACAAACTTTTGGTATCCGTTGGGTGTACATGTACCCCAGGCTGGGATATAGATTGTGGTATTTTGTTTTAAAACAAAATCCTCACCCTCTAGCTCCATTAATCTTTCTTTGGGGGAGTCCAGGAAGGTATGGCCCAAGGAGAAGACAAAAAAATAGACCTGCCTGACACTTTGTTTAGTGCAGGGGGCACAGCATTTTAAAATCCATATTCCACTAATTTTTTAAGTGGATTCTTTGATTAAGAGATCCTACCCAATTGGGTTTATACCCAGTGAGGTTAATGACAGCAAGAAAAGAGCCATATGAAGAAAAATTTTCACAGCAGGACTATTTATTTTTTTTTGTTAGGTAGTAACTTTTGTGTCAAAACAAAATAGAGAAATAAAAATGTTTAAAATACAAGCGAATAAAGAATACATACTGTTCACATTATATTAGGACAGGAGTTCTTAATTAGGGGGTCTGTAAACTTTTTAAAAAAATGCTGGTAACTATTTCAATATGATCATTTTCTTTTGCAATCATTATTTTATGCAATTCTGTTCTTATCATAAGAACAGGTCTGCATGCTTCACTTGACTGCCAGAAGGGATCCATGACCCCAAAATGGTTAAGAACCTCTGATCAATATTTGTGTTTTGTCAAACAATGCAGATGAACAATGAAATGGGCCTGGTATTAAATAGGAAAGAGAGATCAGGTAGGAATACATCTAGGAGATGATGTAATACTTGAGGATCACAAGGTGCTCCCTTATTCCAAAGCCCATCTTTTGAATACCAGTGGTGATACTATATGCCTGAAAATCTTGAAACACTAGATCTCTGAAGACAAAACTATTGAGCCCAAAAGACACTAGAAAGACATATGTAAGTAGGCTGTATCCTATTACCAATGATGACTTGGGGAAATGAAATGGCATAAACGACTTCATTAAATATTTAAGTTTGACTGGAAACAGAAATAAGCCAATCATGTGGTGATGATAAACACCAATAATGTTACACTGGTAATCATAAACGATAAAAAGCTAATATCACAGACCACTTTAACAGTCTGGTGGAGAATCTCAGAATGATATTTTTAAACGCATAAGATAAACCACATAGGCTTACAAAGGAAAACAATTATATTAAAATGCTATTATCAATTTTTTTAAGTTCATGGACCCAAGGTTAAGAACCCTGGACCTAGAAGAAGGCCTCTAGCATGCTGAATAGATCCTTTATGGAGGATTTTATGAAAAGACATATATTAGACTTGTACAGGATGAGAAGGCATGGATAGGTTGCAATCTGCATTGGTGAAGAGTGCCAATGTTGATGAGATTGTGGATCCATTAAAGCACAACTTAAAATTGAATTTTCTTGACCTAGAAGTAAATCCTTGAAAAAGCTTAAAAAGACCATAACATCATACCTTCCTCTCTCATCTTGTCTCTTACTTGATATCTGATTTAGCTCAAGCAAAATCCATTTGTCTTTTTAACATCCAGAATTGATTAAGGAAATGCTGAGAGACTTCAAGAGACAGAAATGGTGATTTTGGTGATCATATTTTCCTTGTTGGTTTATAAACAAAATTATGCTAATATAATAGTCTTGAAAGAGTGTGTATATACACACATATATCAGACAAAAATACTATTAATAAAAATAAATATCTCATTAATTTGTTATAGTTAGCATTTATAGTGTTCAAAGGTTTGTAAAATGCTTTGTATAAGTTATCTCATTTTATCCTTATTTAGTAGAAAGTGCATTGGACTAGGAGGATAAGTCATTTGTTTTCCTTGGGCTATTCCACAACTGTAAAATGAGGGAGGTGAGGCAGATTATTTTTAAATTTCCTTCTAATTCCATTCAAGCATTTTTAAAAAGTAGACACACCTAATGACAGGCACTGTGTTAGATGCTGGGATCAACGTTCTTTGTTCTTCATTTTCAAAGAGGACCAATAACATCACAGGGTAATGTCTGCACTTGTATGTGAATTGGGTCTAAGTGAGGCAAAGTTGCACAAAGTCATCAGCCTCACTCTCTCTTCCAGAGTTATCTAAGTCCAGTGGCGAGCCAAAAGTCAAGACGATTGTTGATGGCCCAGGATGCAGTTGGTGGCCTCTCTGATGTCTGACTGAGCTCTGAGTGCTCTGCAGTGCCTACTTCAGCTGCCTTCCTGGCCCTTGGAACAAATTGTTCTCATCCACCCTTTCCACCACGGGAAGTCTTCACATGCTTGGGGTTGACATCTCCCTAATTCACTGACAGGTTTGTGGCCTTCAGTTATCCTCAACCTGTCTACTGAGACAGTTTACCTGGGTGACGCTCCTGTGCATGCTACAGCCTCTTGGAACCAATGGTGAGAGCTGAGTGCCAGATGGATAGCAAAGGTGGATAATCAGCCTTGAAAAGGGCTCCCTCGGGGCAGCTAGGTGGTGCAGTGGATAGAGCACCGGCCCTGGATTCAGGAGGACCTGAGTTCAAATCCGGCCTCAGATGCATAACACTTATTAGCTGTGTGACCCTGGGCAAGTCACTTAACCCCATTGCCTAGCAAAAACAAAAACAAAAAAAGGGCTCCCTCTTAGTCCTCCTTCAACCCATATACCCCTGCTGTGGTCTTAAATACAAAAAAAAAAAAAGCAATCCCTACCGACTAAGAAATTACACTCTGCTGAATTCTACCATTCTATGATTTTGTTTTATTTTTTAGGTTCCCTCAAGTCTCTAAGGATAAGCCTTGTGCCTTTGCCTTTACTGTACAGTCAGCAAATTCCTGTCCCATTCCTGTACCCTAGAAATTGATCTTGGTCATAAAAGCTGGATAGCTTCCCTACACTGTGTTAGAAAAAGGGGCAGAGCCAGGTAGGCCAGGACACTGATTTGCAACAATCTTAAGTATGCAACATTCTGATGGCATCTAACAGACTTGACACTATAACCCTATCTGTGTGGGAACTTCCTCTTATCACTCTGAACCCATGCTACAATTCTCATTTAAATAGCCTAATAGCGTGAGGTGGGCAGCACATGCCCTGAGGGCAGGGACTGTCTTTTGCCTTTTTCTATTCCCAGAGTTTAAGCACAATGCCTGACACATAGTAGGTGTTTAATAAACGTTTATTGACTAAGTATTTTCTCATAAAGCAAAGCAGTCCTTCATCACAGCCAATTTTCTATAAGCATTATTTACTTTTCTATCTTACTGAGACTGTTGATGCCGAAATAGCATTCACTTTTAAAACTATTTTTAAACAATTAACTAGCCATCTTTCCCTTAGAGGAAAGCAGTATGATATAGTAGAAGGAGCCCTGCCTGGGGAATCAGGAAATCTGGGCACTAGTCCGAACTGCTACTAAATCTGGGCCTTAATTTTCTCCTCTAAAAATTAAAAATAACATTTTGTCTGAAAGGAATATGGTTGGGGGCAGCTAGGTGGCACAGTGGATAGAGCACTGGCCCTGGATTCAGGAAGACCTGAGTTCTATTCTGGCCTCACACTGGCTGTGTGACCCCAGGCAAGTCACTTAACCCCCATTGTCTCCCCCCCCCAAAAAAAAGAATAGGTCCTGAAAGGAATATGGTTGGGCCAAATTATCTCATGATCTTATGATCTTATGACCTTTAATTCTAAAATGTGAGATTACAGAATTATTGTTTTGGACTGTTATTTAAATCTTTTACTTTTCATTTTATATACATTTTATATGTAACATAAAAATATAATAATTATGTAATTTATAAATTATATAAACATGTATATTAAAATATATAACATATTTTATGTATTTATTTAAATCTTTTACTTTTTACTTTACTTTTACGTGTGTGTATTCATATAAAGGTTAACCTAATTCAGTAGAATGAAGTCTTTTTGAAAGATTCAATAAACAATAATTGATTATGGGCTGTGGGGGATAAAGGAAATATAAGACAAGAAATTATACTGATGGTTCTGAAGCTTCTGCCCTACCAGGATTACTTCTTCTCAGATCACCTTCACCTCTTCTTTTCCCCTCAAAGTCCTCTACCCTGGGGCCCATTAAGTCTCTTCAGTGTCCTACTTCACAAAAAACAGAATATAGGCAAATTATAACCAAAGAAAACACATTAACTTATCTTCACAGCTTTATTGCTAGCGAAGTTGACTTGCAGAAAATGTGGAATGATTCTTACTACTTTCAACAGATCTATGTATATCCCATAGACACACTGTGGCAATGCCCAAGAGAGAAACCCTAACACCTGCATTCAAATGCCTAAGAAGAAACTGGTAACTTTTCTGTCCTCTGTCTTTTTTTCTTCTCCTGCCCTGCTTCTAACCTCCCCCCAGTGTATAGGGACCTACTTTCATGACTCCAAGCAACACTTTGACAAATTATCCCAATTCTTTAAATAAATGTCTTCTAATTTTTCATACAAAACAATTAATTCATTAAAGTACTGAAGCATTTTATTTTTCACACAAGGAAACCAATTCCTAGTAAGTTCTAGGCTGTTTTGATTATAAAGCCAAAAGAAAATCAAGCCAATAGGCAACTTTCTACTATTCCTTAACTGTACATCTCAGGACCACAGACAGAGCCTTAAAATTGTTCACTGAGCCAGAAGACAACCCCTCACAACATGAATGATTTTATTGTAACATTTAAAGGGTAAGTTCCCTACGTCCCTGCACTTTAAGACCCCTCAGTAAAGATGAATGTCGTCCAGAGAATTTTCTATTGAAGATGCACATTTGTTCTATAGATACTCACTATTAATTTTGTAATAACTCTACCAGGGATCACTGGTTAGTAATAACAACACTTTAGGGCTTGCAAAGCATTTTACAAATATCATCTCATTTGATCCTCACAACAACCCAACAAGACAGCTGTGTCTGAGATGAATCTGAACTCAAGTCTTCCAAAATCAAGGTCCAGTGCTCTCTCCATAGTACTACCTAGCTGTCTAACATTAAAAGGTCAAGAGGCAGAAGCACCAACAGTTTTGTTCTATCACATAGTTGCCATACATGACTTACAATTTTTGGCATGTTGAAGTCCAGAATCTCATGGATAATTCTCTTATTCCAAGAATTAGAGCACTTCCCAATCCAGGACAACTAAATAATATGTAGCAATTTGGGACAATAATATATTTAAGTACAAATAAAACAACAAACGTGTAGCACTGTTCTTCCTTCCTGCTTGGTGACATTCTCACAAATATGACAAATTCCTACTCAGATCCTATAAAGAAAGTTTCCATTGCTATCAAAGAACTCCCTCCCTTTCTGAAATACTTTGCTGCTGAACTCCTTGCCATCTGTCTCTGGTTCCTTCACCACTTCTTCTTCCTCTTTACTTAGCAGCCCATCAGTGTGAGACCCTTCTGGTCGCTTCTGCTTCCTGGGTGAAGACGATATGCTCTGCTTTTCTCTATGATCACCCAAGGCTGCAACTAGAGTGGTGTGCCTCTCCCTCCCCAATTTCTGAGGTACTTTTTCCCTAACCTTCTGGCTTCTTGGAGTTTTCCAAGCCTGAGGATTCCTCTCTTTCTCCTGTAAAGCTGAACTGTAATTTTGGCCCTTATGACAGAGGTGTGGCAGGGCCTCACATCTTGATATTGACATTGGTCCTGAGACTAGATGACCTGTAGAGGTTGGCAGTAGTGGCTGCTCTTGTAAAGCCAGCTGCTTCTGTGGATGGTGGATATTCCTAGCTTTACTGAGGATCTTCTGATCTTGCTTTATTTCCTGCTTTGGTGTGGGAACAAACTTACTCTTTAAAACCCTTCTGATCACATCAGTGCTGACTCCAAAGCCTTCAGCTAATCTGGGAACTGACCAGTCCTCAGAGAATTCCTTGCGTAAATACCTAGAGAGAATGGATCAAACACTAAGCTGCAATGCAGACTGATGTCAGCAAAATTCATGGTTAAGAAAGAATTAATAAGGCTTCTAAAAATACAAAATAAGATCTTTATATCTAATCCCAACCAAACTGGCTCAGTGAAGAGGGAGAAATGGCTTTCTCTATCCTTCTATGACTATAGTACCACCTAAACAACCTCAGGACATACACACCCCAATTTTAAGCCTTCCTCCACCAAGCTGTCACAACATTGGAAAAGTAACTAGCTATATGCCCTAAGCCCTAAAAGGCTTCAGCTCCATGGTCTCCCAGAACTATGCCCTATTCCCACATGGCCTTAGGTTTCTCATCAGGATTCTGACCCTGAGGACATCAGAGTCTACAAAAGACAATACAATTCTTCCTACCGGATTTGCTCCATGGCATTCCTACTCAGGACCCTTTGTGGGGCACCCGAGGCTTCCATTTGTCTGCAGATTTTCCGGAATCGAATTTCTTTCTTCCTTCGTTGCAGAGCTCTGGAAGAGAAGAACAGATGGTAAAAGACAAATTAAGCAACATGTCCTCAAAACAGTGCACTGCCTCCGTAAACACCCAGTCCATCTCCCTTCATGCCTCAGGTTTGTTCACCTGACTCATTCAGGTCACTGCACAGCTGTCCAGACATGCTAAGAAAACCTTTTCCTTCGCTGAACCTGTTCCTTATACCTGAAATACCCTCTTTACCTATTTCTGCCTACAGAATTTCTACCTATTCATCAAAACCCAACTCAAATGCCATTTTTCCCATGGAATTTTTTCCTCAGGTTTCTCTCAGAAATATCTCTCTTATTTGAACTTCAGCATCATCCTTGATGACTCTTTTGTGCACTTCACATATTCTACTATATGCTGACAGTGACTTATGTTTCTTTGCCATCTTCCCTATGCAAAAATTCATTCAGCAAACCTTTAAGTGCATGCACAACATTGTGGTTGATACTAAGAAGATAAAAAGTTAAGGTAAGACACAGTATCTGGCCTCCAAGAGCTCAGAGCATAGTATGGAATCATATTTAGCACTGGAATGGACCTTAGACCATCTAGCTCAACCTTATTTTACAGATAAAGGAGCTCACGCCGAGATTTTTAAGTGATTTGCTTATGGTCATACAGGTAATAATAGTCACACAGCCAAGATTTAAACCAAGGTCCCTCTAACTCTAAATCCGGAACTCTTTCCATTTTGCTAATGCATTAAAGAACTGTAAAATAAAGTGCTATATGAGGCACAGTTTGTTAACTGTGACAGGAAGGAGAAAGGCTTAATGTAGGAAGTGACATTTGAATTGGGATTCATAGGACAATTCAAGGAACATATCTGTATAGCTGAAAGAGGCCTCTAGTCCAACCACCTCATCTTACAGCTGGGGAAACTGAGAGTAAGTGACTTGCCCAAGATTATGTATTATAATATTTGAACCATAGTCCTTTGATTACAAGTGAAACCTTCTTTCCATGGGATAGAAAGTCAATAGGTGAAGAGGAAAGACATTTTAGGGAAAGAAAACAATGTAAGCAAAGAAAGAGTTAGGAAAGCATAAATCTGGCAGGGAGATGGACAGTAGGCATGCCACCCACCAAGTGGCACATTGTAAGATAAGCCTGGAAGGAGAAGTGGCACCACATTGTAGAGGGCCTTGAATTCAAAGCAAAGAGTCTGAACTTTATTCAGGAGGTACTCACAAGTCATTTTAGATTTTTCAACAGAACAGTGACATGACTTCATCTATAAATAAGATTATCTTGACAGTGATAGAAGATGAACTGGAGAACTGATACTGGAAGATTTTTTAAAAAGCTATTGCTCTTATACCAAAATGTTCATAAAAGCACTTTTATAAGAGAAAAAACTGAAAACAAAGCCAGTCATTTGGGGAATGGCTAAACAAATTGTAGTACATGAATGGATTCTATTACATCCATTATGCCAAGAGAAAATAAACAAGGAATTCAGAATAACATAGGAATATTTGTATGAACTGATGCAAAGTAAACACATGTGAATTCAGATTAAATAAACTGATTCATTTTGGTCTCAGTACTTTTCCTCTCAGTAGAAAGGTGGGAGGCTACTGGTATGGAATGTTGCGTGAACGATCATAGACAGTTGTATCAGTGTGTTTTGCTAAAGTCTTTTTCTTTGTTAAATGACAGAGTTCTTTGGATGAGGAGGCATACTGACTGCAGTATCAAAATAAACATTTTTAAAGAGGTTTCTGTAATAGTCCAAGAAGGTAGTAAAGACAGCCTCTCCTACAGAGGTTAGCATGGAGAATAAACAAAGACATCCAAGAGACGCTCATGAGATGGAAATGACAGGAGTTGGTAACTGACTTGGTACGAGACATGAGACAAGAGGATTTCCAAGGATTTTAACTGAGTGCATGATGGTGCCAAGCACAAAAACAAGTCAGGAGGAGATAAAAATTTTTTGAGAAAAAACAAATTCAGTTTTAGAAATGCTCAGTTTGTATTATTCATGGGAATCAACATGGTTGCCCTATAGGAGGAGTTTAGAGCTCAGAGTACTAGCTAGAATCATATATAATAATGTAAGTCAACTTTGTACAGGTACTAATTGAAACCATGACAGTGTATACGATTGCCCAGGGAGAAAACGTAGAGAGAAAAGGTAAGAGAACAAAGGATAGCTGCTTGGGGGTACTTCCACATTAAAGCTTTTAGAGGAGCCAAGAAAATTGAAAAAGAAGAGAGAGGTAGGAGGAAAACCAGGAAAGTAGACTACCAACTATGTGTCAACACTGTCAAATGCTGTAGATAGGTCAAGGATAGTATGGACCGAAAAAAAAATACATTGGATTTTGTGATTTGAAGAATCATTGTTGACCTTTGAGGAGTTTCAATAGATTGTTGTAGGATCTGAAGTGAGATTATAAGTATTTGCAGAAAGTGAATAGTGAAGAAGAGGTAGAAATAGACAACTTTTTCCAGAAACTTATCAGTGAAAAGGAGAAAAATGGGATTACTAGTAGACAGGATGGAAGGTCAAAGGAAAGCAACAATTTTTTTTAAAGGATTCAAGAATGTTTAATTACTGAACATTTAAGTTGTAGCTACTTGTAAGTAGATGGGAAAGGGCCAGTAGAAAAGGAAAGAATGAAGGTGATACAAAAGGGAATGGTTGCTGGCACAAAGTTCTGGGAAAAGTACAGGAAAAAATAGAATCAAGGAAGGTGATGAAGGAATCAAGTCTTAATGAGGAATAGAGACAACAATTACTCTGTGACCAAAAGGAACAACAGAGTGGTAATGCTGACAAGTTATGAGGAATGAAGGCAGGCACCTGACAGAGCCAACAACAGATGACTTCAATTTTTTCAATGAAGTAGAAAACTGTCACTCATGTTAAGCATGGGAGGTGGGAGTACAATTTAAGGAAAAAGAAAAGTTTGAAAAAGTCAATGACAATGAGACAGGGAAGCTGATAGAAGAGCTTAATTGTTGAACTGCAGCTAAGATTAAGTACCATAAATCTGTGGTGACTAAAATCAGTTTAATTTTGTAATTAGCCTGGAAACATTAACGAAGAATTGTAGGTTCATACTAGCTTAAAGTCAGGGAGACAAAGGCTTCTAAGGATGATAACATAAAATATTAAAGTGTTAGACAATGGGGTGAAGGCTCCCTAGAGCCATAAAATGAAGCCAAAGTAGATGAGATGAACTGAGAGAATAGGGATAGGTAAAGGGCTAGAGGTAACCCAAAAGCAAACAACAGGTTTAAGGAGTAAGAAAAGAGGAGTGGCTCAGGGTAATGAAATTGGATCAAAAAGGAGAATTTCAAAGTTCTACATTTTGAAGGTGGTATGATTCCAAAGGGTGGCAAAGTCTAAGGTGCCACCATGCTAGTGTGCATTGAAAGTGAAATTGTAATAAACTGTATTAAACAGAGGAGTCATCAACATGAATATTGAAGTCCTCAATGAGTATTGCAGAAAATGGTGGTGAAGGTTCACAGCATCAAGGATAAACAGAAGGAAAAATAAAGAGCCAGGTAGACTAATACTTGTAGACATAGAAGCAGCAAAGAAAGACAAGGAGCGGGTTGAAAGTCCTCCACTGGAGAAGGGTGAAAGGCATGCAACGCCTCCCTCGGGAGAGAACCAGATTTCAGCTCATGGGAGGAGGCCACCGCCGGGCAGATTCTGAGTCCCTGGGTCTTCATCTTTCCCCGGGGCCAAGGCCTCGCCTCCTGCTCCTCCCTCCGCTACCCTGCCTCCAGCTACCAGGCTGCTCCGAACACGTCGCTCGCCACGAGGAAGGAGGGCGTGGCTGGCCCACAGTGCAAGAGAAGCCAGACCCGGTCGCGGGACCTCCGGGCTCTCGGGAGGACGGGACCCAGACGGGGAATGGTCACAGCCGCGACTTCGGTACCTCTCCAACGCTTGCAGTCCCCGCTCCGGCTCCCAGTCCGAATCCAGGTCGTGCTCGTCCCCTAAGCCAGGTCCCAGCGTCGAGCCGGTCCCGGGCGGTCCCGCCATACCGCGCACCACGCGCCGAGACCACGCGGCGGCGGCGCGGAGCCTCGAGGCCGCCAAGAAGTTAGAAGCAGCGGCCATGACGCCGCCACGGTCAGGCCGGGCGGAGGAGTAGAAGGAATCGGACCTGCGTCACCCACGGCTGCTCAGACAGGACAGGAAGCGGAAGCGGCCGGCTCAATACCGAGCCCACCGGAAGGCCGCCTCGTATGCCACCAGCACCGCGGGAAGGGGTCGGGGACGTCCCGGGCTTCGGGACCACCGCCACCGGCAGAGGGGGGCCGAGGGGCGCAACGCTAGTGTCTCCGGGATGTCGAGGAGAGAAGCTGGGGCTCCGTCGTGTGGTTCACAGCCCAGTTTCGAGTGACAGGTGAGGGGGCTTGAGCTCAGGGACTAGGGTCCCCTAGTCCAGCCCCTGAAACACGAGACGCCGGGGCGAATCAGAGGCGGGGAGGGAAACTCTATAAAACTTTAATAAAAAGACTGATGCAGTTGCGAAGAGCTCAGTCTTGGCCCCAGCCGCGTTGAGGGGAGGCGGCGCGCCCCTCCCCCGGCGCACGCACCCCGGGCCTCACGTCACACCGCACCACGCCGACGTCCTCCTGAGCACCGGCAGCCCCACGCCCTCCCTGGGCTCCGGGCTCGGCTCTGCGTTGCGACGCGCTGGGCTCGGGACCGAGGTCGGACCCAGGGAGTAGTCTGCTCTCTTTTCGGCCCAGATGGTACCTCTCTGCTCTCTGATTTCCAGGGACCAGTAAGTAGGTTCATTCTTCCGGCCCTGGGCTCAGGTCCATCACCTGGGAGACAGAGGGGGCATGAGCCTGGAGGCTCGCCCTAGTACTGCCCCGACCGTTTTTCTTCGGCCTGCCGCGCCCACTGCCCTCCCTGGAACCCAGGGGTTTGGGGCATCCTCAAGACCTCGTCCATTTTTCCTTCGGCGCTGTTATTAAATGACATCCTGATGGTTAAGTAACCCCGCCAACCCCCTCGAGGTGGGCGAGCTCCTCTTACCTGTGGTGGCCGATGTTGAGGAGACCCAGTGCACTGGAGTGCTGGAGAAGGGGTGCCGAGGCAGGACACAGTGTCAGCTCGCGGGTCGTCGCTCTGTGCCAGGATTCCATCATAGAGGGCAAGGTGCAGCTAGCCCACGAGTCACTTGCCTCTCTCTCAGGGTGCAGAAGGTAGCCCTGCCTTGGGGTTAGGGAGGGTGGCACTGATCCTGCCAATGCCCGGTTCATGGATTCTAGCCTTCGGTTCGTTTGGCTCTCTAAAATAAAAACACGGGGCCCTGAGGATCTGCTAGAACCCTGCTCAGAGCCCACGTCACTTTATCTGATCATTCTTTCCCCAGCCCTGGACCACTTTATCAAAATTGGGAATATGGTACCCAAATAGCATTTAGAAAGAAATCCTACCATTTACAGCACCCATATGTTCTCTGTTATCCATCATCGAAACTCTCCTGACTGCTAGGAGCATGGAGTTAGTTTCCCAAATAATTTTGCTTTTTCCTTGTGATGAGTGAGAAAACTCCTTCCTCACCCCAAGGTATAATTCACATTCCTGTAGACTCATCTAGGCCTTTTCATTTCACTTTTAAAAGCAGCAGGCTACTTTGGTTTCTAAGAAATTTTTCCTCAAGAGCCCTTCCCACTGCTTAGTGCTTATTTATTTGTAAACCAACTTCCATAGTGCCTAAGGACTTCCCATTCCCACAGTCTTGTTAATGCTCTATGGGATGTTCTTTGTAGTTTTAGCTGAGGTATGGGCCAGAAAGAATTTATCCCAGAGTGCTTAATAGAACTTGACTCAGTGGGAGAGGCTAAATTAGTTGAGAAAAGATGATTACAACCTTGCAAGGGTGGGAAAATCAGAATGTCTTAGATAAGTGGGAGTGTGACTAAATCCAGCATTTGGAAAGGGCTGCAAAGAGCCCTTTATTGGAAATTTCTCAGGTGAGATATTTAGGTACTTACGGCTATCATGCTTGCCTCGAGCACTGGAAAAATAGCGCCTGCCTGACTTCTTCATTGTGAGTGAGCAGGAGCCACTGCCTGTAGAAGAGGTACCTAACCAGTTGAGGTTCTTGGGCTGCAGCTGGCACTGGGAAGGGTGGGGGATGGTTGTTCTCATGTTTGACAGTGGACCCAGGATGTTGGGAATGAGTGTGTGAGTCCGGACTGGTTGTATGAAGTTAGGGCCCAATTCTGGGACAGACCCTTCTCTTAGAAGGGACAAAGGGATGAGATTCACAGACTGTACATCTCGGTTGCCAAGTCCGTCCTGGTGAAATCTAGCCTAGAAGAAGAGCAATGCCTTATATCTTTGTTGGGAAGGGGGACATTTGGGGAGAAATGGGTGGCCAAAACTGTTCCTTCTAGAAGAACCACTATCCAACCAACTTTTCCTTTTGATTTTGACAAAAGTAGCCTACTCGGGCAGGTCCAACAAAGTTTTGGGGTTTTTTTGCTTTTTACCCACCCACTTCTCTTTATATCAGGTCCCTAACGGAATCAAGATAAGGCATTTGTGTGCCCTAGGCAAGGATTGAAAATTATAATTTCCTGCATTTGAAAATTGTGTTCTTCAGAAGATTTGAAGTTGTACTGTAAATCAAAGGTGGTCAAACTTACAGTTCCCTAGTGTGGCCTAACCAGATTAAATGTAATTGGGAAACGTTTAACAAAATAAATAAAAATATAGCACAACACAGGCGATGTTAATTTGTGGTTTTCTAAGTCGCTATGCAGCCGTATCTCAATTTGAGTTTTGACACTAATGCTATAAAATCATTCGACTTAATTACAAAATATCAACATGCCATGAAGAGCATACTTTTCTGCCATTATAAATATATGTATTTATTTAAAAACAATGTTAAATATATCCTTTGTTGCACTTCCTTACCCTTGGCCCAAAGACGTACTGTATTTTAGGTGGTTGCCTACTTTGTTTAGTAGTCCTAATTCTAAGCCCTGGCAGTTCTGGAAAAAGAGCCATTCAGAAGCCAGCAGGGGACTTAAGTATTTAAGGCTTTGGCTTTGATTTCAGTGTGGCAGGTTGGAGCAATACCCCACACCTCTTCAAACACAAAAGAGAGTATATTATCCTGACCAGCTAGCTCATGAGCCATGGACAGTACATACTAGTTGCTGCTCCCTGACTGTATCCAAGTGTCAAAGAGCAAAGGATTTTGGGATCAGATGCAGTCTAGGAGTCCAACCCCTCCCCCCACCCAGACCCCAGCCTCTGTTGCTTCCCCAACTTTTCACTGTTGGTTTTATGTAACAACTGTGTCAGGCATCATTCTGAATTAGCCAACTAACATTATCCCTTAACACATTTTACACCGCCTTTTCCCCATGTTATATAAGACTGTGAAAGGGCTCTCACCCGATTTGTAGGGAGTTTGTTCTGGGATCGTGGAGGAGGGTGCAGCATACGGGTAAGCTGATCTACAATACCCAGACTACGAATAAGATTCTCCCTTTGGAGAAGGGACTTCATCCGCTCCAGCTCTTCCTCCTCCACAATTTCTTGAGGCTGCATGGTGTCCACCTGTACTGCTGGAAGCTACAGAAAACACAAGTGATAAATGGAAGGTCCCAAACTGTCAGCAAAAGATGTTACTATTAATGGGTCCTGCGTAGTGCATGGTTATTTCCCTGTACTTCTCACCCCAATGGTATTCATCATTCTTCCTACCCCCCCCGCCCCAACCTTGTATCATCCCTCCTTGTTCCTTGGCTGACCATTCATCTGTTTTCTGTACTAAGTGACAAATACCATGCTACTCGTACAACCCCAAATTTCCCCTTGATAATGGACATTTATATAAGGTTTATCCTTTCAGATTTAAATATCCCTCCTCTTTCATTGCTTTCCTATACCTGAACAAAATCTCCTTTCTAGAAGGTCAGGCTTAACTTACTGATTAAATTAGAAGTTTAAAAATTATTTTATATAGGACAACATATATTTCCTCTAGAATATCCCACAATTTTCCTGTGTTCCTGATTTCACTACTGAAAAGGGAGCCTGGTATAGTGGAAAGAACAGGCCAAGGGAAGTCCTGAGACCTGGGTTCTTGTCCATCTCTGCTACTTATTTGTTGTAATATTTGAGCAAATCATTTTACCTTCCTAACCCTCAGTTTCCTCATCTGTAAAATGAGGAATTTTGACTATACGACTTTTCAAGCCCCTTCCAGATCTCAGAATAAATGATTCTGTGATTTAGTTTAAGCCAATGACACCTGCTTTTCTTGGTTCCTGGACCTTATGTAGTTCAAACGAGCAGGCAGGCCCTTGGGTCCTACCCTGGACCTGTTCTTCTCTCCTGCTGATTCGCCCTGATTGACATCCTTATTTTCTTTCCTTTTCTTGTTGCCTGTGGCCTCCAGCTGTTCCTGCTTCAGGCGGATCTCCTCCAGTTGCTGCCTGGCAAGACAGAGCAGGCTCAGGTACAGGAAGTAGAGGAATATGTGTATAGAGATTCTAAACTAGGATTCCCAAAATTGATAAAAGAAAAAAAAAGCCAGTGGGAACCTTGCTAACACAACCTATATTTGAATGAGGAATTAGAACTTGAAAGAAGGAACACCTGTATTCTTCCCCCTTTCCTTAAGCGTCTGGCTTCCTCACATAACCAGTGGATAGAGGTTAAGTCCCAAAAGCTTGAATGTTCTTCCTTCATACTAATGTGATTAGGAAGTGTGATCAAGTCATTAGTCAAGTCAACAAGCATTTAATAAGAACTTACTATTTCAAATATTATGCTAAGCTCTGAGGATACAAAAAAAGGCAAAAAAATCCCTGCTCTCAAGGAGCTCACATCCTAATGGGGGATACAACACATAAATTACTATGACCTACATAGTTGGAAAACGGGAGGTGATCTCAGAGGGAAAGCTCGTGGAGGGGTGAGGGTGAAGGAAAGAATTACAAAAGGATCCCTCTTGAAGAAGGCTCCTCGTTTTGAGCTGAATCTTGAGGGAAGCCGGGGGTAGGGACAAGAAGGAAGAACATTCTAGTCATGAAGGACAACCAGTAAAAAAGACATTGAGTCAAAAGATGGAGTGTTGTGTATAAGCAAGAACTCATGGAGGGAAGTAAACTCTAAGAAGCCTAGAAAGGGAAGAAGAAATCAGGTTTGTGAATGGTTTTTAACAACCAAACAGAAGGCTTTACATTTGATTCTGATGTTAACAGGGAGCCACTGAAGTTTATTCAATAGGATACTGAGACCTGTGCTTTAAGAGGGTCACTTTGGCAGCTAAGTGGAGGATAGTCCAGGGTAAGGTGTGGGTTGTGGCTACCTCAGAGAAGAGGACACATGTAAATATGACACATGCTACAAAAGTAGAAACAATAAGACTTAGCAATAGGACTGAATATATGGAGTAAGTGAGAATGACAAGTTGAAGGTGACACTAAGGTTACAAGCCTGGGGACAGGGAAGTATTAGAAGAGAGAATTTTGGGGAAAGGATGATAAGTTCTGTTTCGGACATGTTGAGTTTGACATGCCTATAAGATAGCCAATTTGAGAAGTTCAAAAAGGCAGTTGGAAATGCAAAACTGGAGATTAGGGTTGGCTAAGAGATTAAAGAATCATTTGCAAAGGGATCATAATTAAACTGATGGGAGCTAACGAGATCACCAAGCAAGAGAATATATGTTGTTCAGTCATTTCAGTTGTGTCCAATTCTGAGTGACTCCATCTGGGGTTTTCTTGGCAAAGATACTGCAGTGGTCTGCCATTTTTTTCTCCAGCTCATTTTACAGATGAGAAATTGAGGCAAACAGGGTTAAGTGAATTGCCCAGAGTCATATAGCTAGTAATTAAGTATCTGGGGCCAGATTAGAACTCAGGAAGATGAGTCTTCCTGACTCTAGACCCAGAACTCTATCTACTGTACCACCTACCAGCCCGATGAATCAATTATGGAAGTGTGAAAGGATTACCTTGCTGCAGAGTGAGAGCCCAGTTGAGAATATGTAACACAAATTTGTAGTAGTCATCACTTTCTTGATTTTCTCTAGCTCTACTTGGCAGCACACAAATAGGAGCAAAGGCAGTGGATGATGGCAAGTAATCCCAAGTTGGGGCTTGGCAAAGCTTGATTAATGTGACAGGATAAGGGGAACAAGGGACTTAGGAGGAGTGTGTAGCCAGTGGCCTGGGAAAGAACTGAGGGGTGGAGGGATTAGAGGTCTTACTGAGGACAAAGAATAGGGTTAGGGGTTGAAAGACTTCATGAAGCAAAGACAGACTGATAAATGATGATGTTTGGATAAAGCTCTTTCAGAGTTCCTGAACATGGAAGTGAACACTCGTGGGTGACGGCAAGATCAAAGGTAGGACTGTCTCTGTGTATAGCTGGAGTGGAGAAGCAGGTCATGGGAAATGAGGGTGTTTGAGGGTAATATGTATAAATCCCCTAGGAGGAGGGCAAGAGTTTTGAGGTGACCCTGGGCAAGTCACTTAACCCCATTGCCTAGCCAAAAAAAAAAAGAGTTTTGAGGTGAGAGAAAGACTGTGGAGCCAGGCACCAAACTCACTGAAGAAAGGAAGAGAACTTCTTAGGAGGTTGGTAGATAACAGCTACCAGAACCTTTATTGTATGATAAATTATGGATTGAATGAACCTCAAAAGTAGGAGAAGCTGTTGAATGACTGTGATAGAGGAAGATTGAAAGTAGCAATGAGGAGAGCAAGGAGTATTCCGATTCTCTAAGCATGACCAGATTTGGAGGGAGATGGGGACAGGGGCTGGAGGAAGGGAAGCGTATGTGTGAAAGTACAACTGGTATTGGAAATGGTGACCAGGGAGGATGTGTCATCAGGAGGGAATGAGGTCTCAGTGAGTAACAGAAGATGGAAGGAGAAAAGAAAAAGTTTAAGATGAAAGCAGGTTTTTTAAGTTGGGCAATGTACCTGGCACATTCTTCCCTTGCTTTAGAGGCAGCAGTCTCCTGGAAAAGGGAGCCATTGTGCTTGAAGAAAGGTGCATATTTCTCAGTGTCTGGCCCAGGGTAGATACGCCGGTAACCGCCTAGGTGGGAGTTCTCATACCTCTCCTGGTCCAGCATTGCTGCATTTGATGATTCCATCTGTTCTCGCCTGTGGGAATCATGCTTAGTTTAGGGAAAGCGTGCGTGTGCATGAGTGTTTAATTCAGGGTGTAAGCCTGAAAAGCCATGTCTCCCTACCTTCCTACCTGCCAGTTTGAAACCTTAGTCCAGAACCACCTCAAGGATAACTTAAGTCAACCAAATCCAATGTGCCTCCTGACAGAAAACTCTTCTGTGGCCCAACCCTAGTTGTAAGGTTATAAATTCATCCATAACTTGGTATTGCTGGACTTACTAATTGTGGCAATGCCAATCTACTTAGCGTTCAACGGCTTATCTGTTTTGTTTTGTTTTGTCCTGTCTTTTGTTTTTCCAATACGGGGGACATAACTAGAGGAAACATGCTCTGCTGCTTTTATGTTTCAGGGCAGCAGCATCATTCATGGCTTCATTTTCTATGTTACCAATCTTTATCATCAGAAATTAAGTGTTGTGCCAACTTATAGAAAAGATGGACACCAGACCTAGTCCCTGCCTGCTAGGAGCTTTCCCTCTTGAAAGAACCCAATGGGGTAGGCAAATACATGATTTAACAGACACAAGTAACTGCATACATAAAACTTCAGAATACCGGGACTCTCGTGGTTGCTGAGGACACTGGAAAAGTCTCTCCTTAACTCTCCGCTTATCCTCTTCTAGCACCTTCTTCTTGTCACAGCCTCGCAGGTTGATAAGGTTCATGGCATCACCAAGAAGTGCATCTTTCACTTCCCGGTCAAGGCATGAGTCTGTGGTGAAGCTCGGAGAGTGATTGACCTATCAGGAAGAGTCATTACTCATCCCCTGCCTATGTCCCCCCAGACGCTAGGGATCATTTGTGGCTGACAAGCTAGGGATAACAGATAGGTCATTACACAGGTATCCCTTTCAGTGGCTAAGGATGAACAGACTAGAAATGTGGTTTTAATCAGCAACAACCAGTTTGTGACAAAGGTCCCTATAAATTTCACAAATTAGGAAGGGCAAAGCAAAGAAATTGTGCCTACTAAAGGAAGGCTCATGTTATAAACCAATCAAGATCCCAAATCTGGCTTCACATGGTGGGCAAGAGGAGCATTTGCATGGGGTTAGGGCCAGATAAGTTTTGACTCCACACAGACATAAGCTCCTCCTTTCTACGTACAATAGCTTGTCAATATAAATAGACGGATAGACAGACAGACAGGTGAATATATGTATATGTAGATAAGCTTCCTTCACTTCCTTCTCAACCATTTAACTCCATGCCTAAATCTTACACCAGTGGCCCACTGCTTTACAGGGACAGAGTTATCAACTCTTCCCTTGATCTTGGTTTTTCAACATCCTGGGGACTGTCCTTACCTCTAGTAGCCAGGGCTTCAGCTTGTGGTCCAGTAAGATATCAAAGCCAAGGATCTCAAAGCAGGCACAAGTGCCACTACCCAAATATTGTGGAAAGCAGGTTCGATAGTTGTGTCGAAGGACGGAATGAGCAGAGATTATGGTCTTGATGATGATGTCCTCGATGTCCCCCCACAGTTCTTTTGGCTCGTAGTTGTGGTCCCTCAGCCAGGTATTGAGTGTTGACAGCTTCCTGTGAGGCCCAGTACTCAGAGGACTCAGGAAGCTCTCTTAACACTAAGCCCATACCCTTCTGGTTTCAAAGGAAATCATTCTTAAGAGTGAGGATTGGAATCTGGGTATGATTTCTGAGTTGGATACAAAGATAGGATTCATGGGCCATACGCAGGGAAAGGCTCCAGAGAGCCTGAGGTAGGAGAGACTATTCCTGAGTGTTCCAGAGAAACCAGCCTCCAAAGAGACCACTCGTTTACTTGGGTTACTGAGACTTTCACAGTGTCTGTGCAGGGCTGAGCTGGGCTGGGGTGGGAGAATAATAGAAGTTGGGGGAGATAAAAGGGGAAGTACCTCTTGCTGCCTGTGGTCTCATCTCGGACAAAATTCTCATTATGTTTGTTGATGGCATAGTTGGTCAGATGCATGCAGACATCATCCTGTAAAGAAACCAGTTCTACGTTCTTGGGCTATATAAGGAAGTATATTCCTAATTCCATTTTGCACTCCTTTATTCCACCCCTCCCCAGAAGTTTCTGCCTGTGACCCTTATTCATATTCCATGGGTTTCCAAATAACTTTAAAAATTCACCAAAGGATCCTGCCACCCTTTCACTTAGGCTCTGTGGTTCCCCTTCCACTAGTGCCGTCTACTGGGAAGAAAGGCATTAAATTCTGCTAAACTTATCTTTAATAGTTCCATCTCACCCCAAACTATTATTCTTCTTCTCAGCTATGATATTTCCCCATACTACTCTCAGGAAAAGTTGTCAAATCAAATTATGAGTATCTCCCTCTGGCATCCTTTCTTGTAAACAGGGAGAAATTGAAAATTATTTTTTTCCAAGTTTCTCCAAGTAAAAACTTGTTGACAAGGGGAGGGAGAAACACGAGAGCACTGATGTGTGCCTACTTCTACTTCAGGGCTGCCTTTTAGGTCATCCTACCAGATTGCTGATGCTGGGTTCCATGTAAGGCATAGTAGCAAAGCGGGCTAAGCCTTCTTCATAGATGAAGACACGAAGCGGGTCACAGGATGTGATCAGGACATAGATTCTCATATCAAACTTGAAGCCATCAATAAGGAAGGGCTGAGAAGCAAGCAGTAGAAGTAAAACTGAAGAAAGTGGAGGGCAAAAGGGTGCTGAAACCAGTCCCCTCCCCCACAATTCTAGGAAGATGCAATCAGATTCAGTTTTGTGTGAAGAAAAAAATGGTACTAACAGGTAATGAGAGGTCAGTGGTCTGGGTTCTAAATCAAACTCACCTTGCATATGTACTGCTGACAGATCATATGCTCTCCTGGTTTGATCTCCCGAGGATTCCGAGTGATGAAGATGCCCCGTCCCTGGCAGCCACTGTCTGGCTTACAGATGTAAGTATGAGTTTTTCGCTGACGTCCATGATTCTGAAAGTCCCCGTAGCTGTGTGGCACAGAAAGCTTCTAGGTATCATGGTCACTGCTCACCCACAGGATCCTTTGAGTCATTTCCTGTTATTCACTGTGTGACTCTTTTTGTTGTTGTTGTTGTTAGGTAGTTGGGGTTAAGTGACTTGCCCAGGGTCACACAGCTAGTAAGTGTCAAGTGTTTGGTCTGAGGCTGGATTTGAACTCAGGTCCTCCTGACTTTAGGGCCGGTGCTCTATCCACTGTCCCACCTAGCTGTCCCACTGTGTGACTCTCTTAGAACACCCATTCTCAGCTCAGTTTTTCTCTGGCCAGCTGAATTCCTCTCCTAATTTTTATCTCTGTGTGCCATTCTAACATAACAATATGAGTCTGAAAGGGGCACAGAGAATACATTCTGCTATTAGTCTATGTCAACATTAGGCCAAATTTTACTCACTCTGCAGGAAGGCACCAGGTCCGGGGGAAGATATTATACTCAGAGGGATAGAGCTTGTGCATACGATTGAGATTTCGGGCCAGAAGATCTTTGCGACAGATTTCTGTCATTCCTGGAAAGTGGTTGATTTTCTAAAAAAGACAGGGCCAGCCAGGTTCCTCTAAGCAAAGTGGGTGTTAGCTCCTGAGATTTAAACATTAGCAGAAGCAGTAAAGGAAAATGGAGAGAGGAGAGATACAGAGAACACAGGGAAGGTAGCAGTGCTGCAAGAGAGGTGTACTTTATAGTAGGTGTCTCAGACACTAGAAAGAAGAACCACCCATGCTGCCCAGGACATACGACAAGGCTAGGGAATGTAAGGTGAAGGGAAATAGATTCGTTACAGTCCCTTTACATTCATAACCCTCGTCCCTCTAGGTCCCTTCCAACATGTTGGCTCTAAAAGGGGTTGGTTCTTCCAGTATAACTGGTATATGGTTAGAACACAAAGTAAGCAAGGGTTCTTAGGAATTCAAAAGGAAACAAAAGAGGAAAAGAAAATAACAACTACAGCTAAAGGGATTTTGTAAGATCACCAATCATTTAGGGAGAAAATGGCATTCAGTGTGCCAAAAATAATTCCAAGCACTGGGGATGGGGGGAGGGGTGTGACAATTTGGAAACAATGAAGCAAAAGAAGCAAATCCTTGGATTTAGAGGTAAAGATGGATGTAATAATAAAAACAATAGTTAGAATTTATATAGCATTTTAAAGTTCACAAAGTGCTTTACTGATATCTCATGGCTCCTAGAAGTGCCTGGCACACAGTAAGTGCTCAATAAATGTTCAATCTACTGTGTGTGTGTGTGTGTGTGTGTGTGTCTAGGTCGCCTCACTGAAACCTCATCATGGTATATAGAATCCCTAGTGACCAAAGATTCATTCCCCAGAAGTTTCTGGGAGTGGTTTTCCCTGAAACCCTATCATTGAAGTACTGAACAAAGGGAAAAAAGTGTACTCTTGGTTATCCTGTGCACCAACGGGAGTAGATATTCCACTGCAGAGGTTCCCAAACTTATTTGTCCTACCGCCCCCTTTTAAAAAAATTAGTGCCCCCCTGAGGTTAGGTTAGATTAACCCTTATTTTTATTCAACACCCCCCAATTGCACCTGAGGCTACTACTACCTCCTGAATGGTTCCAGAGCCCCCCTATAGGGCAGTATCACCCACTTTGGGAACCTATGCAGTAGTAGTACAGCCCCCTTCCCCTAGTGTCTCTTCCGAAGTAGTTAATACCTGAAACCTCTTCATGTCCATAACTCGCTCCAGTGAGACAGAACAGTCAGTCCAGTACACTGTCCATTCCTCATCCTCCCCCACCTCCTTCAGGCCACAGAGCTGAGCTGCTCGTCGAACTGAAAGGACAGAAAAGTCCTGACTTTGACCTTCAAGGCACATGCCATGTAAAACAGAGAAAAGAGACTGTAGCCACTGCCTAAATCTCAGTATGGAGAAGAATAAGAATGCTTATTATGAGTGAGGGGTGGATTCAACACTGTAGTTTAACATATGATATTCCTATGTCTGTTATTCCATCAGAGCACTTCTTCTCCAAGATCTGTCTGCAGCAGAGAAACTAAAAACCTGACTCTACCTTAGTCAGCTGTGAGTTACCCCAGCCAATGAACTAGGACTATTCTTCGGAGCTGTCCCTAAAGAACAAGAGCCTTGTCCTCAAACCCTGTGCTTTAGAGAGCTCAGGACAAAGACCTGTTACCACTAGGGTACCTCTCAGCTGGCATTAAAAAAGACTTGAAGCTCAAACAATCATTGGTAAACCCACTATTAATATGGCAGTGAGTTTATGAACTCCCATCATCCAGGTACTCCCTTATTCTGTCCTCCCCTTTTTTATTCCTTTTTTCTTTGCAGGCTGTTCTTGATGTTTATTTAACTTTATTTCAGTCAAATAAAAATGGGAAGGTCATGGCAGTGCTATGATTTCTCCTAGGCCTTTATCATCTATCCTTATCACCTCCCTAACAAACCTGGCATGCCTATTTCCTACATTCTTCAGTAGAAGCACTGTTGTCCCAATTACTTCTTCTCCCTTGGTTCATATTAGAGTTTGGCTGGGAAGGTGAGCCATATTGGTGATAACATTTTTTTTTTTTGCTAGGCAATGGGGTTAAGTGACTTGCCCAGGGTCACACAGCTAGTGAGTATTATGTGTCTGAGGTCGGATTTGAACTCAGGTCCTCCTGACTCCAGGGCCAGTGTTCTATCCACTGTACCACCTAGCTGCCCTGATAACATTTTTTGTAAAAAGAGTTGGGTTCTCAGTTCAGTTTCTGGATGGGCAATGGCTAGACTGTACTTAGGTCCTATTAGGGGGACTCATTTCTCTGGGAACTATCAAACCTGATAATTTCTACATATAACCTGTGATATTGATTATTCCCCTTGACTATCATATCAGCTGTCAAATGCTAACCTACAGCCAGTCTACATAATCCATTCATTCAGTAAACATTGTTAGCATTCAGAGATTTAGAGCTGTGAGGAACTTTTAAAAATCATCTAGTCTATCCTTACCCCCTCTTATTTAGTAAATGGGGACACAGACAGATTAGGCAACTTCCCCAAGGCCTCACATGCCTGTAAGTGGAATAGTCAGGATTTAAACGCAGGTACTTTTGACATCAAATCCAACATTCTTTCCACTATACCACACTGCCTTATGTCTTCATCCCATCCTTCCTGTCTCATCTGGGATATCTCAGTATATCAGTCATCTCTTCACCACTGACTTCTATCTGAAAACTTACCCATCTCTCTCCTCTATCCTAAAAACAATTATTCTGGGACAGCTAGGTGGCACAGCGGTTAGAGCACCAGCCCTGAAGTCAGGAGGACCTGAGTTCAAATGCGGCCTCAGACCAAACACTTGACACTTACTAGCTGTGTGACCCTGGGCAAGTCACTTAACCCCAGTTGCCTGAAAAAAAACCACGAGTTTTTCTGACCCCCTACCCATCTTTGTCTGACATAGTCCTATCCATTTATTGAAGCTCAAGTAAAGTGTAATGTCTTCAATGTCTTTTCCGTGGTCTCAGTTAGTGACGTCTCCCTCCTGTGAACTTTTTGCCCTTTTGTTGTACTTCTCTTATGATTATACATTCTGTATTATAATCTCTTGTGAACCTCTCTCTCCTCCTACCCTTGAAGCTTCTTAAAGACAAGACACCTAGCACAGTATTTTGTGCTTAGTTAAATAATTTAGTTATTCGTTTGTGGAATGATTGATCTTGAAAGCTGAAGCATACTCCGACATTAAGGTTATAAGCATATATAAGGTTATAACATCAGTATTAACCAGTACAACTTAGCAGGAACCTTCCTGTTGACAAACCCTGCCTTTTGGAGACTATGATGGGTATTTATAGTAGCAACATGCATACTGGAGAAGCCCTGTTTTAGAGAAAGGTAAAAGTTCTTATTGAGAGCAGCGAGGTGGTGCAGCGGACAGAGCGATGGGACTCAGGAAGACCTAAGTTCAAATCTGGCCTCAGACATTTACTAGCTGTGTGATCCTGGGCAAGTCACTTAACCCAGTTTGCCTCAGTTTCCTCATCTGTAAAATGAGCTAGAGAAGGAAATGGCAAAGAGCTCCAGTATCTTTGCCAAGAGAACCCCAAATGGGGTCATGCAGAGTCAGACACAACGAACAACAAAAAAGTTCTTACCACTTTCATACTTGCAGTTGGTCAGGTTGATAGTCAAGAGCCTGCAATGGAGGGAGATATGAAATCAAGTGAAGTTTAAAAATGGGACAGAAGGGAAAACTGACCCTTGGAGTAGCTAGGTGGGTAGATCTGGGTCCCCAGATAGGACACCTGAAGAGCTAACCAAATTCTCTTCTCTATGGAGGCCACAGGAGAAAGACCAGAATGCCAGCAGTCTCAATAAAGGAAAATTCAGATTTGACCACCTCTCATAACCAATTAGTTACCATAAACTTGTTCATTCCACCACCATGTCATCTGTTACATGTCACCAACCTCTCTACTCCCACTAACACTATCCCTAGGACAGACCTGCATCACCACCTGTCTGGTCTTCCCACCCTCTGCATCCTCAAAAGCATCCTTCATAATGCTGCCAGAATAATCTAATGTATATAGCTGGTTCCACTACACATCTACTCCAAGATCCTTAGTAGTGGTTATCCATTGCCTATTAAATAAAGTTAAAAGTTCAGTTCAACAAGCATTTTAAATGAATTGAAAAAAGCTTGGAGTCATTGCCTGGCATTTAAAATATTTCTTAATCTGAGGGTCATTCTAACTTTCTTGCACTCTTCTAGATAGACTGGGCTGCCCTTACTACACAAAAGTATGGCGTTACTGCCTTTGCTCAACCTATTTACAATACTAAAAATACTTCCTTCACTCTCCCCTTCTTTGTCTTTTGAATTCCTATCCATCCATTACAGCTTAACTTAAATACTGTCCTCTCCACAAATCTTCCTCAGTACTTGGCAGTGTTGGGCACATAAAAGGCAATCTAATAAATGTTTACTGTATTGTAACATCCAAGCAGTTCTTATGAAAATAGATAAACTAAGGGGGGGAAAGTGTGAAGTTCCCATCTTCCCTATTTCTTCACTAGAGGGGTGATGGATAAAACATCTGGTTTCAAGTGGCCTTACCACAGGGATCCCCGAAAGCCTAGCAAGTAGATAGAAGTTGCAGGGAACTATTATTACCTTCTTTTCCACCGTCTCTTTTTCCTCCCAACATCAGAGTCCTCTGGCTCAGATGGAGCTGTTTTCTTCTGCAACTTTTTGACAATGGAAGAGAGGGCCCCATTCCCACCTGCCTCTGTGTTGCTCTGCTGTGAAGCATTAGAGGGGCCTATGCCCCTTTTAACATTTTCCTCCTCTGACTCCTCTTCCTCGACATAGTCTTCCTCTGATTCACTAGTTTTGCGGACAGCATTCTCCATGCTTCTAGATTCTGCAGCAGAGGCAAAGTACCCAGACAAGGGGTTAGGAAGGGCTGCCCCGACACTGACTTGTCTCCAGCTAGTCCCATGGCTTGTGTTCTCTATACGCACACACATAAAGTATAGATTCAGGTGGACAGACGTGTAGGGACGCCTGCTTGTGAACTAGGGGATGGGACCATTGCCGCGCTCGCTTTGCGAGGGCCGGCGAGGGACCCAACGTGCCGGGATGCAGAGGGAGCGGAGACTGCGGGGCGCCTCCCCGCGGCCGGTCCGGGCAGGGCAGGGGATGCTGGCGAGGAAGGAAGGGCAGGAGAACTTTTAATAGGAAGGGGTGAAAAGATGCTAAGCACTAGAGGCTCAGTGGGGGGAGGGGGCGGTCGCGGCGCCCCCTAGCGCTTAGGAGCGGCCTGACTGAATTCTCATCCCCTCCCCTCGCCCAGCGCTTGACTCGTCCGTCTCCCGGGCTGTGGGGGACCACCTCCTGGCGCTCCGGAGGGGAACCCGCTTCCCTCCCCGAGGCTCTCACCTAGCACTGAGACCCCGGCGGCGGCGGCGCCTCCACAGGCTCGCAGCGCCGCCGCCGCCGCCTCCGCTGTCGCCATGGACACGCCTTGGAGAAGCATTCTGGAGGGGCGGGGTTTCCTCTCCTCAGCCACACCCACCCTGGCCTTGGCCGCGGCCATCTTAGGCTTGGCAGAAAGAGGACTCCACTCAGAGGCAGGCCCTCACGACCTCCCAGAGGGCCGCGGCGGCCGCCTCGCGAACTTGCTCGTCTTTCCGAACTGCCCACAAAGCACGCTAGAACTTGTAGTTTCTAGGGAGCCAAACTCCAGAACGTCGCCAAAGTCTCGAGGCGGGTCCCTGTGTAGATGTGCGGAGCCCTCGCGGCCGGGCGCTTACGGGCTTGTGGGGGGGCTTGTCTATTACACGGCCCTCGGGCAGCGGCTGGAGGGCCGGGGCTTGCACCCCCCGGATCGTTATCTGTGGGTCCCGTACTTAACTTCTCCCAGCCCAGCTCTGAAGAAGATCAAGTCGAAAGCAGTGACAGATACGGAAAGAGCCATGAGGGTTTATTGAACAGATTCCTCCTCCCCATGATGGGCGGGAGAGAGGGAGGGAGAGAAAGACAGAGAGAGAATGTGTGTGTGCATGTATGTGTACATACTTGTTACACCAACAGAATTCAAGAAATTTATTAAGCATGGGTGCTGTACAGGGTACTGTCTCTGCTTTCAAGGAACTTAGATTCATGTACACAAATAAACAATACAAGATAATAACGAGGAAGGAGAGAACACAAACCGGATGGGGAATGGATCAGAAAAGGTTTTATGGAGGAAACAGCACCTAAGCTGCAGGAAAGCACGGATTGTGAAAGGCAGCAATGAACAGGGAGGGCATTCCAAGCATTTGAGGGATATGTGGAACTGTGGGGTTGGGAATACTGGGCTCAACAGCTGGCTAGGAGTCCAGTTTGGCTGACAATTAGAAGGTATGTAGGGAATTAATTTGAAGTAAGTCTGGAAAAGTAGGTTGGAAGTGAGAATGTGGAGGGCTTTTTGTACTATAGCCTAAAAACATTGAGCAGTCATGACTTAAGAGAAACACTCAAAGGAGGAACAAGATGAATTAGAAAAGAAATATCAACCAGGGAAAGCACCTACTATGCTATGCCAGAAGGGACACCAGTGCTTCTTGAAGTTGTAAAAACTGGGATGGAGGCAGGAGAGATTGCTGAATGAGATTCAGAGCTGAAGCTTCCGTCAAGCTTTGGAAATCCTGGAATGTTTTAACAGGCAGGTGTCCTGCCAGCTCACAGAGTGCTACATTGAAAGCCTCCCCTTCTTTAACCCCAAAGCTGGACTTCCGGGCCCAGAGGATGACCCGGACACCAGCATAGGCCAATGAGGATGGTGGGTTTCCAGGTGGAGCCCCCCGGGTCACAAATAAGTTATGTGCAATCTCCCGGTCAACGAGGTAATTGGTGACCTGGCAAACCCTGTCTACCAGTGCCTCCAACTTTGGTCCTGGCTCATCCACATAAAACAGGAAACCAGAGGCTGGGAGGCCTTCTAGTAGGTGGATATGACCATTGGGATCTAGTGGCTGGCTTGCAGCGGTCTCTACTGGCAGTTTATGGGCTAGGTAGTAACCATGCAGATGTAAATGGTTGACAGAAGCCAAGCCCCCTAGACTGTTGAAGCCAACTCGGAAGCCAGGGTGGGAGCTAAGCATGACGGCCTCCACCCCAAACTGTAATGGGTCTGGCAAGAGGATCTGTGGTAGCCCTTGGGTTGGCTCTGGCACAAACAGCACATGCCCCCATTCCAAGGGACTGACATTGATAATTACCAGGACCTCAGTGCACTGGAGAGCCATTGGAAAGCCTGGATCTCGGCACAGGCGGAAGAGGATTTCTTCTGGATGGATTTTATTGAAATTGAACAGCTGAGGGTCAAATGCCTGCCTCACACTCTGGATGTTCTGAGGGCATCTTCTCTGTACACCCCGCTCCACATTCAGCTGAGCCACAAAACCCAGAGGGCCAGGTAGGATTTGGGTTTGCAGTTCCCCAAGGTTGTAACGAAACAATCCTTGTTCCATCCGTTGCTTCCAAGATGACTGGAGGGTACAATCAAAACGAGACAGCAAAGGGGGACACAGGACACCAGACTCACTAGTCTGCCATTGTATCCCTTCCACTATTAGTTCCTCCCAGCAATACACAAAATCCGATACACCCAGTTCAACAGGGAGTCTTGACTGTTCATCACAGCCACTGCTCTGAGGTGGTAAATTTGAAGTTTCATTTATGTTCTGTGGTACAGCCATACAAAAAGGGTACAAATCCCAAGTTCTATCAGGTATGGGTTCCTCCAGGTGATCTGGAACATAACAAGGGGTAAAGGAACATAGAGTATGGTATCACATTTCTAAGGGCTTTAAAATTTTTTTGGCTGTTTTTTTTTGATCACCTTTTAAAATAACTCTTAAAGTTCTGGAAAAAATACTGTTTTAAATCTATTCTGTAAAAACATCTTTCTCTGCTGCTGGGGTCTGTACATAGAAATATGCCCCATGATATGCATAGTATTATAGTTTCTCAATATGTATCCAAGGCCAAACTTAATGCAAAGGAAAATTGATAACCTGATAAGGATTACAAAGCCTGTCCCATAACATTTTTCATTTGCCATTGTACTAGCTCCCCCCAAATTCTCACTTTTAGTTCCATGTCCCTCTAATGAGTCTAGAAACAAAAAAAGGGCAGAAGTACCTCAAGTTAAAATTTACATTTATGTTTCCTGATAACAGGTGCTTTGAGTCATTTTCTCTCATTAGTATGAAAGTTAGTTGACACTTTGGAATGACAGTATTCTTCCTAAGCAAGTTATCAATGAGCCATAAGACTCAGAAAGGTAGTGGAAAAGACAGGCCCACAGTTGTGTGTGAAATAATTGGTTTATTAATTCATTAAATACCTATTGACCCACTCATATATGTAGCGTATGGGACATGTTCCTTGACCTTTAAAGAGTGTACTTTTACAGTATTGTAGGAGATGTAAAACAAGTACTGAAATTAACATTCACATATCAATACATCTACAACATAGATGATGCATTATAGTTTTTTAAAGAACGCATACATTTAAATACTTGCTCGATCTTCATGAGAACACCCCATGAGGTAGATCGGGCAGGTATCCCCACTTTACCTAAGAGGAATCTGAGATTCAGTGACTACATAGTATAAGTCACAAAGTTAAGTGGTGGAACCAGAGAGCAAACCCAGGAGTGGATAGAATGGCTGGGCCTGGGGTCAGGAAGTTGTTGCTGCTTATTTCCAACCCCACTAACATGGGCAATACCAGATAAGTTTCATTAGAGATGTCAGAAAAAAAGGTGGGGGGCACGGGAGGAGACAGAGACCTACTTGTTAAGGATGAAGAGTATCCAATGAAAACTTCCTGTATCCACCCTCCCCGTGGCTCCCCTGGTACTACTGGGGGGCCAGAGCTTTCAGTCTTCCCAGCATAGATGTTTCCAAATAATCGTTGACTACATTTTTCTCCCTTCCCCTTCTGCTGTCCTCCAGAGAGCGAGTGCACCGTCTCTCTTCCCTCGCTCCCCTCCTCTCCTCACCTTGGCTCTTCCCACCAGGCTGTTAGGTGGGCACACGTACCTCTTCCAAGGTCTGGGAAGAGGAAACTGGTAGTCGGACTTCCACAACGCTTCGGCGGTCACAGATGCGCATGCGCCCCTTTTAAGGGGCAGGAGCAACTGTGATGTAGAGCTCACCCACCTTCTCCAGGAGCAAATGGGCGGGGCCAACCAAATATACCCCGCCCCCTCCAGTCTCTAGAGGAAAAGACATAACCCCTCGCCCCTATCCCTACCCTTCTCTGGAGCGCAGTCAGGTCTTAGGATCCCAGGATTCGGGACTGAAAGGAACCTTGCAGAGATCATCTTGTCCATTAAACTCATTTTAAAGGGTTTTGATCCCCCTGAAATGATGTACTGTTTTAGGAGTGATCGACTACTTAGCTCCTGGCTCGAACCCTTATTTCAGACAAACACTTTCTTGGTAGACCATAGAAGACACATCCAATACATGCATACCAGCAACATTACTGCTAGACATGAAGCAACATAAATACAAATTAGAGGATCAAATAGTGAAATATTCTCTGCACCCATCTCTGCAATCTCCTACTCTTCCAGGGATTTAATTTAATTCCCCTTTCATCCCCAGTAATCTCCCCAGCATAGCCCCAGAAGAACAGTCACTTCACAATCTCAAGGTCCCAGGGGTCTCTCCTCTGCCTCCTGGAAAGAGTCTTTGAAGAAAGTGGGCTGATGATGCCTTTCACCTAGGCTCTGGAATCTCAAGGTCAGTCAACCAGTAATAAATATTAATTAAGTGCCTGCTATGTGCCAGGAACAGATTTTTAAAAAAGCAAAAGACAGCTTCTGCCCTCTCCACGAGGAGATAATAAGCAAACACATATTTACAAACAAGCTACGTACAGGATAAATAGGGTGGTGGTAGTAAATTAAGAGAAGGAAGGCACTAGAATTTAAGAGGGGCTAGGAAAGTCTTCCAGTAGAAGATAGGCTTTTTGCTGGGGTTTAAAGAAAACCAGAGAGGTCAGCAGTCCGAGCAGAGGAGGGAAAACTCCCCGGAGCCAAGAGATATGGAGTGTCTTGTTCGTGGAACAGCAAAGAGGCCAGTGTTACTGAATCGAAGGTACGCGTCGGGGATTATAGAGTAAGAAGACTGGAAAGGTAAAACGGGGCTAGGTTATAAATGGCTTTGAACGCTAAGCAGAACATTTTGTATTTGCTCCTGGAAGTGACAGGGAGCCACTGGAGTTTATTGAAGAGGAGGGCGACAAAGTCGGGCCTGCGATTTAGGAAGCGGACCAAGAATAATTACCAAGAATAATTTTTGAAGGTCGGGGGGGGGGTGAGGGTACGAGTTGGGGGAGGGAGGCTAGAAGCAGCTAACTCGCTCAATTTTCTAAGCCTAGGATTCTCTTGAAAGGCTGTAGTAGTAGTTTAAAAATTCCCACCTGGTGCAATCTCCACCAATCAAAGTCTTTTTTGCCTGGGATCACGCGACTTTCCAGCCTCACGCACAGCCCTCTGGGAGATGTAGTCCAGAGACGCCTAATGAATGAAGGGCTCTCGTCCCTGTGAATTGTGGGAAATGAACTCCTGTGTTCAGGACCATTACAAGCTGTCGAGGAAACTGAGCCCCAGAGACCTGTTCGTCCAAACCCGGCATTTTTTTCACGACACCCTGCTGCCTCTCTTTCTTCTAGGCGTGGGGATAAAGAGTTGTCTTCTCCTAAGGTGCAGCAGCAACAAGTCCCAGGACTCCGGCTCACACTCTCTTAACACCTCCCTCCCTTCTCGGGTCCCCCCGCCCCTCCCCCAGCCGACTAAACTCGCTACATGCCTGATTTTGGAACCCTCTTCCTGGATTTCGCCCTGGAATTTGAAAACTGGAGTTCGGGCCCTTTAAGAAAGGGAGAGGCGGAGCCTATAGGCAAACACGGAAGGCGGGGTTGGAGTTGCCTCTGTTGCCGCGGGGACTGGGCGGGCGGCTGGGCGGGTGACGCTAGAGGCGGAAGTGAGTGGGAAAGTTGTTGCTGTCCGGCATCGGAGTTGGTGGAGTAGCTAGGTCTAGACCCGGCGAATGTAGCAAGGCCATGGGCAGCTCGACCAGTCACCTCTCCAAGGAGCTGCTGACAGAGTACCAGGTGCGGTGGGGGCAACAGATCTGTCTGGGCTTCCCATGGCTGGGGGCAGTGCTTGCCCAGGCTGGCTGGGCGGCTTTGGGCTCTAGAACCACGGGCAGAGGTTTGAGGGGTGACGACCCTTGGCCGTGCACCGCCTGGCTCCCCCACACGCAGCCTAGCCCTCCTCTTCTTTCCCCGCTCCTCAAACCTCCCCCCGCCTCCAAGTGCAAAGCTCGCGGGGACTGGCGGGGGGGGGGGGGGAGCGACTGCCGATCATAACGTCTGACGATCACCTCTTGCTTTTTCTTCCAGGAATTAACGTTCCTGACGAAGCAGGAGATTCTCCTGTAAGTACCCCTGCAAGCCTCCACCCCACTCAGGAGGCAGCTGGACTTGGCCAGAAGACTTGGGTTTTCTATCCTGGCTTTGCCACTGAGTGACTCTGTGACCTTAGGCAAGTCACTTCCCTTCCCTGAGTCTCAGTCTCCTCCCCCATAAAATTAAGGGGTTGGACTAGACTATCTCTGAGGTCATGATGAGTGTTAGGACTGAAAGAAAACCTTGGAGACCGAGGCCACTTTCCTCGTGTTAGAGAGGAGGAAATTGAGTCCCAGAGAGCTGAAGTGACTAGTCCAAGGTCACAAAGTTACTCTGTTGGCAGAACTGGGACTAGAATGTAGGTCTTCAGACTCCAAAGTTCAGTGCTTTTCCCACTACTGCATACTGCTTTTACCCTCTCTCGATTTCATTCCCCCTTATTGTCTTCCCTGTCCTATTCTCAGATAGGTCTAATGCACACTAGTGGATTGTCAGCCATAAATCACATACTTGAAGCTGCGCCAGGGCCATAAAGCAATCTGGGGAAAAAAAATTAGAGCATCTAGGAGTGGGATCTTCAAAGTGCTCTTTGGCGTTGCTCTCATTAAGTTGTAGGCCTTGCTTATAGAGTTTCCTGCCCTTGCCGTCCAAGGGGTGGTGCTGTTGTTGCCCATAGCCCACTTTGCCATGGCCGCCAAGTAAGAAGTTTCTAAATTCAACCATTCATCCAGCTTTGAGTTTTTGAACATTTGTAGCATTTTGCTTGCTCTACATGCTCAGAGATCAAGGCAGCTGTACAAAGCTTTTTCAGAGTACTAATCAATAATGGAATTCCTGTACCGTTCTTGGCAGGGGCAGAAATGCTGAGGGGGTGTGGAGTCTTTCATTGGAGAATGGCTATATTGACTAAGCATCTGGGAAAACCTTTGATGAGTATAATTCAGGACAGTAGGCAGAGACTGTGGGATTCTTGGTGAAGGCAGTGAAATGGGGACAGTCCATTGGACCGTGAGTTTCTTGAGAACAGGAACTATTTTTGGCCTTTCTTTGTATCCCCAGTGTTAGTTACCATTATGCTTGGCACATAGAAACTTAGTAAATGCTTGTTGACTGACTGGTTCCTACCACCCACCATCCATCCAAATCCTTCCCATCTTTAAAGGGCCAGCTCAAGTTCTACCAGTTTCCATGAAGACTTCTTTGATGACTGCAGTCCAAAGTAATCTCTTCTATCCTTTGAAATCTTATCACTTCTTGTCTGCGCCACTCATTTGACTCCAGTCATGTAATGCTTTGTGATATCTCTCCTATATTGTTGTCTTCGTTTCATAGGATCTTATGACTTGTTGTGTGTTTTGATCCCACCTCTTCCCCAACTACACAGTAGGCTACTAGAGGCTAGCTTCCCACAGTGCTGTGAATTTAATAGAAACTGTAAATCTTATTTGGTTGATGGACTGAATGAATATTGGTGACCTGATTGAATGAATTCTGGTTTTCTTTACCAGGGCCCACAAGAGGTTTAGTGATCTGCTTCCTCAGGAGTCTCGGAATATGGAAGATTCTTTGAGAGTCCGAGTATCCACTGAGCAGATCTTAACACTTCCGGAGCTCAAGGTAGTACCCTTCCCACAATGCTTTGTTCAATAGTTAATTTCAGTCCCTTGTTTTGGGATCTGTGGGACATTTCTCAATCTGATAACCCCTTCTTATATCAATAATTCTAGTGATGGGCAGTCCTCTGTAGTTCCCAGTACGGGGCTTTGGACATAGTATGTGTGTAATCAAAGTTTAGTGATTGATTCTCTATCAAAAGCTTAATGCCCTTCTGCTTACAAGAGCCTCTCTTGCCCTAGGCCAACCCCTTCAGGGAACGTATTTGCCGTGTGTTCTCTACAGCACCAGAAAGAGACAGCTTGAGTTTTGAAGACTTCTTGGACCTCTTCAGTGTCTTCAGTGATGCGGCTACCCCTGAAATCAAGTCCCACTATGCCTTCCGAATCTTCGGTAAGGACTGAAGGGACTAGGGTATGTAGTGAGTGGAGTGGGGGGGAGTGTTAAGGTCTTTTCAGCGGGGATAACTTTTTGTCTTGGTCTTTCCTAACTAGATTTTGATGATGATGGGACCTTGAACAAAGAGGATCTGAAGCAGCTAGTGAACTGCCTTACTGGGGAGGGGCAGGACACCCAACTCAGCACCACTGAGATGAAGCAGCTCATTGAGAATGTGAGCATGGACAGTATAACGAGGGAAGGGGAGAAGGGAAGGTATTGGGGCTTTTGAGAGAATTTCTCTCTCCTTTTCCTGTGCAGATCTTAGAAGAGTCTGACATTGACAGGGATGGCACCATCAACCTCTCAGAGTTCCAACATGTCATCTCCCGTTCACCTGACTTCACCAGGTATAACCAGAGCCACCTGGCAATTTAGCTACCCATAGCATCTTGCTAGAAGGAGAGTAAGGGGTAAGAAGAGTGGAGAAGTGTCTTTGGATTAAGGTTGACCCAAGCCAACCCATTGTCCTCTGAGAGTGAGCCAATTTCAGACAGGTTTTAGGGAACATACTTGCCAACCTCTGTCTGAGTTTATTTGATCTAAGTTTCATTTCCTATCTTCTGCTCACTGTGCTTGTTCTACAGTGGATCATACATCTTTGTCTCTTCCAGCTCTTTTAAGATTGTCCTGTGATGGGTACCTGCAGTGTCTGGCTACACCGGCCCGTCTTTGAGAAATTCACTTCTGTGCACTGACCTCACCTGCAGTGCCAACTCCTTGCAAATGGTTGCCATGCCTGGGCTAGCCCTGGGGCTTGTACTGAGGAGTCCAGCCCCCTGGGCTCTCCTGTCCTCACTGCCATTGTGACAACACTGTTCATGTTTATACTAATCAATAATAAATATTTGGAAGTTTTGCTCATGTGTGTTTTAGTGGGTACATTGGACAAAATTTGAAGCAGGACAGAGAGATCTCTTTTAAAATTAGTAAGAGGAAGGTCAGGAAGGAACTAATGGAGAATTTCTGAATTACAGTGGAGCCAGGGTAGAGATCTCTTTATAAAGCAGAATGTAGAGGATACAAAATGAACTTCTTGCTCTGTGCTTACTTAGAAAAGGATGAATTATTCAGTGCTCAGCGCACCACTCCTATATTCAGCTGTGTTTGCCGAGCACATGGAGATTGGGTCCTAAATTTTTAAAGTTCAGACTGCTGGGGCAGCTAGGGGGCACAGTCGATACAGCACCAGCTCTGGGGTCAGAAAGGTCTGAGTTCAAATATGACCTCAGACACTTAGCTCTGTGACCCTGGGTAAGTCACTTAGCCCCGACTGCCTCCTAAAAATAAAAAGTTCAAACTGCTGGTGGTCTCCAGGTAGCCTCATTCTTGTAACTTAGTTATAGAGCAGACCAACTGTTTAAATTCCTAACACCCCTTTGCCATCTGAATATTGCTTAGCAAAGATAAGTATTGTTGACTACTACCCCACCAGAATCAACTCACTCAGATGAAGCAGTTTATTGAAAGTGTGAATACAGGCAAGCCCAGCATAAGGAGGGATGGAGGAAGATGTAAGATTGGGCTTTTCTCCTGAAGTTTTCTCCATGGCCAAGGCAGTCAGAACCAATTTTTAATAACAGCATTCAGTGTGAGAGGAAAGGCACACTGCAATAGATTAAAATTCAGTTTCGGATTTTATTTTAAAAAAAAGTAAAGTGCATTTTATAAAAAAAAAAAAGATACAAAACCCACATAGATTCATGGCCCCTTGACTGGGCAGTGTCAATGTCCCTTTGGGCAGAAACAGCACAAAGGGCCAGAGAATTATTAAGCTTGGGGATGTTAAGTCATTTATGGGAAGTAGGAGGAAGTCCAAAAGGGTCAGAGGACAAAGAAGGATGGGGACACTGGTTCTTTGAGGTTATCAGGAAGGGAAGACAGTAAGTCTAGTCTTTGATGTTCAACATGAACTCCATAAAAAATGGAATGTGCTTATATCTCCTCCCCTGACATAGTGATGCCACCAAGCTTCCGCCAGCCCTCTCCAGGCCCAAGAGGACACGTGGAGAGGCCACTGCTAGTTCTGCAGCTTGGCAGGGTATGGCAGTGAGATACCAATCCTCCTGTTGTCTGTAGCCCGATCGTTCTGTGGAGGGAGGGAGAAAGTGTACCCTGGCTTGGCTTTCTTACGCTCAGGTCCTTGGCATGGCAAGCCTACAACTCCTTGGGGCCTCAGAGATGGCCCCAGCTATCTGCAATGACTGACTTTGGCAGCAGAACACGAGAAGAACTGAAAGGAGGCACATTGAAGAAGAGAAGATGGATTTCAAACTCAGGCTCAGGCAATCATATTGTCCTGGTACCTCCAAAATGCCCCATGGAAATTGTGTGTAAGGGAGGGGAGCCCATGAACTGTTCCAGAATAAGGCTTGAAGGAAAGTTCTTGATCACCTCTCACCCCTCATACTTGTTTCACATTTTCTCTCTTTTTTTTTTTAAAGAAAAATGTTTTCAAAAGGGCTCAAGAGCGCTAGTCTGTCAGAACAGTCTCTCAGCAAAGACTGAGAATGAATGAGGGAGGTCGCTGAACAACTGGACCCCCTCTAGATGCCTTCTGGCTGTAGATTCAATGCGTGGAGCTCTAAGGTGACCACCAGGGCCAACAAATCCACTCCTCTCTCCATTCCTGGCTGAGGGGAGGAGGCCTTACAGTTATGCTAGCATATAAGGCTGATGATCCTCTTCCCTCTGGCTGGTACATGTCCCTAGAGACTCCCATAGGAAGTAGGAGGGAGCTGCCCCACTAGCTAGCTCCATTCTTTGAATTCTGGGTTCTGTTTGATGAAAAGAGGTAGGGCTGGCCATTCTCTATGAAGTCATAGTCCCTAGAGCCAGGGTTAGCTTTTACCCATTTCCTGTGCTCATACCACAGAGTCACGGATCTCAGAGCCTAGCCGCACCCTGGGCCGGGGGCATGGGGGAGACACCTCTACAAAGCTGTCCTGAATACTGAGTGGCCTCTTTTCTGATTCAGTGAAAGCTCGGAGGCCTGGAGAGCTGTCAGCAAGGGCCTGGTAACCTTTGTGATCAGGCAGGGCACTAGGTGGGCCTCCTCCATTGAGGGACCGGTTTTCAGAAGGAAGCATCACTGGGCGGGTCCTAGGATGTACACTGGCACATTCTCCTTGTTTGAGGAAGACCTTCATGCCATCCCGGTTTCGATAAAGAAAGAAGAGCGCGAGAAGGACAACAGCAAATCCAAACAGGCCACACATCAGCAGGAACTCGGTCCAATAGGTTTTGTAAGGGAGCAAAGCAGCCTTCCCATTGGCAGGTGAGCTCACCCGGGAGGTATTGATAACGAAGGGGACAATAGAACCCTTCTGACCATCTGTTTCGCCCTCAGTAGCCTCCACACAGTAACTGGCCACCAGCTGCTGAAAGTTCTCCTCCAGCGACCAGCACTGGAAGGAACCCAGACCATCCTGGCTGCCCACCAAAAGCAGGTCCCCACTGGGCAGCACACGGTAAGAGGCAGAGTTGTTTATGGGGGCCTTGTTATGTAGCCAGTGCCGGGATGCATGGTTGGAGAGCAGTCGGCAGGTCAGGGTGTTGACAGTGTTGGGCAGGAAGTGAACTTGCTTGCACGGTATCTCATCTGCCAAAGAAACACAGAACAGGTGTTCAAAGGTGCACCAAGTTCATTAGGGCCTAAGGCAGCTTTTCCCCTGAGAAACTCTGGGGACTGCCTTTGTTAGAAAAAATCAGAGTCTGTCCACCCACCAGAGGGCCACTCTAGAGACCTATCTGTTCCACAACTTCCTTTGTTTGGGGGTGGGGGGTAGCTAAGTATTGCCATTGTGTGTGAACGGATAATCCCAGTATTCTGGGAATAAGCAGAAAGAGAAATGGGAGCAACAATACAAATCCCCCTGCCTCAAAAGGCAGGGGATGTGAACCTTTCACAGGGCTCCCTGCAGCAGGTATGGCCTCAGCTGCTTCCATCTATCCCCCTCCTGAAGTAGTGGACCTTACCAGATAATGTGGAAGACAGGCGGCTGAATGCAGAATTGTTGCAGAGCTGCTCAGTGTTGGCATCTTCAATGTCCTGTACCCATGGCCTGAGGACAAGAGCAAAGTCAACGACAAAGTTAGGAAACGGGCCCTCCATTTGTCAGAGTCCAGGCAAACTACAGGACTTTACCCTCTCTGACTTTGAGAGACCTGCCCGACATTCCAGTGCTTGCAGATAAACAGAGGGCAGCTAGGTGGTGCAGTGGACAGAGCACCTGGTCTGGAGTCAGGAAGACCTGAATTCAAATCTAGCCTTAGACACTTACTAGCTGTATGATCCTGGGCAAGTCACTTAGCCCTTATTTGCCTCGGGTTTTTTTCATCTGTAAAATGGGGATAATAACAGCACCTACCTTCCAGGGTTGTTGCGAGGATCAAATGAGATAATATTGTAAAATGCTTAGCACAGTGCCTGGCATAAAGTGAGCATTTTATTGCTATCACTGTTATTATTTTTATTATTTTAGTGAAAGTCATTAGAGGGATTAATTTCACAGGGTGTTGCTTCCTACAGAGCAAAAGTAGAGGAATAAGAGATAGGTGGAACATAGGCCAGCTTTCCAGGGTCCCCAGAGCATAGGGTTGGGACACTGTACCATTTGCTCCCATCTTAAGCATGGCTTGAAGGAAGGCACTTCAACAAAGAATTCAGGAGGAGAATGGCTGCCAATGGCCCAGGGGCAAAGGAGGGAGAAGTAATTTGAGGAGTAGCAGTAGAGTTCTTACTGTGAGGCCAGTTCCGGCTGGTAGTGCCTGACATCCCTGCAGCTGGTACCACTCCAGGCACAGTAGGGGTCTCGGGACAGGATGCATTCCCCACAACTTGTGTACAGGCTACAGTTAGCCACAGACACCTGAACCACAGCCGAGTAGGAGGAAGCATACAGTAATCCCTGAACAAGATAAAAGGTGGTGAGAAGCTAGCAATGAGAGCCTCCTGGCCAAGGACCCAAGCTTTGCATCTACAGCATTCACCCGGCTCTGGTTTGTAGGGTAAAAGGTTGGTTCAGATTTGGGTGGGGTACCACATGGTAGAGCTGCTAAACTACAGGTTCCTTAGGTCCCTTTTCTGGACACACCTGGGTTCTATACAGGCCAGATTTGGTACCAGGCTTTAAATTCTCTATGCCAATTCAAGGAATGAAGGAGAGAAAAATAGACTGGATATGTGGTGGCCCAGACAGGGTTGGGACAAAAATTAGACAAATATTCCCCCTAATCAGAGCGGGATCCCCTGAGCCTCATCTCTCCTCCCTCCTCGTGCTTACTCTGTGGGGATCCAACAGTAAGTTCTGTACAGGGTGGTCAGGTGGGAAGAGCCGGATCTCCTCGATAATATGCACCCTCTGCCTTGAGCTCACAGTTTTGTGCAGTCGACCATCGCCTGCAAGATGAGAGAGAGGCTCAGCCTCCTCTTCCCAGGGAAAGGATTCCCACCAGAAGCCCCCTCCTCAGCCGACCCTCAGCAAGGCCCTTCCCTTAACCCCAGAGTCCAAGGAACTCACTTGTGCCCAGGAACAGGACATCATAATCACGGAGCAGGCCATGGACTCGATGCACAGAGAGGCGCTGGTAACGGGCCCTAGTCTGCAGCAGCAGTGGGTTGCTACGGACCTGCTTGTCCATCAAAAAGTGATCTTTGAGGAAGTTAAGCACACGGTCAGGCAGCTGCAAAGAGGAATTTATCCTCTTTTCCCGGGCACTATTAGTGATGCACTGGAAGAAAAACAGCAAAGAAAAATTTAAGGAAAGAAAAAAATTTAAGAAAGATTAACACTTAAAAGTATTCCTATGTAGGGAAATTGTCATACATCAGGGATGGGATAAAGCACCATTACTTTAACAGGTATATGATCTCTCAAAATCTCTTCTAGGCCTATTATTGCATGCATAAACATGGAGAAAGCTATAGCTATAGCTATCTATATATCAGTCCATGTATACATATTGATAGATACTAAATATGTATGTAGGATATGTATATATATGTGTGTTCATATACATGCATACATTGTACATGCACACACATACATGCATATACACACACATATGCATACAATTCCTGTTTCTCTATTGAAGGCTATATGACATGCATACAATCTCAAATTTTCTCTGCCTCCTGCAGGGGAGTCGAGAGAGGGCATTGACACTGTTTTGGATCTCTGACTTTGGAGATGGAATGAATGGACTGAGGCTGGGTGGCTGTTGCTCTCCTTACAGAGGCCACACAGGGGTCTACTTTGAGAATAAGGCCAAGTGGTACGCGGGGAATACAGACCGCTCCTGGCCGGGGCGTTGGTGAATCCATCACTGTGTACCACTGCTGGGTTTCTCGGTTTACTTCCTTATAGAGGCCATTAAAGGCACTCTGCACGTCCTGCATGGTGAAGACACATATGGCTGAGCCCCCTGCTGCTCCATGATGCCTGCAACAGAGACAGATTATGTCTGAATTGTCACTAGGATCCCAGCTGCAACTGAAGATCTCCTTGGGGCTCTCTAAACCAAAGGTCTAAGAACCCAAGGGAAGTATCTGTAGCTAGGGCCACTCCTCTCACTCCACAGGCTGGCCCCTATAGTTTCCCCCTAACTGAACAACTGCAGGTCCAAATGCTTTTTCTTCCCTGGCTCTACAGCTTCACGGGCACCTGGGCTAAGAAGGCAACTCCAGTCCCACTGGGGACCTACCACTGTGAAGTGAAGACTCCGTAGAAGAGGGTATCTTGCCAGTCCTCGGGGCTAGGGCTCAGCACAAAGACATCCTGGAGCACATTGAAGGGGAAGCCATCGGAGGGCCGGGAGCAAAGCAACTGGGCTTTCAGGAAAGATGTCCAACGCCTCTGCAATACTCTCTCCCCACCCAGGTCCCCCTGTCAGGACAGAAAAATCAAGTTGGGCTTTGTGAAAGCACGAGGGAAGGCAATGACCCTGAATGAGGGTCTCTGAAGAGAGAAGCAGTACGGGGGTCGACACACACATCACCCCATCCCCATCCCTATCCCCACCTTTGAACTCCCAGGCCTCTGAGAGTTGACAGGTTGTTACCTACAAACATTCCTACCTGGGGAGAACTGGAAAATGCCACACCTCAGGTGTGGCTGACTCTTCATTTCTCTCATAGAACCCCACCACAGGCTTTCCTGACTTTCATTTCAGCCCAATAAGGTATTTATTAAGCACTATATGAAGGGTGCTGTGCTAGGTACTGGGGATGGAGATGGAAAACACAGTCCCTGCTGCCCTCAAGGGGCTTATAATCTAAAAGGAGGAGATATGATAGGTACACAAATAAATTTAACTATAGGTAGGATTGATAAGGGCAAATGAGAGACCCAGATTTAAGAAAACTGAAGGGAGTCAGGGTGGGGAAGAGAAAACACTCCCCCAAGAAAACTCTTCATTTTTTGTTAGTCCCTGGCCCTCACCTTGCATACACGGGCAATTCGGGACACAACTGTGTTCTCAAAGAAGTCAAACTCCTTGCCAGTCTCACTGAAGAAGAAGTAGATTTTGTCATCGTCCCCCCATGGGTTGTCCAGGCTCTCAGGAATGTAAGCGGAGCTCACAAAGGCTGGGTCTGTGTGAGGTGGGAAAAGGCTCAGAGTCAGTGGATGAAGCAGAAGGGGAGCCCCATGGCATCAATCCCACGAGGAGAAAGAACCTGCTCTCAACTCTCAGGGACCTTGCCAGATTCACACTGGTTGGGGAAAGTCTTCTGGCACAACCCTTCCAAGCTGGGCCCACTTCTCCAGGCTCAGCTGTCATTCCCCCTCTTTGCCTCCAGTTTAGACCCCACTCCCAACCCCCAATTCATCCAGGGCTGTCTAAGTCCAGGCAGGCAGGACTAAGCCCTGAAGGCTACGGCTCAAGGATAGGGGGTGAGGGGAGGAGGGAAATCTTCACCTTGAAGCCAGTTGAGGGAGTTCTCAGTCTTGAGGGTGAGGCGATTCCCCTGGCTCTGGGAGATGGTTGGCTCATTCCCCTGGAAGTTGCTGACTGTTCCGGCATAGAGCTTACCATCTGCCAAGAGAAACATTCCCATGGGAACAGCCCCAGAGCAGCCCCCATTGCTGAGCCTGACCTCCTGCAAGCCTAGAGGCTCTGAATCTGTCCTTTTCAGAGTAGAGGCTGCAAAAGGAACTTGAAGGTTCATTTTATCTTAGTGTTGGGGCCCCTGGGTACCCAGATGCCCTCAATTAAAGTTAGACCTAGGGGCAGAATGGATCTCAAAGAAGTCAAACCCCAGGGAGACACAGTGACAACTTGAGAAAAATGTTTTTATTGCTACTTTTTTTTTTTAAACATCACCATCACTTCCCAATCATTCCCCTCCTCCGACTGTTCAGCCACCTGGTCAATAGAACCTTTCCTTGTAACAAAGAAGTCCAGTTAAGCAAAACCAAGTAACTTTTTGATCATGTCTGACCACATGTCATAAACTCTCCACGGTTCTGCAATCCTATCCTCAGAACAAAGAAAGATCCATTGGCAAAAATGGGACTGGAGGGAAGAAGAGGGAAGAGAGAGGAAGGGAATGTGCCTATCTCCAGCTCCTCAGCCAGGTCCAGACTGCCTCCTCTGAAAACTCATCCTGGCAGTTTTCTTAGAAAAGTTTCTGTTGAACCCCCTTGGTGCCAGGGAACTAAATGCCCCCATTCTAAAGCTCTGGAGGTATGCTTTCCCCAACACCCCCCGGGAGGATACCAGACACTTACCAACCATGATGGCTGTGGACTTGTACTCGGGGTCAAATGGACAGCGGCCCTTCCCATCCTCCAGCAGGACATTCCCTGCTCCATCCCGCTCCAAGCTAAAGTTCTGAATGTTCTAAGGTGAGGACAAATAGCACCATTCAGAGCGCTGGAGCAGGGCCACAGCAGCCAAAGGGGCATGGGTCAACCAGGCTGTCTGTGAATAAGCTGGATTTATGTGGGAAAGTCATGAGAAGAGGCAGCTGACCAGAGCAGCTAGATAACGGGGCTTTGGAGTCAGGAATACTTGGGTTCAAGTCTCACAATTGACACACACTGGCTGTGGACTCTAGGCAAATCACTGAATCTCTTAAAATTCTAGGCTAGGGCTTACCCTCTCTTATTTATTTCCTCTCTTAATTATTTCCTCCTTGTCCTGTATATAGCTTGTTTCTATGTTGTCTTCCCCATTTGACTGTGAGCTCTTTGAGGGCATGAACTGTCTTTTGCTTCTCTTTGAATCCCTATCTCTTAGAACAGTGCCTGGCATATAGTTTTGTTGTTGGCTGGTTGTTTTCCATCATATTTGACTCTTTGTGACCCCATTTGGGGTTTTCTTGGCAAAGACACTGTAGTGCTTCGCCATTTCCTTCTCCAGCTAATTTTACAGAAGAGGAAACTGAGGCAAACAGGGTGAAGTGACTTGCTTAGGGTCATACAGCTAGTAAGTGTCTGAGGTCAGATTTGAACTCAAGATGATGAGTCTTCCTGACTCTAGGCCTGGTGCTCTATCCACTGTACCATCGAGCTGCCCTGGTGAATAGTATGCAATTAATAAATGTTTATTAATTAATTGATTGATTGCACCTCACAGTGTCCTAGGCAACAAAGATTATAAGTTACAAAACAGTTGCTGATCTGCATGGATAAAGGGAATGTGCTCACCAAGGAGCTCCTTAAACCAGTGAAATCACAGGTTCAAACAAAAAAAAAAGATGATTTTGTAAATTTCACATATACTTAAAAAAATCTGTGTAATAGAAGTCTGTGGGTTCCTATATAATCCTTTATTCTGTTATTTGTATATTGAATATTTGAATAAATGTTGAATAATTTGTACATAGTGTTTATTGATGATGTGTTATGTTCATAATAAAAGAAATTTTTAAGTGTGAAAGAGATGTACATATGAATGCACGTCAGTGCGAGACAAGGAAGAGACCTGTGGCATTTATGTGTTACATAAAGACACAGGCAACTACAGCAGCAGCTAGGTGGGATTGTGGATAGAGTGCTGTACTTGGGAGTTAGGAAGACCTGAGTTCAAATCTTGCTTCAGATGCTTTGTGTCACTGGACAAGTCACTTTCAGCCCCAGTTTCCTCATCTGCAAAATAGGGATGATATCCACCTCACGGGATTGTTGTGAGGATCAGATGAGATAATGTATGTAAAAGCATACCTTAAAGCATTGTATGAAAGCTAGCTGTTGTTTTATGATAGAGAAGAAAATTGGGTGAGTTAGAGAGGGGTGTGTGTGTATAGGAATGAGTAGTCAAGCTATACCATGACTCATATATAACTCAAAGGTTACTCTCAGAGAATGCAGAAATGTTAAAAATCTCAAAGGGGGAGGTCCTTCTTCCACCAATGTTGACAAGCACACCCTTACATGCCATTATTAATGGATGGTCTTTAGGAGTTGCTCTGACTAAAAAAACCCCTAATGTTTAGCCCATTTGATAATGACACTTTCTGGACTGAGCTAAGCCAGGCTTTGTGCAATCAATACAAAGCCTAGTGCTAAGTTTATAATCCAAGCCTTTCCAGCTTGATAGGGTCTCCAAAACCCCACCAGCATTGGTGTTTAGGAATTCAGTGCTGCCTACAAGTCTCAGTGAGGCGTAAGAGCAGGGCCGGGGTGGAGGGGGTAATTTTTCAATCCGTAGACAAATCCTAGAATTTGGGGGCTGGCCTGGACACACTGGAGACGATCTATCCCCTGCATTTTACAGATGAAGAAACTGAAGTATTCTGTGCATGGAAGACTTTCCTTAGAGGAAGGAAGGCAGGAAACAAGCATTTATTAAGCACCAACTATGTGCCCAGGCACTGTGCTGTGTGCTTCAGAAATGTTATTTCATTTGATTCTCCCAACAATCCTGGGATGTAGGCATTATTTTGATCCTCATTTTATAGTTAGGGAAATTGAGACAGACAAACCAGAGGTGAAGTGACTTGTCCAGGATAGTTAGGAAGTATCTGAGGCCAAATGTGAACTATAGTTATCCCTTCCACATCACAGGGGTGAGGGGCATGGTACCCCCGCAATCTGGAAAATCTACCTAAAACTTTTTGGCTCTCCCTTCCTATCCGAGAAGGAAGTCTGAATTTTTTTTTAATGGGGTGTTTACAGTATTAAAAGATAAAATATGTTTATGTTATACAATACTATACATATATCTTATGCATTTCTGAGTTTCTAAACTTTTTCCGTGACACCTGCTGGCCTTCACGTGTCATCTGTGGCTTCTACAGAACTCCCCCAAACTTCCCATTTAATTTCTTATGCCAACCTTAGATATGTCAAAACTATGATGGGGAAAGTCAAGATGGGGAAAGAATAACTACTGTAGAGTTTTCCAGGCCCAGTGTTCCACTGTTCTACTTAGCTACCTTAGAAGACCTGGGTTCAAATCCTTCCTCAGATGCTACATGACCTTGAACAAGTGACTTAACCTCCTGAGATCTGTCAAATAAGGGGGTTGGAGTAGATGGACTATGAGGTCCCATCCAGCCCCAGATTTGTGACCCTTCTCCCCAGCATTTTCAGGAAGAGTTGCAAAACAGCTTCCCTCCATGAAATGGAGCTGGGTGCATTTGGCAACCTGTTTTAGTTTGGTGTGTCAGAGAACTGAGACGGCTCTCCCAGGGGCCCAAGGAAGCGGGTGGTGAGTCGCTAGGGCTGTCACTTACTACATAGGCACAGACTGGGCTGAAGGCAGCTGTACCACAGGTGTACAGGTGGCTGCTGTTGAATGGCTGAAGAAGCTTGATGTAGTTGTGACAGTCCCTCTAGGAGGAAGAAACAACCATCACCATCCTGCACCCCTCCACCCATTCCCTCTTTCATTATTGTATACAAATACTGCTGAGTCCCATCATGATATATAGCAGTCAATTCTGGGGATGCCAGGGAAGAAGACTACATGAACCTGGGGTGGCTGCAGGCTTCTTAGACTGGATTAGACTCCTGGACGCCACCAAAGTGACTGAGATGGGGGAAGATGGAATGCTCCAGAATAACCCAGTCTATCCAAGGTTCTCAAGGCCAGGGAACATCTGTGGGGACCTCTGGGGAGGGGAACATCGCCCTCAAAGGAATTCCCAATACTGCCCCCATCCCACAAACTACAGGGCTTTGGCCGAAAACAAGGGGTCTCAGAGATGTCACGAGTCAGTTGTGTGCTGGGATTGCTACACATGGTTCCATGTCTCTCAGCAGCCCAGTATCAAGACAATCAGAGATAAGGCCTACTCCCTTCCAGAAGGGAAGATTTCCTTCTGAGTTACTCATTTTTCCTCTCACAGCAGCTGGCTAGGGCAGAGGTCAATGGATATTTAATTTCAACTGGATAAAGTCCCTTGATATCAAATCAGAAAAGGGATTAGTCAGTATTGCTTTCCCAGGAGGACTCTATTTGGGGGCCAGACCCTCCCATAATTTTCCGCTCCTTCCTCAGCCTATGGCACCTTTCTCCCCTGGCCCCACCCCATTCACCTGTGAGTCCTTTCCCTTGAAGACACACTGGCGCTTCTTCTCTGGGTCGGCACTCCATGGCAGCTAGAAGACAACCCCCCACCCCCAAGAACAAGTTAATACAAAGAAAGAGGAAGGGTGGAATAAGGACTCTCATTTAGTGGTTCTCTAGCCCTTGGGGATTTGCCATGATGGTCCAAGAGGTTTGTGCTAAAAATGTGTTAATGGCACCTTAAGCAGTAAATTATCGTAAAGAATATTATGAGTGCTATACAAAATCACCCTGAGAGTTCACAACCCATTTTTCTGTTGTGATTGAAAGGACTTAGCAGAACATAACAAATAGGGAACCACTCCACAGAATATTAATTAACACTTCTTCCCCCTTCTGTATGTTAAAAATTCTGTCCCAGAAGACCTAAGTGCCTCCTCACCTATTCTTTTCTTTCACTCTGTCCACCTTCTCCCAGATCTCTGACCACTGATTCTCTCTTACCTTCTGGTAGTGTCCCCCGGGCAGGAAACTGCTACTGCTGTTGAGAGCAAAGAGGGCCTCCCGGGCCCCCACAAACAGTGTTTTTCCATCTTTGCTCAGCAGTAGTGCTGTATAGTTGGTGATGCCCTCTGCTTCAAACCTCCACACGGTCCGCTCTTGGGAATCTGTGCAGAGAGATGCTGCCATCACTAGGGGTTGGCCAAATGCTATTTCTCCAGTATCTACCTCCCAGAGAGTTGAAGAACAATTTTTGAAATGTTAGTCAGGGTCCATATCGTGTAAAATCCACAGTGAAATGATCGGGGGGCGGGGATGGAGAGAGAACTTATGACAGTGAGAATAATTCAGAGTTACACATACTAATACACAAGAAATCATGCTAGGGATTGGCTTGCAACCCATATTTTTCTGGAAACATTTGAAACAATTTGTACAAAAATAATTCATACAAAAATCCCCTAAGCAAATCACTTGAAAAGGAAGTTCGAAGACTTGGCCTGATCAGCCATGAACATAAATAATCTGCCTATCGGGACAACAGTGTCAACATATGAGATGTGTGGGGAAGAAAGAGGGGGTCTAACCTACATGCTGCTGAAATGCTCTTCTGATTGTTAAACCAGATTGTGTGTGTGTATTGTTCACAGTGATGGTAGTTGGTTTGATGTGCGCTGAGATGCTGCCTTCCCCACCCAGAAGAAAGACCCTACTTTGATGCTCTCTTAACTGTGAATTCTATATCCCTGAGAATCAGCATTAAGACAGATCTGACTTCTCAGAGACAGTGACTGCACTCTGCCTCACCATATCTGCAGTCTACACTCAGCTCTAGGTGTCACAGTTTAGGACAGGGGTGGCCTTGAGACCACAGGTTCCCCAACCCTGGTTTAGGAAATCCAGGCAAGGCAAGGCAACATCTATTTATTAAGCACCTACTATGTGTCAGGCACAGGACTTAAGCACAAGGGGTGCAAAGAAAGACTGTCCCAGATCTCAACGAGTCCAATGGAGGAGACAACATGAAAACAACTATATGTGACCAAAATACATACTGGAAAAATTAGAGATAACCTACAGAGAGAAGGCACTAGCATTAAGGAGACTATGAAAGGTCCTTGTAGAAGGAGGGAATTTAGCTAGTGCTTGAAGCCAAGAGGCAAAGATAAAGAGGGAGCGCATGCCAGGCATGGGGGACAGTCAGTGAAAATCCCTGTTCTTAGAACAGGAAGGAGACCCCAACATTGGTAAGCTGGAGAGTATCCATAGGAAGGCAACAAGGATGGTGAAGGATCCTGGAGCCATGCCCTTTGAAGATTATTTGAGGGATCTAGGGATTTTAAGCTTGGAGAAACCTCAGTGTGGACGTGACGGCTGCCCTTCATTGGAAAGTTTTGAACAGAGGCTGGATGACCAATGACTAGGTACAGGTCAACCTAGAAGGCCAAGAGGGTCCCTTCCAGCTCTCAAATCTCAGATCCTACAATCCTAATTCCAACTTTGCACTAAAAGGCTTTTGATGCCAACTTTGGATGGAGAGAGATTAAGTGACTCTCTAGCATCTATTGACCCTGAGTGAAGCCAGACTTTCTGGGAGATGCCACATCTCAGAAATACTCCCCTTTTGGCTTTGTTGGGCCACTTCACATTCCTGTTGTCACTTCATAGTTCCTGACGTTAGTAGTAATTTTCCAGTGCTAATTCCGTGACTTCCTTGTTCTAGTCTCTCTGCCTTTGGAAAGTTTTCCCAATTAGTTGATGTCTAATTACTTTTATATTGATGAGCTGTTTGTACTTTGAACCACATGCTTATCAACCTTTGGAATGAGCTCCCTGCCCCATTCCACCTTCAGCTCTCCAGGAAGGGCTGGTTAGAGATAAGGATGATATGAAGTACAGCTACCCAAGGTGTACCAATGGAAGGGTGCTCACTACAACCATGACCTTTCCTCTGTTACTCTGACTCAATCTTCATTTTAAAGGCTATAACGACGTCTTCTATTTCTTTTCTACTTCCCTTCTGCCCCAACAATGCTCTGCACATTGCAGGCCCTCAGGAAACACTGACTGCATAAGAGTTTCTTAATTTGTCCTAGTCTTAGAGAGAAAAGAGAATTTAGAAGTAGCAGGGATAACAGTTAGAACATTAGACTTGAAATAAGAAAAGATCTGGATTTAAATTCTACTGTAGATATTTGCTAGCTAGCTATGTGATCCTGCGCAAATCACCCGGTTCCTCAAAGCCTCAGTTTCCTTACCTATAAAATATTTCCCTATTTTTCTTAAGCACTGGGCAAACTTAAAGTGCTACTGTATAAATGCGAGCTGTTATTTTCTCATGGTCTGATTCTATAAAAGTGTGTAAAGCAAAGCTCTTAGAATTCCCACTATACTACCTTCAGTTATGCCTCTAGGGGGTAAAACTATCTTAGTGTTATAGAAGAGAAACTCAGGGGGTGGGGCAGTCATTGCCACACTGGAGAAACTAAGACCTGGGAGAGGAGAATGGAGAATAATAGCTCAGTGTCGTTCAGGCAGCTGGCCAAGGTAAGCCAGAAAGAGAACCCAGGCTCCAGCTCTCACTTCCTGTAGTAAGACAACTTTCTCTCCTAAGTTAGCCAGCCCATCCCTCGTTCACCATATGTGGGCATGTATGTATACAAAATCACTGTAGTATATAAATTGTAATTTGCCCAATATGCTGAGCCATATACGTGTGTATGCATGTATGTGTATATATACGTGCATGCATACATATACATACACATATATGTATGTATATATCTATATATCTATGTAAAATTATTCCAGACTATCAATTGTATTTTGTCCAAAGGAAGAAAGCGATACTAAACCAACCAAGACATCTCACCCTTACCACAAAGTTTCCAGGTTCAAGGAGAGGATTCTTCTTCCCTTCCCCACCCCTGCCCATCTCCTAAATTCAGAGAGCCAGGATCTTCCATAGTTCTCTCACTATTTTCCTTTAGTTACCTGTAGCTGAATTCTGGCAGGCAGAGAAGGCCTCTCACTTTATACATTTTAAATTTCAACAGTGTATGACCACATCAGATTTTGATATGCCTGATGAGTAGGACTAGTCTTTGAAAGAGGGAAACTCCAATACCAAAGAGCCCTGAAGGAATCTTAGTTCTACTCTACCTGCCATTGTGAGTGCCCAGGGTCACTGGAGACTCAGTTTCACCCTGCCATGTTTGGAGGGCTCAATTTGAGATGTATCAATCATATAATCAAAGAGGTTTACAGATAAAAAGAATTTAGAGGCCATTTGGTGCAAAACCATTTGATTCCATGAGCGTATCTGCAATCATTCAGAAGGTTCTGGGGCTATAATCTACCTCTACCTACTAGAGAAAAGATTCAGGGGGGCCATTTTCATGTATTTTAAGGAATATCATACAGAAGACAGATTATACTTGTTTTGCTTGGCCCCAGAGGAAAAGAACCCAGAGTACGACACTGTCTGGTCCCATGGTGATTGGGCATGGACTGAAACTAATGCCTCTTACATCACAAGACAAGGCAGTATGCAAACCTAGGAAAGAAAGACCATAAATATTACACAAACACAAATATAGACAGTGACATGATGTATGTGTATGTATACACATACACATACACATAAATAGAACATGCATGTCAGTACACACATAAGCTCATATAGATTTAGAGCTGGAAGGAGCATCAGAGGCCATTGAATATAATTTCTTTAATTAAAACATGAGGAAACCAAGGCCTAGAAGATTAAGTGATTTGCCCAAGGTTATACAGATAAGTGATGAAAGTATAATTCAAACTTGGGTCCTCTGATTAGAAATCAGCTCTTTTCCTCAGCCTCAATGTTTCTATATAAATGTGTTTGCCTAGGACAGACAACAGATCTCAAATAAGTTTGCTCCTTTGTGACCATACTGTCTGTGACTGTGGTTAAATGTCTCTCTCTACCTGTTCTTGCATGTGTGTGTGCCTACGCCTTTGTACACGCCTGTGCTTGTATGTGTTTTCATTTGTAGATAGCATATGCATGTCAACAAGCCTTTATTGCTTTTTGCACGTGTGCACATACCTCTGTGTGTGTCCTTCCTTGTATGTACTTCACAATGCTCACAAGCATGTGTTTTTATGCTTGTGTGAGTATATCTGTACACCTCTTGTTTCCTCGGGGATCATGAGAGCGTGTCTCTGTGCCTATTGGGGCTTGTAAACCTGAGAGCCTGACATCTCAGACGGGTTTGTCCAGCACTCTAGAGAACAGAGCTTGCCTGAGGCATGGCGAGTCTTCCCACTTACACTGGGGGTAAGGGGGAGGGGGGAGCAGCAAGACCTGAGGATCTTGTTCCCATCTGGCCCAAAGATCTCCGTTTTCCCCTCCAGAAAAGCCCAAGCCCACCTATCCTCCTCGGATGATCTCACTTCCTTCTCTGGGAACAAAACAATAAATCTGGAGGAGTAGAAAAAAAGCAATGATTGGTGGCATCCGAAGCTCCAGGGTCCTTTCTCTGTTACTTGATTAAGTAGTCACTTACCCTCATCTGTGAAATGGGGATAATAATACTTATATTCCCTATCTCACAGAGTGGCTGTGAACATTAAATGAGATAATGACTACAGAGAGGCTTTGTAAATTGTAAAGCACTAAACATTCATTGTGACAGTATCTCTAGCATCTAGTGCAGCTACACATGGCAGGCACTTAATAAAGGCTTTTTGAATGACTGACTGAAATAATAACTGACTTTAAAGAAAGCACGTTATAGTTGGACAACCTGGACAGGTTTGCAAAGTACTATATATATATATATATATATATAAAGTATATGTATATGTATATGTATATGTATAGGTATATGTATATGTATATGTATATGTATATGTATATGTATATGTATATATATACACACTCACACATACATGTACACATACACATGCATATGTATGTTGTATGTCTGTGTATATATGATGTCCCCAAATATATAATATGGCATCCCATACATGATGTCCCAAAGTCTTGGTGCAGTTTTAAAACTATTAATTGAACCAAGACTTTTGGGATATCCTATATTAACTCATTTGATCCTCAAAGAAACCCTGTGAAGTGTTGCAGATAACAGTATGGCCATTTTACAGATGAGGAAACTGAGGCTCAGAGAGGTTAAATGGGGGCAGCTAGGTGGTGCAGTAGATAAAGTACCGGCCCTGAAGTCAGGAGGACCTGAGTTCAAATCCAGACTCAGACCAAACACTTGACACTTACTAGCTGTGTGACCCTGGGCAAGTTACTTAACCCCAATTGCCTAACACCAAAACAAACAAACAAAACAAAAACTGAGAGGTTAAATGACTTGGCCACAGACACACACAGATAATTAATGTCTGAGGTGGGTTTCAAACCTAGATCTTCCTAACCCCCAAGTTCTGTGCTCCATCCATCTACTAGGCCACCTCACTGGCCTGGCCAGGCTTATATCCAGAGAGCCCAGTTGTTGAGTTTCCCTGGGATTAAGCTCCCTAGTATAAGATGAGGTTAAAGGAGGTCTTTCTTGCTGCCTTAGAAACAAATGAGCTGGATTCTTCAGGATGGGTGAAGCTGACATACAGTAGAGGCACCAGAGTATTCTTTATCTCCTGCTCCCCCACCGTAGGAGGCCTGGGACCGTATCAGCAGGAAATGATGCATTATTTGCCCAGCTCCCGGCCTCACCTAAAGTTTCTCCCAATCCTAGTGACTCAGGTGGAAATGTGGAGCTCTCTGAGGTGAGACCAGAAAAGGGTTCAGCGCTCTCCCCACCCTACTGAGCAGGAGAGCAGTGACTCAGAGGCCTGCCCTCCCCTTCCCCTTCCTCCTCAGTCTCAGTCCACTGCTCCCTTCTCTCCTCAACAGAAGGGCCAAAATCCACCCTCCCCCACACATACTTTCTTGTCTCAGCAAGAAACCTGGTTAAATATTAAAAGCTATCTCCAAGAATGGTGGAGCAGGGAATGTCTTTCCCTGTACTTCCCTTCAACTACACCCTAGGGCAAAGGTTCTTACCCTGCAATAGAAAACTTGGTTTTTGCTTCAGCATTTAGATAATTATATTTCAGTATGGTCAGTTTCCTTTGTAATCTGACATATTTTATTTTATGCATTTTAAAACATTATTCTTGAGAAGATAGGGGTCCATAGTCTTCACCAGTTACCAAAAAGTTTGTGACATAAAAAAGGTTAATCACCCCTATGGTTCTAGGGGGCAGGTGACAGGGGTATGCCCCAGAATGTTAGCTCCAGAAGTCAAAGGAGCTAGTGCCTCAACCCCAAACCTGACTCTCTGAAGATGTTCCCATTAGCAATCACAAGCCCCTTTCCCCCAGTAACTTTATACCAAGTTACAGACTACCTTGTGCTCTCATCCCTGGGGCAGGGTGGTGAATGCTGACTCAGCAGTGAATTGGGGCCAGTCTGTATTCCGGATGCATTTCCTCTTGTCAGCACCACCCAAGTGTGCTAGGGCAGGGAAGGGCCCGGGAATCTGAATCTGAGTCCATCTCTTCTCTCCAGGCTAGGGCACAGTACCACCCTTACCTCAAAACATCAGGCAACTGTCCCTTTGGGTGACAGGCCATGGGCACCCTCACTTGCAGTCATTAGGGTCAAGGCCTGAACATTGGACTCCCCAGAGGTCATGTTCCCTAGAGAGAGACCTTTGGCTCCAAAAACCCTCTTCATGCTAAGTTGCAGGACAATAACCAAAAGGACAATAAAAATGGAAGAGGACCCGTCCCTTGCCCTCAAGCCAGGTGTATCCACAACGATGGGGTGTGAGGTGGCCAGAGTGGGCCGAAGGAAAATGCTCTAAGCAAGAGCTATGGTCAATATTCAATTCCTGGACTTCTAGGAGATCAGCATAGAATGCAGAGAAAAATCTCAGATCTCATGAAAATATGTTTCTATGAGGCATTACCCTCGTTCTTCAGAATCCAAGGATTCCTAAGCTCAGGGTCCTGGCACAAAAGCTTTGCCTGCTAAGTATATGCAATAGGGTAAAGTAGGGGCATGCAGTGAATACATGAGCATTTTTCCTAGCTAATACAAAAGAAAACACAACAGGTTTAGTCTATTCTACACTCTTCTACCATTCTGTGGAAAGAATGCTGGATATGGATTTGGAGGAAATGGATTCAAATCCTAGCTTTGTCATTTATCTGTATTACCTTGGGTGAGTCACTCAACTTATCTGAGCCTTGGTTTCCTCATTTGTAAAATGAAGGGATTGGACACAGACACACAACATACATATGTATGTGTATATGTGTATATTGTCTTTTCCAATTTCAAACAGTAGAATAATAATAGTGATTGCTAGAATTTGTATAACACTTTAAGGTTAACAAAAGTGTTTTACTTTATTCCCACAACAACCCTGGGAAGTAGGTGCTAATTTTTTAAAAAGTTCACTGACCTCTGATTTTGTAACTCCTAGAACAGGAGGAAAGTTGGGAAAATGATTCTTTGACCTATCTTTCCTCTCACACTGCTTCATTTCCAAATGCTTGATGAGAAATAGCCTTTTTTTTTTTTGAGTGAGTGGGATTGATTCAACACTACAGAGCTTGTCAAATGCCCCCACACATCTCTGCCAGGTGGTCTTTTCTATACTATTCCAAGGTATGGTCACTCAGACTGCATTTCAATCTGTTTTTAGACTGAGCATCTTTGGGTGGGAACTATCTTTAGTTCCCTATTCTGTACAGTATTTAACATGAGGCTGACCTTAACAAATGCAAATAACAGCAAATTCTCTCTTATACAAGGTCTGAGTAAAATTAGCTAACCTCCTTGCTTTCTCTCCTATGCCCTCTGTGGAAGTCTTTTGTCTATATCTTTGTGAATGTATCCACAGAAGACAGGCAAAGATAGGAAAAGGGAAATGAGTTAGTTTGACTTCTTTTTAAGAGTTAAAAAAGGTCCAAAGAAAAAAAGGACCAACCAAAGACAGCCTGGATTAAATGGCTAAAAATAAAGTTTTGGGATTTTCAGTGTATTTAAATTACCTAATTGATGCAATAGATTGAGTGCTGGGCCTGGAGACAGGAAAACCTGAGTTCAAAACTGGCCTCAGATACTTGCTAGCTGCATGACCCCAAGCAAGTCACTTTAACTTCTATCTGCCTCAGTTTCTATAAAATGGGGATAATAATAGCACCTACATCATAGGGTTGTTGTAAGGATGAAATGAAATAATGTTTGTAAAATCTTAAAGCTTCATATAAATGCTAGCTAGTTATTATTTTAAAAATTATTATTATTTATTTCTATTATTATCACTTTCCCCTGGTACTACCACTGTCTTCTCTCCCCACAAATACAAATACCCTGTCTTCCCCAATTCACTGTGCTCTCAGAGTTGGGGTTTTTACATGAACACTGCAAAGACAGACCAAAAAATCAATTTCCCAACTTTTCTCCTAGTCTAGGTGTTTCTGAAATCAGAGGTCAGTGAACTTTTTTTAAAAATCAGCACCTATTTCTCAGGGTTGTTGTGAGGATAAAGTAAAACACTTTTGCGAACCTTAAAGTGCTATATAAATTCTAGTAATTATGATTATTATTTTACTTTATTTTAATATTTGCTTTGTAATTCTATGTATTTCATTTTATGCATTTTAAAACATTATTCTGAGAAGAGATCCACTGGCTTCACCAGACTGCCAAAGAGGGCCATGATACCAGAAAAGTTAAGAATCCTTTCCCTCCCATATCCAGAGAAAGAGCTATAGAGTCCGAATGCCGATGGAAGCATACTATTGGCTCTCCTTTTCTTTTGTTATTTTGTTTTGTTTCTTCTTTCTCGTGGTTCCTCCCATTGGTTCTAATTCTTCTTTATATCATGACAAATGTGAAAAAATGCTTAATATGCATGCATAAGTAGGGCCTGTATTAGATTGCATGCCATCTTGGGGAGGGGGAGGAGAAAGAGAGGGAAAAATTTAAAGTTCAAAATCTTATGGAAGTGAATGTTGAAAACTAGAAATAAATAAATTATATTTTTAAAAAAAGAATCCTTTCTCTAAATAGTTGAACCCTGAAAGAACACTGTCAAGGCACAAAGGATTTTTCTGAAGTGTATCACATATAGAGTGGAAAGTCCTGTTTTTGCCATAGGCCAATGATACTCATATGGGGTTTTTCAGAGAGTGCCCAAGAGAGAGTCAAATATAAAGCTAACAAATTTGGAAATAAGAGCAATTTCAACAGTGAATTTTCTGGAGACAAACTCAGAGACAGGAAGATAATATTTCAGGAAAATCAATTAGACTCTACCAAAGGGTTAGGAGAGGAAGAGCTAATGAGACCTGAGAACAGCACAGGCCAAGAGCATCTTGTCCTTTTGTACAGGACCTACAAGCATCTCATGAAGGCCTGATTTTCCAAGGTCCATCTCTGCTCCTCACAGAAACAAAATATACATGGAAAAAAATTAGGAAACAAAAAACGGACCAGGAATGAGAATAGAGGTGTATGAGAATGACCGAGTGGAGCTGGCAAGGACTATCTGGGAGCAGAAGGCCTTAGAAAGCTATTAAAAAAGGAGAAATGCAAAGAGAAATGTAGAAATACCTTCTAACAGAATACACTTTTCAGTTCTGACATTATCTTCTCCAAGGGAGAGGTAAAAACTCTCAGCTAAAAACAAGGTCTTTGAAAGTGCATTATCAGAGAAATCCATTAGCCCTGACCCTGGGGAGGGGCTCTATCATAGAAAGGTTCCACCCAGCCTTTAGTTGGGGTAGGGTGACCTTAAGTACTTTCTTGCCTCCTACTGAAATGATGATTCATTCTTATTGCCATCTTACCAGTTCGGATTCTGCTCTAATGTAGGAATGGCTTAATAATAATAGCCAGCATTTAAAAGCACTTTAAGGTTTGCAAAGCTCTTGGTGTGTATTATCATTTGATATATATCATTTGATCCTTACAACAACTCTATGAAATAGATACCATTATTATACCCATTTTGCATATGAGAAAACTGAGGCAGACAGGTTAAGTGACTTGTCCAGGGTCACAGGCTGGTAAGTGTGTGAGGTCAGATTTGAACTCAGGTCTTTCTAGATCCAGGTCCAATGCTCTAACCACTGCACCACCTAACTGCTCCAGCAAAGAAGATAGTATTAGATAGAGAGGCTAAGGATATCCCCTAAGCCCAGCTTTCTACTTGAGCCACAGACACCTTACAGTCAGGCAACCTGCCATATGCTTCAGGTGTGCCCAGGCTGTGCACTGAAAGGTCACATTTTGCCAATTTAGCACAGGAGTCGCTGGCATTTCAACATTTGGCAGAATATAGGTTACAACGTGGACGGGATGGGGACTAGCAGGAACAAGAGAGGTAATGAGTGCAAGGTGAGGCGAGGCCCAGAACCCAGGGAAAGTGAAAGACTACTGGTGCTGGTTTGTTCACTTCCGTTTACTTTCTTTGAATTTCAGGGTACTGCCACAGCCAAGGTTCCTGAGAACGGGGAAAAAGAGGCCCCTCCTAAGAATGTTCCTTTGATTGAGACGCACCATTTGAGCAATTTCTTAGAAAAATGAAGCGCCAAAGGCAGGATATCTCACTAGAGAAGGGTGAGTTGGATTAGGACCATCTAAAGAAAGGTGGGCATCAGGGCTGCCATGAAAATACCACTAAATCAGAGGTGAAAAGGGACAGCAAAGGTATCTGGCAGCCACCGAAGTAAAGGCACAGATTCATACACACAGACAAGCCTTGCAAACAATCAGTTCCACCAGCAAGAAGAGAAATACAAAGCCAGCATGGGAAGGACCCACAATTCATACCCTGGTCTTTTCAGTTCCACTGTTCAGTGACATTGACATCCAGCTTCATCACAGGACACAGAGGGCACTGTGGCAGAGTCCTCCTGTCAAATATGCTGTGAGTGCAGTTTTCTACACTCCCAATTTTCCTAATTATAATCTAGAGCTGGAAGGGACCTCAGAGGCTATCTAGTCCGATTCCCTAGTCCAACAGAAGAGGAACTGAGGCCCAGAGAGGGTGTTTTGCCCAATGTCACACAGCTGATAAATGTCAGTTTCAAAATTACTGAGTTCAGTCCTTTTCCATTCAGTCTAGCAATTTCTCGGGCAGCTGGAGATTAATAACTCACTTTAATTATGTAAACAAGTAGTCCTAATAAAACATGTGAAAGCTGAAGAAGCATTGTAGAGGCTTGCTCTAACAGGATCCTGAGGTCCAACTGGTCTGTGTCACCATTTTCAGTCAACAACACTTCTGGTCTTTAAGCTCTGGATAGCAGTTTAGTTCCTGAAGCTAGAGGTTACAAACACAAGGAAAATTCTGTTTCCAATAAAACAGAACTCAAAATTCCAAAGAAATACTGGAAGCATTTCCATTCACCAAGGCAAATCATTTCAACAGCTAAGAAGTCCTTACTTGGCCAGCCATGACCTACAGTCCGTACTGTGGTAAAGCCCCTCCCAAGCTGGGCTGTGGTCTTCCCTCCTCATTCACTGGTGTCATTGTGTGAGAACCATAAGGAGTAGGTAGGCCATGAATAGGAACAAAAACACCCACAGCCTTACTCCCGGTGCCAAGCATAAAGGGTCCCAAGCAGATGTGGGATTAGATAGGGCCATCATCAAAGATGGCAGCAGTCTCTCTCTTTGATACATGGTGCTTTTGTCTGAGATCATGGATGAAGCCCACAGTTCAGTCATTTGGATGCCCTGGGATCTCAGGGGTCATGTAAGAGTGGTGAGGGTGAAGAGGGTAGGGAAGTAAGACAGTAGTATTTAAGCCATCCTCCATCTCTCCATATCTCTAAACCTGTTCCATGAGGGAGGGAAACTATGTCATTGTGCCAAGCAGTCCACTGTGGCCATAGGCCCCAAGGGCAAATCCTCTGCCAGGAACATCTAACAAGCCCCCAAGGGAAAAAGCAGGAAACGGCCTGAGGTAACACTCCAGGGGTAAGACTATTCTGTCGCCTGGGCAGCCTCCCATCGGGACCTCCCCCTTCTACTAGAGGCTGAATATATGAAAAGGAGAGATGAAAAGCAAAGTGACTAGACAGAAATAGTCGGCAGTGGCAAAGAAGGCTGTGCCAACATTGGTGTAGGGGCAACTTGAAAGAATGTGAATGCTCATACACACGCACAGGAAACTGCATGCTGTAACATAAGGATTCTTAACCTGAAGGACTCAGTGATGTTGGATGGGGAAAAAATACAACCTTATTTTCACTAACTTCTAACTAAGATTTAGCCTTTCCCTTAATAATTTAAAAATATTATTCTGAGAAGGAGTCCATCTGTGGGTTTCACCAGACTTCCAGAGGGGTCCGCAAACCTCACGCTGTTGGACTTAGAAGTCAGCAGGCCTGGTTCTGATCCCAGCTCTCCCATTTACTAACTTTGGGATCTGAAAGAGTGGAGGCTCTGGAGGTTCGGAACTGCCATCCAAATCTGATTCTGCCACTTCTGAGCTTTGTGACCTTAAGTGAGTCAATTAAACCCTCTGGACCTCCATTTTGTGCCCTTTATCTATACAATGATGAGGCTGGATTACATGAACTCTGAGGTTCCTCCTGGCTCTAAATCTATGGTCCTCTGAGGTCTCTATGTCTTGGTTCCCTCATTTGTAAAATAGGGATAAACTTGCACAACCTACCTCTCAGGCGTGTTGTGAGAAAAGTACTTTATAAGCCCTAAATTGTCATATAAATGTGAATTATAAGTATGATGGTTTTTTTCACATACACATACATACATTCACCCAAAGAGTAAATGTTTACCAGTGCCTGTGGGTAAATATGTGCACCAATGGCCTGGGAAGGCCTATACAATCGGCCATAAATGTGTTTATGAACCACTTTGTGGGGGTGTGTTCTGTTGTGTGTAAACATGTGCTCACAAGCAGCCTGTGGAGGTGGGCATGGTTATGAAGCAGCCATCTATATAATAACAATGTTCTGTATTCTACAGTTCCTTTCATCAGGGGCTCTTAAGGAGGTTACAGACGTCATCTTATTTTTTCATAGTCCCAACTCTCCCACCCTTCTTCCTAACCCAGAGAGAAGCAGGAAAACAGCACATTTGTTTTCTCTGTAGAGAATCAAAATCATTCCATGGAAATAAAAACAGAAGGTCTAGCATGATATTGGGCAGAGATGGGGTGAGTTGGGAATACTAAGTGCTTTTTAATGCAGATGAGAAAGAAGGTTCACACATCCTCCACAAATGGGGCCAGTGGTTCTTCCCAATCAGCTATCTATCCGTGTAGCTCACATTCATCAAGCACCCCGAGCAGCTAGGTACTAACATAACATGTTAAAAGACACATGTCTCTGTTCTCACAGAATGATAGCTAGTATTGCCCTATAGTTGTATGTGGTTGGAAAACCACCCCACAACCTGTGTGGGTGGAAAAGTGGGTGTGGAAATACATGTGGGTTATATATCTTCTTACAATAATAACAATAATCATATCTTACATTTTGTAGAATCCTTCATCTTTCCAAAGTGCTTTTACTTACATATCTAACCTGACCCTCAGAACAACCCTCTGAGTTAGGTATGGAAGGAATGATTTGTACCTCTGCTTCATGGATGAGAAAGGAAAAGGGAGGGAATCTGAAGCCATGGTGGGGTAGGGAGCAGAAGAGGGGATGGAGCCATGAGAGAAAGGGAAAAGAAGCATAGTGGATGTCACAGAGTACCGTTAGATGATCCTGGTAGGATCATTGTTACTAGACTTGCATCTGAAAATGGCAACCTGTAGGTATGTTGATTTGGGGGATTTGGGAGAGAGAAGGGACAGGAGGGGAGAATTCCCAGGTACTCATAGTCTAAATCCAGTAGCTAGGGCCCAGATTTCCACCCCACAGGGATCTTTATTATCTCCCTTGTTCCTGAAACCCCTCCCCACCCCACTCTCCCAAATCCCTTTTTGGAGAATCTGTCCAGTGAGAATGAGATGCAGATAAAGGCTATTTCAGAGATGCTGAAAGCCAGTAAAACTGAAGAGGGCTTGGAGAAAGCAGAGGGTCAGCAGAAGGGGTTTGGGGAAGGAAGAAAACTGAATGGCAGCGGGTAGGCAGGGACTGGGAAGGACTAAGTGGGACTGTGCCCAGCACCTCCATTGGAAGGGGTGGGGAAGCACCGTGCTTAGCTGCGGCTCCTTGGGCTGTGCTACAACTTGCCTGGAATACCAGAGCCCCAGTGTTTATGTGACTCGGACTGGCTGGGCCCCTTTCTCCCCACCCCCCTGGGGCCCGGCTCAGGGCAGGGCTGCAGGGCAAGGGCTCTGGTCAGCATCAAAGGGAAGGTGGGGGGGGGGGGAGGCAGACAGCGAAGGACTACCAGCAACACCGAGTCTCTCTCAAAGAAATCAAATTCGAGAGGCAAGGGGGATGTGGGGGTGGGGAAGAGGGCTGCTGAGGGACCAGAGGGAAGAGTTCCCCGGACCATGAAAAAGAAAAGGAAGAAACCGAACACGCAAGAGCTTCGTAGGGGCTGAGGGTAGGGAACCCTGCTGCCCTGCTCTGAACCTGGGGGTGGAAGGGAAAGCTCCAGGGTGTCCCTAATTCCCCCAGCATTCACAGCTCGAGGAGAGCATCCCCCTCCCATTCTTTCCCCGTCCCTCTTTGTCACCGGATCCCCCTCCCATTTCTTTCTTTCTTTCTTTCTTTCTCCCTTCTCTCCCCTCCCCTTCCCTTCCCCCGCCAGGACCCCAGCCAGCTCCCCCTTCTTCCTTCCTACCGCAGGTTGCACCTCCGGGGGGTTAGCGATCCCACTCACCGTAAGGCAGGCTGACCCGGGGCACGATCGCTTCGGACAGTGGCTTCGGCCGCAACAGCAGAAACAGGGCGCCCAGCTGGGCCAGCCGGCTCCCGAAGCCCATCACGGCGGCAGCCGGAGGGGAGGAGGAGGAGGGACGGTGGGAGCGAGCGCAGAGAGGCGGCTGTGGGCTCCAGCTCCTGCTGCAAAACTCGACTCTCTGGCCGCTGCTCCCGCCCCCGGCACCAGCCGAGCCCGGCCCCCTCGAGATGCAAGCCCTGCCCCAACCTCCAGACCTGCATGGGGGGAAGAGGGGACAGGTGGTGGGCAAGGACTCCACGCGCACGCACACACACAGACACACGCACAGAGAGAGAGATAAATCGGGATGCGATGCGGCGGGAGTAGGAGAAAGAAATAAAGGCTACTAACCCAGCTGCTCCTCAGCTTCTAGACACTCAGAGTAGAATAATCTAATCCTCTCCTCCTCCAAGCTGGAAAAACCTCTGTTTTCCCTCTGGGGAAGGAAGATCTCAAAACCTAACAGAAAAAATTGAGGCATTGAGCTATTATAACAGGATGAATGGATCTAATGGACACCTCCCTCTCCCTCTCCCTCCCTCCCTCTCTCCTGCCAGACTCCTTCTCTTACTTACCCTTCAAGTGATTAGACTAAGGGTCAGAAAGTTTTGGGAGGAGAGATGGATTTAAAATGGGACAAGTTCCCAGCCCCACTTCCTGGCACCATCCTCTTCAATAGCAACTACAATCATTCCCTCCCTAGGAACCTCCTAGTTCAGGGAACCAAGGATAGTAAGAACCAAGCCTTTTTTTTGGTGGGGGACAGTTAAGAATCGGGTCATACTCACAAACTCCTGTCCCCAATCAAGCCACATTCCAATCAACCAGTCTCCTCTCAAGTGCTGAAGCAATCAATAGGGTCACGTGTTTATTGAGCACCTACTATGCACTTAGCACTGTTGCAAGATGCAGAAGTCTAAAATATGCCTCCTCAGTTTAGGAAGCTTCCAATCTAGTTGGAGGGATAAACTAACTATACACATGAAACAAAGCAAACAATACAAGGCAGTATACAATTTTTGATATTACTGACTTTAAGTACTGCAGGAGTTCAGAGGGAGATGAATGAGGGTTAGAGAGGGAGAATTTAGGGTTTGAAGGGGCTTTAGAGGTCACCTTATGTAACTTCATATCCATGTTGTAATCCTCTCTTCAGCATCCCTGACCTGGTCATCCGTCTTCTGCTTGAATGCTCTCAGTGAAGAAAAGTTCACTCCTTCACCAAGGAAAAATTTGTTCTACTGTTGGACAACTTATCTTCAGAAAGTTTTTCCATAATTTTTTCCAGTTGAAATTTGTCTTCTTGTAACCACACCTAGCTTTTCCCTCTGAAGCATCTCAGAACAAATGTTCTCCCTCTTCTACAAGACATCGTATCAAATTTAATGAGGGATGCATTCAAGTCTTCCCTTTGGGTTCACAAAATCAGCTGCATAAATACAGGCTAGGGGAGGCACTGAGAGATAGGATGGAAAAAATCTGGGGGTTTTAGTAGACCAAAAGCTCTGTGAGTTCAAAGTATGTTACATGACAGACCCAGTTAGATGTTTGCACAATCTTAGGCCCTTATGAAGAGGGACATGGGGACAGCTAGGTGTCACAGTAGATAGAGCACCGGCCTTGGAGTCAGGAGGACCTGAATTCAAATTCGGCCTCAGACACATAACATCGATAGCTGTGTGACTCTGGGCAAGCCACTCAACCCCAACTGCCTCACAAAAAAAAAAAAGAGGGACATAGTTTTCAGAAAGAGGAAGGTGATGGTTTCCTTCTACCTTAACTACATCAGATCTGGAGCATCATGACCTAGGGCACTATTGCTTTAGACAGAGGCTTTAGACCCATGACTTTTTGAAAAGGACACTTGTAAAATGGAGCCTATCCAGAGAAGGGTGACCAGAATGATTCCAAGTCTGGACACCACACTGTAGAAAGATCACTTGAAAAAACAGGGGATATTTATCCTGGAGAAGAAGACAGGCTATGATAGCTATTTTCAAGTATTGTCACGTGTAATAAGGAAAAGACTTGCTCTCCTTGGCTCCAGAGGACAAAACTAGGGTGTGATCTTCTGAGAAATTTTGACTATGTGTAAGGAAAAATTTTGTAACAATAAGAGTTGTTCAAAAGTAGAATGCCCTGCCTGGGGGAATGGGTCTCCCATCATTGGTGGTTTTTAAGGACAAGCTGGATGTCCAAGAGATGTTATACAGGAGATGAGTTGGATTAGGTGACCTCTGAAGTCCCTTATCAACCAAAGATTCTGTGGGAAATGTATGAAGACAGTTACTCTGTCTCCCCTTAGTTTTCTCTAGCTTAAAGACATTCCCAATCCATTAAACAGTAAATGTCATGGTTTCCTAATCTTCTGTTTCTATAGTCTTCAGTTTCCTCTTCTTCTGGATTAACTCTGATTAATCAGTCCCTCTTTTAAAGGGTCAATATTCCTGGTATGTCCTAACCATCAGAGTACAGTGGTATTGTTACTTTGATCCAGGTGCCATCTTTTTATTAATTTAATCTACCTAGCTTTTTTTTTAGCTTTTTTAAATCACATTGATGATTCAAGTTAAGCTTATCAAGTTAACCAAAATCCCTATTCATATGAACTGCTATTAAATCAAGACTCCTTCTGCCTGTATTTAGGCAATTTGTTTTTTAAATCCAAATAAGGACTTCACATTTCTCCCTGTTAAATTTCATATTGTTCATTTCTATGAGCATTCATTATAAATGCCAAATTCATTTTGAGTCTTGACTCTGGCAGCTAACATAACAGCTATGTTTTGCCATCTACAAATATAAGCCTGCCTCCAATGTCTCCATCTAAATCACAGATAAAAATGGAGACTAGGAAAGGGTCAAGAACATAGCCCTGTAGCATGCCACTAGAAACCTCTCTCCAAGATTACATCGATTCATTAATCAGGTCTCTTTGAGTATAGTTGTTCAACCAGTTCCAAATCTGCCTAACTGTAGTATCATCCAGCCTACATCAGTCAGTCAGTCAATAAACATTTATTAACTACTTACTGTGTGCCAAACACTATGCTAACTCAGTGCTGGAAATGAGAAGAAAGTGAAAATATTGTTCTACCTGTCAAAGAGCTCATATTCTAATGAGGGAGACGACATGTAAATAAATATGTACAAAAGGACAAAAAGGAAATAATTAACAGAGGGAACGTGTTAGAAATAAGAGGGACTGGGAAAGGCTTCCTGCGGAAGGTGAAGTTTTAGCTGGGGCTTGAAGGAAGCCAGGAGGCAGAGATTCAGAACATTACAGGCAAGGGATACAATAAGAAAAAATGCTTGGAGCTGGGAAATGGAGTGTCTTATTCGTGAAATACCAAGGAGGCCAGTGTGAACAGGTCAAAGAATATATGGGGAGATACATAAGGTATAAGAAGACTGGAAAGATTGGGGGGGGCCTAAGCTATGAAGGGCTTTAAATGCCAAACAAGATTTTCCATTTGATTCTGGAGGTGATTAGGGAGCTACTAGAGTTGACTGAGTATGGGAATGACAAGGTTGGACCTACATTTTAGGAAAATCACTTTGGTGGCTGAATGGAGATTGACCGAAGTGGGGAGAGGCTTGTGCCAGGGAGACCAATAATGTACACTTGAGGTAATGAGGGCCTAAACCAGGGTGGTGCAGTGTCAGAGGACAGAAGGGGGTGCATTCAAAAGATGTTGCAAAGGTGAAATAGACAAGCCGTGGCAACAGCTTGGATATGGGTGGCGAGAGATATCGAGGAGTCCAGGTGACTCCCAGGTTAAGAGCCTGAGGGACTGGGTGGAGGTGGGGAGGATTTGGGGAAAGATAACATGTTCTGTTCCGGTTATGTTGAGTTTAAGACGTCTGGACATACAGTCCTCCATGGTAACATCCCCCCAGTTGTCAGAGTGTATTGTGACTACAGTGTTCTCCAGCTCTACTGAACTAGCAATCCTGCCACAGAAATAAGATTCATTCCAGAAGGCTTCTTCCTAAGGCACTGATGCTATTCCTCGGGATGCCTGCATGCTTTTCTAGGTGTTCAGGGCCTTAAATGCCAATCACTTTACTGTTTGTCATTCTTTTGTTATTTCTTAAATGACTTGAGTACAAGGACCACATTTAATACTTCTTTTAAACTTCCTGTAGTACCTACATGATGCATAGTCAGCATCTATATAGTGCTTTACAAAACACATGGCATATATTATTTGATCCTCACAACAACTCTGTAAAGTAGGTGCTATTACTATCCCCATTTTACAGATGAGGTGATGGAGACAGAGTTTAAGTGACTTGCCCAGGATCACACAGTAAGTGTCTGAAGGATGTGTATTGAGATCTTTCTGATTCTAGGGCCAGTACTCTATCCATTATACCTTGTAGCTACCCCCACACAAACATATACACAGAGACACACACATATGTGTAGACACACATATACATATATGTACATTGCATACATATATACTATGTATTTATGTGTGTATATCTATCTATTTATCTATCTATAGGCAGCTAGGTAGTAGAATGGATAGAGCGATAGACCCTAGAATCAAAAAGATCTCCATTCAATTTCTTCCTCAGACTCATATTAACTATGTCATTTTGGACAAAATGTATATATGTATATGTGTGTATATACATACCTACATACATACATGCACACAGGATCATATGGTTGGATATATGTACATGTATGTATATAAGTTTATACATATGCATTAATACATGTATGTACATATGTACTCAAGTACCCCTTCCGAAGTTAAATGCATTGTCATTTTTTACCTTTGTACAACCTAGCACATAACACAGTGCCTTGCATATAGTAAAAACTTAATAAATGTTTGCTGAACTGTTGAATTGAGTAGTAGGAACCCAATAGGAAACTACAGAATGAAGGACAATGTGAAGTTTTTAAACTCAAATGTTTAAATGGGAATGTGTGTGTGTGTGTGTGTGTGTGTGTGTGTGTGTGTGTGTGTGTGATGTATATAGTACAAGGGCCCCAGCATGGTACCATCATCCCTATAATCTGTGTTGTTCTTATTTACTATGCTAATTTGTCCTTCCCACTGGGCAAAGAAAAAACTCTCTGAAGAGACATTTCATTGGTTCATCCCACAGCTGTCTCCTACGGTTCTCAAATGCATGTGGACTCCCCCACTCCTGTGACCCATGAATCCCTTCTACTCTTTCTCAACCACAACACTGTTTATAAAGACCTCAGGAAGTAGCTGGAGAGGGGAGTTATGGGAGGAGAGTAAGCAAATTAGTGTGGCTGTAGCTTTCTCCATCCTTAAAGTAGACAGTCTGCTGATTGAATGAGTTGGAAAAATTCCAGAGAGTAATGAACTCGAGCCCCACTAAGGACAGGCCCTTCCTCCTAACTTCACATATCACTCTTTCATACCCCTCCCCCCACAACTCTCACCACCAGGAAGACTCAGAGGCAACAATATGCAAACTTTCACAAATAGACCCTCTCATTTACACATATACAGAAAAAAAAGAGGAAGAGAGAAAATAATAGAGGTTTAAAAATGTGTGTGTTAATGAGTAAGGGGTGGGGGAATAGAGTAAAAGGGAAAAAAAGACTATAAGATCCATCAGAGCGAATATAGAATGAGGGAGAGGATGAAGAGAAAGAAGAGGAAAAGATTAATGGCCAAAGGTGGAGATGGGAAAACAAAGAAGAGATTATGGAGAGAAAGTAAAATTAGCATAAATCAAAGGAAAAAGAGAAAGGCAAAGAAAGGAGGGGGACACAGAAGCACAGGGGCGAGGAGAATATCTATAAAGGTCACATTTATGGCAGGAGGCATCTTAGTAATAAATATTCATTAAACAGCCAAAGGGTAAATGGCACTTCTCCAGTTAATGTGCACTATTGGAGGGGGGAGGGGCGTTCAAAGGCTGATTGTAGCAGTGGTTACTCCCATTGTGAACAAATACCTCCCTAGGACCACAATTCCTATGCTCAGTCTGAACTCCAGTCTAACCTGCTCCTACAATTCTCCGATGGGAGTAGTTTCCTTTTTAGATCCCGGTTCCCAGAGACACTAAGGTGGGGGGCTGGAGATCCTGAAAGAAAAGCCACTTCACTTTCTTCCTGCCTAACCATCCCAGCAGGCCTAATGGAGCTTAAACCCAGCCCTCTCCACCCCTTCCTTCTACCCCCAAGGAAAGGGCCCAGGCTCCTCCCCACTCTTTGGGCACTGGGCTGGCATCTTGCCTAGCTGGGCCTCACAGACACGAACTGGCATGAAGCCAATTCTTTCGGCTCCCCAGGCCTGGCACCCTGCCACCTGCACCACCCCTTGCACCACCCCACCCCCTCTCCCCTAATATATGCCAGTGTGCAGCTGTGGCCCTACACCACCTTCCAAGAGTAGCTTACTTTGCCCTTGTGTCTCTTCCCTAGGGGCTAGGGCTGGAACTGAGCTATAGCATCAGGATAATTCTGCAAGGAAGAAAGCCCAGCTGACACACCCACCTACTGTGTGCTTTTGAATCAACCAATGGTGGGCAGGCCTAAGATACTGCCAGCTTCCTCAGGGCAGTGAGTGCCCTTTTGGCCAAGGGTATCCATTTAGTGCCTCAGAACTAATATTACCTAAAAATCAATCCACTAGGCTGCTTTTTAAAAACATGAGTCTAGAGGTACCTATGGTCTCATCTGAGTCCCCATAATTATATCTCTACTTTCTCTTGATTCCTTAACCTCTCTCCTTCTCCCTCTCTGACCTCCAACCTTTTGTCCTTCTAAAGTTATTCCCAGTCTTAGAATTTCTTAACTAGATTTGGAGTCAAAGGAGCTGGGTTCAAATTCTGACTCTGCCACTTAAAAATCTTTTTAAAAAAAATTTTTAAGTGACTTTGGGTAAGTCACTTTCTATCTCTGAGCTTCAGTTTCCTCATCTATAAAATAAGGGGTTTGGATGACACGATTTCCAAGGTCCCTTTCAGGTCTAAATCTGTGATCCTCTGATAACAAATTTATTTACAACTAGGTTGACTGACTCTACTCTAGCAATCCCCACTCAATATCCTTAGGCTTAATTCTTCCTTGTTTTGCCCTCAGGTTTAAACTTCTCCACCGCTCAGGTCTCCTCCCCCAGTCTTAGTCTCAGGGGTTTCTTCCCCATTTTTTGGTGCTTCGGCCTAAGTTCTTTCAGAGGAAAAGAACCGGCCGGTCCAGCTTGCTGCAATGAGTATGAACTGCCTGAGGTGCTGAGGAAGCCACCAAGTCACCCCCGCTGTGGGCCAAGACCTGTTCAGACCTGAGCTGGCCGCTCCCTGGGAGGGGAGCCCCCACCCCCTACCCTGAAGGGTTATGGTGCAACCTTCAAAGTGCGACCTGTCCCTGCGCCAACAAGAGGCAGCCACCCCAAAAGGGGTTGTGTGCCTGCCTGCCTGCCTGCCTGCCTGCCTGCTGAGGGGATGGAGAAGGGGAGGAAACAATTAGCCTGGATGGTGCCTGGCGCCTGCTGCCCCACAGGGGCACCTGGGGTGCTCCACTGATGCTATGACCTCCTGCTGAACCAGAGCCACCTCACCGCAGTGCCGGGAGGGAGCTGTGCTAGTCTGAGAGAACAAGGCAGAGGGGTAGATGGGGAGGGTTGTCGAGGTGTCCTTTGGGAGTCACCTGAATCCTCCAGTGTGAGTTCCCACTATTTGTTTCTCAGGCCTTAGTGGGGCTGGGATCTTTCTCTGTCTGGAAGCCCAGTTTCTTCCCCCTCAGGCCCTACTCCTGACCACAGACACCTGGTCATTGCATCATCAAAGGGGAAAGGATCCACTGGGCCACAGCCTGCCCACAGCTGGGAGAGCCAGCCAGTCCCTTTCCTGATTCCCCAGCTCCCTCCCATTGTTGCTTTGTCTCTTCCTACATCCCCCCAGGCCAGCACAGTCACACTCAGAAAGGGGGTGGGGTTCTCTGACCCCTGAATTTTCATAGTCACCTTAGTTCACCCAGGTTGTGGTTTCAGTTATCCCAAGAAGAGACCTGTTCCTGGCCCTGCCTTCCCTAGGATGGCCTTGGAGCAGGCCAGGGCACTGGAAATGGGGAAGGCTACCATTTATCTCCTCTATTTCTGAAGGCTAGGCAGCAGCCCTGGACTCTCCACAGTGACCCCTAACCCCAGAGCAGGAATGTTCCGCTCACAACTCAGCATGGTGGCCTACCCATTTGCTGCCATCAAAATGGTGACTACAATAGCAGGGGGAAAAATTTCTCCCAGTATAGAGATGACCTAACCAAAACACTGAGTCTGGGAATTATCTGGCCAGCAATGCCATACAAGGGCTACCTCAGACTCCATTATACTGCCTGGAAATGCCACTCTACCCAGCTTTCATACTGGGGACTGAATAACTATCAAGAGTGAGTTCTGAATGCTACTAAGGTTGCATGTGTGCCCTAGATCTGTACTAAGATAAAAAGAAGCGAGAGATGGGGAGACAGATTCACTGGGTAGAAGGCTTGTCATCTGCAGCCAAAAGGTTTCTTGAAGGCATTCAACATTCACACCCATCTTTCCAAACTCTTTTCATCCCAGCTTCTGCAGGAACCCAGGTAAGCTACTCAGGAGTGGGGGATGGGGAGGAGAGAAGGGAGGCAGTAGACACACCAGAGAATCTTACCTTTCTTCCTACAGAGAAGAATTTCTGTAACTACCTCCTTGGCCTCTCCACTACCTGCAGAGACCAGACAAAATGCTGTCAGTAGAGTGAGGACTGAACCTTTTCCTAACAAGGCAACCCATACCATTGCCACAAAATACTGATATGTAAAAAGGATATTAAGACACATTGCTCTTTACGCTTCAGGAAATTTCTTCCCCCAATCATCCAAATTATGCTAAGAGGCATATGTACAATCAGGATTATATCCCAAATTGTATCACTGTACCTCTGCTTGTGGTACAGGAGAATGTTGGTTATGTAGACAGGAGTTCCTCAGTTGTTTTTCCATTTTGTCTGACTCTTTGTGATCCCTTTTGGGGTTTTCTTGGTAAAGATACTGGAGTGGTTTGCCATTTCTTCTCCAGATCATTTTACGGATGAGGAACTGTGGCAAACAGGGTTAAGTGACTTGTCCAGGGTCACATGGCTAGTGTCTGAGGCTGGATTTGAACTGAGGAAGATGAGTTTTTCTGCCTCCAGGTCTGGCGATCTATCCACTGTACTACTTAGTTGCCCCTTGGTAGATAGGAGAGCTGGGTTCAAATCCTGGTTCTATCACTCTCTGTGTGACCTCAGACAAATCACTTAATCTCTCTTTCCTCATCTATAAAATGAGGGGATTGGTTTCCATGATCTCTAAGATCTCTTCCAGCTATAAAATTTATGATTTGATGATCTATGAACCTTGAAGTCTCTCCACAATAAAACATGTTCCACTAAGATCTCTGGGGATCTGTGATCCTCTGTCCATTTCTGTTTTTTGCTCTAACCTCTCAGAGACCTGGATGTGTCATAATATCGCCTCTTCTTTCCAGTGGATTTCCAAGAAAAGAGCCTTCGTGGATTAACCTTCGTCAGATTTAATAACTAGGATAGGATTGGGTAAGGAGGTTGAAATTCAAAGACTTTTTTCCTATAGAGCTGCATCAGCACATGTTCCCATGATTCAAAAACAAAACAAGATAAAATATAATTAAACTTTTAGCAGGCTGGAATAATGCTGCTTTATGCCCATTTCCAGAGCTATTTTGGTTTCTGAGTCACTTTAGAATGGCCCATACAATTCATTCTCTCCTCATCCTGCCCCCTAACCTTCCAAAAGAAATTCTATTACTACTACTACTCCAGCTGCTGCTGCTGCTGCTACTATCACCACCAGCCCCAGCAATCCTACCATTACCAGCAATAACTAACTACTTACATTGACATGGGGTTTTAAGATTTACAAAAGTACTTTCCACAACAACATAGAAACTCTATACCATACTGACAATGTGGGTATTGAAATCCAACTTCTTGGCTTCCGGGCAACTGAGGAATTTTCCTGGCCTATACAAATGCAGCCTCAGTGCCTTTGGAAACTCCAGGCATTTTTGAGAAGTGCCAAATGATTGGCTGCTCTGGGGATTTGTTAAGAGCACTGTTGTTCAGCACTGCACTCAAGCAAGAGTCCTTGGGCATGGTACCAACACACTAGGGAGAGTGAGGAATGCCCCCCTCTTTTTTCAGCCATTCCCCCAGGGTGTCACCTTGGAGTCTACAGATGAGGGCTCACGGCAGGGTATTCTGGTATCCTTATCTCTCCCTAAGGGGATATCCTGTCATCAACCGCTTAAACACCAGATGATCAACAGTACAAGCAAGAAATGTAAAAGAATTCCTAGAGCTCCCCATAATTAGAAAAAGAATGCTGCTCCATTATGCTAATACAGTCCTTTATACTTGTCAAAGGACTTTCACTTATTGTCCCACAAGGTTCTCACAATGGCCCAGTAAAGTAGTGGGGTGGATGAGGAAACTGAGGCTCAGAGGTAAAGGGATTTGTCCAAGGGGAAACAGGTGTCTGAATCTCTACATCATTCTACTACACTAGGTTAGCCCCCAAAGTCTCTGAGTCTTTTGTTTCCTCATCTATAAAGCGAGGGGGTTGGACCAGATGACCTCTGTGGTCCTTATAAGTTTGAAATCTATGTTCCTGGAATCCGGCACTATTCCTAGATCTATCCCCACCTTCTGTACACATGTCCAGGCCCAAAGTTCATTCTTCCACCCCAGATCAAAGAAGGCAGGAACTAGCTGAATCTTCACCATTACTGCCATTTTTGGAGATGGGCACGAGTAAAAAGTATACATGCACACCCTACGTGCCTCCAGCCCCAAGCCCGCCTCAGCAGCTGGATCTAGCCAGCCCCTAGAAAGCTGCTCTCCACCAAGGGGAGCTCCTTCCCTGGCTTGACCAGCCCCTCTCCCCTGGTACAAAGCTCTGTTCTAATGGATTAGGAGCTTGGCCCCCCGTTGCCATGGGAACGTGGGACCAGCCTCAGGCACTGCCTTAGCAACTGGGTCACACAGAGTACCCAGCCTGCCTAAGCTCACATTCTGCTGGGGAGTGCCCCCCTGGTGGTCTCCACTTCAGAGAGGCCCCAGGGAAAGGAGCTGTGGGCTAGCAGCCTCGTTAAATCAGCCCGTTCTCTGGAATCGAAATCAGAGCTGGGAGCAGCTGGCAGCCCAGGGCTGGAGGCGAGGGGCTAAGGGGGTAGAAGAAAAGAGGGAATAGCCCTGGGAGACTGGATGTGTTTCCTAAGTGCCGGAGTCCCCGGGAAAGCCCTTGAGCCACCCATTTGGAAAGAATGACTTTTTCTCGGTCCTCGCATACAAGCCCTTTCCCCGGAAAGGCCAGGACTACTCCTGACCTGCACCCCTCCCCCCATTCCCAGGAAGGCAGTACCTGGACAAGGAGGAAGCAGCTTCCAACGGTGGGGTCCTTCTTCCCCTGGCCTGGAGACTAGCTTCGGCTAGGAAGCCCCCTCTCTCTGCCCCTCCCCCTACACCAGCCCTTTGCTGGGGGGGAGCCCGGGGCCCTTTTCCTTGGATAGTATACAAGAATTTGGCTTCCCCACAGCATTCACCAGGACTTGTCTCTGGGGCTCCTTCCGTGCTTCCTGGCCCTTCAGAGGAGTTTGGCAGAGCAGTTCCACCCACTAGTCCTCTGGGTCCCAGGAAATGCAGGGCTCCAAGCCAAGACTCCACCCCTCACTCTGTTTACGGGATGTCTAAGGTAGCTCCTAGCTTCTGTACTCTCCCAGATTACTACCTCGTCAACGTTCCAGTTTTCAGCAGTTATTAATCCCGTACCTTTCCTGATAGGAAAAAAAAGTGTCTTTCAGGCACCCCAGGATGATGGCCTTCTAGGAGCTGACCGAGAAATGGGGGTTAGGGCAAAGGCAAAGACATGAGGCAAGCTGATGGTGTTTTGAATCTCAGCCTAGGTCTGGCTCAGCAGTATTCCAGGAGGACTTTCTGTGGCCCTCAGTTTGTGCTTTTCATTACGCTGTAGCCTGGCCTGTGGTTTTCTTCCATTTGGAGGCAAAAAGTCAAGAGTCTGGCCAAAAGGGTTAGCTTCAGTTTTCCCTTATGCTCGGCCTGCCCTCCCCACTCTCAACTTCTCTTCCCCTACAGGGACATGAGAATAAAGGTAAATCAGGTGAGGTTGGTGAAGGCTATGGTCCTCCTTAGAAGGACAATCCAAAGTACATACTAACGAGTTTGGTAACAATGGAAAAGAGCACTAGACGTGTAGTTGGAGGCCTGGAGCCAGGAAGATCTGAGTTCAAACCTGGCCTACTCTGTGACCCTGGGCAAGTCACTTAACCCCTATATTTGCCTTAATCCACTGGAGAAGGAAATGGCAAACCACTCCAGTATCTTTACCAAGAAAACCTCATAAACAGTAGTAGAGTGCTATAGCCCCAAGGGGTCACAAAGATTCAGATAAAACTGAACAACAACAGACTTACCCTTTGAGGTAGGACATGGAGAGGCACCCAGGTAGAATGGAATTAGCTCCGGACCTGGCATCAGGAAGACTTCAGGTTAAAATCCAAAGTCTAACACTTTCTACATGTGTTTAACCTTTGTAAACCCCAGTTTCCTCATCTATAAAATGAAGATAAAGAAATACCTGAAGTAGTTATCTCCCAGGGCTGTTGTAAGGCTCAAATGAAATCATGGAAAGGACTTTGTAAACTTTAAAGTGCTATATAAATTTCTTTTTAAAAATTTTTTTAAAAAAATCAAAAAGGCATTTCAAAAAATTTATTTTATTTTTAATCTGTGGAATAAAACAAGCATTTCCATAACATAGTATAATAGAAAAGATGATTGCACTTCAAACTACAAATCTGCTATGTACAACTTGCTAATCCTCTTAAATATATAATGAAGTTATGTCAATTTCTATTTTCTTTTCCTTTTGGTATGTGATGGGGGCGGGGCCCAAGCCAAGATCTTCGCCCTTCGCCCCAAAGGGAATCTGACTCACAGGCCCCAGACCCTCATCTCCCTTGAAAGCCTTAGCCTTACCTTTCAATCTTATTCAGATCTGGCTCCCTTTTGTCTGTAGGCCCCAGAAAGGCCTTCCTTATCGACTCCCCTTATCTCCTTTTGAAAGTCCTGGCCCCACCTTGGTTTTGTGCAGATGCCTTTCAAGCTTCTGCCTTCCTGTTCCCTCCATTAGCTATTCCCATCGTCTATGCAATGTCTCAGACCTCCCCAACTAGAATTGTTACCTAGACCCTTTTCCCAACCCCTTTCTCTGACCACCCAAAGTTACTTTAGTATTTAAGATCCACCTTGGCCCTCATTCAGATGCTGAGAATCTCATGCTCAAAAGGCTGAGAACCTCTCATGCCCGCTCGTCTTTACGGGCCTCATCTGGTCAATGTGATTTATCACTAATAAACTTTCCTCTGGCTGAAGAAGATTTGAGTTGAATTCATTCAGCAGGGCCTGGTACCGCAATCTTGGGGTCCTAGCACCCCAAAACCCCTAGACCTCTTCAGTATGGACCTGTGATTTCAATGGTGTAGAAAACTTCTACTGAGCAAATTACAAATGCAGGCTGGTAACTCTTTGGCAGTTTTTGGTTATAGAAAGCTGACTGAGGGTAAGGGGTTTATCTGCCCAAGGTTCACAGAGCCAGTGTGTATCAGAGGCTTGACTTGAACCCAGGTCTTTCTAATTGAGATTAGCCAGCCTGCTGGGCACACAACACTCCTTCATACTTTGTAAAAATGTCAGTTAATATTAAGTTGCTTTCTTCCTCTAAGGCCCCTTCTTGCTCTTGATCCTAATGATTTTTAATCCTATCTGTTAGTGATGATTTGCCCAATAACCTTGGATAAGACACTCGGGTTCAGCGTATCCTTGTTCCCTTATCTTCTGACTAAGGTAATAACACGCAGGGCAGTTCCGGTAACAACCAGTTTGATATGTCAGTGGCCTGAGCTGGCCAGTCAATGGGACTGGCTGGAATTACAGCTGTTATTTTGGAGGCTAGGATTTCCAGTCCTTTTCATTTCTAAAAGCCAAGCTCAGATATTTTGTGCTTTTCTCCCTGAGTGGCACAGAGATTGAAGTGCCTGGAGACTCTGACTCTCTGGACTGCCGTTCACTGATAATCTCTATTGTTCTTAATTTCTACCTTGCAGGACCATTCCTCACATTTGCCAAGGGTTTTAAGATCATGTGACCATTGATCACCCCCCCCCCCAACAATTCTGCCAAGGAGGCCATGCCCATTTTATAGTTAAAGGCACAGTTAAAACCATTTTCTCAATATCATTAGGGCTGACTGTGGCAGAGTCCATTTTAGATCATTAATCTAGTCGCTGGAAGGGGCCTTAGAGGTCATTTAGTTCAACCCTCTTGTTTTATAGCTGAAGCCCAGACTTCTGTGTGTGACCACACAGATAGGAGCATAGGCAGGATTTGAACCCATAACATAGGATCACAGATCTAGAAGTGCACTTGGAGACCATCTAGTCCAGCCTCCTAATTTTACAAATGAGGAAACCAAGGCCCCAGGAAATTAAGTGACTTACCCAAGTTTGCACAGGAAGTAAGTCTCAGAGATAGGATTTAAACTCAGGTCCTCAGTTTTGGAGTCAGAAAGAGCTGAGTTCAGGTTCCACCAGTGACATATACCATCTATGTGGCCCTGAGCAGAGCAAGTGCCCATCTGCATTGGCAGAAGGAGGAAAGAGCTTTTTCATCAGGAGCTCCCTAGACCAACAAAGGCACACCTAGGTGGCGCTATGGATAGAGTCCTGAGCCTGGAATAAAGAAAAGGTGAGTTCAAATTCTGCCTCAGACACTTCCTAGCTGTGGGACCCTGGGCAAGTCATTTAACCCTGTTTCCCTCAGTTTCCTCATCTGCAAAATGATCTGGAGAAGCCATGGCAAACCAGTCCAGTATCTTTGCCAAGAAAACCCAAATGGGGTTACAGAGAGTCAGACACGACTGAAAGGACTGACCTACAACAACTGCTCCTGCCCTGGAGAATAACGTGCTTTCCCTAGGTTTAAATTAGTTTGCTCAAATGTAAAATGGGTAATGGGAGAGAGGAATGGGACTAAATGGTTTCTAAAATCCCTCTCAATTATAAATGCTATAATCTTTCCTTACTTTCCTTCCACAGTTTCCAGAACACTTGGGAGTGTCAAAAATGAGAATCCTCAACCTCAGTATATATACTACAATATACATCATTCCTTCTCACACTGCAGATTCATGGTCCTTAGACAGGGCTAGCTCAAGGGAGAATCTTGAAGAAGGAAAAGTTTGACTCATACTTTTCTCTGTCTCTCTTCCTTGCTTCTTTTAACACACACACACACACAAATATATCTTTAGACATCTGGTGCTATTAACGGGCAATATGGTGTAGTAATAGCTGCTAACAATTATATTTCACTTTAAGGTTTTAGAAAGTGCTTTATACACATTATCTCATATACTCCTCATTACAACCCGGTGAAGTAGGTACTAAAGGTATTAGGGGTGTCTAGGTGGTACAGTGGATAAAGCACTGGATCTGGAATGAGGAAGACCTGAGTTCAAATTCAGCCTCAAGACACTAGCTGTGTGACTCTGGGCAAGTCACTTAACCTCAATTTCTTCATCTGTAAAATAGGGATGATAATAAATAGCACCTACCTTCCAAGGTTGCTGTGAGGATGAAATGAGGTAATATTTGTAAAGCACTTGGCACCCAGTAGGCTCCATAGAAATGCTAGCTGCTATTATTGTCATCTTCCATTTTACAGATTAGGAAACCAAAGTTCTGGGAGTTTTGATTTTTTGCCTTTGGGCCGTAGAGTAAAGGAGGGTGAATCTAGGTTTTTCCTGACTCCAGGTTTAGTGTTCATGCCATTATCCCAACCTGGCTGGACTTGGAGGTAAGGCTTAGGTGAGGTGGGACAGATTCTGACCCATATTGGCTGTGTGATCTTGGGCAAATCACTTTAAGCTTTCAGTTCTGTTAAATGGAGATAAATAACAGTAGCAGCATGAAGAACCTGCAAGGGTTATCTGAGGAGTATATATGCCAACGTGTGTAGAGCATAATATAAACAGTTACGAGGTAGGATGCTGCCTGGTTTTTCCTGTGATAAGAAAGGGATCTGATAAAGGAATTAACACAAAGGTATCAGCTCTAAAAGAAGTACTAAATCTCACTCCACTATCCTAATCAGAATGAAAACAAACAGGATTAAAAGTGCCTGGCTCCTTGAAAATTGGCCACGTTGGTGTAGGCTTTTTTAAAACTATTATTATTTGTTGAAGAGGCACAAGGTGTCCAGTATTTAACACGTGGACATTTTGCTGGAGGAGCTGAATCACATTAGTCTTCACATTTTCACCATAAACAAAACCAGAAGAAGAAAGAAAGAAAGACGTTGCCGCTAACTGGGAGAATAGATTACAAGTGCTCCCTAGAGAGACAAAGAAAGGAGTCAACAGAGTTGATTTTATCATATGCTCACAGGCAAACAAGAAATATTATTTCCTGGGATATTTACGTGTCCACTAAAAGACCACCACAAAACCCTTTGCATCTTATACGTCAACATCAGTTGCAAAAAATGAGAAATTTGACACCGAACTGGATAAGACCTTTAAAATTAAATCAACATAATTGCTGATATTCATTGACTTCAATATAAAGGCAGGAAGAGGGAGGATGATGAGAAATTGATGAGAAAGCATGGTTGAGGAAGCATGAACACTTTCTTTGAGAAAAGAAGTGAAAGGTGTTTGACATGGTGAGCACCAAATAACATCACTAAAAGGAAATAGATTATATTTTAACAGACAGGAAAAGACTTGTCATTGATGTAGGATTTATCCCTGAATCAGCCATCTCTGTACAGTCAGACCACCAACTTGTCAAGGCAAAGATCAGAATTAGTAAAATGCAAGAAGAAAGAATAATGATGAGAAAAAGATACAGCGTACAATTGAAACAACTCAATCCTGAACTCTTTAAACAAGTTATTAGCAATGAGAACAACAGAAACAAAAATGGGCACCAATTATAATAATTTTATACAGAATTTTAACGTGCAAATCTATCACTGCAACAGGAAAATCAAAAGAAGCCAGAAAATGTCTTAGTCAGCAAACATTTGACTTGATTGCCAAATGGAGTGAGACAATGGCCAAAGGCAATACAGGTTTTCAGTATGAACTCATTTATTAAATCTTATAAAGAAGAGTGATGGACACTTATGGGCAGTATCATCTCATGACAGTAGAGGGTAAAATCATTTTAAAGAAGGCTTTGCAAGACATCCAACCAACCAAAGTCATCTCGAGGGCATGAAAGACAAAAATGGAAGAATAACCATTAGAAGAGAAATAGAAAAGATTCAGGAAGGTTGCTACAACACACTATTCTCACCATCAAGGAGAGTAGAACAACCACATTTGGGTCCTAACTTCACGGTCTTGGATGTGCTTATAGGGGAGGTAAAAATGAGAGAGATTTCTCTTTAAGGTCCTCTCAAGGAGAATAGATAGAAAAAACAGCTAAATTGGGCCAAGTGTTTATAGAGGAGATCCATGCTAGAAGAGACAGAATTGTAAAGATGTACTGAAGGATCCATACACAAGGTATCTAAAGGAGGGGAAGTTATTAATGGTGTGTAAACAAATCTTGGACCTTATTAATACTCCCCCCCCAAAAAAAAAGTGACTAAGAAAACTACCACCAACCTACCTATCTACTTTCCCATTTATACAAAATATAATAATTATCTATACATGAATTGAGGGCATCCTTGATTAAGGAATTAGGAGAGAACAAGCGGGCAACTAGGTAGTGCAGTAGATTGAACACAGGACCTGGAGTCAGGAGGACCTGAGTTCAAATCTGATCTCAGACTCTTACTAGCTGTGTGATCTTGGGCAAGTCACTTAACCGTGTTTGCCTCAGTTCCTCATCTGTAAAGTGAGCTGGAGAGGAAATGGAAAACCACTGGAGTATCTTTGCCAAGAAAACCCCAAATGGGGTCACGAAGAGTCAGACACGAATGAACAATGGAGAACAAGCAGATTTTTATTTCGACAATGGACTACATCCTTACCATTTCACAACTGACTGAAAGATGCAGAGAATATAAATTCTACTGTGCCCATTGTTTATTGACTATTAAATTTTTTTTTCACTTAGGAGATCAAAAAGCCCACATTAAAGACCCTTTTCCCTTCTCGTTCGGCACCACCAACATGGCATTCAAGCGCTATGTGGAAATTGGCCAGGTGGCCTACATTTCCGTTGGGCTACATGCTGGCAAGCTGGTAGCTATCGTGGATGTTATTGATCAGAACAGGGCTTTGGTTGATGGCCCATGCAGTGGTGTGAGGAGGCAGGCCATGCCATTTAAATGTATGCAGCTTACAGACTTCATGCTGAAGTTCCCACACAGTGCTTGTCAGAAGTACCTCCGGGCTGTTTCAGAGAAAGAAAAGATCAATGCAAAATGGAAAGCCACAAGATGGGCCAAGAAGATTGAAGCTAGAGAAAGGAAAGCTAAGATGACAGATCTTGACCGTTACAAAGTCATGAAGGCTAAGAAAATGAGAAACTGAATTATCAAGCATGAAATAAAGAAGCTCCAGAAGGGGTCCATCCAGAAGGAGTCTCCTAAGAAAGGGGCTGCCCAGAAGGCACTGGCTGCAAAGGTCTCTGCCAAGAAGATCCCCTCAAAGAAGGCTCAGGGCCAGAAGGCCGCCCCCAGCCAGAAGGGTCTGAAAGGTCAGAAAGCCTCTGGCCAGAAGGCCCCAGCCAAGAAGGGACCCAGCCAAGAAGGGACCCGCCCAGAAGGGACTTGCTCAGAAAACAGCTGCTCCAAAAGCCAAAAAGTAAGAAGCCAGAAACAAAATAAAGATTTTGCTACAAAAAAATAAAAATAAAGACACTTTTCCAACAAGGTGTCTCCCATCCATATATAAAAATCATTCAAGATTCCCTTAATGATACACAAAAGAAATGCTCTTATTCACTGACCTTCTGATCATAGAAATCAGGTTAGGCATAAAACAGGCTGATGTATGCCGGTCAAAGGCATTCATTGCTTTTGCCATTGCGATAGAGGAGATTCAGCGCAGTGTCCAAACTGAAGAGGAATTCTCTGTAAACGGTGAGCTCCTTCAGAAGTTCCTGTTTGCAGATGACATTGTGTTGACTACAGCAAGTGGCAGAACATTATAGAGCCTCCTGCAAGAGAGTTAAAACTGTCTGGCAATCACACAGGAAAGACTAAGTGGGTGAATAAATGCCTACCGCCCAGACTATCACCTGCATTTGAATGGACAATCTATAGAGCTTGTTCATCAATATATATTTAGGAAAGATAATACAAAGGGACAAAGAGTTGAGGCCAGAGTTGAATAGGAGAAGGCTAGATTGCCTCCAGGAATCTGTGAAAGCCCTTTAATGACTCCAAGCTTCCAGTGAAAACAATGACCCATATTTTTAATACCAACATTCTATCTTGAGGTATGAAAGACATGGAATGCAACAATCTCCAAAGAACTAAAAATTAGTATCATACAGAGGGCAATAAAGAGGTATATTGTAGGAATAAGTGGGCAACACGTAATTCACAAGGAATTCTGAAGGTGCCGTGAAGGAAATATATGCTGGGAAGAGAAGATGGACTGGTCATATGTCAAAGACAAGGGATGACAAATGCACAGCTAGAGTGTTCCACTGGTACCCTCACAACATCAGGAGAAAGCAAGGTTCCCATGGTGAACTTCCGGGAAGATGTGAACCAAAGTTACACAGGATGATCAGGCATGGATGGGATGGGTCAATAAATGCATTATTGGAGATGAACTCCCAAATCTATGAGATTCTAGATCCATTTGAGTATCTGAGGGTTGAAGGGGCTAAATATTATGTTTCGAATTAGAAAAACTCTTCTCCATGTGAACCCCCCCCCAATGAAGAGTACTTAGGACAAGCTATTTATTGAACACCCAACAAGGAGCCTCCCTTCAGAATGTGAAGCAAAGACTACTGTCCCTTTAAAGGGAAAATCAATCTCTGGCACCCTAACAACACTCCCTCCGCTCCAGCAGTTTTCATTCTGTTCTCTAGGCACCCAGACAAACACCAGCTCTCCGAGCACCACGACTCTCCCCTGTCACGCTCTTCTTACACAACAACTCAACACTAAACACAGCCCCACCTAAGTTCTCTGGACACAGACCCTGGCTCACTCAACACAACCTAAGCCTCGTAGCCCTAGCTGACCCAACCTGCCAAGGTCAACTCCTGACAGCTGACAAACCTAACATTTACATGGGGTAATTACGTTGTCACGTGGTCATGTTTGTGGGTGCCACTTAATGTAGACCAATTTTCTTCACCCAGCCCAATCCCCTCATTTTACAAATGAGGAAACTGAGGCCCAGAGAAATGAAAGGATTTGTTGAAGATCATACAGGAAGTTAGTGGAAGAACCAAAACTAAAAGCCCATGTTTCCTACCTTCCAATACAATACGCTTTTCATTATGTCACAGTGATTACATTTTTTCACATGTATTTATTTTATTCTTAATTTATGGAATATAATAAGCATTTCCATAACACAGTATAATAAAAAAGATGATTGCACATGAAATGGCAAATCTACAACTTGCTAGTTCAATTTTTGATGGATTTGATAAGTAACTGAACAAAATAATTTTTTCTAAAGAATGGATTTTGACCCTTTCCTGCCTAAATAATTACTTTTTATAAGACATCTTCTTTTTCAATATTCACTTTTACAAGATTTTGAGTTCCAAATTTTTTTTCTCTCCCCCCCTTCCCTTCTCCCTCCCCAAGCAATCTGATATAGGTTATACATGTACAATCAAACAATCATTATTAAGGAGGCATTATGGTACAATGGAAAGAATGCTGGATTTGTTTGTTTTTTGTTTTTTTGGCAAGGCAGTTGGGGTTAAGTGACTTGCCCAGGGTCACACAGCTAGTAATTGTTATGTGTCTGAGGTCAAATTTGAACTTAGGTCCTCCTGACTCCAGAGCCGGTGCTCTATCCTAGCTCCCCCAAGAATGCTGGATTTGAAAGAGAGGAGTTGGGTTCAAATCCCAGTTCTGTCACTTTCTATCCCTGTTATCTTGGCTAAGTCAACTTCTCTGAGCCTCCCTTTCCTCATCTGCAAAACAAAGGAGTTGTACTAGATGACCTCTGAGTTTCTTCCAGTTCTAAATCTATGATCTATTTATCAATGTCTTGAAAGTAAAATTTCCTTCTTAATCATTCACCATCTCTATCAGAAAGAGAAGCCAGGGTCTTGAAGCCTAATTAGTAAAAGAAGCTCAGATACCCAGTTACCCAACAGATGGCTGCTGTGTTTGACAGGGTAGGGTGGGGAAGAGATAAGGTGGAGGCAGAAGGCAAGGAGCAGAGGGACATCATTTTTCCTCCCCAAAGAAAATTGTTTATAATAATAAACAAGAATTCTAGTCACATGATTAGAGGGAGGTGAGTGTGTACCAGAATGAATGTTTTTCAATTTGGTTGTATGTTGTTTTTAAAAACATGGAACAGCTGATAGTAAGTACTAATTAGTGCTACTATCCCAGGGCCAAAAGTGTACACATCCCACCTCTTTGAGGTGTATAAACATGCACCTCCTCTCAAACACAAGACAGCATGTGTGTGTGTGTGTGTGTGTGTGTGTGTGTGTGTGTGTGTGTGTGTGTGTGTATGTGCCTGCGTGCTATGGTCTATGTGTGAGAGGGCAATGATCCATGCCTGCCTGGGCTGGGCAAGGCCACATGTACGCCTGTCCCCACGTAAGCGATGAACTGGCTGTGACTCACGGCTCCAGTCAGAGAAGTTAACGGCCTGGAAACTCCAGGGTATGAATTAGTCCTGACTCACTGACACTGGAGCTATAAACAAGTCACTTCAATTCTCCTTTTTCTTGTGTGAAATGCCCATTATAATAAAATCCTACCTGAAATTTGAGCCTTCTTCCTACTCTGGTAAACACCACAGGTGGCTCCAGCTGGTAGGGTGCTTAAGGACTGCTTAGTCATGGGATCTGAGATTTTTAGAGATAGAAAGGAATTTCAAGGCCATTTGGTCCAAACCCCTTATTTTACAGATGAGGAAACTGAGGCCCAGAGAGAGGAACTTGGGAAACTTTTCCCAAGTTCATGCAGGTAGAAAAGGGCGGAGGCAAATCTAGAACCCCAGGACCCTTTTCCATTGTCCCACACAGTCTCCCACCAAACCCCTTCTTTAAACAGAGGAAGTAACTGTACTCTCCCCTGGGGAGAATCAGTGACTTGTCCAAGGTCCCACAGTTAGTGTCAGAAGCAGAACTAGAACTGAGGTCTCCGGACTCCACTATATCACACTTCTTCCTCTTGGTCAAAAACATAAATCATTGTGATCCTAAAAACAATTAAGGATCACTCATATGCTTTCATGTTTTGTTAATATGCAATGACTAAAAGTTTTGACTAACACCCCAGGCTAAGGGCCCACAAACTTCTGACAAAGTCAACATGGCCAAGTATACCCTTAACAACATATTTGTCAGAGCGTGTGGTCTATCCCATGGGCTTCATGGTGTAATGGAGAGAGTGCTGGCCTTAGAGTCAGAAAGACCTGGATTCAAATCCTGCCTCTGACACTTATTAGCTCTGCAGTCAGTCTCACTGAGCCTCAGTTTCCCAATCTATCAAAAGGAGACAATAATACTTGATAGTACCTCCCTCTCAGCTGAGACCATGTGTGTAAACTGCCGTTTAAACTTTAAAGCATTATATAAATGTCAGCTATTATTAGGTGACCATCCTCTTTCCCTTCCTCTCTGATCCATTTAGCAGAAGGGCTCAACAAATGCTGGGAAGGCTTAATAAACTCTTTTAAGACAACAACATTGTTACAGGGATTTATGGTGTCAAGATTGCCATTTTCTGCCCAGCTGGAACTGGGCTCATGCCTAGCTTAGCAGTGTCTCCAGGGCACTGAGGAAAGGCAGAGAACAGCCAGAGGCTTCCAAGTCCCTCCTGGGGTTAGGACTCCCATCCTCCTCAATGAAGTTACTCCTTGTAGAAATCTGCATGTAATGTGGCAGAGAAACCCTTACCGATGTGCATAGCCTTTGCCTCAGTGCACCAGCAGTCAGTGTCTCATACATGGAGCTTCATTTAAATGAGAATTGATACAGTAGAAAACAGAGCTGGTAAAAGTTGCCTTGAAACTTGTCTTATGGGATTCTGGAGGTCCCCCTCAGAGGAGCCCTAAGATTGATATCAACTCTTTTCCTAGGGACAGCCTTTTATCCTCTTTACAACTTACTTGATAGGGGTGTCAGCCAGCACAGCTTGTTGTGGGTAATGATAGTGGTGACAATAGTATTCAGGATGGGACCATGCCTTCACATTTCTTTTTTAGAAAAATAGGCTTTGGGGGCAGCTAAGTGGCACAGTGGATAGAGCACAGGCCCTGGATTCAGGAGGACCTGAGTTCAAATGCGGCACATAATACTTACTAGCTGTGTGACCCTGGGCAAGTCACTTAACCCCATTGTGAAAGAAAGAAAGAAAGAAAAAGAGAGAGAGAGGGAGAGAAAGAAAGAAAGAAAGAAAGAAAGAAAGAAAGAAAGAAAGAAAGAAAGAAAGAAAGAAAGAAAGAAAGAAAGAAAGAAAGAAAGACAGACAGGCTTTGATATACCAAGTTTCAGATTATTGGAATATACAGGACATGATCTCATCTGAGCCTTGAAAAAACTTGTGAGATAGGAATGAAAGGTATTATGTCCATTTTAAAGATCAATCAATCAATAAACATTTATAAAGCATCCTACCATGTACCACGCACAGTATTAAGCACTAGGGATTAAAAAAAAAAAAGTAAAAGACAGTTCTTGCCCTCAGGGAGCTTACAGTCTAATGGGGGAGACAACATGCAAACAAATATATACAATGCAAGCTCTATACAGGATAAATAGGAAATAATTAACAGAGGGAATGTAGTAGAATTAAGAGGGGTTGGGAAAGGCTTCTTGTCAAAGATGGGGCTTTAAAGGAAGCCAGGGAAGTCAGCAGTCAGAGATAAGAAAGGAGAGCATTGCAGGCATCAGAGAAAATGCCTGGAGCTGAGAGATGTAGCGTCTTGTTCATGGAACAGCCAGGAGGCCAATGTCCCTGTATCGAAGCGTATGTGATGAGGAGTGAGGTGTCAGCATACTAGAAAGGAAGGAGGAGGCTGTGAACTCCAAACAGCTTTGCATTTGATCCTGGAGATGATCAGGAGCCACTGGAGTGTGCTGAATAAAGAAGTGAGCTGGTCAGATCGGTGTGTCAGGAAAACCACGCTGGTGGCTGAATGGAGGGTGGTTGGGAGCAGGGAGACTTAAGGCTGAGTGTAATTAAGGGTCAGAGAGACGATATGATTGATCCTTGGTCATCCAACTAGTGAGTGATGGAGGCTGGATTTGAACTCAAATCTTCCTTATTCCAGGTCCAGCGTTTGATCCACTAAACTACGGCTATCCCAGAAACCCATGGGGTAGACCAACCACACATTTGAACACATGCTTACTAAGTATAAACTTGGTCTTCTGACTTTATCAGAAGCTAAACATTTACACGTACTGTATACCTTCCATCAAAGGATAACTTTATTATCTCATCTAATAGCAGAATAAAGGATGGTGTTGTACCGTAGAGGTTTCAGAATAATAAAACTCTCTCTGAATGTATGTCTCTGTATGTATGTATGCACACACACACACACACACACACACACACTTAGAGCGCTGGGCCTGAAATCAGGAAGACTCATCTTTCTAAGTTCAAATCTGGCCTCAGACATTTACTAGCTGTGTGTCCTGTGCAAGTCACTTAACCCTCTTTGCCTCAGTTTCCTCATCTGTAAAATGAGCTGAAGAAGGAAATAGCAAACTAGTCCAGGATCTCTGCCAAAAAAAACCCCAAAGGGGGTCACAAAGAGTTGGACATGACTGAAAATGCCTCAACAACAGCCATATACACACATACATATGATTTTAAACAAATTATCTGTTAGAATGTCCAAAGCCAGAAGTACTCACCATACTACTTGTCAAATCAATCTTTTTCTTAATCCTAATCCTCCCCAACCTTTCTGCAGTATCTGACACTATGGATTACCTTCTAGATATTCCCTCCTTTCTGGGTTTTTGTGACACTGTTCTTTCCTGGTTCTCCTTTAATCTATCAGACCATCTTTCTCAACCTCCTTTTTTTTTTCTTTGCTTTTTGGTGAGGCAGTTGGAGTTAAGTGACTTGCCTAGGGTCACACAGCTAGTAAGTGTAAGCGTCAAGTGTCTGAGGCCAGATTTGAAATAAGGTCCTCCTGACTCCAAGGACAGAGCTCTATCCACTGGGACACCTAGCTGCCCCCTCAGCCACCTTCGAAGGTTCCTTATCCATGCCATGCCTTCTAACCATGGGTATCCCACAAAGCTCTGTCCTGGTAGAGCAGTCAGGGGATATTACCATCTGAGGCAGCTAGGGAGCCCAGTGGATAGAATGCTGGGCCTGGAGTCAGGAAGACAGGAGTTCAAATCTGGCCTCAGACACTTACTGGTCGTGTGACTCTGGGCAAACCACTTAACCTCTGTTTGCCCAAGTTTCCTCTAGTGTAAAACGAGGTTAATAATAGCACCTACCTCCCAGGTCGTTAGGAGGATCAAATGAGAGATAATAATTGTAACGTGCTTCGCACAGTTCCTGACTTAGAGTAAGCACTTTATTATTTCCTTCCTTCACAGGCCCCCTTTGTTTTTCCGTCCTGTATTATCTTGTTTGCTGATCTCATCCACTCCCAGAGTTCAATTACCATCTCTGTGTACATGATTCCCAGATTTAGATATTCATGCTCAACCTCTGCTTAGCTATAGTCACACATCTCCAGCTGCCTCCTGGACATCTCAGAGAGGATGGTCCTGTATGGAGCTCAAACATATTGAAAACGGAACTCAGTATTTTTCCTCCCAAAACACTTCCAACCTGAATTTTTCTATAACTGCTGAGGACCCCAACACCGCTTTGGTCACTCAGGCTCACAACAGCAGCGTCATCCTTGACTCCTATGTCATCTATGCTTATTTCTACCTTCACTATATCTCTTGTCTTTGTCCCCTTCTCTCTACTCATGCAGTCTTGTGCCCTCCTTCAGGCCCTAATCACCTCCTGATGAAACTGGCCTCCTCGTCTCAGGACTCTCCCTCCGGTCATCCATCTTCTACTCAATCATCATGGTGATTTCTCTAAGGTAGGGCCCTGATCATCTCACACCTTCTGTTCAAGAAGTTCGGGCGGTTCCCTGTGACCTCCACAATCAAATTTAAAGCCCTTTCTTTGGTATTTAACCTTCATAACCTTTCCAATCTTTCCTTACCTCACTCCCTTCACATACTCTACGGTCCAGCAACATTGCCCTACTTGCATTTCCTCGAAGAAGACATTCCACCTCTCATCACCATTCCTTTGCACTGGCTGTCCCCTGTACCCAGCATATCTATCCCCTCCTCTCCACCTCTTGGCTTCCCTGGCTTCCTTTAGGACTTAGCTCACATCCCACCTTCTGAAGGAGTCCTTTTCTGGTCCCATGGTTGCTAATGACTTCCCCTTTCAAATTACCTCCTCCTCATCCGTATCTATCCTATACGTATCTAGATACAAACATAGCTCTTCCCTATGAGAACATACCCTCCTTAAGGGCAGGCATTGTGGTTCTGTTGGTTGTGGTTTGCCGCCTTTTTGTATTCCCCAGTACTAAAAGCACAGTCCCTGGCTCATAGTAAATGTTTAAGAAATGCTTGACTGAGATGAGGAAACTGAGGCCTAGAGAAGGTCAGTAGCTTGCCCAAGGTAACAATTAGGAAAGGCAAAACTAAGAGTAAGGTTAGTTCCAAGATCTTTTCTCTGCATCACGCTCATTCCCCGTTCCACAATCACAAAAGCCCTGAGATGTCAGTAGTGCAAGGATCACACCCTTTTACAAATGAAGGAACTGAGGCTCAAGGCAATAAAATGACTTGCCCAAGGTCTCACAGCTGGTGAGCATGGCAGAGCCGGGACGCCTGGTGAGTGAGTGGGATTGTGGCAGTGGAAGGGAAGGGCAGGGTTTAGGTTTGGAGCCCTCTGTGGCCAAGATGCCAACCAGCCATGGGGACCCAGCAGAAAGAGAGGCCCTAGAGAGGGGCTAGCTTCCCCATCTTCAGGACTGTCACACTCATGGAGGGGGTGAGGTGACACAGATTATCCAAAGCAGCAGATAAGCCAAAAGCCATTTCTCATCTGACTTTTGGAATGTATTCTAAGGTTTCTTTCCTTCCCTTCCCCACCCTTCTGCACTCCAACCCCCAGCCACGATATTTTTCTTCCTTGTTGTGGCTTGCCTGGGCCCATATTTACGGTTCAGGCTGAGCAGTTTGTTCAGAATTACTTCTCCATCAGGACCACCTGATCTAATGGAAAGCATTCTGAACTCAGAGCCAGGAGACTCGGTTTTAGTCACAGCTCTGTTACTCACGATAAGTGGATAACCTTGGCCAAGCGACCTCCCCTCTCCGGGTCCCAGGTTCCTTATCTACAAAATGAGGAGTCTGAACTAGAGATGACCCTTCAGTCCTTGGGGACCCAGCTGGTCTCTCTAGACCTTGGTCTTTTCCCACCAGCCACTGGGCACTCTGAAAAATACCACTTTCCCTGATCCAGCATGTTGCCAAGTCCTATTAACTTCACCTTTGCAGTATCTCCTATATATGCCTCATTTCTCCTCTGACACTACCACCATCCTGGCGCAGACCCCTCCCACCTCCCACCTGAAACAGCCTTCTGGTTGATCTCTCTGCCTCGAGTGTCTATGTCTCCCCACACCAGTCTGTCCTTCACTTGACTGCCAAGGTGATTTTTCTAAAGTGTATGCCCCTGCTCTGGGAGTTCCAATATCTCCCTATTACTCCTAGGGTCAAATTAAAGTTTATTGCTTAGCATTCAAAGCTTTTCACAACCTGTTTAAAGTGAAGATAGGTCTAGCCACAGCTGTCAGGTTTCCAGGATGTTCATTAGGGTGCCTCAGGGTGTTTAGAGCCCCATCCCTAGTCTCTGAGGGAAGCTGCATATTATATCAGAAAAATGCTCCATTTGTGCCCCCTTTGACCTCAGCAAGTCGTCTCTCTAGGTCTCAGTTTTCTCATGTGTAAAATAAGGGAATTGGATTAGACGACATCTAAGGCCCCTTCTGCTTTCTAAGTCCCTGATCCTATGATTGGCAGCAGGCTGGTTTGGTGGGTAGAGTGTTGGGCCTGGAGTCAAGAAGACCAGAGTTCAAAATTGGCATCAGATATTTACCAGCTATGTGGCCCTGAGCAAGTCACTTAAAAACAAAACAAAATGCTTTCTGCCTCAGTTTCCCCATCTGTAAAATGAGGATAATAATAGCACCTACCTCCCAGGGTTGTTGTGAGGATCAAATGTGATAATAATAATTATAAAGTGCTTAGCACAGTGCCTGGCACACAGTAAACACTGTCTAAATGTTAGCTGTTAGTATTTAAGCTCAGTGCTCTTTCTATGATGACATGCAACCTTGTGAGATATGCTTTTGCATAGCCGAACGTATGTAAATACATACACTTACATATATGCATATGTATATACATGCATATATACATATACATGCACACATATTCATTCATTTACTTATTTATTGTTGTCTATTGGCTGTAGGTTTAGGACTTGTGGCTCGTGGCAAGCATTTGAGATTAGGCGATTTTGTGGAATGAATTTGGCAGTGTGCCGGCTGATATGGAGCAAAGACTTCACTGGGCTATCTCATGAATTTGTTGAGCCTACAAAAACCCTCACCGTTGTGAAATGTACCAGAATGCTACGAATTCCTGGGAAAGGCAAACACATTTCTGTCCTGCGAATTAGCAGATTTCATGCATTCTGCAGAATAAACACAGCAGCCTCTTCATGGTTACATTTTGTGGCAGCTGTAGTGTGTAGGTACATGTGTCTGACAGCAGCCCCAGCCCACAGCTGGCCTGGGATACTGTTTCCTCACTTTCTTCTACAATCCTACGGCCAGAAGTGGAGGTCCCAGCTAAGGAAACGACAGACACCCTCCACTCTAGCTATGCAAGAGTCCTTACCTCTTCAGCTGGGTGTATGCCACAATGCCTGGTGGGAGAAGGCGGCCAGAGCTGGAACCTGGGAGTAGAGCCGGGAGAGGCCCAGGGATGAGGAAGGGGAAGGGGAAGAGGAAGGGGAGGGGGAGGGGGAGGGGAGGGGAGGGGCTGCTGCAGGAGAACTAAAGGAGGAGAGAGGGAAGCAGAGGGGGAGGGGAAAGGGATGGGTAGAAGGTGGTGAGGCTGGGAAAGATACAGAGAGAGAAGGCCTCTGGGGACTTTTCTTCCAAAATGCCAGGAATCCAGGAGGGCTGGTAGCTTCATTCTCTCAGGGGTGAAAGGAAAACCCTTCCAAAAAAAGAGGTTTCTAGGCACAGTACCTCAAACATTTTTTGGTGGGGAGACGATTGACTTAAATCTGTGACTTTCCTCATTTAGGGAGCTCCAGGTGAGGAAACTCCCTGGACCAATGCAGATGTGAACTATTCCACAATGTATAGCCTTCCAGCACTTAGGGCTTTTAGCCTTAGATGTATAGTCTTAGAGCACTGGGGCACTTAGAAGTTCAGTGATTTGTCTGATGCCCCCTATTTGTATCAGGGGGACTTGAATCCCTGCCTTATTGCCTTCAGAGGTTGACTACTCTGCTCTATCCTTCAGTTTGCAAATAACATTTAATTAATAAATGCTTGTTGAATTTGTTGAAGTTTGACCCTAGGCTTCAAGCTGATTCCTTTCTGTGTTGTAGGGCATCTTGGTCCCCCTGAAAAACCGGGGGTCCTATTCTAAAAACTACACAGCCTCATTAGGAGATAAGGTTTGATACCCCTGCATCCTGATTGGCAGAAGTCCCTAGGTCAAGACTCAACCAAGCAGTGGATTAACTAAGTGACATTGTCTTGTATGAAATGGGGAGACACCAACCTTGGGCCCTCATGATTGCAGGAGAGGGGTCAGCTAGGTTGTCAGGGCCAAGAGCAACCTGAGACACCAGGAAGTTGGGCCCCAAAGGTCTAAGGAGACAATGCCAGCCAGCCATGGCACCTGGAGCTTTTGTTCACACTTAGATTTTCCCAGGAGGCTGCAGCTGCACCCACATTGAACACCTGTGAATGAAAGGGGCTCCCACGGGATCCTGTTCTCTGGAAAGAGGGTGTGATTTAAACTCCTGTCCCTATGCCAGGCAATGAAACAGGATTGTGTTTCCCCAACAAGACTGTATAAACTTCCACAAGGCAGCACCTCACTGTGCCTAGCATTGTGTACTAAGGGCATGCTGGCACTAGAGGTTCAATATATAGGAAGATAAGACTATGTGTACAAATAAATAGCTGGGTGGTTTAGTAGATAGAGTACTGGACCTGCAGTCGAGAACGCCCCGAGTTCAAATTCAGCCTCAGATACCTACTGGCTGTGTGATCCTGGGCAAGTCACTTAACCTCTGTTTCCCTCAGTTTCTTCATCAATGGGGATAATAATAATAGCCCCTACCTCCCAGAGTTATAGTAAGGATTAAACACGATAATAATTGTAAAGTTCCTGGCATACTATAAATGTCATATAAAGTTAGCAATTATTAACAAATGCTTATCTCCTTCTTTCAAAGTAATCAATCACCTTGCTTTTACTCTAACGTTATTGCCATTGCTCAAAACATGTTAGGAACTCCTATTTTTGGAACCGCCTTCAGAGGCAATTTATCATCCACATGAGAAAAATCGTTACTATAGTCACACTTCATTTTGACCCAAAATATACTCAGCTTTATCACTTATCTTAAAGACCAGTTTGGCTTCAAATGCCTTCTGGCTTTCCCAAAAATCAAATCCACATTAAAAGGAATATTGGACACCACCAAGGGTATGTAAAATGTATATTGCTGGCTCTAAAGGTAATTTCAAAAAAGGAACTTCAAAATTATTTTGGGAAGTTGCCTTAGGTAACTTCTAAGATTCTTTGGCCCTGATCTAGTTCCATGTCCTGAAAGATGACTACCACGACATTATTATCAGTGAGAACACTCATTGGAGACTACTTTTGCAAAAAATAGAGAAAAACACAATCTCTGCCTTACAAGTCAGTGGTTGGATCTAAGCCAAGCCGAAGTACAAGGCCAGACAACTCAAGTAAGAGGGGCTGCCCTATTCAGATCATAGGCACTCCGGATAAGGACCGGATCTCTGATTTCACCAGTATTGGCACCTGTCTGGTAAGGAAAGTCCCTCCAATACAGGCCAGCACCATCTTGGCAATTTATAATGTCTGACAGTAGCCTAGATCATTGAAAAGTCATGTGACTTGTCCAGGGTCACTTGAGACACTATGTGTCAGAGTCAGGACTTGAACCCAAGTCTTCTTAGTACTGAGGCTAGCTGTGCCCACTGCCTCTTATTCAGGTCATATCTGGATTAGTGTGTTCAGTACTGGGTGTCACACTTTAGGGATCGAGGTGACAAAGCATTGGACTTGGAACCAGGAAAACCTGAGATCACATCCTGCTTCAGATACTTCCTAGCTGTGCGACCCTGGGTGACTCACTTAACCTCTGTCTGCCTCAGTTTCCTCGACTGTAAAATGGGAGTCATAACACCACCTACTCCACAGTATTGTTGTGAGGTTCAAATGAGACAGTATATGTAAAGTGCTTTGCAAATCCCTAAACAAATGCTGACTTCTTCTTCTTTCTTCTTCTTCTTCTTCTTCTTCTTCTTATTATTATTATTATTATTATTATTATTATTATTATTATTATCATATTAGGAAGAACATTGACAAGTTGTACCTCTTTAAGGTGATGGTGACTGAGGATAGGTAGGGAACTTAAAACCATCCAAATGAGAATCAATTGCAAGAATTGGAGCTTTTAAGCCTTTTGGTCAGGTCAGGGATAATACAGAAGAGATGGATTCCTGCTTGGGTATGGGTTGAATTAGATGATGTCTGAGATCCCTCATAGCTCTGGTGCTTTTGTGATATGGTTCCAGGAAGCCCTACCCATCAGTATTTATTAAGTAGTATCAATGTACAAGACCCTCTGCTAGGTGCAAGCATACATGGGATCACATATTTACAGCTAGAACTGATCTCAAGGAATTTACCACATAACGTATTATCCCATGAAAAATTAAATCACATAAAGAGTTAAATAAAAACAATACAATTGGAGAATTGTCACTGGGAGAATTTAAACTCCTTCCAGGCAGGGAATTTTTATACTTGTCTTTATGTCCCATGCCGGGTGCCTACCACAGTGCTTCCACATACTAGGCTCTTAATGAACATTTGTCACATTGTTGAACAAGGTGGTTCATACTTCCTGGAAAGCAGAGTGATACAGTCACTACAACACTGGACAGAGTTCAAATCTTGCTTTAGATACTTGCTAGTTATATAACCTCAGACAAGTCACATAGACTCCCTTTCCTCAGTTTCTTTATCTATAAATTGTAGATTATAACATGGAGATGATAAGTGCTATGAGTTCAGAAAAGGGAGAGTTTTGTGAAGTCAATGATGTATTGAGTCAGTAGCTGGTGCAGTGGATGGAGCACTAGGCCTGGAGTCAGGAAGATGGCCTGAGTTCAAATCCGGACCTAGATACTTACTAGCTGTGTGACCCTGGGCAAGTCACTTGACTCTGCTTGCCTCAGCTTCCTCATCTGTAAAATAAGATGGAGAAGGAAATGGCAAATCACACCAATATTATTGCCAAGAAAACCCCAAAAGGAGTTTGAACTAATAATAAGCAAGTTCTTAAAGGTTTGGTAAGATTTACGTAGAGAGGAGGCAAGGAGGACATTCCCAATGGGAAGAACCCCACAGAGACTGGAAAGCACTAGCTGTGATTGATTTGGGAATCTGGAGCAGATGTTCATTTAGAGGAGCAGTGGGAGCTATGCTGGGACCAGAATGTAGAAGGCCTTGAATGTCAAATTAAGAAGCCTGAACTCTCCCTGTCACCCTGAAGGCTTGAGACTTGAAGACAGCATGTCCAGAATCCACGCGGCACTGCCTCCATCCTGGCAATGACCAGAGGTACTCCCTGGGGCACAGTGACCCTGGGTCTCTGGGGCAGATCCCAACAGGCGCTGCCCTGGCAGTAGTATCCAGGCCCCAGCGCTGTGTTGTGGTTGACACGTTCTATGGTTTTCTTTCTTTGGTTCCACCCAGGGCTCCAGCCAATACCACAGCATCCCCCAAGGTCATGTCCCAGACATAACCCAATACAGGCCACACCTAGACTTTCCATAAGTGAACAGCCCTGTGGTGTTGGGCAAGGGAGGACTTTGATGGATCTGATAATAGGTCCTAGAAATTCCAAATCAAAGCTTATCCCAGATGGGGAAGGATGACGAGGAAATCTGCTGGAGGAAAGGGGACTAAGAGCTATTCTTCTGAGTTCCTGTTTCAGGCTGACCCCAGACACAGTCAAACGCCCATGCCTAGCAATGAGGAGAGACCTCCCTCTAGTGACTAGTTGTAATACAACACCGCGGGCTTCCTCTCTCTTTAACCTCCTTGGGGGGGGGAGGTGCACATCTATGTAGAGCAGTAGATCTCTTGGTCACTTTCTTAGCATAATTCCAAATTTCTTTCCAGCATATTAATATGCCTGTCTTTTCATAATCCCTCTAACATTGACTTTCCAGATGGGGAAATTTTCACTTCATTTTACTAAAATGTAATTATTGATATCTAGAAAAGTTGTGTGTAAATGGAATCATTTTTTAAAAAACACTTGGGAGAAAAAATACCAAGGGAGCTACATATGACAGAGAATTATGGTTAAAGTGTTTTTAAGTTTTATTGCTTTTTTCTTTTTAAGGAAAAAAAAAGACATTTACATGATGACTTCATTATATAATTAAAAGGAACAATAATTTGTACATATAGATCTGCAGTTTCACGTGCGATCATCTTTTTAATTACACTAAGTTATGGAAATACTTGTTTTATTCCATAAATTAAAAATAAATTAATAAATTAAAAGGGTAAGTTAAAAAAAATTAAGTTTTACTGCTGTTTTTCATCTTTGCATCCCAGTCATTTAAAATAGCCTTTTTTGAACCTTCCCTTGACAAAGGGATGGGGCAGAGGGTGCAAACAAATGCTTGTGTTAGGTGCTTAAGCATCTTCTATATGCCAGGAACTGTGCTAAGTCCTTTACAAATTACAATTTCAGCGTATAATTACAAATGATTACAAATTACAATTACAATATAACAACAACATGATAATGGCGAATATTTATGTATTAGCTTATTATGTGTCAGGCACTGTGCTAAGCATTTTACAATTCCTATCTTATTTGATTCTCATAACAATCCCCAGAGGTAGGTGTATTATCTCCATTTTACAGATGGGGAAACTGAGGCAAAAGAGGTGAAAGCGACTTGCCCAGAGTCACACAGCTACTGAGTGTCTGAGACTGGATTGTGAATTCAGGTCTTCCTGACTTCAGGCCTGGTGCTCCATCCACCGCAACACCTAGCTGCCAATGAAGCAAAAGCAGCCAATAAAGTGACTATTTTGACATTGTATATAATATTCTATCCAAATAAGTCCTTCAACTTTCTGCCATGAAAGGGGAAGAATGTTTCATTGTCTGTTCTCAGAGCTCTTTATTGATTTTCCACTTACTCACATTTCCTGCCCTTTTAGTGATCTTTTCATTGACACTGTTGTCTTTGGGTACACTATTCTCTCAGTTCCATTTTTTTCCCCACTGTGGATTAGTTCAAACAAATCTTCCCATATTTATTTGAATTTTTATGTTTGTTATTTCTCACTGTACAATATTCCATTATATTCATAAGAAAAGGAAAATCGTACAACGTGGAAGAATGCTTGATTTAGAGGCAAGAGGATCTGTGTTCAAACTCCGAGTCTGCCATTTACTATTTGTATGAACTTGGGCAAGTCATTAGATTCCTCATTTGCCAGATGAGGTGGTTGAATGAGATAACATCAAAGGTCCCTTCCATTTCTAAATCTACCACCCTATATACATGGTTTCTAGTTCTTTGCCATCACAAAAAGTACAGCTTTGAATATTTTGGTATATATCAGATCTTTGTTTCAGTCTGTGACTTGGTATCTAAGATATGGACAGTTAAGTCCAGTGTTTTTGTATAATTCTAAATCGATATCCAGAATGACCAGACAACATCATAATTCCATTAACTATGCATCAGTTGCCAGTTTTCCCACAGTCCTTACAACAGTGAGTCTTCCTGTCTTTTGTCATCTTTGCTAATTTACATGGATTGAGGTGATCTCTCAGAATTGTTTTCATTTACATTTCCCTTATTCTTTAAAGCATGTTTTCATGTGGTAATTCATAGTTTGTAGCATTTCTTTTTTTTTTCCAGCCAGAGACAAGGTTTATTAAAGATCTGATATACTAACCAGACTCTTAAGGAATCTGAACATTTGTGAGCTATTGGCTAGATTGTATAAATCTGAGCCCTTGGTTAGGTTCTTAAGGAATCTGGGCCAATAGAGACATATTTCCCCTAGGTCTATTCATTCATTTATTTAGTGAGGCAGTTGGGGTTAAGTGACTTGCCCAGGGTCATACAGGTTAGTGTCTGAGGTCCTCCTGACTCCACCACCTAGCTGCCCCATTTGTAACAATTCTTTTGAAAACTATTCATATCCTTTGACTACTTATCTATTGGAGAATGGTCTTTAGTGCTATATATTTATGTCAATTCACTATTATATTTTGGATATCAGACTTTTATTGGTGATATTTGGTGCAAATGTTTTCCGCATTCTAACATTTATCTTCTAATTCTATCTTCATTGATTTTATTCATGCAAAAGCTTTTTAAAATTTCATGCAGTCAAAACTTTCCATTTTATTTTTTATTACATTCGCTACCCTTTATTTACTGAAGAATTCTTCCTGTAGCCCTGACTGTGGCTTGCCAGTTCTGGAAGGCAGTTGAAACCACATCCAGGATGAGCTCTGTCAACATCTGGGGAGGAAGCCATCTGTGGAGGAAGAGCCCAGCTGTTGAGAGGGGACTGTTCTTTACTGTTTCCCTTCTATTTCTACCACTGGGTGGCAGGGGTGGAAGGGATTTCTCCCTCTCCCTACCACCAAAAAGCCATGGTACTTTGCAGCAGAGCTAATTCCAGTAGAAGGCACTGAAGCCAACAGAGGACAGACCTGGAATAAAGGGTCAGAGCAGGAGATGAGAGTCAGCTTTAGATTCAAGAGAGAAGGAGCTCTGTAGATAGGAGCCGAGCTGAGTAGTCGGAGGAGTAGGTCCAGGGGGCCCAGCTGAACAATCTGCCCAGCAGAGGTACTGTGCCTGGCAGAGAGCAATGCCAGGATACCCTAGGAAGAGATAGAGCATCAGGACCCTGCAATGCCAAAGCCTTACCTTGATCTTGTGCATACCTCTCTCTAGCACTGTACTCTATGTACGCACCCACCCTTCCCACTGACTCTCTGTGTCTATGTCAAAGGTCACATCACAGGTTTAAGGGGGGATGTCTTGCAGCTACTGTTCTCACTATACTGTCTCAATAAATGCCTTTGCTCTGACCTAATTGTGTCTATACAGGGGTATAGGTCCTCTAGGACCTCTAGGTCCTCAAGTGTGGCCCTTTGTCCAAATCCAAAGGGCCATACTTGAGGACCTACCCAGAGGGCCATGTGGGGCCTCGAGGCCACAGGTTCCCCACCTCCGGTAGAAGACTGTTAAAGGAAAGCACTCCAGTTGGGGCTTATTAGCTGTAGGAGGCTTATTAACTGTTTTAGGAGTGAGGACCTACAAGGCACCTCAGACCTGTAGATAGTAGTAGCCCCCTCAGCAGGTTGATGAGGGGTAGAATACTCTGAAAAGGGGTACCCGTATCTAAATGGAGCTTCTAAAAAATGAGAGTAAACCTATTAGACAACTAGGTGGTGCAGTGGATAGGGAGCTGGGCCTGGAGTCAGTAACACCTCAGTTCAAATCTCACCTCAGACACCTACAGTCTGTGTGACCTTGGGCAAGTTATTCAACCTCTGTGTGCCTCAGTAACCCCATCTGTAAAATTTCTATTTGGTCCTGAAGATAATGATAATTATAACACCTACCTCCCAAGCTGTTGTGAGGATCAAACGCGATAATCATTGTAAAGGGTTTAGCACAGTGCCCTGCACAGAGTAAGCATAATATACAAGTTAACTGTTAATACTAATTTAGTGAATATCTACTGAACTAGGTATTGTATTATATTTGTACTTGAATGGATTGGCTCTCCTCACCTCACATGCCACGTTCCGTCAATAACGGGAACCTAGATTTCTCAAGAATACAGCACTGTTCTGGCCTTTTCTGCAGTACGTCGAGGTTCTTTTCTCACGCCCTTGACGTTTTCGGCCAAGGAGAGCAGTAGGCATGCTTCCTTGCGTCTCGTTGCCACTTCTAGACTATACCCTTGCTACCATTTACTCAGCAATCAGTCTTCCTTTAAATGTAGGGAGATAGCTTTATCTGCTGGCCAAAAAAGTACTCCCATAGCAACCATGATTTACTGCTGACAGATATGCATAATAAAGGCAGGGATATGGGCTAGGTGGGTTGAGGACACAACCTTGGCTCCTCAGATTGGTGTCCCTGCCATGAGTCTCGTCCTACTGCAGTCTATCCTTCTCTCAGCTGCCAAATCAATATTCCCGAAGGGCAGCTCCGATGGTGCAAGACCCCAACCCCCCATGTCACCTCCCTTACTCATGAAACTCCACTGGTTCCCTATTACCTTCAAGATCAAATATAAACTCTTCAGTTTGGCATTTAAAGCCCTTGGAGCTTCCTTTCTTCCTAGTTTTCTCATACTTTATTTCCGTCCGTGTATTTCAAGATTTAGCAACACCTGCCTTCCTGTTGTCCCTTGCCCAGGCCATTCCATCTGCGGACTCTGTCTTTGCCCTAGTTGTCCCCCATGCCTGGAATCTCTCCATCCTCATCTCTACCTACTCCTAGTTTTCCTGGCTTCATTCAAAACCCAGCTCCGATTCTATCTATTGCATGAAGCTTTTCCTGCTCCCCTGACTGTTGGTAGCTTCCCTCCGAGATCTACCATCTACTCGGCATCTATCTTGTATGTACCTAGTTATTCACACGTCTCTCCATTAAAATGTATGCTCTTTGAGGGTAGGGACTGTATTTTTTGTTTTTCTTTGTATACCTAGCATTTAACACAGTACCTGTTGTTTCACTTGTTTTTAAGTTATATCTGACTCTTTTGGGGGAGGGTTTTCTTGGCAAAGATACTAGAGTGGTTTGCCATTTCTTTCTCCAGCTCATTTTATGGATGAGGAAACTGAGGCAAACAGGGCAAAGTGACTTGCCCAGGGTCACATAGCTAGTAAGCGTCTGAGGCTGGATTTAAATTTGGGTTCTCCTGACTCTATGCCAAACACTCTATCCCCTAGCTGCCCTAGCACTTGGTAGCGCCTGGCACATAGCAAATGTTTGTTGACCGACTGGCTGGGCCCCACTTTCCACCGCCTTAGACCCTTACTTTTGCTTTCTCACTCCAGGGACAACAATGTTCACTTATGTGGCACCTTCTCTGGGCCATTTTCTATCAGACCCCACTCACCCTGGCTGGCTAGGCTCCAGGCTTTGAGTCACTGTTTGCAGTTATTAGAGAATTATCACTCCTTCTTTTGGGGAATCTTGAGCTCTACAAATAATATTTATACTAGTCAAGGTTTCCTTTGATTTATTCATATCTCCAGCTTTGCTTCCTGAATCAAGGCTTTGGTCCAGGGCCAAACTCCACACTCCCGCTGCACTTTTGGGAGGGATGGTTGCAGGGATGTGATGGAGCCAGAAAAAAACAACTGTTAAATTTTCAGTGTGAGCATTTGCACCTGAGAAATCAGTAAAAGCTACAAATCCCGGCTTGACTTATTATTCTGTTTCTTTCCTAGACTTAAGAAAGCAATGGAGTAAATACTAATACTGTAGATTAAGCTTAAAAGTGTGTCATGGTTTTGGATAGCTAGGTGTTAAATATTTACCAGCAAACCCATGCGTGGTTGGCTATGCCTGATTTTATCCGGTTCCCTGGATTCCTGCACTGACCATCTCTTGTGGTTTAGACCCCCATCGATCTTTGAGGTTAAGAGAGCTGGACCTTCTGTGGTATATCAGGACAGAATGCTAGAGATGTTAGAGCCCCTGGGGGCTGCTTCCTCGGGCTTCCATGGTGTCTGCCCTGCAGTGTTCTGACTGCTCTAGAGTTTTCCAAGTAATCTGGGTCATTCTTCCAATCCTTCTACACGTGATGCCTTCAGACCAAACCTTGCTGGCTCCACATGTCTCTGGCTGGTCATACCAGAAGGCTGGGTTTGTTTGCCTATGCTGGTGCTGACTTGTCTGACCCTCACCTGCCCTACCACCCATGGGCTTTTTTGTGTAGTTCTGGTGTGGAATAAGCCACCTATTGTAATTTCTCATTGGAATTCTTGATCATTATTCGGCCTGGTATGAATTTCAGGTTTTTGCTAGAAAAGGTATATGGGAGCTGCATAGCCTGCTTGTATGGTCTACAGCCATCCTGCCCAGAAGTTGTTGTTGTTGTTGTTTTTAACAGTTATTTACATATGTATTTAATTTTTTAAAAGTTAGTTAATTTATTTTTAGTTTTCAACATTCACTTCCACAAGACTTTGAGTTCCAAATTTTCTACCCATCTCATCCCTCCCCCTACCCCAGGACAGCATGCATTCTGAGTACCCCTTCTTCTAATCTGCCCTCCTTTCTCCTTCCCCCCCCCTTCTCTTATCCCCTTCCCCTCCTATTTTCCTGTAGGGCAGGATAGATTTCTATACCCCATTACCTGTATATCTTACTTCCCAGTTGCACATGAAAACAATTTTAAACATTTGTTTTTAAAACTTTGGGTTCCAAATTTTCTCCCTTCCTCCCTCCCCACCCACCCTCATTGAGAAGGCAAGCAACTAGATCCAGGTTATACATGTGTAGTCATGGAAAACACTTCCACAGTAGTCATGGTATGAAAAACTAACTATATTTCCCTTCATCCTATCCCACCCTCTGTTTATTCTATTTTCTCTTTTGACCCTCTCCCTCCTCAGAAATGTTTGCTTCTGATTACCCTCTCCCCCAGTCTGCCCTTCCCTCTATCATCCCCCTGTTCTCTTAACCCCTTCCCCCCCTATTTTCCTGTAGGGTAAGATAGATTTCCATACCCAATTGAGTGTGTATATTATTCCCTCTTTAAGCCAAATCCAATGAGAATAAGATTCATTCATTCCCTTTCACCTTCCCCTACTTCCCCTCCACTGTAAAAGCCTTTTCCTGTCTGTTTTATGTGAGATAATTTAGGGGCAGCTAGGTGGTGCAGTAGATAGAGCACCAGCCCTGAAGTCAGGAGGACCTGAGTTCAAACCTGGCCTCAGACCAAACACTTGACACTTACCAACTGTGTGACCCTGGGCAAGTCACTTAACTCCGATTACCTAAAAATAAAATAAATAAAAAAAGAAGAGATTCTACCTCTCCTTTTCTCCTTCTTCCAGTATAATCCTCTATCACCCCTTAATTTTATTCTCCAGATATCACCCCTTCTATCACCCCATCTATCTATCTATCTATCCGTATAATTTTTTTCCCTCCAACTACCTAATACTGACAAAACTCGCATGAATTACAAATATCATCTTTCCATGTAAGAATGTAAACAGTTCAACCTTAATAAGTCCCTTATGATTTCTCTTTCCAGTTTACCTCTTCATGCTTCTCTTGAGTCTTGTATTTGAAAGTCAAATTTTCTATTCAGCTCTGGTCTTTTCATCAAGAATGTTTGAAAGTCCCCTATTTCACTGAATTACCATTTTTTTCCCAGAAGGGGGGTTTTGCTGGGTAGATGATTCTTTGCTGTAATCCTATCTCCTTTGCCCTCCAGAATATTATATTCCAAGCCCTCAGGTCCTTTACTTGGCCAGAAGTCTTGATTACTTTTCAAGGAACAGAAAAGTTAAAGGTGGTTTTCATGAGCTGTCATCAAGTGCACTCCCTCAATATTGATTAACTGGTTGATATCTCCCCAATACCTTGATCACTTAATAACTTTTACAAAATAATATTTACAATATTCTTTTATATGTAAATATGATATTTACAACAAAGATAGAAGTACAAAAATGCTCTCCCATATGGAGAGACACACCTTCCCTTTTGTACCCACTTAGTCTTTGGGGAAGGTGGATTCAATCTTAAAGTGACTGATACAAAATATTCCAATTGAAGGTTTAATATGAATGTATATTTAGAGCCTATATCAAATTGCACACTGGCTTGGGGTCAGGGGAGGGAAGAGGTGAGGAGAAAATTTGGAACTCAAAATCTTATGGAAGTGAATGTTGAAAACTAAAAATAAATAAATTAATTAATTAAAAATATTCCAATTGAATGACTCTGGGGAAGATGACAGAGTAAGTAGTAAATTGCCATAACTCTCTCATATTCACCTCTAAACCACCATAAAATGACACCCCAAAACAAATCCTGGAAGAGCAGAACCAGCAAAAAGATGAAGTGAAACAATCTTTTAGCCCAAGAAACTTGGAAGATTGGTAGGAAAGGTCTGTTTCACTCAGGTAAAAGGGGAGTGCAGCCCAGGACAGAAAGCATCCCAGCAAGCCCCATCTCAGCAAACCATTGGGAGATCCTGATCCCTAGTATGATGGAGCAGGCAACTGACAACATCAGGACCCTTCCATGTACCTCAGCATAGCCAGGGAATGGACAGACTCCAGCTCCACCACATGCTTCAGCACAGCCCTGAGCAAACAGGCAGCCTCCAGTGGCCAGAACTCCATGTATTTCAGTGTTGCCCCAGGCAAACAGGTAGACACTCGAATCCTATGGGTTACTAAGCAAATAGGGAGCTGCCAGCACTGGCCCCTGCCATGTGCTTTGGTGTAGCCCTAGGAAAACAGGCAGATACCAATACAAAAATACCCCAGAGGCACACATCAGACACCAGCACTAAGACCCCAGCTCAGCACTAGGTAAGCTGCCAGACCCCTATGGCTTCCAGCAGCACCAGTCACCTCCCATCCTACCCCCTCAGTATAGCACCAGACATGAGGGTACCCCATGGGCCTCAGGGTAACATCAGTGCAGCACCAAGTAAACAGCCAGGGTCTGCAGCCCATGGCACAAGACAGTGCCCCTCCCACCCTGAAAACAGCTCAAATTTAAAAGAAAGGGAAAGGGCCAAAAAGGATGAGCAGAAAACAATAAAAAAAAATCTGACCATAGAAAGTTATTATGGTGACATGGAAGACCAAGACATAAACACAGAAGAGGACAACAATGTCAAAACACCTATGGGCAAAAAAGACCCAGAAAAAAATGGGAAGTGGTTTCAAGCCCAGAAAGAACTCATGGAAGAGCTCAAAGAAGGAGCTTAAGAATCATACAAGAGCAACAGAAGAAAAATTGGGAAAAGAAATTAGACTGATGCAAGAGAATTTTGAAAAAAAGATTCAACAACTTGGAAAATCGCTTAAAAAGCAGAATTGGCCAAATTGAAAAAGAGATACAAAAATCTACTGAAGAAAACAACTCCTTAAAAAGTACAATTGACCAAGTGGAAAAGGAAGTGCAAAAGCTAACTGAGGAAAACAACCCCTTAAAAGTTAGAATTGGGCATGTGTAAGCTAATAACTCTATGAGATATCATGAATCAATCAAACAAATTCAAAAGAATGAAAAAGTAGAAGAAGATGTAAAATACGTCATTGGAAAAACAAATGACCTGGAAAATACATTCAGGAGAGACAATCTCAGAATCATTGGACTATCTGACAGCCATAATCAAAAGGAGGACCCAAACAGCATGTTTCAAGGAATTATCAAGGAAAACTGCCCTGATATTCTGGAACCAGAGGGCAAAATAACATTGAAAGATCCACCAATCACCTCAGGAAAGAGATTTCAGAATCAAAACTCCAAGGAACATTATAGGCAAATTTTAGAACTATCAGGTAAAGGAAAAAATACTGCAAGTGGTCAGAAAGAAACAATTCAGATATTAGGGAGCCACAATCAGGATTACACAGGACTTACAGCTACAACATTAAAGGATCAGAGGTCATGGAAAATGATATTCTGGAAGGCAAAGGAGAAAGGACTACAACCAAGAATCACTTACCTGGCATAATTAAGCATACTACTCTAAGGGAAAAAATGGTCATTCAATGAAATAGAAGAATTTCAAACCTTCATAAGGGGAAGACCAGAATAGAGCAAAAAAAAATCTGATCTCCAATATCAAGACCCAAGAGAAGCCTAAAAAAGGTAAAAAGGGAAAAGAAAACATAAGGTATTCAATGGAGCTGAACTGTTTACATCCTTACATGGGAAGATGATACTTGTAATTCTTAAAAATTGTACCACTAATCATATAGTTAGATGAAATATACATAGACAGAGGGTATAGGTATAAGGTAAATTTGAGAGAATGACATAAAAAATAATTAAGGAATGTAAAATGGGTGCAGAAGGAAGAAAGAGGTAGAATGGGGTAAATTATTTCACATGAAGAGGCATACTATAGTGGGGAGAAAGATGGGAGGGTGGGCGATGGGCACTGCTTGAACCTTACTTTCATCAGTATTGGCTCAAAGAGGGAATAATGTACGCAATCGGCTGAATATAGAAATCTATCTTATCCGACAGGAAAGTAGGAAGGGAGGAGATTAAGTAAAGGGCGTGTGGGGGGTGACTGACAGAAGAGATGGCAGCTGGGGGAGGAATCAGATAGAAGCAAAACACTGTCGAGGATGGAAACGGTGAATGGCACAGATCTTACATAATTCCACATGTTCAGCAGAAATCACAATTACCACCAAATACAACAAAGAAAGACTATTTTATACTGTTTATCAGAGATTACTGTTTGTTTAGTACTTAACAAGGGCATGATGATGCTCAAAATGTCCTTCCCTAGCCCAAAAGCAATAAAGAAAAGAAAAAGGAAAATTCTCCAAACGTCTCATTTTTCCTTATCAAAACCCTACTGAGACTTAAAGCTACAGCTTAAATCTTACCTCCTCCACAAAGGCTTTCAGGCTAGTCCCTAGAGATCTCTCCCTACCATGAATTCGTAATCTTAACTATCCATATCAATCTTCTGGCACTTAGCATACACTGCCTTGTGCTGTATTATTTCCAAGAATCCCTCAACTAATAAAGGACTCACAGGTCATAATACAAGTATTATTATTCTGATTTTACAGTTAAGAAAACAGACGCATTGCCCAGGGTCACACATAAGTGCTGGAGTTTGGCTTTCACCTCCATTGTCTCCAAGTGCTCTTTGTACTATTCCACAATGCTTCTAAAAGACTCCTATGTATAGACAGATGAATGGCTAGATAGATAGATGTACATATATGTATGCACATTTTATTTAACATTCATTTTTTAAAATTTTGTTTCAAATTCTTCCTATTTCTATCTCCTCCCCCACACATTAAGAAGGCAAGCAACATATCAAAGTAAAGTCATGCAAGATATATTTCCATATTAGTCATGCTGAAAAAAAAAAGAAGAAAAAAATGAAAAAAATATTCCTCAATCTACCTTCAAGAGTTCATTGGTTCTTGTTCTGGAGGTGTACAGTATTTTTCATCATAAATCCTTTGGAACTGTCTTGGATCATTGTATCAATTGGAGTAGCTAAGTCTAAAAGACTTCTTTTGCTAAAACATGGGATTCAAAATTGGACCTTTAGATATTTAGTCTAAAACTTTGTTAGCTGAGGATCTGAACAGCATTAGAGACCAGTCAAGACAAATTAATAAGAATTTATTAAGCACCTACTATATACCAGGCATTGGGCTAAAACTCTGAGGATACAAAGAAAGTCAAAACCAATCCCTGCCCTCAGGGAGCTCACACTTCAATGAAGAGACAACTGCCAACAACTATATATAAACAACATATATAGGATAAATTGGAGATAATCTCAGACGGAAGGCATTAACGTTAAGGGGGACTGGGAAAGGCTTCTTACAGAAAGTGGGACTTTATCTGAGACTTAAAAAGGAAGTCTGGAAGAGAAAGAATTCCAACACAGAGAACGACTAACTAGTGAAAATGCCAGATATAGTAAAGAGATGAGGAAAAGCAGAGAGGCCAATATCACTGGACTGTGGAGTATATTGAAGGGATTAAGGTGTAAGACACAGGGAAAGGTAGGAAGGGCCCAGGATATAAAAGACTTTGAAAGCCAAGTGGAATTTTTAAAATTTGATCCTTGAGGTTAGAGGGAACTACTGGAGTTTCTTGAATAGGAGGAGTGACAATCAGACCTGTGCTTTAGAAAGATCATTTTGATAGCTGAGTGGAGTATGAACCGGAGCAGGGAGCAGTAGTTTAAGGAACAAAGGTCCAACACAGAGATGAACTCTATATAACCAGTCTTTCTCAACCACTCTGCCATTGCCAAAGTTGGTTCTCTTTTTTTTAAAAATTAATTTATTTTGATTTATCAACAATCACTTCCACAAACTTTCGAGTTTTAAATTTTTCTACCCCTGTCTCCCCACCTCCCTCCCCAAGATGGCGTGCAATCTGATACAGGCTATACATATATATTCCTGTTAGACATATTTTTACATTAGTGATGTAAGTAAGAATTAAAAAGTTGGTTCTCTTTACTTCCCACTCTTGCAACTACCACTTCAGCTGATGTTACATGAATTGTAGGTGAGGGCATGATCATAGTTACTCTTCTATTTGACAGAAATGCCAACCAAGAAAAGGAATATCCTTTAGTGACACAACTATGCTACCGTTCAATCATTTTTTTTTTGGCTAGGCAGTGGGGTTAAGTGACTTGCTCAGGGTCACACAGCTAGCAAGTGTAATGTGTCTGAGGCCAGATTAGAACTCAGGTCCTCCTGACTCCAGGGCTGTGCTCTATCCACTACAAGTTCAGTCATTTTTTCAGTCACGTCTGATTCTTCGTGACCCCATTTGGGGTTTTCTTGGCAAAGATACTGGAGCAGTTTGCCATTTCCTTCTCCAAACATAATTATAGTGAAATCTAAATTGGCCATCTGATTTAAAAGAGTCAGGTATTCTGGTTTAACTGTGCCTCTTCTGTCCAAAAAGGCATGAAGTTGGATGTGGGAGGGCACATAAACAGAAATATCTGTAATGACTGATGAGTCCATTAAGTATAATCCTTGACTCCAAAGGAATTTTAACATCGCCTATATTTATCCTTTTAAATCTTCCTCATGATTGGTATATTCAAAGGTGGTTGAAGATTGCTTATCCTAGATTCATGTATTTGTGAAAGACTTCAGCTTACCTTGCATATCCTAGGATAAAACCCAAAGACCCTAACTCAGGCCACTTAGAATTAGCCTACAAAGCTCTGGTCAAGGCTAGTTGCCCAGGGTTGTTGCATGTTCTATTTTTGTTTTTGAAATTCCATTTCATTTCGAGTTCCAAATTCTCCCCCTCCCCCACCCATTGACAAGACCAAAAAAAACCCCAACAAACCTCATTACAACTATGTTGTTCAGTCATTTTTCAGTTGTGTCTGACTCTTCATGACCCCATTTGAGGTTTTCTTGGCAAAAATACTGGAGTGCTTTGCCATTTCCTTCTCTAGATCATTTTATAGAAGAGAAAACTGAAGCAACTAGGGCTAAGTGACTTGCCCAGGGTCATGCAGCTAGTAAGTGTGTGAGGCCATATTTGAACTCAGGTCCTCCTGGCTCCAGGGCCAGCACTCCATCCATGTTTTTTGCATGTGCTTTTAAAATGTCTCCAATTCAGAATCAAAAAAGCACTGCACTTAGAGTCAAGAGACCTAGGGTTGTGATGAGTCCAAATATATTCTCTATATCATTTGTTCCATAAGTGAGTTTTTATGCTATTTATAAAACAAATCATTGGAGTATGAGGCTCCATCTGTTCCTTTTCTAGGACTGGATTAGTAGACTATGCTACCTAGAAAGCAGCATGTTAGTTTGTAAGTTTATGATCTCAATGGCTACAGAGGAAGAGTTCAGGAATTCTCAGTTCTAGGCCTTGGTGAGTATCTCCAAAGCAGCAGCACCATGATTACTACCTGTGACATGAACTGTTACTCCATAGGAATAATAGGTGCACAGGTTTGGGGGTAGGGAGGTGTGATTAACTCTCCTCTTCAAGTCGGGGGAATAGAGCCCACAGAGTTTGGCACTAGGACAGGCAGAGTGCCCTTTGGCTGTGGTGTTACAGAGCTGATGAAAGTGTGAGTTATGAAAGGGGAAGAAATATATAGCTGGAAGACAAGAACTGATTGTAATTAACCACCTTTCAGGCCAACAGGGTCATAAAGGAAGAATGCCAACTGTGGGAGGGAGATACCACCGTGCCAGGCCCTGTGCAAAATGACCTGGAGATATATGAGTCATTACTACAAAATTACCTAAGTTTAGAGATAAACATAACTGACAGCTTGGCTAGTCTGAAGCCACTAGATTCTTGAAGAGGGAAAGCTAGATCAGACAAAACGGATAGCCTCTCCTGAGGTGAGATCCCACATTGGATGAAACTGGGGAAGGCTGGGCTTGAGAGGTAAGTTTGATCTTGGCACTCAGGTTTCCTGTTGGGACATAATGAAGTACCTGGAGGTCACTGAATGACTAACAAAAGAAGTTTACTTAGCCCTAACATAGCAAGAATTTGTATCAAGTGACAGGTGAAATCTGAAATAACTGAGGAAACAAAGGTTTGAGCTTCTGAGCATATCGATTTATTAAGCAAATGCATGCCAATTACATAACAATTTGGGAGGAGGCTTCCTCAGCTTGACACCGAACCTCTAATACTGGGCAAGAAAGATTTTTATGCATTATAGAAAAACAGCTAACAGGATATAAACCAGCATATAAAATTAGGTGATCTGATTTCTAATTGGAGGAGAGATTAGGGGCTTTCTGAGTTGGGACAGGAAGAGCTAACAGGTGCAATTCCCTTAAATCAGAAAAAGAGGTACTCTACTTATCCCTGCCTCCAAGTGTCTGTAGTCAATTAAAGAAACAAGTAAACAGTGACCAACAAGGGGCCAGTTTTCAGCTAAGACATATGGGTTGCTTGAGATTTGTGAGAAAACTTCCTGCATCAATCTTCGGATCTGACTGGGTTTCTGGTGAGCATAGCTGAGGTCTTTAGTTAAGGGTCTCTAAGCAACAGGTAGAGGTGGTCCAGCTTCCCAGCCGCACAGGGATAGGTTCAAACAATGCAATAATGTTTTCTCACACAAGGATACAATAGCACTCAGTTTCTATAGACAATGTCCTCTATCACGTCCACATGGAAACTGTGTGGTCCACAGGGCAGGGCAGGGGCAGGGCATGGTGGTGATAGTTTTCAGATTAGTTTTAAATTTTTAAAAATTAATTTTAAAACTAGTTTTCAGAGATCCACAAAATTGTAGAGGCCCTGACCTCAAATGGGTGAGACCTTTTATACCTTGTTGTTCAGTCATTTTTCCTCAGTGTCCAACTCTCTGTGAGTCCATTTGGGGTTTTCTTGGCAAAGATACTGGATTGGTGCACCATTTCCTTCTCCAGTTCATTTTACAGATGAGGAAACTGAGGCAAACAGGGTGAAGAGACTTGCCTAGGGCCACACAGCTAGTTAAGTGTTTGAGGCCAGATTTGAACTCAGGAAGATGAGTCTTCCTGACTTCAGGCCTAGCCTTTGATCCACCAGGAAACTGTCAAAGGAGGCACAGCTTGAGACTTACCCCACCCCTAGAGCCAATAAAGTCCTGGATTTTTCTAACCCATGGCAGGGCTGGATGGGGAACCCTGGTAGATATTGCTTCTATCACCCTATCACCGTGGGTAATAAGGAAAGTTGGTTTTTTGGGTAGTTTCTTTTCGTTTTTATTTAATCCAGTAAGGGGAGCTCTGGTAGACATAGGACATGATATTCAGAGGCTTGGTGAGTATATATAACAACATGGAAAAATGGCAAGAGACCTGGGTCTAGAGTCAGAAGGTCTAGGTTTAAAATCCCACTTCTGTGGTTTACTACCCATGAGACTAAAGAGCAAGTCACTTAACCTCCCTGGTTTTCAATTCTTCATCTGTAAAATGGGGAGGGGGGGAGAGGAAGCTGTACTATGTGACTTCTGAGGTCCCTTCCAGCTTTATATTTAATATCTGATAAAGAATTCACATACTTTTTAAAGACAAGTTAGTAAAAGAACAAGCATATGTGGTTTTTTAATATATTTGAATTATAAGAAGTCACTAATATCCAAACAGGCTGTGCTCCAAAAACCCATTTGTAAACCAGTTATTTACAACTTGGAACATGTTTTCTCACAGAAGGAAGAGGGATTAGACCTGTAATGTCATTAATTTAGGGAATTCTCACTTATGGAAACTCCTACAAATGCAGGTTGGCTGGTACTTTCTCTACTGCTTTGTAGTCTTGGACAGTTAAAGCAGTGAGAGGTTAATTGACTTGTACAGGGATAGGACTTAAACTCTGCATTTTGAATCCAGACTTCCATCCTATGCAATGCTGCTTTTCCCATCAAGGCTCTCTTATAAATAAATGGTTGTTAGATACCTAGGCTAGCCCATCAAAAATTGTGGGATGAAGTAGAAACAATATTGCTATGATACCAGTAATGAAAACAGGAAAAAAAATTGAATAAGAAATCAATTATTTACTTGAATGTTGACACAAGGGAAAACAAGATTAATTAGAGAAGGAAAATGGGGTACAAGAAGACTTTTTAAAATAGTATTTTATTTTTTCCAATTACATGTAAATACTTTTTTTTAAACATTCATTTTTTAAAAATTTGAGTTCCAGATTTTCTTCTTCCCTAAGATGGTAAGCAATTGATAAAGGTTATGTATGTACAATCATGTAAAACATATTTCTTATTAATTATGCTGTGAAAGAAAAAACAGGCCAAAAGAAAAGAATCACAAGAAAAATAAAGAAATAAATAAAAATAAAGAAAGAAAGGGAAAATAGTATGCTTTGATCTGCAGACTCCATCATTTCTTTCTTTGGATGTGGATAGCATTTTTCATCACGAGTCCTTTGGAGTTGTGAAACTCTGAGGGTCCTCCCTTCCCAGATTGATTCTTTTGTGAAGGCAAACTAGGCCATCTTTTGCCTCAATTGCTACCTACCTTTTAATCACTGGATGGGTGTTGCCTCAGCCAAACTAAGACCTGGGAAAGACCTTAGCTTAAAAAGGCCAAGATCTCCTACTGCATCTGGGGCTATTGCCAGTCATCCTGACCAATGCCTTGCCACTGGACTCCAATGACTCTGGAGGAGACAATGAGGCTGATGACTTGGCACAGATCTGCCTCACTTAAATCCAACTCACTTCTAAGTCAAGACATCACCCTCCTAATGTCATTGGTCCTCTTTGAGGATGAAGGACGAATAACAAAATAATAACAACAATCAAACAAACCTTGGGAGCTGTACAAGAAGACTTTTGTGGAGACTCTGAAGGGGCCTTTCCTTTTAAGTTGATGGCACTAGTTTTTTATTACATATAATTACATATCAGAACACATAGCTTTCCTTTTCTGTATTCATTAGGGAAATTGGTCTATAGTTTTCTTTCTCTGTTTTGGCTCTTTTCCTTTTCTTAGGTATAGGTGTATCACTAGCATTGTTCATATCCTTACTAGCGTTGGCTTTGGATTAGCATTAATTTTGGGCTTTTTTTAAAAAGCATTGGTTTTGATTACACATAAAGAAGAAGGAAATATTTTCCTGAGTAAACTCACTGGACAAGAGTCTGTAGAAAAAAAAGGAGAAAGATTTAGGAGGCTATGTTTATGTATGAAAAAGCAATTGCCCAAGGTGACATTGACTGAGCTGTGAGTAGTTTAAAAGGGAGAAAGGCAGGAAACACACACATGAAATGACTTAGGAATATTAGCAAGCAATATGCCAGAAAAACACATGTTGAAGAGACAAAGAATAGAAAAGCCTTTAGGTAGAGTTAATCAGGAAGTCTTCCTGGAGGAGGTGGGTTTGGATCCAAGTTTTTTATAAAGAAGTAAAAAAAAAAGACTGGTGGAGAGGAAATGGAATAGGAATCCTCAGGGCCAAAGGGCGAAAATTACCCAAAGACAATGGGTATAAAGGAATTTCCAAAATAATTATGGTAAGGTAAAGGAAAACAACACAGAAAGACATCGGAAACCTGATCATGCAGTGAATTAGTAGTTCAGAAGACTGTTGATGAGACACGCCTCCTTTCCCTTGGCTGAGACAATGACCTCAAGGTGTGGAAAAAGATGTCATCGGACGCGGCAAATGTGTTGGTTTGTGCTCTTTAACTATATTTTGTTACAAGAGATGTTTTTAAAAGGTAGAAAGGGGAGGCACATTGGGAAATGATAGTGATATTAAAAAAATAACTTTTTTTTTTTTAAAGAAAATTACCCCCAGAATTAACCCAAGAATACAGATGGTATTGCTGAGGCTTAGAGCAAAAGGGCAAGAACTTGTATAACAGTAATCTCCTGGAGTGCTGGTGGCCTTCCAAAGTCACTGTTCTCCTTCCAAAGCCACTGTTCTCCTTCCAAAGCTCTGGATGACCTTGCAAACACCTGACAGGGTTTAGTCTATAAACAGCTAACCACAATGTACTGTATGTGCATTCCAGAGATATTCCAACCTAAAATTGGTAGAGATGAGAAAGTTAACGAGCCAAGAGCTAAGGAATAGAGATCATAGGACCTGACTCTAGATTCAGGACCATTGCTAAAATTTCTCCTGGGGTGGACAAGGATTAGGGAAGGAGGAGGGGTAAGGAAGGGCACCAAGAAAGGAAGCATTAGTAATCATGGATAAAATTTTTCTTGCCCATAGCAACAGGTACTGGTAGAAGGATATGAACTGGATGTTGGTTTTTATTCTCATTAAATCCTAGAATGTCAAAGCTAGAAAGACCTTTAGAAATATTCTGGACCAATTCTCGCCCCAACCCCCCCCCCAACCCCAATCTCAGATGAGGCAACTGAGACCCAAAGAGGCAGACTTGCCCAAGGTCACTCATTGGAAAGACTTAATGGAAAATCTTTGCATTCTAAGGTCCCCATCGTGGGGCAAAATTGTGAGTTTATTATCCCTCTTTTCTGTACCTAGTTCCCTTCCCTTTTAGTGTTCCCCCATCTCCCTACGGCCCCAGGCCCCTTGAAATATACCCAAGTCCTTCAAGTTACCTCACATCCCATCTGGGAAGCCAAAACATGTTCATAAGCTCTTCTTTTGTGTCCTTCCCTGTCAAAAGTTACTAGTCCCAGGCTAGTCTGTTTAGCTGATAAACCAATATGAACTAAGATGTTTACATGTGACAGTTCATCTGTATTAACATGTTACCCCTCAGAGATAACATTTACTTTTAACAGATGCCAGCAGCGCTGAGTGACTAATGTTGGAAATTTCAAATGCTGAGGCAATCCCGAAGGGGAAATGTGTTTAATCCAAAAGACCTTTTATCATTTTTCAAATCATACCACCTGTATGCCAAACCATTCTGTCAGAGCTTGGCAGACAGCAGTTTAGGTGCTTAATAAATGTTTATTGTTGTTGTTGTTAGAGTGAGTTTGTCAGATTCCTTATTGAAAGGAAGGCCTGAGAAAGCAAAAATGGAAGGAGGATCACAAAAGGTAAAATGTTTGTTGACTAAGGCTTCCTTTTAGTTCATAGTACATGCTTAAAACCCATTTGCTTTCTACTACCACCTCTACCTACTTTTTTGGTCTCCTGATACAGCAACAGATTTTCAGTAGTTAAACTTTTGTGATTTGTGTCAATATAATTTCTGTTGTTTTATTTCTCATTGCTGATCACTTGTTCAAATAGTTAAGATTAAATTGTTTCAATTGTGTGCATATCTTTTTTCTCATTCATTTGTAACATGTGGAGTGTTTTGGTTAGCAATGTTTGTTATTCAATTGTTCATATTTGCCCCCATTATCCTACTAATAACTAATTTTTTTTTCATTGCTATGGGAAGTTGTAAAAAAAGGATCCATAATTCTCCTTCTTTTTATTTTTTAACCTCTCAGTCCCCCATCAGAGAGAATACCCTGGCAAAACACCACAAAGTAAAATTTTTTGTCTAGGAATACTGTCTTTTCAATTAACCCCTTCCCAACTGCATTCCCAGTAATTATATCCAGACTTGCAAAAGCCTGTAGTTAACACTATTTATAAAGAAAAAAAATTTAAACAAAAGAAGGTAAACAGTCTTTCATTATGCTCAAGGGAAAAGGTTTCAAGCTCCCAAGAGGGAACCCAAGAGATATGATATAGAAGAATTTCCAGGGGTGGTGTGGGGTGGTGTTCCTGCATCTGTCCCAACACAACCTCATGTCCAATTGGCCCATTGAGCCTCAGTACTAAAATCTAAATCCTATTAATTATAACAGCTACCTCAGCTCTAACTCTGCTCATTTAACCTTTCAACCTCAGTTTTCTCAACCGGAAAATAGAGGTAACAACAGCATTGACCTTGTAGGGTTGTTGTGAAGATCAAAAGAAACAACACATGTAAAAAGTGTTTTGCAAACCTTAAAGCATTATATAAATTCTAGCTATTATTAGCAGTATGATTGTTCATTGATCTCTGCTCTATCTCCTAAATTGCCATATAAACTGGGATACTTTAGTGCTGAATTGGAATATGGGGAGGTATTGCAGGTATAATTAATGCTGAATATGAGTAGACTAGCTCATTATTTCCACATACCATAATCCTATTTACATATCGTAATATCGTGCTTCTATTTAAAGTTAAGAGATACTATCTATAAAATAAGGTGTGGCGGGAGTTGAGCTAGGTGATTTCCAAGGCATCTTCCAGTTCTAAATCTATGATCATAAGATCTCCAAGAGGGAGAAAGGAGATATACAGAATTACCACAGAGTAATTCTGAGAGACTGAGGGGTTTGGGGGAAATAGGAGGTGGTAGTTCAGCAATACTCCCTTTGTTCTCATTTCAGATTGACCCTTTTTGGAATCCAGGCAACACCCCTTATGATACCTGCCTCTGCTTGGGCTTTTGTGATTGTAGGATCGTGCATTTAGAGCTGGAATGAACGACTGAGGTCACCTGGTCCAACCCCTTTGGCAAACACTTTTAGAAAACTGAAGGCCAGAGAACTTTTTTCGAGTCCTGCCCAACATCATACAAATAGGAGAATTTGACCCCAGGTCTTCTGACTGTTAAATCACTGTGCCACACCCTATGATTTTATGATCTTTTTTCTCATCTTCCTCATTTTCCAGTGACGTGTTATCTTTTTACCCCAACGAATGTCCTGAAAAGCATCAGGAGACAGTGAGGAAAAACATACTGGATTTGGAGTTGGAGTTAGAGGACCTAGACTTACGTCCCAGAACCACCACTTACTATGTGTGTGACTGTGCAAATCGTTTCCTCTCTGGACATCAATTTTGTCCTCTTAAGATGAGCCAGTTTGACTGGATGATCTCGAAGTTTCCTTCCAGCTTTCAACATATGATCCCTTGACTGAATCCCCTCTGGGCCCTCCCTTGTTCTTTCCAACTTTCTCAATTTATTAGGATCACCTTAAACTCTATTGCTGACCCCTGGATTCATGATCAATAAAGATATTCTGGTAGATAAGAGAGTGTCAGTAAAGCTCAGCATAAAGAGACACTTCCTTCCTCAAACAATCCATAGGAGCTTCTTGATCTCTTGGAGGTAAAGGTTAAGAAGAATCTTCATAGACTGTGGCCAGGGAGGAGGTGCTCTGGCAGCCTTGGAGCTTGCATGGTACAGGACATACAAGCAGAGGAGGAGGAAGCTAAAGTGCAATTCTGCCAGAGGCAAGGACCACCCTAGACCAGGAATGTCTTACGTGACTGCTGGCAGCTCTGTGAATCAGCCACTGATCACAGGCTCCCATCCCCCTCCTTTCCTACCTCTGTTCCTTTTTTTTCATATATCTTGGATTTCTTTCCTTCTTTCCTTTCCTCCTTCCTTACTTCCCTCTTGTGTCTCTTTTAAGGAGAATGAAAAGTGGGATGAAGGGAGGTGGAAATAAGAACTTAAGGGGAGGAAGGGACATCTCTAAAGGCAGCTAAATGATGGGCATGCAAATACCGTAATAATACAAATGGTTTGTTGTGAACAGAGTGACATCCTTAGGCTACTGGGAATGTGTTGATTAGATTTATTACTGGTCCATCTCTGTTCTGTGCAGCCTCTAATTCTTTGCAGTTTCAAGCAATAGGTATGTTGTATCTGCCTTGTAATATAGGGAACAGAGCATCAGCTGGAAAACACTTCCTGTCCCCTCACAGGGTCTAGAATAGTGCTGTGTGCATAGAAAAGGCCCATTAAATATCTGATGAATGATTGAAAATGTAGATTTCTGGAGTCAGCTTCCAGTTTAACAGTCCCTAAACTGGGTGATATAAACAAGACATTCTCTCTCATAACTTACTATCTGTCATTTAGAAGATAAAGTGAACACTACCATGTATACCATACACAAAGAAGGACATTGCTTTCTCCTCTTTTTCCTTCCCACTTAGGGAGAGTTTGTGTGCCCGTCAAAAAACCATGCTGCACAGAGAGGCTGAGCTGTCAACATTCCATAGTCTACAGCCATTGTGGAGGTGGAGCTCTGAGAACCGGCCAGCTGCAACCCTACACCAGTTCCTTCGTCCTCTGGGAAAGAAAATAAAAACAACAACAAAAAAGCCAGGCCTAAGATACCCCACTTCGCTGGAAAATCATGCCCATGGTGGAATATGATGCAGATGCTTACCTCCTCCCCCATCTAGAAACAATCTCAAGATGCACCAGATGGCAATTTCTTTGTTCCTGTTTCAGTAGTGGAAACTTTCAAATAACTTCTTAATTATAGAATCTTAGCCCAGGAAGGCAGCTTTTAATTCAACAAGCACTTTTTGAGCATATGCATGGTTCTACCATAAGCATTAAGGTGATTACAAATAAAAGTAAGGTAGTCTGTGCCTTCAAGGAAGTCCACTCAAACAGGGAAGGTAAGACACATGTATAAATCATTATCAAATATAAGTGCTTTATAAATGGTAGAAACAACACACCACAGATGTTTAAGGGAGGGAGAGATCACTGCTGGCTGGGAGCCTCAGGAGAGGCTTCATGAAGTAGCTGACCTGTAGATAGTCTTTGGAGGATTCATTCATTCACTAAACATTGGTTACGCACTTGCATGAGAGGAGAGTAGTACTATGCCAAGTCCTGAGAGTATACAAACTCGAGATAAGACAAGGTCCCTCATGAAGCTTTCAGTCTAGCTGGAAACAACCTAGTATAGTGGAAAGTTGGTTATACCTGGAGCCAAGAGAGACCTAGGTTCAAATTCTGCTTCCTAGTTTGTGACCACACTCAAGTCATTTAACTTGCCTGAGGTCAGTCTCCTTACCTGTATCGTTGCTGCTGCGGATCCTTTGTTCTCAAAGAGGACCAAAGTAAACAGGAAGGTGAACTGGACTTGAGTGAGGCAGGGCTGCGCAAAGTCATCAGCCTTACTCTCTGCTCCAGAGTCACTGGAGTCTAGTGGCAAGACATCGTTCAGGACGACTAGTGATGGTCCTGGATGCAATGGGAGACCTTGGCCTTTTTAAGCTAGGTATTTCTCAGGTCTCATTTTGTCTGAGGCGACACCCATTCAATAATTAAAGACTAGGTAAGAATTGAGGCAAAAGATGGCCTTCACAAAAGAATCTGGGAGGGGAAGACTCTCAGAATTATCTGTACAATAGTAGTAATATCCAACCCACAAGGTTTTTATGAGGATCAGATGAGAAAATAAATATAAAGCATTGGCAACTGATAGGGAGCTAAGACACAAAAAGTCTTATTCTTCCACCAAAGGCCTCCTTCCACACTCTGTGAGGTTAGCAGGCATGAGTAGAACATAAGCTTTGGTTGTTGTTTAGTCATGTCTGACTCCTTGTGATGCCATTTGGGGTTACCAAATTGGAGTATGGCCTAAAGCAGAATGTATATACCCATATATATGTGTATGTGTATGCTGTGAGAGAATATGTTATTTTTACAGCCTCTGGAGAGAGTATCTAATAGAAGGGAGTAGTTAACTGTCAAATCTTGTGGAGAGGCAAAGGAAGATGGAGACTAAAAAAACCCAAAACAGCGGATTTGGTCATTAGGAAGCTATTGGTGATTTGAGAGAGTGTAACTGCAATAAAATTGTGGGGCAGAAACCAAATTACAAAGAATTAAAGAGAGAGTAGTACTGATGAAATGGAGCCATTGAGAGGAGTCAATGTTTTAAAGAAGTTTGGCCATGAAAGAGATGAGAAAGATAACATGGTAGCAGAAGAAAGTAGAAGAGTTAAGAGAAGGCTTGGACTGAAGAGACTTGAGCATGTTTGCAGTCAGATAGGAAAAAGACAGTGGAGAGGGAAAGATTAAACATGTATGAGTTATATTATAAAGCAGTAGCCATCAAAACTATTTGGTACTGGTTAAAAAATAGAAAAGTAGATCAACGAACAACAAAAAATACAAAACAAATGAACTTAATACTCCAGTATCTGATAGACTCAAGAACACAAGCTATTGGGAGAAGGAGTCTCTATCTGAAAGGAGCTACTAAGAAAACTACAAATAAATTTGGCAGAATAAACTTAGGCCAACATTTTACATCATACGACACAATAAATTCCAAATTGTTTAAGTGATCTAAATATAAAAAGTCACACCATTAAAAACTTATAGTTTAGAAGAAAGTATATGGCTAGATTTCACAATGAAACAAGGTATAGAAGTGATCACAAAAGGTGAAATAGCCAACTTCAATTCTATACAATTTAAAAGTTTTTGATTTGGAGTTTTTTTAATTTTATTTTTATTTTTATTTTTTATTTTTATTTTTTTTAGGCAATTGGGGTTAAGTGACTTGCCCAGGATCACACAGCTAGTAATTGTGAAGTGTTTGGTCTGAGGCCAGATTTGAACTCAGGTCCTCCTGACTTCAGGGCCGGTGCTCTATCTACTGCGCCGCCTACTACACCCTAAAAGTTTTTGTATAGACTAAATCAATGCTACAGGAATAAAAAAGAGAAATGGTTAAATGGGAGAAACAAAGTCTTTGCATCAAATATCTTGGATAGGGGCAGCTAGGTGGCACAGTGGATAAAGCTCTGGCCTTGGAGTCAGGAAGTTCAAATGTGACCTCAGTCGACACTTGACACTTACTAGCTGTGTGACCCTGGGCAAGTCATTTAACCCTGATTGCCTCACTAAAAAACCAAAACAAAACAAATATCTTGGATAAAAGTCTGATAGCCAGTATACATAGAGGACTGACACATTAGTATAAGACTCCAGTAGAAAAATGGTTGAAGATTTGATTGATACACATTCTCCAATAGACATAATGGTAAAAGACATGAATAAATGTTTTCAAAAAGAAGTACAAAACATTAATGATTACACTAAAAAACTCTAAACCATGAATAAGAGAAATACATTTTAAAATAACTTTTGAGCTCCCACTTCACATCCATCAAAGTGGCAAAGATTTTTTTATGGGAGCTGTGATTTCATTGGTATTTGAAAGTGAGGAATGTCCTTTATTAATGTGGCTTAGAACCTTCTCTACAACTTATAGTCTTAGAGTGTTTCCTGGGGCAATGAAATTTTAAGTGACTTGCCTGACTTAAACTCAGGTCTTCTCAACTCTGAAGAAGATTTTCCATCCATTTCATCATACTTCCTTTGTCCAGATGACAAAAGATGAAAATAGTCATTGTTGGAAAGGCTAAGGCATTGTTGGTAAGACAGACACTGTTCTCTATTGATAGAGCTGTGAGTTGGTTCAAGCATTCTAGAAAATAATTTGGTATTATTTTAGAAAAGCCACTGAATTCTTCATATCCTTTGATCCTACAATCCTGCTACTGAGCATGTACCCCAAGAAGGTCAAAGACAAAAATAAAGGCTCCCATATGCCAAAATATCCACAATAGCACTTTCTGTGTTTTAAAAGCACAATCCTCTCTCTCAAAACAAAACAAAACAGAAACAAAGCAGATGCACATAGATTGGGGAATGGTTGAACAGATTGTAGTATATGAATATAATGGAATACTATTTCGATGTAAGAAATAATGAGTATAATGAATTTAGAAAAAAAATGGAAATTGTTGTAAATCATATTAATTGATTCAAAGTGAATTAAATAGAACCAAGAGGAAAAATACACATCCTACCCATGATGATATATAAATAGAAACAACACTACAGGGCAGATTTGCCTTGATAAATTATAATGACCAATCTTAGTACTAGAGAACAGACTGAGAAACACTCCTCTTTCCTGGAGAACTATGGGTATAGATAGCTGTAGGTACCATTAGATACTTCCTTTGTGCTTGTGGCTTTTACTTCAGTGGTTTTAATGGGAATGTTCTGTGGGTTGCTAGGTATATTGGAAATGACTAAAGTATAAAGAATGAAATGCATCAATAACATCTTTTTTTTTTAATTTTTAAGGACTGGACTTGGTATAGGAAAGTCCCTCCACCAGTGTAGATCAGCACCTGCTCTGAAATTTATAGTCTTAGAAAGTTGCCTAGGTCCTCATTTCACATATGAGGAAACTGAGGATCATAGACATTAAGTGACCCAGTACCTACCATGAATATAAGTCAGAAGCAGGATTTGAACTTGGATCCTTTTGACTCTGACATTGACTCTCTATCAACCGACCCAAGATGCCTCTTTATTAACAGAGCTTAGAGAAAAGAAAATTCATAAACAAGTAGGGAAGATAGTTGAAGTAAGGTACTAGGGGAGGAGGTAAGAGGGAAAGGAGTTCATATAGAGGGATCAGTCTTAGAGAGGTATAGAGATGTCTTCTGTAATCAAAGGGCAGTGGTGGAAGATGGTCAGGGGGAGGGAAGAAAAGAAGCACAAAAGCTGAGAGGGCTCATATTAGAGATGGTCTCAGTATCCTCAGTGAAATAAAAAACTAAATCATGTGCTATAGAATTTTAGAATTTTAATGAGCAGAGGTGGTAAAGTAGAGACAGGGAGTATAGGCACGACAGGCAGAAAGTACAGCGTGTACCCTAGAAATATCAAGGGAAGTCTCTAGCTTGGCTGGACCAAAGGGTATATGTCCAAGGAACTGGTAGGGAATCCAGCAATCCAATCAACAAACATTTATTAAGATTTATTACCATTTATGATGATAGGGCTGAATAGGCAAGTTGGAGCTATAATATGGAGGGCCATGAATACCACACTGAGTTTGAAAATAATTCAATGGGCATAGTGAGAATTATTAAGCCAAGTGGTAAAATCAGAAATTAGAGATCATCTAGGCCAAGTGCCTCCTTCCACAGATGAGGAAACTGAGGATCAGAAAAGTTAAATGACCTGCCAATAGCAAAGTTCATTGCTATAGCATTCACTTGTGTTTTTGACAGTTTCAATTACCTTTTGCACGTGGCACCAAGAATCCTAGAAATATGAGTCACAAGAGGTAGAACCTGCCCGGTAAGGATTTTGCCCCCAAATTGATTAGAAAGTCTGGCTTTTTTGTGTTTCTGGCTCAACTCAGGATCTTCTATTCCTAGCATCTCTGAATCACATGCCCCCCTCTTTGGTATGGACCCAAGGACAGGTGGTTCACTATTCATCCTAGACCTAGATTATGCCACCTCCTGGCCCCTGTGCTCCCTTTGGACCCCAAAGCCAACTCAGTAGCTCATCTTGGGAGCTGTTCAGTTTGCTCTGCTTTGATGTTGTTTATCCAAGGTCAAATAGGGTAACTCCATTTGGCAACATCTACAGTTGGATGGGGTAGTGAGAGAGAGCATAGTGTCCACAATTTGGGGTTTGAGAAGAAAGGCAGGATAAGAGGGAGATGCAAAAGCATTTTTAAGGATGGGGAAGCAGATGGCAGGGGCACGTCTACTCAGGAAAGTGAAGGTCTATGTCACTAAGTAAAACCCCATTTTTTCCCCCACAGAGGTAGCCCCACCCCTTGCCAGTCTCTAATTCCAATAAACTACTAGAAGAGAGAATGAGGTTTCCTCTTTGGCAGTAGGTGGAGGAGGAATCAGAGCCCCAGGAACCAATGGTGCTGTCTGGTGTACAAAAATGATCTCAATACAATAATTTAGGGACACATTTTTTGGTTAAAATAGAACTTATGATCATCTTGATTCTTGATTCTACACTGTAAATCTTGACAATAGATGGGTGCGCGCACACATTTTTTTCCCCACTTGCTTTAAAATAAGCTTTGTTTTCCAGCTAATGCCTTAGAAATGAAATCACTTCCAAGAATACCGTCAGTGAGGTGGGGCAGCGGGTCTTGGGAGAAAGAATGTGCGGGGGTCTAGCCCTGGAGGCAGGGGAAGGGGTCGGTCCTAGGCAGGCGGATCCGAGCCGGCTGCGCGGCAGGCGGGCGGGTGGCCTCAGCCGCGCCTCCCCCCCGGCTCCCAGACCCGAGGGCCCGATCACAACCCAGCTCAAACATTTACAATGCGTGTCTGAGGTCTCCACGGTCACGAAAGCGCGGGCTGCCCGCGCGCCCCAGCCAGGCTCCGCCCCCGGCCCCCGAGCCCGCTGCCCAATAGGTAGCCGAGGCCGTGCACGTCCCTCCTCCCTCCCACCTCCGCTCCCGGCCGGGGGCGCCCCCAACCCGGCTTCAGCCTGCGCGAGGCCCCCCCGCCCTTGCCCAGTACTCCGCTCCGTCTGTGTGCTCCGGGATGGCGGGTTACCTGAACGCTGTGCGCTCCCTAGGCAGAACCTCCTCCTCGGTCCTGGGCAGAACCCCAGGGGCCTTGGCCCCGGCAGCCCTGAGCCTGCAGGGAGGGCAACCACGCCGCAACTGTGAGTGGCCCAGGCGGCGTTCCTGGACCCGGGGCCACGTAGGGCCCAGGGCTGGGTTGCAGTCGGGCTAACCCAACTCGGGGACGTGGCGGCTTCCAGAGGGAGGGTCTGCGGGTCTTAGAGCGCACCACGTTGGAGGGGTGGGGAGAGCAGGGTTGGGTGCACATCGCGCCCACCTCGAGAGGGGTGAGGGGCGAGTGTGGCTGGTCCGAGAGCCGGCGGCAGTGAACTTGGCCTGTTGACGGGTGTCAGACAAGGTCGGAGGTGGGGGGGGGGAGGGCCGTGACACAAAGGGATCGCAACGCTTTGCGGAGTTCTGCTTTCAACTCCACCATGCTTTCTACTCCTCACCCCCCCCTTCTGTTCTCCATAACCTTGCCCCATAACGTAGGGGGTGGGAACTTGACGGGCAGCAGCAACTGGTGTCCGCTGGTCCAGGCTCTTAGTGCCAGGGTCAGTCTTACTCTACCCCCCCCCCTACATCTGCGTTCCTTTCAGCGAGGACCTTAGTCCTTAGGGAGGCAGGCACGCAGGCAGTGTGGTGAAGTGGAAGGGGTTCTGTATTTGAGTTAGGACCTGGGTTTGAATTCTGGCTTTGCCAGTTGTTACTTTTGGGTTCTCTGACAAGTCACAAATCTTTCTGGGTTTGTTTTCTCATCCGTGAAACGAAGTGGTTGGGCTAGATGACCCCTAAGGCTAAAAATTATGATCCAGTGGCCTCCCACCTGGGGTACATGAAAGATTATGCTTTCTGTGCCTCCCTGGTTTAAATTATGGGTGCCTGAGCTCCGCAGGGAAGGTAGCTTCCCCCCCCCCCCCCCCCCCGCCTTACCCCGGGGAAAGGACTGGGGTGTGGTGAACAAGAAGTCAGGCGGGAAGCAGCTGCTGTTTGATCCCTAACAGACAAGCAGCACCCCCAGGTCCCCATTAACAACTGGGAGGACAGAGGGGACAGTCTCAGCTGCTACACAGACAAAGGCTGACTGGGAGCTGTGTTGTCTGCCTGTTTCCTCAATTCAGTTTGCAGACCTCTCTCTTCCCCTAGGAGAGCAGATTTTAGGCCCACGTCAGCTGCCAGCTGTTTCTGGGCCCTTTTAGTAGATGGCTACAGGAAGGTGGGGTGGTTTTTGTCTTTTCTTTTGTTTAAAAATTGTAGTATACAAAACTGGTATTTATTTAAGACTGACAGATTCCTTTTCTGGCCTTAGCTTTCATTTTCTCTTCTCCTGGCAGCCAACCATCCCTTTTTCTTTTACTGAGATATTTTACTTTAACTGCCTTACCCAGTACTTTCCTCCTTCACCGATCCTCTCTCTTTCCTCTGCTATTCTCTCTTCCCTCCCCCTTAACACACACACACAGAGCCCTCAAAGAATGTAGGCCTGCTGTTAGAAACTTATTTGAATGTGTCATAGGAGACCTGCAGTCTGTCCTACAGGCTACTTTCTTGGAAATCACTCTCATAGTCCCAAAAGAATTCTTATCTAGGTAGCCAGAAGTAAGGATAGGGAAGAGGGAAGAGCAAACCCTCTTGAAGAAAAATAGTACATTTCTTTTTACCTTCCACCCCCCCAGTCTCCAGAAAAGGAGACTGGGAAAGTCATTGGAACCAAATCTAAATTTCTCTAGCACTTTCCTAGGTCCTAGTAGTGGAAATAGTAAAAGGAACAAGTGGAGCCTTCTGGCCTCCATGTTAAGGAAACTCATGACCTTGACTTAGCCATTGAGCACTGGACTGTGAGCCAGAATGGGAAAAGGAAATGCGTTAGGCCTTACCTAGAGAAAAGAGGCAATATTTAACTGGGTGGCCCAACAGCTGACCAAAACTCCTGGGGGGGGGGGTTCCAGTCCCTGGAATATAGAGAAAAGGACATTCACACTTAAGGACTTTTCTGACACAGTATGGTCAGGTTTGCAATTCCAAACTGACCACCTCACATGTCCTAAATTCCCCCTTTTCTCAAATAAAAAGTGTCCTGTGGCACCATCCTCAGTAAAATCCAGTGGAAGTGGGAGAATTCCAAGATTATGCTTTCTTAAAGTATGAAGAAAATCTCATGCCCCAAAACCTCATATTCTAAACCCTAAATATAAGCTGCCAGACTATAAGCTGCCTAAAGCACCCCCACTACTCATTAAACCTACTTTCTGTTGGTTCTAGGAAGAAACAGAAAATTCTCTGGATTTAAAAAACCTTCATAACCTGGCTTTCTTACCTTTCCATTTTTCTTACGCTTCTCTGCCCTCCCTCCTACTCTGTGACCCAGTGACACTGGCCTTCTGGCTGTTCCTCGCACAAGACACATTTCCCATCTCCATGGCTGCCCGCTGAGCCTGGTATGCTCTTCTTACTCATCTCTGCCTCCTGACCTCCTAGTTGTTTGCATGCAGTCACCTCTATTGGAAAGTGAGCTCCTTAAGAATAAGAACTGTGTTTTTGCCTTTTTAGGGGGGGTGCATCCTGAGCTTTTAGCACAGTGCATGGCACATAGTAGGTAATCATAAATGCTTGTTCATTGATTGAAAGACTGAACAGTTGACTGACCATCATCAAGAAGTCATTATGATTAATCATTAAGGTAAAATTAGCAAAGTTCATTCAGTTCAACAAGTATTTATTAAGTGCCTGCTATGTGCTAGAAACTAGGGTTCCAAAGACAGTAACAGTTTCTGACCTCAAGGAGTTTATGTTCTACTAGGGTATCTTGGGGTTTATTCCAAGGCTTTGAGTTAGATGAGAAAATAACATTTGTAAATATATTTCTTATTGCCAATATCAAGAGACAGAATATTGGTGACCCAGTATTTTGTCCTTTCCCAGGTGTTTGGGACAGGTGTTTGTTTACAAAAGAAGTTACATCAGACTTGGAGTGAAGGTAGCCTGGTAGCAGAATATCATTTTCAGTAGACATCTGTTTCGTTTTGGCTAAAGGAGTTTGGCTAAAGGATTCAAGCGTTCATCTTTTTTCTGGATGTGACTTTATTATTTATTTGGTTAAAACAGTCCCATCTCTTTGCTGCATGATCATAGCATTGCTTCTTTCTAGTACTACAACAAAATACGTCTTGGATATGTATATAGCCCAGAACTGCTGCTTGAGACTTTACTGCTAAATTTAGAGAATTGCCTTTGGAAAGGAGGGGAATAGTTCAGCTTAAACTTAGACATAGAACTGTCTCCGGCACTTGTTTTCCCTGGGACTTCTTTTCTCACCCTGCCCCCTACTCTTCAGGGCCTCTCCAGCTTCCAAGCTTCTCTGATCACAGTGGTGATGTGGCTTAAGGAGAAGAGATGGCTCGGATGGGATAGGCAACAAATCCCCTTTTGTTCTGTGAAGTTTGGATTCAGTCAAAGGCCCACCCTTGAGGACCTAAAGGGCCACATGTGGTCTCGAGACCACAGGTTCCCCACCCCTGGTACATTTATGACCCACCCCTCACCTCAGTTCTCAGCTGATTTCCCTTTTGGATTACATCCAACAGATAAGGACAGCTGTTGCTTCACCAGTGTTGCTTGGTGTGATCACTCTGTGAACAGGAAATTTCAGGGAACAAATGCTCTCAGAGTAGGGACAGTTCATTCATTTCTTCACCAAACATATTTTTAAAAATACATTTTCATTGATGTATTTTCTTTTTATAGCAGCTAAATTTCCCCATGTATCCCTCATTCCTCCCAGAAATACAGAGAAACAAAGAAGGAAGCATTCGAACTGATGCAAAGTGAAATAAAGCAGAACCACAGAAATAACATAGGCCATGACTCCAATGTGAACCACAGAAAAACAATAAAAACTGAATTCAGAAAATTATAAGGACCAAGGTTGGCCCCAAAAAGGCTACATTGCTCCCCCCTCTTTTGCAGAAGTGGGGGACCACAGATGTGGCACGCTATATATAATGTCGGACTTTTTCTGATGTATATGATATGGGACACAAGGGAAAAGGAAGAAAATATTTAGAAATGTGGGTGGCATAAAGGTGACATAAAAACAAAAGTCTCAGTAAAAAATTTTAAAGAAGACATCGAGTGAATGAACAAGTTCAGAATGAATGAACTCAATTGCAGGCCTCTAAAAGGAAGTACTTCACTCCTCACCCATGATGGAATTTATGCACAGAGGTATCTACAATGAAGACAGGTAAAGATTGTATGTTATTCTCTCTGCCTCTATCCTTTCCCCTCTCCAATCTATCCTCTATACAACTGCTGTATTGATATTCCTAAAGCAAAAAGTCTATGTCACTGCCCTTCTCCAGAAGCTTGGTAAGTCCCATTATCTAACATTCATCACACACTTACCACTTTTTTTTTCTTTTTTCAGGCAATTGGGGTTAAGTGACTTGCCCAGGGTCACACAGCTAGTAAGTGTTATGTGTCTGAGGCTGGACTTGGACTCGGGTCCTCCTGAATCCAGTGCTGTATCCACTGTGCCACCTAGCTGCCCTGTCAATTAATATATTGAAAAAAAATCTGAAAGTATGTATGATGTTCCATACTTGTATATCTCCTGCCTCTGAAAAGGTATGGGAAGGATATGACTTCTCCTGTTTTTTCTTGGGGCCATGTCACCAAACATTTATTAGGAGCCTACTATGCTCCAGGCAACATGCTCGCTTGGTGCTGGGTGCTCGGGGTACAAAGACACAAGCAAAACTGTCTTTGCCTTTGAGGTGCTTACTACATTCTTTTGGGGGATTTGGGTGGGGATATACACAGAGAAGTAAATCTAGATAGATTACAAAGTAGATGTAAAATAAACCAGCTACCAGGAAAATTTTTAAAGCCTCTTGTAGAAGGTAAGACTTAATTTGAGGCTTAAATGGAGCTAAGGACGTTAAATGGTGACTGTAGGGAGGGAGCCAATTACAGATACAGGGAATAACAGAGATGGGAGATGGAATTCCATATATAGAGAACAGCTGGGAGAACAATCTGGCTGGAGCCTAATGTGCTTGAAGGAAAGTAACGCATGAAATTAAACTAAGCTGAAACCAGGTTGGAAAGGAGTTAAATGCCCCACACCGGTTGCTAGCTGGGACAGTGGGTAGAATGCTAGACTGGAAGGCAGGAAAACATGAGTTCACATCTGGCTTCTGCTGCTTCTAGCTGTGTGAGCCCGGGCACGTCTGTCTCCCTCAGTTTCCTCTCCTATAAGATGGGGGTAATGATCGCACCTACCTCCTTTGTTGTGTGGACAAAATGAGATGTTTGTGAAGCACGTTGCAAACCTTAAAGTACTATATAGATGCTGGTTATTTTATCCTCAAGTTTATATTTTATCCTAGAAGCAAGAGAGAGCCCTATCAAGGCTGCTGTTTGCTCTCTCCTCCCCTTCTCTTCCTCCTACTCTTCCAAAAATCCTAATTCAATAGCATAATTTACCACATACTTAATTTTATTCAAGCCTCTCATTTTTTCCGCTACTCTCCATTGTTTTCAAAAGTGATAAGTGCGGTGCAGCTAGGTGGTGCAGTGGATAGAGCATCGGCCCTGAAGTCAGGAGGACCTGACTTCAAATCCGGCCTCAGACCAAACACTTGACACTTACTAGCTGTGTGACCTTGGGCAAGTCACTTAACCCCAATTGCCTGAAAAAAGAAAAAAAAAGTGGTAAGTGTGTGATGAATGTTAGATAATGGGACTTACCAAGCTTCTGGAGAAGGGCAGTGACATAGACTTTTTGCTTTAGGAATATCAATACAGCAGTTGTATAGAGGATAGATTGGAGAGGGGAAAGGATAGAGGCAGAGAGAATAACATACAATCTTTACCTGTCTTCATTGTAGATACCTCTGTGCATAAATTCCATCATGGGTGAGGAGTGAAGTACTTCCTTTTAGAGGCCTGCAATTGAGTTCATTCATTCTGAACTTGTTCATTCACTCGATGTCTTCTTTAAAATTTTTTACTGAGACTTTTGTTTTTATGTCACCTTTATGCCACCCACATTTCTAAATATTTTCTTCCTTTTCCCTTGTGTCCCATATCATATACATCAGAAAAAGTCCGACATTATATATAGCGTGCCACATCTGTGGTCCCCCACTTCTGCAAAAGAGGGGGGAGCAATGTAGCCTTTTTGGGGCCAACCTTGGTCCTTATAATTTTCTGAATTCAGTTTTTATTGTTTTTCTGTGGTTCACATTGGAGTCATGGCCTATGTTATTTCTGTGGTTCTGCTTTATTTCACTTTGCATCAGTTCGAATGCTTCCTTCTTTGTTTCTCTGTATTCACATAATAATATTCCATTACAGTAATGCTCTGTGATTTTTTTAAAAAATTATTTATTTTTAGTTTTCAACATTTACTTTTATAAGATTTTGAGTTCCCTCTCTTCTCTTCAAGACAGCATGCAGTGTGATATAGGCTGTACATGTATAATCATGTTAAACATATTTCTTCATTTCTCTTGTTGTGAAAGAAGAATCAGAACAAAAGGGAAAAACCATGAGAAAGAAAAAAAAGAGAAAATAGTGTGCTTCTATCTGCATTCAGACTACGTAGTTCTTCCTTTAGATGTGAATAGCATTTTCCATCATGAGTCTTTTGGAATTGCCTGAGATCATCGTATTGCTGAGAAGAGCTACGTCTATCAACGTTAGTCATTGTGCAATGTTGCTGTTACTGTGTACATTTTTCTCCTGGCTCTGCTCAGCATCAGTCCATGCAAGTCTTTCCAGTCTTTTTCTGAAATCTGCCTGCTCGTCATTTCTTATAGCACAATAATATTCCATGACATTCATATGCCACAACTTGTTCAGCCGTTCCCCAACTGATGGGCATCCCCTTAATTTCCAATTCTCTACCACAAAAAGAGCTACTATAAATATTCTCATACATGTGGGTCCTTTTCCCTTTTTTATGATCTCTTTGGGATACCGATCTGCTAGTGGTATTACTGGATCAAAGGGCATGCACAGTTTGGTTGCCCTTTGGCCTTAGTTCCAAATTGCTCTCCAGAATGGTTGGATCAGTTCACAACTCTACCGGCAATGCATTAGTGTTCAGTTTTTCCCACATTTTCTCCAACATTTATCATTTTCCTGTTTTGTCATATTAGCTAATCGGATAGGTAGAAGGTGGTACCTCAGAGTTATTTTAATTATGCACCATGACTTTCAAAAGTCATTTATGAAGCATTTACCTGAAAGTATGTTCTTTGAGAAACTACTGTCAGGTCCTGTTTTTCCCTTCCCTAATATTCCTAGACCAACGTTCTTGTGTGCTTCCCTGACTTTATCTCAGTTCTTGACCCTTTATTCAAATATGTGCATGTTGGAATGCTCACTCAGCACTGGTGTAGGGGCAACATATGACTGTATTAATTCCTCCCTTCCTCCCAGCCTGTCTTTTTCTCGTGGTCCAGCTGTAGGGGCTTTGTTCTTAGCCCCCCTTCTAGGTGGTGTGGCAGAATCTATTTGCCTCAGGTGAGCTGAGGGAGTATCTACCTCCAGTTCAGCTTGCTTTGACTGTGAATCTCAGGCTCAGGAATAAAAATAGATTTTGGAAACCTTAGGTTTCAGTGGGTGCAGGTGCTTAGAACCTTGGGTAATATTTTTTTTAAAATAAGTCCTAGCTGGCTGGATCCTGCATTGGTTGTCTTCTTCCAAGTTCTTTCTCACTTAGGTAATTTTATCCCAGACACTTTCCAAGAAGATAACAGGACTTATGCAATACTGTGTCTAGAGATCATTACACATCTATAACCTTGTGTTTAGAATCTCTGAGGGAGCTCAGACTGCCTTCTTCACATCCTCAATTTCCTCTCATTTGTTTCTTTTTTCAATTTTTAACATTTTATTTAAAGTTTTGTGTTCCAAATTCTCTCTCCCTGCCTTCCCTTCCCGAGATAGTAAACAATCAGATGTAGGTTATACATGTGCAGTTATCTAAAACATTTCCATATTAATCATTTTGTACAAGAAGACGCGAATAAAAGAAAAAGAAACGAAAGTAAAAAAAAATAGCATGCTTTAGTCTATATTCAATTAATATCAGTTCTTTCTCTGGAGGCAGATAGTGTGTTTCATCATTAGTCCTTTGGGACTCTCATTTGTTTCTAGTAAATCCCCATGAGGTTAGAGGGCAAATTTTTTTTCCCATTTCACAGATTGGGCAACTAAAGCATGAAGGCAAAACCTTTGGGGTCATCTGGATAACCTTTTGCCATGGGCCCAAATGTATGTCAAGCTAAGTGTAAACTTAGGCTTAGGTGTGTGGACTGTTGTGGTCATGTGAACTCTGGCATACCAGGAAGGATAGGTCATTAGGCCACTGTTGTGGGTGCCAGTCCTGTGGGTCTCAGGCGCCCTTTTGCCTGCAAGACAAAGAACTCTGCAGTGTACTTAGCCATAACAATTATTGTGACTAGCGCCCACGCTTGATGAATGACTGGTGCATGGCCAGAATCTAAAACCTCTATGCCATGTCCCAGAGTGACTCTCGACAGTATAGGGTTTTTAAAGTTGTAGCTGATTCTTTCTTTTGTTTAGGGTTGTTTTTGATTGGCTGCTGTCAGATTAACTCATAAGAGAACTTGTGAAAAATGAAAGAGCAATAGAGAGGCTGAAACCTGGGTGCTAGTCTTGGCTGTGACACTAACTAGCTGTGTGACCTTGGGCAAGTCGATGTACCATTCTGGGCCTCTCTTTTCTCCTCTGTCAAATAAGAGGGTTGAACTAGGTGATCTCTAAGGATTTTTCCAGTTTCAGCGTTCTATAATTACCAAAGAAAGAGGAAAAGGTCTTAGGTGTACAAAAAGTATTGATAGCTGCTCTTTTTGTATTCACAAAGGATTAGATTCCAAGGGGTGCCCATCAGTTGGGGAATGTCTGAATAAATTATGGTATATGAATGTAATGGAAGGCTATTATAATGCTCTTAAGAAAAGAAGAAAGAGACCATTTCAGAGAAACCTGGGAAGACTGGTATTAACTGATGCAGAGTGAAGTGAGGAGAAGCAGGAGAGCAGTTTTTATTATTACAACAACATTGTAAAAACAAATGATTTTGAGAGGATTAAGAATTCTGATCTGTGCCATGATTAACTGTGATTCCAAAGGCCAGATGACAAAGAATGCTGCTCACCTCCTGGCAGAGACATGATGACTTATAGAATGAGATACACATTTTTGGACATGGCCAGTATGGGAATTTATTTTGCTGGCTATATTTATTTATTATAATGATTACAAGATTCTATAATTACGTGACCTCTAGCATATTTAAAACCTTTTCTGTAGCTCCTGAGCTATATCCATATATTCCCTAATCCAGGATTAGGGAAAAGGATAGCTCTAGTCCAGGGACTGTGTCATGGACCACTTTGGCAGTCTGGTGAAGCCTATGGACCCCTTCTCAGAATCATGTTTTTGAATGCATAAAATAAAATACGTAACGTTTTGTGTTTTCAGTCATTTAGCTGTGTCTGACTCTTCATGACCCCATGGACTGTAGCACACCGATGCCATGCATGACGTTTTCTTGGCAGAAATACTGGAGTGGTTTGCCATTTCCTTTTCCAGTGGATTATAGAAAACAGAATTTAAGTGTCTTTCCTAAGGTCACACAGCCAGTAAGTGTCTGAGGCTGGATTTGAACTTAGATCTTCTTGGTTCCAGGCCCAGGGCTCTATCTACTGAACCACCTAGCTCCCTCAGTAAATTGCATTTCAAATGACTTTGAAATACAGTTACAAAAAAAAAAATTAAGTTCAAGGACCCTAGTTAAGAGCTTCTGCTCTGTTTAGAGTGTCATAACGTCAATGACATTAAGTGTCATTTTCAGATGTTGGGTGGAACAGCAGGGTTGGATAGTCTGAAGAAATAGCCTCAAAGTCAGTCTTCTGTCTTTTAATTGTTAACAAAGGAGTGAAATATGTATAGAGTGTTTTACCTTTTATTTGGAACAATAAGGGCTCACATTTATGTCGTGTTTTAAGGTTTACAAAGTTCTTTCCTCATGACAGCATTGAAAGATAAGTAATGTGAAGTGGCTGTTGCTGTCGTTTTTAAATAAATAAGCAAACCGAGACCCAGAGACATTTAGTGACTTGCCCAAAGTCACCTAGCTGGTAACTGACAGAAAGAGGCCTCAGTCTCCCTGATCTTCCCACCACACCACACTATCATCTTCATATCCTCCTCAGGCAGTAACGTTGTCAGTAGAAATCTCATATTATTTAAGTTTTTTATTATTTATATATAATATTATATATTATAATTTATTATTATATAAATATAATAATAATAAATCATTACTACCATTACAATTTGTTTGGTCAAGCTTGTAACTTAACATCCCATAGTTTTTGCTTTGACTAGCCTTCTTAAACTGTTTACATCTATCCCTTGCTAAGTGGGCACTTGCTTTACCAAATTTCTCTTTAATAGACATTAGTAATTTATGCCTATTTTTCAATAAGTGGTCTACTTTTAAAAAATGTTTTTATAAATTTTCTTTTTTATCATGAACTTAAACATCAATATACATGAACATTTCAATATACAAAGAATAGAAAAGGATTGCATATGAAATAGCTGTTATGTGTGTTGTTTTTTTTTAGTTTTTTTATTTTTAGGCAATTGGGGTTAAGTGACTTGCCTAGGGTCACACAGCTAGTAAATGTCAAGTGTTTGGTCTGAGCCTGGATTTGAACTCAGGTCCTCCTGACTTAAGGGCCAGTGCTCTATCCATTGCGCCACCTTACTGCCCCCAGTTATGTTAAATTTTTTTTGGGGGGGTTGGTTTTTTTGGATTTTTTTTTTTGGCTAGGCAATGGGGTTAAGTGACTTGCCCAGGGTCAAGTAAGTGTCAAGTGTCTGAGGCTGGATTTGAACTCAGGTCCTCCTGACTCCAGGGCCAGTGCTCTATCCACTGTACCACCTAGCTGCCCCATGTGTGTTTTTTTAAAAGAGCATATAATTTTTTAAAGTGTGTATGTACGTGTAAGTTTAAAAAAAGAGTATGTTATTAAATTTAATATGGTAGTAAGAAAATTGTCCTGCTTGTCTATGTCCTCTTCTGAACTCCTTTCTGCTCTCTGCTGTGTATGAGGGTGTTTTATTGTTGTTTTTTTTTTCCCCCATGGACTGCTTTTAATAATCACAAGCAGATGCTTCCTTATAAGAGGCCTGCTTCCTGCTGGGTGCCTCTCTCCCAGGGCCCAGATTCCCCCAGATTCTCTTTCAGAATGCTGTCCAGATTCTCTGGGAACTTGCTTCTCCTCTTCTGATGTGATTACATCTTTGTCAGACTGTTCTCTGTATTACCCCAAGACAGCCTTTATGGAACGGATTTTGTAGTGTGTTGAGTGATTGGTTTACATCCTCTCCATGGCAGGCCAGCCACCTGATTGTCCTGCTTCTTTTTTCTGTATAGGTTCCTATCTTGTAGGTATTAGCTAGCCTGATCCTAATTAATAGAGGTTGAGCCATGTCATACCTCTACATGTTATGACCTTCTCAGTATAGGCAATAATTCTCACTGAGCCCAGAGATATTTATGACATCATAAACTGCTTGGCAGAACACTGGGGAAAATGTCTCTACCTTCAAGAAACTCCATTTTAAGTCAAAAAGCCCCTGTTCAGAGAGTTTCCTTTGTAAAGAGTTAGGATGAGAAGTATATGTGAATGTGGGTGTATGTATGTGTATGGGGGGGGGCACACACTTGAAGGGGAAGGCAAGGGAATGAACATTTATATTAAGACCACTGTGTGCCAGGTACTGTGCCCAAGTACTTTTACAGAATATTTTTTCAATGTGATCCTTACAACAAGGCAGGTGCTATTATTATCCCCATTTTACAGTTGAAGAAACTGAGGCAGACAGGTTCAGTATCTTGCCCAGAGTCACACAGATAGTAGGTGTCTGAGTCTGGATTTGAACTCAGGTCTTCCTGGACTCGCGAGAGCTCTATCTACTCCACCCCCAGCTGCCTCTTGAGAAGCAATGTGGTATTTTGGAAAGAGTACTGGATTTAGAGTCAGGAGATATGGGGTAGATATTTAAGTTCTGAGACTGTGTAACCATAGACAAGTCACTCTCTTTGAGCCTCAGCTATAAAATGAGGATGAAAAGGGCACATGGGATGGTGGTTAGAGAGCCAGCGTTTAAAGTCAGGAAGACTTAGAGCAGCAGCTGGGTGGCATGGTGGCTACTCTAGCCCTGGAGTCGGGAAGACGTCAGTTCAAATCCAACCTCAGACACTTACTAGCTGTGTGACCCTGGGCAAGTCACTGATTGCCTCTGAAAACAAAACAAAAATAAAATAAAGTCAGGAAGGCTTATATTCTGATCCTGCCTCTGACCAGGCAGGATCTAGAATCACTTAACCTCCCTGCCCCCAACGACTCTCTAAGACTGGAAATGCAGAGCATTTGCTGATCTATATTGGGAGGAGTTTCCTGCCCAGGAATTCCATACACAGATCATGAAATCACAAATCTGGACCATGAGTAGATCACTCATGCTTGCAGCTGCTTCCTCGCAGGGTGACTGCAAAGAACGTGTTTGGTCCACCTTCTGGGGTTCTGTCCCTGGGAGCTGCCGTTTCTCTCAGAAGCTCTTGCTGGTGCAGGATGAGGATTGTCTTCTGGAAGACAGATGGCAGTGGGGGGATTGGAGAGTGGAAACGGGTCTCGGTTTGCTCCCCAGTGCATTTGATTGTGTGTGTGTGTGTGTGTGATGGGATTCTAGATGCAGACAGACGGATCAAGGTGGACAAGCCTGTGGTGGAGATGGATGGAGATGAGATGACTCGTATCATCTGGCAGTTCATCAAAGACAAGGTAGCTCTTCCTGCTGTGTCTCTGCCTTCAGGAACGCAGGCGTAGAGGAAGGCCTGAGCAGCCTGCCGCGCCCCAACGCCTTCTCCGTTTTGTGTTGGTGGAACTCGCGTTCTTAGTCTTGGAGGACAGATCATCTGTCCTTCCTGTCTCTAGACAGTGGTGCTTTAGCACTGTATCTTAGACCTAGTTGGAATTAAAAAACAACAACATGGCTAACATTTACATAGCATTTACTGTGTGCCACGTGCTTTGCTAAATGCTTTACAAAAATTATCTGATTTGGTCCTCATAACAACCCTGGGAGATAGGTGCTATTATTATTATCCCCATTTTACAGATGAGGAAACTGAGGCACACAGAAGTTAAATGATTTGCCCCTGTCATTGAGCTAGAAAGTATCTGAGGTTGGATTGGAACTTAAGTCTTCTCACTCTAGTCCTAGTGCTCTATCCACTGGGCCACCTAATGGGCCTCATTTTTTTTTTTTAAGTGAGGCAATTGTGGTTAAGTGACTTGCCCACAGTCACACAGCTATCGAGTGTTATGTGTCTGAGGCCGGATTAGAACTCAGGTCCTCCTGACTCCAGTGCCGGTGCTCTATCCACTGTACCACCTAGCTGCCCCTATAATAATTTTGTTGATGTGAGCTCTCCTTCTGCCAGTGCACATCACAGTTGTCTTCCTTTAGAATAGCGCATGGTCTTTGTGAGTTGCTGTGGCCAGAAAACCTCACCTAGCCCAGTAGCTGACCTAATGAAGAGTCTCTCTGAACTTAGTGAGTCTGGTTCTTAGATGACACCCACGTTAGTTCATTATTGGGCCCATACTTCACACTGTTAGGAGCGGTCAGCTTTAGTGTCCTCCTCTCAGCCCCGAAGTGGCTTTCTGGAAGCTTGAGGCTTTCTTAAACTTTCTTGGAGTTTGTAGGAGCTTCACCATGAGGCTGCTCATGGTCTAGAGCTAAAAGGGACCTCAGAGGGCATCTAGTCTAATGCCCTCATTTTACAAATGAAGAAAGAAACTGAGGCCGCAGGGAGTTAAATGACTTGTCCAAGTCATTAGCATTCAAGGTAAGCTTTGAACTCAGGTCCTCTGACGCCAGAGCCAGTGGTGTTTCCTCTGTACCACACTGATGCCCAGTTTGGTGAATGGGCCACAACTGCAATGAGTTGAGTGAATTCCCATATCAAGTATAAAGTTAGCAATGAATAGCCACAGTGCTGACCATCCAGATACCCTGTTCTTTCCACTTCTAACTGGCTTCCATTATGGTGCTTCCTTTGAACGGATACTTTTTTTGTTCTCTACTCCAAATGTGGAAGCTAACAAAAACAATTATTAATATATTTTGGTTTTATTTCATCTTCATTTTCAAATGCATCCTTCCCCTTTCTGAAAAGGTTACACCAACCAGAGGAGAGTGCCCTTTATGTGCTTCCTCATGAGTTTGACTTTGTCAGACCGAGCTGGTTCTCCACCCCTCATTTCCTGAGGTTTAAGGATCATTCTGAATGTGCCAGATTATCAAACTGTTATTTAGATTTATCTTTCTTTTAAAAATCTTTATTTCTGTATTTTGTTTTTATATCGCTTTCGTTCCTGGTTATCTATCCCTCTTTCCTCTCTCACTCAGAGAGCCATGCCTTGTAAAAGAATTTAACAAAAAAGAATGCAAAAAAGCAAACAACAACAAAAGTAATCAACACCTTGATGGAGTCTGACAGCATATATGAGGTGCTCTGTATCCCAGATGCTTACTTCTGTATGCACAACCTGAATGTACTTTCTGTCCATCCCTTGTCCTTATCTTCCCTGATAGTTAATGTTCCTTATGATAACTTCCTCTTTGACTCTCTGTTCACTGAGCTCTTTTTCTTTGACTGAATCGATGACTTTGTCTCTTTCTTTCCTAGCTCATCCTACCCCACGTGGATGTACAGCTCAGATACTTTGACCTGGGGCTCCCACACCGTGACCAGACAGATGATCAGGTCACCATTGACTCGGCACTAGCCACTCAGAAATATAGCGTCGCCGTCAAGTGTGCCACCATCACTCCGGATGAAGCCCGTGTGGAAGGTATGTGGGTTTCAAGTGCGTGTGTGTGAATGGGAGCACTGACTCCAACTGATATGGCTAAGGCAAAGACATGGAGCTAGGAACAAGTAGTTCAGTTTGGCTGAAAAGATATGGAATATCCAAAAGAGAATAGTGCACGACAGAGCTGGGCTGTGGAAGGCTTTAAAAGCCAAATAGTAGAGTCTTTTATCCTAGAGGGGATGGGGGGCTGGAGCTTGGGCAAAGGAATGGCCTGGCCAGACCTGTGCGTTAAAAAGATGGTGGATGTCTCAAGTGCTTTGAAAACAGTGAAGTGCTGTGTAATGTGAGGCATTGGGGGCAGGGGTTGGTGGTGGTAGATGTGGATGGAGCAGCAGCATTTTGCCAGACCAGCCATCACATAAAAGTGAGAAGTCATTTCATCTTTCTGGGAATTCATTAAGAAAAATACAGTTTTGCTGTTGGCAAGGACCTTTGTAGAGTATTGAGTCCAACCCTTTCATTTCACAGGTGAGGAAACTGATGCTCAGAAAGGTTAAATGACTTGCTTACAACAACTAGTTAGGTGGCAAAGCTGGTACTAGAAATGCGGGCTTCTGACTTCCCATTCAGCATGTGTCCCATCATACCATCATATCATGTTGTTTATACTTAGGAGTAGAGATACTAACTAATAGTAATCATAATAGTATGGCACAACCTGCCATTATCCAGTCGCTTGCTGTCTCTGGAGTTTTCTGGTGTTTCATTTTGCTTACTTATGGTGACCTTTCCCCTCACTGTGCGGATTGATCTTGTATGTATTCTGTTGATATTGTTGTCTCCTCTTTTGTTAGAGGATATATATTATATTAGATAGAGAGAGGATATATTATATTATGTTATTATTATGTTATAGGAATATAAGTTCCTTGAGAGTAGGCATTGTTTCATTTTTGCCTTTGTATCCCCTTGTTCAGTCATGTTTAACTCTTCATGACCCTGGGGACCATACTGTCCACTGGGTTTTCTTGGCAAAGATACTGGAGCGGTTTGCTGTTTCTTTCTCCAGTGGATTAAGGCAAACAGATGTTAAGGGACTTGCTTGGGGTCACAGAGCTAGTAAGTGTCTACGTCTGGATTTGAACTCAGGTCTTGACTCCAGGCCCAGTGCTCTATCCATTGAACCACTTGGCCGCCTCCTTTGTATCCCCTAGTGCCTTGTAAAATAATAGGTGCTTAATAAGTGCTTATTGTGTAAAAGCTATATTTTAGTGTTCTTGGTAAGCGTTTTATTTGTTTCTTGTTGAATTAAGAGAACTGATAAGGCACCAGTTTTGACTACTGTGACTTCTTGGTCTGTTTTTTTATTAAAGCCATGTGTCCATGATCATGCACCTCGGATCTTATGGGTGTTTTCTACAGTTCTGTAAAATGTTACATTTCGATAAATAGAAGAATTTCAGAAAGTTGCAGCTCCCACCCCCTCAAAGTTGTTGTATATATTCTCCACCCTTGACATGACTTCATTTGTTCCCCACCCACCTAATTCATTGCCTTAATATCTCTACCCACTTATTTTTTCTATACCCTTCTGCCCAAGATAGAATTATCCCTTCCTTGTCTGTGATTCCAGGAAGTTGCATGGTGATTAGAAAGACCCTTGACGTTAGGATCAGGGGATCTGGGCTTTGAATCTCAGCCCTATAACTTATTAGCTTGACCAAGTCCCTTCACTCTCCCAGGCCTCTCAGTTTCCCCATATATAAAATGGGAGTATGGGGAGAGAGTATAGGTGCATTAGGTGATCCTTTAGTTCCTTTCCAGCTCTAAATTTATAATCCTATCCTTCATTACACAAAACCATTTTAGGCCTTCCTGTTAGGTTTGGCCAGACTGGTTTTGGCTGGAAAGTGTTGGGTAGGATGAATTGGCCTGTCATGGCTGCAATCTCCCAGCTGTTTATTTTGGCTTTTTCTACAGAATTCAAGCTAAAGAAGATGTGGAAAAGCCCCAATGGGACTATAAGGAACATTTTAGGGGGAACAGTATTCAGGGAACCCATCATCTGCAAAAACATCCCGCGCCTTGTTCCTGGTTGGACAAAACCCATCACGATTGGCAGGCATGCACATGGTGATCAGGTGAATATACAGGGGAAATTAGAAGGTGGCTCAACCCAGTAGGAGTGCCCAGGTAACTCAGTTATGTTTTTCCTTCTCTAGTACAAGGCCACTGACTTTGTTGTAGACAAGGCGGGCACTTTCAAGGTGGTGTTTACTCCAAAAGATGGCAGTGGTGTAAAGCAATGGGAAGTCTACAACTTCCCTGCTGGAGGTGTGGGCATGGGCATGTACAACACTGATGAGGTAAGAGTCACGTCTTAAGATGAACACCGTCCCTAGCTATTCTCTTCACTTTACTGTCTTTTGGTCCCTGGTTGCCTCCTCCCTTCCATTTTACAGATGAGGAAATTGAGGCCTAGAGAGATTAAGTTGCCTGCTTAGGGTCTTTCAGGTAGTAAGCATCAGATGCAGGATTTGAATCGAGATTCTCTGATTCCAGAGCACATGCTTTTCCCACTGAACCATGAACCATATTGCCTCCCCAGTCAGATTTGGGGGTTTGACATTTCTTAACCAAAGACAGAGAGAGAGACTTTGAATATATGGAATATAAGAATGTATTCTTCCTTGAGTAAACCTGACCTAAGAAGTAAAGATTTTCTTTCTGTCACAGTCCAGGGTAGAGTAGGGATGGGTGGGGTTGTCACCTGGTAACATAAGATAAATCACTGTTCTCAGACATCCAGAATCTTAGTATCCAATCACGAACACACAATTGCTTTGGGCTTGCAGGGTGAAAGGGGAATTACTAGCATAGTCCAGTTCTGAACAGTGCTTGCCAACAAGCCCAAGCTGAGGGCCTGATCTTTGTTCTTTCAGTCTATCTCAGGTTTTGCACATAGTTGCTTCCAGTATGCCATCCAGAAGAAGTGGCCCCTCTACATGAGCACCAAGAACACCATCTTAAAGGCCTATGATGGTCGCTTCAAAGACATCTTCCAGGAAATCTTTGACAAGTAATGTGTCTCTTTGAGGTGTCTTCCGTGTTTTTTTTTTTATCCATCCCTTTTATTAGGTCCTTTGCAGATGAAGGTCAAAGCTCTCCCGTTCTAGTCTTCTCTGGCTTAGTGGCTCTTTGATGGCCCCAGTGTCAGGCCAGGGTCCCATTTTACCTGCTTTCCCCTCTTTAGACTCAGGCCCGGGTTTACTGATTTCATCCCACTTCCACTCCCCATGACAGACATTCTGCCTCCACAGGCACTATAAGACAGATTTTGACAAGAACAAGATTTGGTATGAACACCGACTCATTGACGACATGGTAGCCCAAGTACTCAAGTCTTCAGGTGGTTTTGTCTGGGCCTGCAAGAATTATGATGGCGACGTGCAATCTGATATACTAGCCCAGGGTATGTTGAAGATGATGTTTCAAAATAGGACTTCTCCTAGGGCTGTGTGGCTGTGATTGGAGGGGTCTGTTGGTGGGACTTCAACTTGGGAGTTGAGGAGAAGTTATGCCAATCATAATTAGCATTTATACTGGCATTTAAACCCCTCTGCAAGCTAGCTCCCACTTAACTGTCTGTGCTGACTTCTTACTACTCCCCTTTGTCCCTCTTACATTCCAGGCAAACTGACCTATTAACTCAGGGCCCCATCTGCCATCTCTATGCCTTCCTACAGATTGCTATTCCCCAACCCCTGCACCCCCAGCCTCCCATTCCTGGATTGTAGTCCCATTTTCTCCTCACCTCTGCCTCTTAAAATCCTCAGCTTCCTTCTAGGCTTAGTTCACATGTCACTTTCTAAGGCAAGGGCTCTTACCCCGAATGATGTTTTCAAATGCATAAAAATAAGTAGGATGACAAAGGAAACCAATTATGTGAAAATGCAGTTATCAAAATATTTTAAAAAGAAGGTTTATAGATACCAAGTTAAGAACCTCTGTTCTATGGAAAGCGTTTCCTGATCTCTCCCTGTCTCCCAATCGTTAGTATTTTCTTCTCTCCTGAAACTACCTTTTATTTAGTTTTCTGTGTTCATGCAGAAGGTCAACTCTTTGAAGGCAAGCTTTTGTTTCATTTTTCTTACTATCCCCAGGCCCTGGCACAGGCCATTAATAGTTGCTTAATATTTGTTCAGTTGAATTGAATGTATAGGAAGGAGAGGAATCTCAAATTGGCCAAATTTAGCACTGTATAGTATTCTAAAAAGGCAAATTGGAATATAGCAAATAATTTTCTAGCCATTTGTGATAGTGTTCGGCCTAGGTCATGTTTTTTTCTCTTCTTCTTGAGGTTGCTTTGTGAGGTTGTACTCAATCCTTTAAGCTCTGCCTCTGGTAATTGATGAACAGCCTTGGACAGGCTGAAATACTAGTTGGGGATTGATGGTCAAGATTGATGGAATCATTGTGGGTAGGAAGGAAGGAAGGAGGGCCATGGGGTGTGAGTCTCTATCTCACATACTGAAGGGGGTACCTTTTCATCCTATTGTAAAAAATGAGGAGAAAGTTGTAGGGTAAGCATGCTGAATGGGGGGCATATCCAGTAACTGTTATTACTGGATACTGATAGCACAAGAAGTGCCATGTGGTCGGTCTGATGGGGCCCTCAATAGACACTCCCTAGTAATTTAATTCAGCCAAGATTGATTAGGCACCTAGTCTGTGCAAGGGATTGTAAGGCACTGGGGGAGATCTCTTGCAAAGTTTAGATGAGATCCTTGTCTCTGGCCTTGAGGAGCTTACCTTGTGGTCAGGTATAGGGGCTGGCTTGTGTCTTGGGTACAATGACAGTTACACTGGAGAATCTGAGGTCTGCTTTTGATTGTCAGTGGGACTAGGAGGGAAGAATGGAAGGTGGTGCTGAAAAAAGGCTCTTCACTCCTCTCTGTAGGCTTTGGTTCTCTTGGCCTAATGACTTCAGTGCTGGTCTGCCCAGATGGGAAGACCATTGAGGCGGAGGCCGCTCATGGAACTGTCACTCGCCATTACCGAGAGCACCAGAAGGTGAGTGGGGTAACCTGACCCCTCCAGGAGTTATGTTGGAATGCCCCCCTTCCCACAAAGGATTCTGAGCAGCTACAGATACCACTAGGGACCCAGAGCCAGATCTACTGTATCCACACAGCAGGGGTTAGCCATGACCTATGCCTGTGTAATGTGGGTGCCGTGACCTCCTACCTTTTGGCCAGAGCTATTTGTCTAATCTGTTGTTCAGGGATTTTTTTTTGGAGGGGTGGGTTCCTCCATCCTTTATTCTCATGTCTCCTCTCTTTCCAGGGCCGACCCACTAGCACCAATCCCATTGCCAGCATCTTTGCCTGGACAAGAGGCTTAGAGCACCGAGGAAAGCTGGATGGTAACCAGGACTTGATCAAGTAAGCCTGGGACAATGAGAGAAGGGGGAAGCACATGTGCTGAGCCTAGCTCCCACTTTGCCTTTCAGTCTCTCTAGTTGGTGCCCTACTTTTGGCCCCACTGAGCTAATATCACTTTTAACTACCTGATTTACTGGCAGCTTACGGAGAGCCTCCCCCAGTTACTGGATTTTCTTGGTGGAATAGTTGGGTATGTGTTTCAGTAGCCTTCAATGTCCCATGGGGCTGGGATAGGGTTCTCCTGGATCAGGAGCCCATAGGACTCTATTATGATGCCTTTGAACCAGAGAATCCACTGAAATTCTGAGGAAACAGCCCATGTGGTACACAAGAGGTAAGGCCTGACCCTGTAAATAAATTACTCTTTTGTATTTGCCTTAGTTAGGGTCAGGTAACTTGGTTGCAGGACTGCTTCTAGCACTAGAAAAGCATAGTAGTCAGAAGGGTTAGGTGAACCTGACCCCTTAATCCAGGGATCCTGATCAGGAGGCTAGCTGGGGATAGAGAGAAATAGGTCCTTGGCTCCAGATCAGCTGGGGTCCTAACCCCAAATGACCTTCCCCAGATTTGCACAGACTCTGGAGAAGGTGTGTGTTGCAACGGTAGAGAGCGGAGCTATGACCAAGGACCTCGCTGGCTGTATCCACGGGCTAAGCAAGTGAGTGGCCTCTGTTGGTGGGGATTCTGGGCATTCTTTCAGAGAAGGAGAGGATGAAGGGAGGAGAGAGAGAGACAGGGAAGAAAGAGGGGAGAAAAAGGGAAAAGGAGAGAGTTGGACACAGAGATAAATACACAAGCCTCTTATTGCTAGAGAGGGGCCGTGTGGCTTGAGGGTAAAGAAGAGATGGTCACTCCCTTTGTCCTAGTCTTCTTCCTAGGGCTTAACTGCTGTTAAACCCTTCAGAAAAGGGTGCCAAGACCCCGTGAGGAGGGGTGATTAGAGGCCTTTCTGGTTGGGCTATCTTTTTTTTTAATCCCAAAATCCTTGCTACAACTCAGGCCTTTAAATGACTGCCCAGGGCCTCATATTGAAAAATTAATTGGCAGCCAGAAGCTTTCTCTGCTTGAACCTGGGTGGCCACATTCTTGCCAGCTTCTTCCTCTGAGCCTGGGCAAGCCTGTCTTGGGAACAAGAAGGCTGCTCTCCAGGATCCAAAGAATTCTTTGCCATCCAGACAGGGAAGGGTTGGAGAAGGGACCTGGGGAGTGGCGGGGCGGGGATCATCTGACTCCCTAGAACCATGAGAAAAGCAGCATGGTCACAAAACACAGGGAGGTGTGATGAAAGTCATGCTTTGAATCCTACTTTTTTACAAATGCATGCACAGTACATGCCAGAAAAACGTTCTCCATTACCTTCAGTATTTACTCAGTGATAAACCGCAGGTGTCATGGCAAAGTTTTAAGTGTCCAGTGGATGGAGGTGGGAGGACAATGCATGCAGTTTTTACGTCCTTCTTAGATTGCATGCTCAGTCCTGGTTCCTTCCTCCATTGGTAGCTGGTCTTCCTCTCTGTTGATTACACCTCTTCCAACTAGGCTTTCAGGGGTCTAGGTGAGGCAAGTGCTCCTCCCAGGGGCTCACTATCTCTGTTCTGCTTGCAGTGTGAAGCTGAATGAGCACTATATAAATACCGAAGACTTCCTGGACACAATCAAGAAGAACTTAGACAGAGCTCTGGGCCAGAAATAGGTGTTGGTAGGGAGCAGCTCTGGCTGCAGGTTAGGAGGTGGGAGTAGAGCATGAGGTGGGCAGGTATAACACCTTTCCTGTTCTCTTCTCTAACCTCCCTTCTCCCCCCCCCATCTCCCTCAGCATGGAAGGATCCATAACCTTTTCACTTGGAAATTTGGACAGGAAATATGTGCTGGGGATACTTTTTATAAGCTGGTGGGGTGGGGGGTTTTTAAAAGATTTTTTTTTCCTAGAGGGTATGTGAGGTATGAGTTTCGAGGCATGTTTTGCCTCAGCCAAAGTTGATGTTTCACATACTGTAATTTATATGCCATCCTCTGAACACACTGTGCCATATTTAGCTACTAAACTCTCTTTACAAAGCTGCCTGTCTGCTGTGTTTGTATTTTAGGGGGGTAGGGCATATGAGCAATTTCAAGGGACTCATTTCTCATCAGTCTCTTGGAATAAACTTAGGAATGGTGGAAGGGTCCAGGTGGATAAACACCACCATAAGCCCCATGAGCGGGCCAGTTCAGCAGACCCTGGAGTGGTCACTTAGGAGCAGACTGGAACCCGCAGGACTGGGTAGCTTGAAAGCAACTCGACTCCCATGTCTTCCGTCAGTGGGTGGCATTTAAATGAGAAGTCCCAGACGCTGCAGTTATCTCTCCTCCCTCTATTCCAAGGGAAGCTGATATGGGTCACCCACTCAACAATCATTAAAAAGAGTAAAAGAACAGTGATCTCCCCACTTCTCTTTGATGATGTTATTTTTGAATCTGTATTCCTTCTATTCCTTATCAAGTCCGTTTCATTGCTTATGCCATGTGAATTTGATATTTACCCTCAGAATATCTCTAGAACAGGGGTTCTTAACCTTTAATCTTCTGTTGTGTCTTGGACCCCTTTGGTGAGATGTGTGGGGTGTTCAGGCAGGACTAGGAGCTTTGGTGTCAGGGCTTGCCAGAGCCCTTTTCAGAGCTGCTCACCCTCCTTTGGTGGATGTTCGCCCGTCACCCAGCTCTCACCTGGGGCTCCCAGGACGCTGGAGCACGTACAGCGGCCACACTCTGGTAAACCGTTTTGGCAGACGGGCTAAACTAGGTTGGGGTAACCGACAGGCATCGTCTGTCAGTGGGTTAGGGAGACGTCTACCCCACACATGTGAATAGACAGATGAGAACAGTCTGTTCCAGTAGCCGTGAAGGCAGCCGAAGTCAGTGCTGTGGAGTGCTTAGAGTTGGGTCAAGTGTGAGAGACACCAAGGTCATCCACTGCATCCTGGGACATTGCCAGTTGTCTTGACTTTTCCTGCATCCTGCCACTGGACTTTGATGACTCAGGAAGAGAGAGTGAGGCTGATGACTGCACAGCTCTGCCTCACTTCAATTCACAAAAAGTCAAGACATCACCTGTGATATCATTGATCTTCTTTAAAAATGAAAGATAGAACAACAAACCCCTTTGGCAGTACACTGAAGCCTATACACTCCTTTTCAGAGTGATGATTTGTTTTTTAAATTTTAACTGGGGAAAAAGTTCAATTTTAGGTAGCAGTTAAAGGAAAAAAAGATTTTTCCCCCACCCAAGTTCATAAAATTTATCTGCAGATCCCTTATGGGACCATAGACCCAAGGTTAAGAACCCCTACCCTAGATCATTAGTTCTTTCCCTCCCCCCAGTACTGAACAAACAAAACTGTGGATAGAGCACTGGGTCTGGAGTCAGGAAGACTCATCTTCCTGAGTTCAAATCCAGCCTCAGATACTTACTGTGTGTCCCTGGGCAAGGCACTTCACTCTGTCTCATCTGTAAGATGAGCTGGATTCCAAATTCTCTCCCTTCCTCTCACCCTCATTGAGAAGGCAAGCAACTCAATATAGGTTATAGATGTGTAGTCATGCAAAACACTTCCATAATAGCCATGTTGTGAAAAACTATATTTCTCTTCATTCTATCCTGCCCCCTTTATTCTTTTCTCTCCTTTGACCTTGTCCCTCCTCAAAAGTGTTTGCTTCTGATTGATAACCCCCTCCCTCAATCTGCCCTCCCTTCTATCATCCCCCGTCTCTTACTCCCTTCCTCCCTATTTTCCTGTAGGGTAAGATAGATTTCCATACTTAATTGACTGTGTATGTTAATCCCTCCTTAAGCCAAATGCAGTGAGAGTAAATGTTAAAAATTGTTTTCACATGCAACTGGGAAATAAGATACAGGTAAAGGAAGATAGAAGGGGAAGGGGATAAGGGGGGGGTGATAGAAGGGAGGGCAGATTAGAAGAAGAGGTATTCAGAATGCATGCTGTCTTGGGGTGCAGGGAAGGGAGAGATGGGGAGAAAATTTGGAACTCAAATCTTGTGGAAGTGAATGTTGAAAACTAAAAATAAATAAATAAATGATTTTTTAAAAGAAGTGAGCTGAAGAAGGAAATGGCAAACCACTCCAGTACCTTTGTCAAGAAAAGTCCAAATGGGATCACCCCAAGGGGTCAGACATGAGTGGAAATGACTGAACAACAACAAATGTTGGGATAGATCATTACTCATTAAGAGCTGGAATGGACCTAAGAGACCATACAATTCTCACTATGGGAATCTCTTCTACAGTGTCTCTGACCGGTAGTCATTCTGCCCCTGCTTGAATATATTACCAGGGACAAGGAGCTAGCTCCCTGCCTCACCAAGTCACCCATTCCGGCTTTGGATGGCTTTATTACAAAGTTGTGTCTTAGATCTATCTAAAATACACTCTCCTGTAACTTCTGCCCACTTGTCTTACTTATACTTTCTGGAGTAACACAGACTAGGTCTAAGTATTCATGAAGATGACAAACCCCTCAGATACTGGAAGTTAGCTATCCCATCCACTTCTATATTGTCTGTTCTTTAGGTTAAACATCTCCAGTTCCTTCAACTATTCCTCATGGTGCTGTTTGCAGACTACCTACCATCTTTATTATCCTTCTCCAAATATGTTGCAGTTTATCAAAAACTCTCCAAAACTGTAAAACCGAGCACTGAACACTACCTCCAGGTGTGGTCTGACCAGTTCAGAATACAGTGGGATTATTTCCCCTTGTTTTGGGTGTGATTTTCATTAATACAGCCTAAGATTGGCCATGTCCTACTTTTTCCTTCCCTATCCTCACACTTCCTGCCTTAACCAAGCATCTCTTCCCTTTGATTCTTTTCCATGATGGTTCATAGCCTCAGATCTTAATTTTTCTACTTTGCTCCTATAATCATGGAATTCTGGGAGGTTGAAAACTTGGGGCAAAATACCTCTCATCCATTGTATTTCCCTCCCCTAGTACCTTCTAAGTCAGGGATTCTTAACCATTTTTGTGTCATGGGCGCCTTCTCAAAATGTTCTTAAAGGCATAAAATACAATTATAAAGGAAATCAATTATATTGAAAGTTAACAAAAAAAATTTGTTCATAGACTCTCCTAATAATCCCTATAAATCTAAGTGTCCAATATACGTTGGTCGAATTCGTGAATCTTGAAATATGGTCTAGATTATCTCCTTTCCTTTAAGTGCATCTGCATCTAATCTGTTCACACTGATGGTTCTGCTTCATGTTCTGTTGTTCATTTTTCAGTTGTGTCCAATTCTTCGTGACCCCATTTGAGGTTTTCTTGGCAAAGATCCTGGAGTAGTTTTCCATTTCCTTCTCTAGCTCACTTTACAGATGAGGAAACTGAGCCAAACAGGGTGAAGTGACTTGCCCAGGGTCACAGAGCTAGCAGGTGTCTGAGGCCAGATTTGAACTTGGGAAGATTCGTCTTCCCGACTTCAGGCCTGGCACTCTGTGCACTATGGCGCCACCTAGCTGCTTCATGTTTAAAGAACTCTATGGCCAGTTTCCCATCTCCTTTCAGTAACCTATTTCACAGACCATAAAAATGCCCACATATTATACCAAAAGAACCTCAGGGGACTCAGACTTACCTTGGGAAAGAAACTTGGTGATCTGGTTTCAATCATGATTAAGGGAGAGGGGAAGAGAAGGGAATAAGCCTTTATTAAATCTAGCTATATAAAGCCAGGTCCCGTGCTAAGCATTCTACAAACATTATCGCATTTGATCCTCCCAATAACCTTGCAGAGTGGGTGCTGTTATCCGCATTTGACAGTTGAGGAAACAGGCTTGCCCAAGTGTCTAAGGCTGGATTTGAACTTGGGTCTTCCTGAGTGCCCAGCACTCTATCCACTTGCACCTCCTAGCTGCCTAAAGAGCTTGATGGGATGTATGCTTCCTTTATGACCTTGGGAAAATCAAGTAATATCCTTGGGCCTCATTTACTGAATCTCTAAGAGGACAGGATCCCATAGCCTCCGCAGCCCCTTCTGTAGTCCTGGCACCTCCCTTTTCATTCAAATAGTTGTGGCAGAAACCCCTGCAAAGCTGGACCCCAGCCCACAACTGCAAGGCCCCGGGGCTTGAGAACCGACTTCAGATTCTGAGTGATGAGTGGAGAGAGAGAAACTCAAAGGTTTTGTCCGCTATTACTGAGGAGGATCATGTTTCTGTGGGCCCACCACCTGCCCCTCTTCTAGCTACCCCATAGCACGGTAGAACTGAAAGGCTCTGCCTTCTAGTCCAACACACCCTTTCTTGCAGTAATAGAGGCCCAAAGGGTTAAGTAACTTGCTCAGAATTTACACAAGTATTAAATGGCTTTCAAAGCCTCTAAAATAGAGCTAGGACAGACCTCACAGGTTCAAACTCCTCTTTTTATTGGTGAAAATGAGATCAAATGACATATATCCAAGGCCAAGGGAAAATGGCAGAAACTAGACTCGAACTCAGGTCCTTGGACTTGTTCTTGTTCAAGCACCCTATTCCATGTGGCTACTCAATAGTTCTAGGGACATGGACAGCAGAGAGAGGAGGAAGCCTTTGTAATAGAAGACTCGCCCTGTTGATCATGCAAGAGAACCAGTGACATCATGGGAGATGTCTAGACTTTTGTGTAAATTGGATTCAAGTGAGAGAGAGTAGTGGAGTCATCAAAGTCCAGTGGCAAAACAAAAGTCAAGACAACTGGTGATGGCCCAGGATGCAGCAGATGACCCTGGCATCCTCAAAGTCTGACCAAGCTCTGAGCATCCCACGGCACCTGCTTCAGCTGCCTTTATGGCCACTGGAACAGATTGTTCTCCTCCATCCATCCTGCCAAGCCTTCACGTGCTTGGGGTAGATGTCCCTCTAAGTCACTGACAGGTTTCAGTTCTCCTCACCCTGGTTTAGCCCATCTGCGACACAGTTTACGGGACTGTGGTCATTGTGCATGCTGCCCCTTCTTGGAGCCACAGGTGAGAGCTGGGTGACAGCTGGGTAACACCAAAGGTGGATGAGCAGCCCTGAAAAACGCTCTGGCAAGCCCTCACACCAGAGCTGCTGGTGCTCCCTGAACACCCCATACACAGAAGTCTAACTCTAAACTGAGATTTCAGGACAGTAAGCTTTCCTGTGAACTTGGTGTTATTCTTGAGGGAAGGTGTGAAGCCAGATAACTTATCCATCACTGAATTTGGCATCCGCCAAATTCTGTGGGTCTAATGTCATTCCCTTGGAGAAGAAACACTCAAGAGTCACCTCTCTAAAGAATATTCATTTATTATAATTATTGCTAAGTAAACAACTCTTTAAAACAGAAAACATAAAAAACACAGTAGGGCTTTGCACAAGTGGAATTTCTAAACTGTTGTTTTGTGTACACATCAAAATAAGTTAAAATGCGATTCATACAGAAGTTTTCCAAAGTCACTGAGAGGCTGCATGCCTTTTTTCCTTGTGAGAGTGTGTGTTTGTGTGTGTGTGTGTGTGTGTGTGTGTGTGTGTGTGTGTTTGAAAAAGGGATGAGGAAGGGGGGGATTTTCCAATACTGCACCCCAAGTTGTGAATTGTGCCGTCGCCTTTCTCAGTCTCATTGGCAGGAAAGAAAGGCACTAGCACTGTGGCTTTCAAGTACAATGAAGAGGGGGCCAGTGCTGGTGGGAGGGCTGGAAGGGGTGAAGAGGGAACAGGAGAAGAACCAAGGGGCCAGTGAAGGGAGAGAGTAGGAAAGGAGGAGTGTGAGTGGCGGAGGGTTGTGTGAGGGTCGGAGCAGATTCTGCCTCTCTCCACCCTGTCCCCTTTGAAAACAAATTCCTCCCACTGGGGGAAGGGGACTCAAGCCTTTTCTCTCAGCAGTTTCCCAATTCTAAAGCCAAGGCCACCATATTTATGAGAAGAGGGAGGAGATACAGGATTCCTTTTTGGTACCAGGGGATAAAGATAAAATGGGAAGAGGTAGTTTGTGGGGAAGGATACCATTCTGCTTAGCAGAATAAAGTCTTCCACAGGGGCTGGCATCTGCCACCTGAAAGTGAGAGTGGAAACTTTGGAGGCTGGGGTCTGAGGGCTTTCCTCCCCCTCAGTGTGTAGCTAGAAATTGGACGAGCGAGCCTGGTGAACCATGGTACTGGAAATGATGCCAGGCTTAGGAACTGATGAGATTTAGTTCACCAACTGTAGAAGTGAGTTCAAGGGGGAGGAGGCAGCTCTGATCAGGGCAAAGTACGGCAGTGCCCAACAATCACAGAAGAAAACCTAGCAGAGAAAGGATAGATAGCTAATGGGTCTGCACAAGGATAGGAATTAGGCAAAAGTTGTGGATGGCTGACTGTCTCTTGCAGAGATGGTAATGCCCTTAGTGGTTATCCCCATTGCTACCTATGTAAGCTTAGGTAAGCTTATAGAATTGTCTAGCGCCATCTATTCAGTGTGTTAAGAACACAGATTCATATTAGAGTCAAGGGCAGGGCTTGGGTTTCCATTTCACTTTGGTTAGCTCTTGTCCCCAAATGCTATTTTCTTTCTTTTTTCTTTTGTGCTACAAGAATGTTTCTGTCAGGTTGCCCCATGAATTTCTGCCTTCTATTTCTGCCTGACACATCAAAATAACTCACCAATCCCTTTCCCAAACCTCATTCCCTGCCATTTGTAAGAGGTTTGGGTTTTCTTAATCTCCTTTCCTCCATGGTACAGGACAGAAAGACCTTGGAACCTCAGAGGGTCAGCAGGGAAGGCTAAGAACATTTGTGTTCCTACAAACATGGCTTCACTACCTCAGGCTTGTGAGCAAATTGCTTTGGCAAGTTTGAGGGTCTTCTTTCCAAGTGGAAGAAACCAGTGCTAGGACAGTGGGAATGGGTAGGGGGTGCAGTATTTGGGGCCATGCCTCACACACGGAGTGTTCAGTAGGTGTTAAATGAATGAATATTGCAGCTAGGTAGGGCCAGAACTGCCACCTGCTTGTCCATCAATGAGGGAAGCCTGGTAAGATGAGAAAAGTTGAGTGATGAACTCAGATCCTTAGGAAAAAGGCCTAGGAGCTGGAGGGCAGAGCCTGACTGGGCCTGGGTGGAAGAAACCTCAAGTCTCTTCTTTTTCCCCAGTGTTGTGTTGCCCTCCTCCACTCATCTTCCCAAACCCCCTCCCTTGGGTTTTTCTTTAGGTAGCGATAGCAAATCTCGGTCTTTGGTCCACCACACTCCAACAGTCATTGTTGGAGCCCTGAGATCCAGTACAGCCTGCTTCTGGTTTGGGCATCACAAGTCACACACACAGTACATGAGAACAATTAACTTTTTTTGGGGAAAAGAATCTCCGTTGGGATGGGGGGGGAAGATAAAATGCAACAGATCAGCACATAGAGGAAAAAAAAATAAATTACTTTCAAAATACCCACATTTGCTCAAATATTTTGTACAGGCTTCATTTTCCTTTTTAAATATGTCGCTCTCCCCTGGCAGCCCTGTAACTTTGGCCTGCCCCTATCCTCAAAACTAGGACATGTGAATAAGAAAATACTTTAAAATTTCCCACCCCACCCCCTCAAAAACAAAAAAACAAAAAACAAAAACAAGTCTTCCTTGGCCTCCCCCCTGAGGACACCCATTCCCATGTCAACCCAGGAGCTTTCCCCAACCATGCCCCTGCTCCCTCAGCCCCCCAGTATTCCCACTTCTCTTCCCCTAGGTCAGTGATTTTTCAACTTGATAAGGCAAATCTGCTTTGTATGTTACCAGGAGCCTTTGGGGGCCTCAAGATCATAGGGCACATGTCTGCATGAACCACTTTTTTTTTTTAAACAAACAAAAAACCACGACCCCTTATGGACACCAATATGAAAACCACTTCTCCTGGTGTTTGTTCCAAGCAGTGCCATGGAGTAAAGGGACCTGACAAGAGGCATGCTGGTTAGGAGGGGTTGATGCATCCCGCGGGAGAGGGAGTTACTTCGGAAGGCCAGGAATACATTCCATTTTCCTACAGTCTGATTTTCCTGCAGGTAAAAATCTACATGTTGAATGTGCCTGGATGGGCTGTGCTCCCCAGTACGAGGCCCCGGGGAGGAGCCAGGAGGTAGAATACAAGGAATGCCATGGTGCTCTGACATTGCTCCCACCTCTCTCCCCCCTGGTCTCGGGGAGTCGAGTCTGTTGTCCAGAGAGGCTGGGTCAACTCTTTATTCATGTAGTGCACTTGGGGAAATGAGAATAGGCCCCTGGGCCCAAAGGTTAAAGGACTTAGCTCCCCTCACAAGGCCCTCCTTTCATAGGGCTGTGGAACCAAGTGTGGGGTAGAGTTGTACTGCACAAAAGGACAAACCGGCCCATAACCAGGGGGTAGGTTAAGAAGAGATACAACATGTGGCTCAGATGATCTCCTCCTCCAGTGTTTGGGGATTTCAAGACAGCCTGAGCGGAGATTGACAGGGTGAAGACCTTCCCAGAACAGCCCCCTGCCCTGAGCAGCCCAGCATTTTAGCTGCCTCGGCCTCACTTGGCCGGAAATGCAGGTCACGGGGGAGAGGCCCCAAATGCCAAGGCAGCAGCTCTCCCTGCTCTTCTTGGGTGACCCAGCCCCCAGGTCCCCCCACCCCATGCTCCCACCTGAAGGCATTTCTCCCGTCTCTTCCCTGTACTTTACTTCATCCAGGCGAAGGGGACTAGAGCCAGGCAGGCCCTGACTTTGGCCCCTTCCACTCCTCCTCGTCATCCTTCATTGAGATAGACTGGGAAACCAAGTCATGTTCACAGCTGGGGCCCAGTGGCAAGATCTCCATTTGGTCTACATTAATTTTTCCTAATGGTTCAATGAACTACAGGGGAGTGGGAGGGGCTCAGAGCAGTGGGACAGTAGCTTGTTTTCTTGAACAGCATCAAGTCCAAATAATCTTTCCTTCTCTCTTTCTCTCTCTCCTTCCCCCCTTCCCCCAATGTGCCTCTCCCCTCTCCACGGGAGCATGCCTTGGGGAGCCAGCACCCTCACCCACAGCTATAATACATTATAGTAGGCCATCTCCTTCATGGCCTGCTCAGTCAGTGCATTATCATCAGTGCTGTTCTCCACCCCAGTATAGTCATAGGAGTTCTCTTCGTAGTCTTCCATCTCCTGTGGACCGTCTAGCTCCGCATGGTCTGTACCCGTCAGCTCCATCATGGGATCTAGAAAAGATCGGTCAAATGCAGTCACCCCGGCAGGCTTAGACAATGAACTAGCTGCAAAGGAGAAAGGATGCCCCCCAGGAACAGGAAACAGAGGGATTTAAACACGTTTATTTTTAAAGTTCTGAGACATTATTCCGGTGACTATTTGCAGAGAAGACAGAACAGACAACTTCTTTAATTCTGTGGGGCCTGTCAACAACTACTGCCAATCCAGGACGAGTCCACCTGTCTTCTGGACGGCCCAGATACTTCAGGCGGCCAGAAGGAGGCTCTCTTCTGAGGCATCCCAAGGTTCTGAGAGCCTTGACTTGTTCTCATGTGCTGCTCTAGCCACCAGGTGTCTCCTGAAGGAGCTCAGAAAGTCAGCTGCACCTCTTAAGAGTCGATGGGATTCCGCACACCCAGCTGCCCAATACGACAGGCTGGATGGCCTTGGCTTCCCAAGGCTGGGTCTGCAGTCAGTGCTGCTGACCCCACGGTCATCTGTGACCCAGCCTCCCTCCCATTTTCCTCCTCCAAGTGGAGTCTGTCACCAAATCCTTTGAAATGTCTACCTTCCCCTGTCCCTCTTCCATTTCCATGACCACCACAATGGAATCCAGGTTCTCATTACCTCACAAGGGGATTGTGGCGTAGGCCTTCTAATCACCCTCCCTCCATTCACCATCTTCTTCCTTCTCTGATTCTGTACCTCACTCCTCTGCCGGACGAATGACCTGAAAACCCTGGCTGATGCTCCAAAGACTTCAACAGTTCTTCCCATGTGGCACACCTGACCTCCTCTGCTTGGCTTTCAGACTCCAATCTGGCTCCAACCCAAGTGATCCAGCCTCACAAATGGGCTAATTGCTAATTGCATCTGGGAAAGGGCACAGCCCTTGCAACAATTCCATGTTGTCCTCAGATGCAAAAATCCATCATTTTAACACCATTATTCTTCCAGGGATTCATAGATCCCTGGCAGTTCAAATCCGGCTCTGGATACTTAACTAGCTGTGTGATCCTGGTCATGTCACTTAACCTCTGTCTGCCTCAGTTTCCTCAACTATAAAATGGGGATCTCTTGCAGGGTTGTTGGGAGGATCAAATGAAATAATATTTTTAAAGCACTGAGCACAGTGCCTGGCACATAGTAGGTACTAATACAAATGCTTTTTCCCTCTCCACCTTTATCTAATCCAACCTTTTATTTTGCAAAAGGAGGTGTGGCAAGACTTGCCTAAGGTAACACAAGTAGTGAGTTAGGATTTGAACCCAGGTCCTGATTTCAAATTCAGTGCTCTTTTCACTGCTCTACATGTTGTAAGGTTACAAATCATGGAACCCACAACAGCCAAAGAATTGGAATTATCAGGGACTCAAAGAGCAATGGAGAGAAATATGGGGCATGAGTGAACTGCAATGTGTTGTCATAGATGGAGAGCCCTGAACGTCTCATCAGTCCCCGCTCTAGTCAGACAAGTTTCTCTGTAAGCATGCCATACTCATTCCCACCACTGGGCTTCTGTTCACTTTCCTCCTCCTCCACCTGGGATGCCTTCTCCTGATCTACATTTTACTTGTCCTTCAGGTCCCACTAAGTACCATCTTTTTCAGGAAGCCTTCCCTGATTACTTTGACTCTCAGCGATCTCCTCATTTTCTAAACTCCTATGAAAATTAGAGGCTCTCCCAAAACGATTTTGCACCAAAATATACCGTCTTGGATGATTTGCCATTGTCTGAAGTCTTTCAGTCTTATGACTGTAATGAAATTTAAAGCAATTTCAAGGCATTTCTTTCATATTCTCAATAGGGCCCAGCACAGTTCTAGGCATATAAAAGCCCATAATAAGTACTTGTGGATTTACAGACAGGCATTAGTACTGAGGGCACAAAGATACAAACAATGCTTTTCTCTCCATCCCAGCCTGCCTAGCTGGTTAGGAATTTCTGCTCAATACCTCTCTTTAGAACCTTGGAACCCAAAGCTTAACTAAAGATTTGGATTTCACTTCCCTGGATCACGGATACTTGGTGTGTCCCTCCAGGGTGGTCCCTTTTCTTTCTCTACAAAGGGATGTGGTCTTGTTCCTAAGCCTGAAATAATAACTGCTGACACTTATATAGTGCTTTATGATTTACAAAGCTGTTTGCACATATTATCCTAGGTGATCCTTTTGATCTCCATTTTTTAGATGAGGAAACAGACTTGGAGGGTTAAGTGACTCACCCATGGTCATGTAGCTAGTAAAAGGCCAAGCTAGGCTTATCACCCCCCATCCAATGCCCTTTTCCATCACACCATAGCTGCTCATTTCCACTGAACTATCCTATTCTACCACCACCAATACAGGGCAGCTGTTTGCTAAATCTAAATTAGCATGGCCTGGATAAGCCTGCCAACATCAGCGACCTTACAGAAAGGTTTCTAGGGGTTGCTGTAGAAGAGACAGCAGTCTTCCCACTGTCTCTTCCCTGCCCTCACTGGGATGAGAGTCAGACAAGTGCCAGACTTGGGTCTGTTCTCTTGCCCCAGCCTTCCCCCCATATGGTGCCCAGTCCTCCACACCTACCTTGGCTATCCAGGCCAATGTCCATGACCCCATGTTTGACCTTCATGTGCCTACTGAGGTTGCCCTTCAAGTTGAACTTGCTGGAGCAGTAGGGACACTTGAAGGGCTTGCTGCCGGCATGTAGATGCATGTGGCCCAGAAGGTTATACATACGATTGAAGGATTTCCCACAGACCTGTAGGGAAATGACATCCTTAAACTCTGGGAGTGGCCCTTGCTTCTCTCCCAAACAGGAGCCAGGGTGGGACTTCCGGCCCAAGGCCACATGGCCAGAAACAAAATCGGGTTGTCTGTCAGATTTATTTCGTTCATTTTTTGTTTTTCCTTTCCCCAGTGACACCACAGAGCCATTCCACTCTCATCCTCACATGGCTGCTGCCAGAAAAAGGAACTGAGAAGCAAAATCACAAACTCAATCTGCTGATGCCCCTTCAAACATCTCACCACTTCTCCCTCCACTGCCTCCCCACTAGCCATTCCAAGCTGAAGGACTGGTCTTTCACTCTATAGCAGGGTTTAACGTTTTTGTGTGTGTCCTGGAACCCACTGGCAGTCCAGTGAAGTCTATGGACCCCTTCTCAGAAAAATGGTTTCAAATGCACGAAATAAAAACACACAGGAATACCATGGAAACCACTTACATTGCAATTAAGGTGTAATATTTTTTTCCCATCCAAATTCATTGACTCCCACCTCCCCCATCCCCACCCTGACCAATTCTTCCATGGGCCCTTCCAAGGGATACCCGGACCACCAATTAAGAGCCCCTGCTCTATGGCCATCTACTGTCCATTTTTGTCCAATTACCACAGTGGTTCCATTACTATAGATGTAGAAATTCCTTCCTGACACTCCTACCCTACCCTAGAGCCAAAGACTTTTGGCTGACCAATGGCTCTTACATCCAACCTCACCCCCAAAAGCCAGAGCTAAGGGAAGGCTGGCCTGCCCAGGCCCCACTCTCAGTGCCGACTTGGCTTTCTGCCAAAGTGACAGTCCCACACTTCTGAGAGGTCTTATCCTTCTGTGAGGGTGCACATCCTTTGGGGTGCTCAGGGGTGATACTAATGGTACCTTGCATTTGAAGGGCTTCACAGGGGAATGCACAATCATGTGGGTCTTGAGGGTCTGCTTCTGAACAAAGGTCTTAAAGCAGATGTGGCACTGGTATGGCCGGACGCTGGTGTGGATGAGCATGTGCCGCTTCATGTTGGCTTGCAGGGTGAATTCTCGGCCACATACCTCACACTTGAACTCTTTTACTCCCTGAAAGGATCAAATCCACAACAGGGACATGAGTGAACTCTCCTTATGAGGAGCACAAATGAACATGGCTGCAGCCAGGGGGGACGAGAGCCTTTTTCGGGATAAAATACACCTCCTTCAACATAGGGTCGTAGGTCCACAGAAGGTTACAGGTGGATGAGTATTGAGAGGTCAGTTTGTCTGGCCCCCTCATCTCACAGAGGAGCCTAAGGGACTGACTAGTGGGGTAAAGTCAAAGGGACCCCTACCATCTTGCCCAGTGGGACAAGCTTTGCCATGAAGGCTACTAGGAAGATGCCACCCTAAAAGTGTATGGTGCCTTCCCAGAACCATCAGATCCTAGAGTCCTCATCTGGGTCCCTTTTAACATCACCCAAATTGGCTTGTGCTTCTCTGCCTGCGTATACAGGGGCCTACGGGTTTACCTGAAGAGAGGAACGGATCCTGAGTTACGTGGTGATGTCTAAAGATACGTGTGCCTATGTCTCTACTGCTCTTTTTGTGTCTATTTATCTGTCCTGTATTCACAGATTTAAAATGGAAACTTCCTGAGGGCAGAGATCACGTCTTTGCCATCTGCACATCATCCACAGGCCTTAATGCCATATGCCAGAAAGAGTACAAGCTGAATAAATATTTGTTGATGAAGATCATAGTAAACAAGTTTAATTGTTTACTACTTGCTGAGCACCAAAATATGCTGGATCCACAAGAGAACACACAGTATTGGTTAAGATAGAGGTCACGCTCTTCACTCAAATACTGGCTGCGTGAAAGCCACATCAATACCTGTATACGTCATTTTAGGAGTGCAGCCTATATTCAGAACAATAGGGTACAGGATTCTTACTCCAGGGGCACTTCAGTGCTCCCCTCAAAACTACTGGGCACTGACTTTGTATATACTTGGTATTTGTTTTATCTGTGTATGTGTCATCTCCCCCCAAGACAGCAATCTGTGACAGCAGGGACAGTTTTGTTTTGGTCTTTGTATCTCTGGTGCCTGGTACATACTAGGTGCCTAATAACAGCTTGTTGAACTGAATTGTAGCCCTTTTTTGGCACTTCATCATATTCTGTCTCCTACTATATACAGCTGTTCCATGTGTTTATAGCTTCTCTCCGTGACTATCCTGGAAACTCTTCTAAAAAGACCACTGCGCCCCAACAATGCCTTGTGCGCCGCAAGACTCCATAAATCTTTGTCAAATAAATGATGAATAGGTACCAGATGGTTCTTGCCTCCAGGAGTTTGTAATAGAAGAGTGATTTTGTGTGTGTGTGCGTGTATGCATAGATACACAGGTTTATGCACATATGTATACATGTACATATATACACATGTATGTTTCTATATACACACATAGAATATGGACACAGTATAACTATATAAATATAAAGTTATTGCTCTTTAAGGGGAATTTGCAACTTTAGCTTTTGCCTTAGTGAGTGAGATTTGGGGTTGTCACTATGGGACAAAGCAATTGCCTCAGCTGGGATAGGTGGATCTAAATGGTCCTCTTTGCCCCTTCTGGGAAGAAGAATCATGACAGCTGACGTCTATATAGTGAACTGATAAACCTTAGCAAGCACGTGAGATCTCAAGGGACCCACACAACCACCCTGGGAGCTAGGTACTAGGGGTACTACTTCCCTCAGCTGAAAAAGAGGAGGCTCGGAGAATTAAGCAACCTTCCTGCGGTCACATGGCTCATAACCGTTAGACACTCTATATGAAGAGACACAAACCCAGGTCTCTCCCTACAACAGGTTCAATTGGTGCCCTTCCCATAAGGCTCTCTTCATGGGGTAATACACACTGGAAAGGCAGAGGACCAAGAATGTGGAAATGAAAGTATGCTGCTGAGAGCAGGGAGGCCAGAGCGGGTGAGAGAAAGGCAAATTAGGAGGGCAGGGAGGCAAGACCCCCCCGTATTGGGGGTGGGGGGGGAGGAGAGGAGCTGATGAGCCCCATTACCTTGTGGGTGAGCGAGTGCTGTTTGAGGTGATGGATCTGGCTGAACTCCATGCCGCACTCGGTGCAGACGAAGGGCCGCACGTTCTGATGCTTCAGCATGTGGTTCTGCAGCTGGCTCCGGTAGTGGAAGGACTTGTTGCACTCCAGGCACTGGTAGAGGGTGGGGCCCTGGTGGGTGGACAGGTGCCGCTTGAGTTGGGTCAGGGTGGAGAAGTCCAGGCCACACTCGACGCACACGTGGCAGCGGCCGTTCTCGTGCTTGACCTCATGGGCCTTGAGCTCGCTGGGGTAGGCAAAGCCCCGGCCGCAGAAGTGACAGCTGTAGGGCTTGATGTCAGTGTGCAGCAGCATGTGCCGCTTGAGGTGGCTGGTCTGCGTGAAGGCCTTGTGGCACACCTCGCACTTGTGGGGCCGGGTGCCCTGGTGGGTCAGCAGGTGGGTCTGCAGGTGGCTGGGCTGCTTGAAGAGCTTGCTGCAGTGTGGGCATGAGTGGGGCTTGATGCCATTGTGGCCTAGGATGTGGGTCACCAGGTTGTACTTGGAGGTGTAGGACTTCTCGCACATGCGGCACTGCCAGCGCTTTTGCCGGTCGCCCGCCTCTACCAGGTAGGAGTCGTCGATCTGGACATTGATATCCAGCCGGTCCAGCTGGGCCTTCTTGTGGTGGTCTGCGGTAGAGCCAGCGGGGTCTGCCTCGAACTCCCCGGGGTCCTGCCATACAAAGCCCTGGTCATTCTTCACGGGCTCCGGTGACTCGGGAGCAGGCGCCTCGGCATCACTCAACGAGGTCACGTGGGGCTCAAATCCACACTCCGGATGCATGGCTTCAGACCCAGCCCGGGTCAGCACCATGTTAGGTTCAGTGTAGCCATCTGGAGTGGAATCTGGAAAATGGGCGTTATACGCTGCCCCATCCAGCTCTTGCCGGGGAGCCCGCTGCAGGTGCCGGGAATGCCGGGACTTTCGGCCGAAGGCGCTGAGGTCGATCATCTTGACCGAGCTGCTCTGTACCATGCCCTCGCAGCTGGCCTCTTCTGGGGGTTCTACCAGGGCCTCCTGCCTCTCATCAGCTGGCACAGACACTTCATACACGTCTTCCTCCTCCTCCTCGTCATCCATCTTCTCAAACTTGACTTTGGGCACCAGTCTCACTGGGGGACGTTTCTTTCTCCGGGTGTGTTTCTCAAACGCTGCCTCGACCTCTAGCACCTCTTCCTCTGGGGGCTCTCCCGGCACTCCCCCTGCACACTCTAGCTGGTAGTCATTGTCCGGGGGCTCTGGTTCCACAGCGGCCGTGTCAGAGAGCTCATGTCCCAGCATCGGGTAGAAGGCCTCAGGGCTTATGGTAGCACCAAAGAGCTCATTCTCTGAGACTAGGCCCAACACTGCTGCCTGGGCCAAGGAGAGCACCACCACCGCCTCTGTCTGCGTCCCTGAGTCGATGAAGCGCTCCATCACTCAGCATCCGGCTAGGTTTTCATTGCTGTGGGGAAGAGGAAGAAGTCTGTTAGTCACTCTGTATGTGTATCTAGACCAGTCTACACATCACACATGCTCAACCAGCATCACCATCACCGAGAGTTAGTGCCTGAAATCAAGATCAGAGCAGGGCAGGGTTGATGTGGGCCGAGTACAGACACCATCTGGCCAAGACTTCTTTCTCTGTGACTGTCACTAGAAACTTCTATGACAGGGCAGACAGAATCTACTAATAATAAAGAACATGCACACACAAAGTCCTCTTTCTACCTAATTATCTTATTCCTCTGCGTGACCATGGGCAGTCAGTTACAACCTCAATTTCCACATCTGTAAAATAAGGGAGGTGGAAGAGATGGTCTTAAAATACTGAGCGTCTATGATTCCTCAGGCTCGTTAGAGGCCCTCAAACCTGTGATTTTATCCGTGTCCAGTGAAGGAGCTGCCTTTATCCCTAGGGAGATCAGTAATGCAGTTTGAGAGAGTTGCCTGGCATACTGGGAGGTTAAGTGACTTGCCCACATAGAGTCACATAGCTCATATGTCAGAAGTAGGATTGGAACCCAGGTCTTCCAGCCTCAGAAGTCAGTTCTCTAACCACCACCTTTCAGTAAGGTTTTATAATCCATGTAAAAAGCCTAATGATGACAAACACCTGCCCTCACACCCTGCTCCACCTGTCTTAAAGGGATAAGGTGGTGAGTGATGGAGGGGTGAAGGTGTCCAGCTTATGCTGGTGTTCATTTAATAAAAGTAAAACACAGCTTTACGTGACACTGCTTAAGGAGTGTCCTTCCCTCCACTCCAATCCCACTGCACATAAATACTGCATGTATACTCTTGAATATGTTTTTTTTTTTAATTCCTATTGTATCCAGTGGTGGGGAACCTGCGGCCTTGAGGCTACATGTGGCCTTCTAGGTCCTTGGGTGCAGCCTTCTGACCAAGTCCAAGTTTTACAGAACAGATCCTTCTACTAAGGAGATTTGTTCTGTGAAGTTTGGATTCAGCCAATGGGCCACACTTGAGGACCTAGAGGGCCACATGTGGCCTCGACGCTGTAGGTTCCCCACCCCTGAATCATCTATGAGAACTTCTAAATATGATAATAATGTAAAACTAAACAATAAAACTGAAGGTGGGGGTGGGGGGTTAAGTAACAATAAGAGCCTACATCTATATAACATTTGATATGGAAGAAACAAGCACTTATTAAGCCCCTACTATGTGCCAGGCACTGTGCTATGAGCTTTTAATAAACATCACCTCATTGGATTCTCAGAACAACCCTGGGATGGAGGTGTAATTTTTATCCCCATTTTATAGTTGAGGAAACTAAGGCAGACAAAAGTTAGTAACCAGTCCAGTGGTCACAGAGCTGGAAAGTGTCTGAGACCAGATTTGAACTCAGGCTTTCCTGACGTCCAGTCCAGCCTCTATCAGCTGTACCACCTCCGTGTTTGGGAGATGCATAATGTCATCTGAGCCTCACAACTCCTCTGTGAAAGAGCTAGTATGAATGTGATCATTATTGCTTTACAGATGGGGAGCCACAGGGTGCAGAGAGGTTAACACGGATCACCTGGCTTGTTAGTGACAGAGCAGGACTCAAGCCCAAGTCTTCTGATTCAGCAGTCTTTCCACTTAGCATAACTACTTGTAGCAAGCTATGCATGAGAAGGGACTGACTGCCCTGGAGCCCTGAACCGATAAAGAGAAGATAGACACATGGGACTCAAGGATCTGAGAGGATGGTGAAAAAGGAAGAGAGAAAGCAGAGGCAGAAATGGGGGAGGGAGAAGAGAGTTAGTTCTATTACAGCTGCTGCTTAAATCCAGGTGCCGACACTTCCTAGCTGGGTGACTTGGGATACGTTGCTTAAACCTGAGAGACCTCGGTCTCTTCATCTAACAGGGATAGATTATACAATCTCCAAGGGCCATTCTAAGCCCCAAACTCCACAATTCTATGGAGAGTCAAGAAAGAGACGGTCCCATTTTAGTCTGTGCTGAGAATAATGCCTGAGGAAACAAGCAGAGTGACCTGTTTTCTCAGAAGGCCAATAGAGTATTGAGGGGAGCTCTGCATGGGCAGACAGTAGAAACAAGCTAGAATGAAGAAATAAAGAAAATTGTGGGACAGGTTAGTACAGTGGGAAGGGTACTGGTTTTGGAATCCAAGGTCCTGGGTTCAAATCCCAGTTCTGCTGTTTACTACCTGTGTGACACTATACAGGTTATGGTCTCTCTGGACCTCAGTTTTTTCCTCTGTAAAATGCCAGGGTTGGACCAACTGACCTGTAAGGTCTCTTCCAACTCTAAACCTATGATCCTATGATTCTCAGCCAGCAGGACAGTTTGTCCTTAAACTTCTAAGTTGTCTACTTGCTTACACCCTGATAAATCGCTATGCCTGCAGCATTCAAGACAACTGACTCGGGAGTACATTGCTGATGATACTTCACTACTGAGATAAAGAGGAAAAAGCCACTTTTCTGAGTCCATGGCACCAGGAAGATGACCCAAAGTAGTCTTGTAGCAAGGTGGCAAACCAGTTAGTAATGGGGCTTTTTAAAAAAGTAAATAATTCTGGAGGCAGCTAGGTGGCAGAGTGATAGAGCACCAGCCCTGAAGTAAGGAGGATCCGAGTTCAAATTCAGCCTCAGACATTTACTAGCTGGGCAAATCACTTAAACCCGATTGCCTCTCCACCCCAATGAACATTTCTCAGCTGTCCTGTGATCCCTAAGGTCCACAATTAGAACTAACATGCTGAAGCCCAGACCTGGAAGGGACCTTAAAGAATAAGTTACGGTCAGGCGAGTCTCATTTCACAAAGGAAAACAATTCAGCTCCAGAGAAAGGTCCATAGAGCTTATTAGTAGTCCTCCAGAACCTAGGGCCCCGACTTCTGATTAAATGTTTTTGGTCTCCCCACCCCATCCCCTACAACATCTTGTGGCCTCTTCTAAAAGGTCCTTTTCTCCCAGAGACTCAAGCCTCAGGCTTCCATGTGATGGATAGGGACAGGCTGGATGGCCACTTGCTGGGCATGCCCTAGAGAGGATTCTTGTTCAGTTATGGGTAGGGTTACATGGCCTCAAAGGTCCCTCCCAACCGGCAGATTTATTGATTCTGACAACCAGGAATCACCAACGTCTCCCTTTCTACCACTGAGTCTGGGAACTTGGGAGTTTCAGCTCTGGGTCAGTGCCATGCTGGCATGGGGAACAGTTTATTTCTTAACAAGAGTGGCGCTTATTTAGGAAACACACATGGATTCCACTACTTCCCTCCCCCACTCCAACACTGCATAGCTTCCACTTCCTGCATTTTAGCTAAAAATAAGCAAGAAAGAAATTTAGCTTCCTTGAAACCAATGCTGGAGATTAAACAATAGAGTTTCAAACGGGTCCTCTATGAGAGACAGAGATCCAGATGGAACTAAATCTGTCATACTCCAGGGTTCATCCAGGGAAGAGTTGTATCTAAATCTGATTAGGAATCAACAGAGTGAAGAGAGAGGAAGGCACATTCACTCATTCCTATGTGGTCCTCATGTAGGCAGGTGGCAGAGTAGATAGAGCACTGGACTCGGAACAAGGAAGACCCGAGTTCAAATCCCAGCTCAGACACTTCCCAGATGTAACCGCAGCAACTCATTTTCTCTCTGAGCCTCAGTGTCCTCATGTGTAAAACAGGATAATAATAAGTATCTACACCTCTCAGGTTTGTTATGTGGATCAAATCAGATGATTCACATAGACTTTAAAGCAGCTATTCACGTGTTTGTTGGTGAGGAAGTGTCTATAAAGCATTTTGCAAATCTTAAAACAACCCAACAGCTATTACTATTATTGTTATGCTTATTTTCCTCTGTCATACAATTGTTTTTTCTCTTCAGCCTGAAGCTTTCTCTGAGAGTAATCCACATCTCTTACGAGGGCCAAGAAATACCAGAAATCAAGGGCAAGGTTTCAGAGAGAACTCAGGCAGTGTTCTCATAGTTTAGTCACTTTTTTTCAGTCGTGTCTGACTCTTCATGACCCCTTTCGGGGTTTTCTTGGCAAAGATACTAAAGTGGTTTGCCATTTCCTTCTCCAGCTCATTTTATGGATGAGGAAACTGAGGCAAACAGGGCAAAGTGACTCGCCCAGGATCATACAGCTGATAAGTGTCTGAGGCCAGATTTTAACTCAGGAAGATGAGTTTTCCTGACTCCAGGCCTGGGGCTATCCATTGCACCACCCAGCTATCTTTTACTGTTCTCATGGAGTAACTGACCAGCTAACAAGTCAGTCAGTAGAGAGTTCTTAGAGTCACCCTCCTTTTAGAGAACTAAGAAGGCTCTACCAACTAACTTGTTGAATCAACATACAGAGCTAGAGAAAGTGAGAGCTGAAAGAATCTTTATTTGGACACCAACCACAGGCAAAGCAGTGGGCTGGATACTATGAAGGGACCCAGAGATGTAAAAGGCACAACCCCTTAACCTACAATCTAGCTGAGGAGCATTTGTACATTTGGATGTATGTAAATAATGATAATAAAGGAAGACACCAGGGATAGGGTGGATGACCTAGGAGTCAGAATGATCTGGTTCCATCTCACTGGGTTCCAAGTTACTTATCCTCTCAGTCAGTTTTCAGGCAGCTCTCTAAGACTAGATACCGCAGAGCAACTACCAATCTGCCCTGGCAGAGAACACATTTCCTACTGGGAATTCCCAAGATAAATGAAATCACAAGTCTGATGGGGGAGGGGGGAGCCAACTAGTCTTTCACAACCTCTTTGGGAGAAGCCAGCTTTATGATGATAAAACTACCTCACCAAGGGTACATGTGTGTCTCCTATGCTGTTTTTAGGTTTAAGCAAATACCACACGGAATTTTCTAGACTTCCTCAGACAAAGTCAGGGTCAGCTAAGTAGAGAAGCTGGACAGCCGCTGCAGCTTCCTGTCCTCTCAGCAACTTCCTGAAGCTTTTCCTCCCATAGGGACCTCTGAGGAATAGATGCTTAGAAAGGAAAAGCCAGAAAGTCAGAGAGAGGACGTGATGGGACTGGAGAGACAACTATACTTTCAAAAGCAAAAGTAAGCAAGTCTCAGTGAACTGTGGGATGTGTGTGTTGGGGGGCAAGGAGGAGCTGGTAAGAGACATAGCACTACAATGGTCCCTACAGAAAGAAAAGTTGTTTTCGTGTTGGGACCAAGAACTAGAAAGCATATAGGAAGTTTAAAAGGACCCATTTTTCCACTTGGGAGTAGGAATCCCTACTTCCACTTACCACTGATACATGGGGTCCTTTTATAGCAGTTGTAATCCTTTCAAGGAAAGTCAGTTTATCTTTTGGCCAGTCAACATAGAAGGAGGGATGGAGAGAAGGAAAAAAGAAAGGAAATCATAAATAGATCAGGGCACACTTTTGCATCACACGAAGGATGCACAACCCTCTGCTAGGAGTGACTTAAACTGTGGGTCTCAATCTCATACCACAGTTTAGGAAGTGCTGAAGGGGTCGAGAATGGAAAAAGCTTAAGACCTAAATTAGAGAATAAGTTGCATGCAGTGAAACAACAGTGCTCAGAGGGGACGAAGGGATAATTCCCACCCACCTGGGCAAGTAAAGCAGCAACACATAAGAAATCGCAAGGACTGTGTAGAGTCTGAAAGCTTGGTTTGGGGAGCCCAGAACATAACAGCCTTTCTGTTTTTTTTAAAATCCATAGGAGAAACAAGCCTCTCTGTTCCCTAATAAAATAGAGAACTAGGGGCACAAATGGAAGGTGGAAAAAAATAAAGGGTCAGCTGAAAGAGAGACAGTGCCAACACATTCATTTCCTCAGAGAATCCACAGCCCTCAAGTAGTTGGCAGTTAAGGGCGGAAACAGCTAGCACATCACCTTGACACAGCAGGCACTCGAATGTTTGTTGAATGAATGAACAGGAGAGAATGAAAATTGGGATTTTTCATTTACCTTTGTCTAGGATCTCACAGTGATGTTGTGAACTCCATTCATTTCCCTGCTTGGCACATACAAGGCCCCTAGATGTCAATGAGTACAGAACACAGTAAAGGAATAAGGAGAAGGAAATGAAGGTAGCCAGGGCTGTCTGGGCTGTGCCTCTTCCTCTTTCTGTACCCTGATCTATTTATGGTTTCTTCTCTTTCTTTCTTCCATCTTCTCTCCCTTCCTCCATCTCTCCCTCCATGGTGAGAAGGAGAATTCTACTGTGATGCCCAACCACCTGTATCTTTAAGCTTGAAGTCTCTCTCTTCCCCCACCCAAGCCATCTTTATGTGGAACTTGTGCCTTCTGGTCTGAGGATTCATTTCCCCTGCCCAACCAATCTATAGTGCTTTCCAGAACGAAGCAGCTTCAATCTAACCACTTCTACTTAATGCTCCGAATTCAACACCAAGAGGATCAGAAATCTCCTTTTACTCTATTATGTCAAAGAGAAAATGGAATTCAGAATGCTAGTGACCTAGAGAACCTCAGACCAGGACTAGAGCAATAGTTACACAGGAGGCATGAATCCACCATGATAATTCAGCTAGTGCTCTTCCCCAAAATGAACCTCTGACTGGAGCTGTGTTTTCTACATCCTCATTCCTCCATTTTTGATAGAAAGTAAATCTTAAGACAGTGAAATGCAGTAGCTGCCTGATTACAGTTTAGAGACTTATGCTGAAGGCGGGGAGGAAAAGAGAGCAATGCAGGGAGGAGAAAGCCATACAAAAACTGAGAAGGAATGAAGAGAGAGGAGGGGGAGAAGGGGAGACAGAAAGGAAGGAAGGGAGGGAGGGAGGGAGGGGGGGGGAGAGGGAGAGAGAGAGAGAGAGAGAGAGACAGACTGTGGAGGCAGAGAAACAAAGGAAGAGGAGAGGGGGAGGGGAAGCAGAGGAGGAGAATAAAATGGAGAGGGGGGATGGGGAGAGGAATGGGGGAGGTGGTGGAAGGGACAGGGAGGCACAGTGGAGTGGGAGCTTTGAAAGAAATTTGTTCCTGTGATAAAACACTCTATGCACTGTTGCCACTTTTTTTCTTCAAATTTTAAGGTTTGGGGTTTTACAGAATAGAAGACAGAGATGTAGCAACTAGACCTTGGCAAGGTTCACCCCCTTCTCACATGTGCTGCTAAATGGCCCTGTGAGACAGGCCCAGAGGAACCCGTCTTATGGTCTCTTTGAAGGTGTCACCCATTCATTTGTCTCAGTCCCCGAATCCTAGAAAGTGTAAGATGAGAGCAGGTGACTCTCCATCAAACTAAGGTTTCTACTTGGCTCCAGGTATCAGCCATCAAAAAAATTACTAATACCAGGAAAGTCAGCAGACTTGTAACAGAAGAACTAGTCTGAGGAAAGATGAAGGAGCTAGGGGATAGGGGAATAGGGTTGGGGCAGAGCCACAAAGCAAAGAGCTGAGACCACAAGGAGGGTGAACTCATTTCTTTCAACTACTTTGCTTTCCCCATGTTCTTCCTAGTGCCTCTAGGACCATCCCTATTTTAGACCAATTACTCCAATTCCCTATTGGCCTTACCATATGTCTGTTCAAGGAGGCTCACACTTTCTCTCTGGTTCCTATTAGTTTTTACCAGTCAGAGCTGTCTCATAGCACTGGCTTCATTTGCTATGTGTGGGATGGCCTCTATTCTCTTAGTAAAAACCATCAGGTTAGGAGAAACTGATATGTCAGGGATGAAAATGTAGGCAGCATTTAGGTTTACTCTGGACTCATGCTAGTCCCTAACTCATCAGCCATACCACAATAAGCCAATGGCTCTATGTGGGTATGCCCTCCAAACGTATATATGATATGACAGCCTCTTTTTGTTTCCCTAGCATTTAGTACAGTGCCTGGCACACAGTAGAGGTTTAATAAATGTTTACTGAATGACTAGGCCACACTACCTCTTTCCTTTGACCTCTGTCCCACTTCCATTTTACTTCTTCCCACCACCCCAGTGAGGCACCTTTAGAATCATAAGGGAGGGCTCTTTTTAACCCAAGGCAGTTTAGGGTCTTGAGATTCCTCATACAACATGCCAGAGGCCACAACATTTCAGGCATCAAGACTCTATGACAAGAGGTACCAATGCGGATGGACCATAAGACTGATTGTGAGACAGCTATTCACCCAGCTGGGGAGGCAGCGTGTCGGAGGCAACATGGATCTAATCCTGGAGGGAGAAGAGGGGAAGAAAGCAGCATTTACAGAACATTTACCACCCTAGAATGACATCCCACCCACTGTTGCATGAGGAAGATTTGTGGATCGTCATTCAGGCTGTTGAATAAACATGGAATCTGTGTCACATCCCTGTTACAGAGGCTAAGAAAGCAAGCAGCTGCCTGAATCCAGTGACACCAACAGTTCTGAGGCACACACCCAGAGACAAGCTGGACTAGAAGGCAGGAGACCTTGGGTCAAGTTTTACCCCACACCACCCATGGGACTCAGGACAGAGAGGTCATCACCTCTCTGAGTCTCAATTGCTTCTATCTAGAAAATGAGGAAGTTGGAATGAATCAATCACCTCTAAATCAATCATCAACCTTACAAAAACACAAAAGATCTCTAAGGTGCCTTTCCAATTCTGACATTCTGTAATTTCATATGTTAAAAGGGAAAGAAAAATTGGCTCTTCTCCTCTTTGACCTCTGGCATATCTAGCTTTCATCATCATTATTCTACTAAAACTCTTCTCTCAATTCAGAGCCCTCCCAAATCCAATGGCCTCCCAGTTCTCTGCCCCCTTTGCTTCTCTCCTGCATGACACTGCTGACTTCCTCCTGGATAGTCTCTCTCTCTTTCCCCCTCTCTGGTTTCTAGGATCCCACACTCTTCTAGAGGATGGAGTGAATGGTGGTGCCACTGTTAGAAAAAGGAATACGTTTTAGTAGAAAGATAATAAGCTCCGTTTGGGGCATTTTGAGTTCAAAGTGTTAAGGAGACATCCAGGCCAAGGTTGTTCCCTATAGGTATCTAGAGATACAAAGTTTGGAGTTTAAAAGAAAGATGAGGGCTACTAGTTCTTACTGGCAAGTCATTTGTATACAAGCGATATGGGACAGTACTTAGATGAGAGCTGCCATTATTATCTCATTCTTCTTGTCTTTGATATCATTATTATCACTATGGTCCTTGATGTAAGAAGGAGGAAGGGAAGGGGGTGGGGGAAATCTGATAGGCCTGAATAGGTCAAATCTAATCAGATGACTCGTAAATGAGGATAAATGTACGTTGAGTTTCAAAAAGTCAACTTCCAGCACAGGATGGGAGACAGCAGTGAGATAATAGTTCAGGTTAAAGAGATCTGAGGCTAAAAAAATAGAGCCAGCATGGCGTAGTGAATAGAACTCTGGCCCTGGAATCAGGAAGACCTGGGTTCAAATCTATTCGGAGACAATAGCTGTGTAACTCATCACTTAAAAACCTGTGCCCCACTTTCCTCATAATTGTAAAATATAAAATGAGAGGGTCAGCCTCAAAGCCTCTCTAAGGTTTCATTCTGTTCTCAATCTATGACTCTGAAATATGGCTTAGAGTCCATGAGGTTGTGGGAATAAAAGATCTTATGCTCACATCCCTAGCTCCTTTCATAAATGTGGGGTCCCTATTCCCCTGCAAAGGCTGAGACTATGAAGCAGCTGTGTGGGGCCTTCTTTAGGTGATTGACTGTAAGCTCTTTGAGGAAAGGGATTATGTCTTATTTATCTTTGTACCTCCCTGGGTCTTGCTTGTAAGGGAAGGAGAAATAAAGACCCAGGCATATGTAAAATTTATGGATTTCAGAATATATACCCCAGCATATAAATTCTTCTAGTGCTCTTACCTTAGATTAGAAGGGAAACTCTTCTTATCCCCAGTGAGAAAAAGGAAGTGAAACCCCAGTCTGTTGTGAAAAACTCATGGCTCTTTGGCACATTTTCACTTCTGCCTTCTCACTGGGGTTTCTTTACAAAGGAGACATGCAAGAGAGCCTGTGCTGTGGTGATCCAGGAAGCCCACCTAGCAGCTTTCCAGGGTGAGAAGGGGAAGTATGCATTTCTCTTCCTTTCAGGATTCTCTCTTTGTTTTAACTTCTCCTTTTTCCCAGCAGATACACAAAGAACATTCTGTTTCTGGAGACTGACAACAATAGCCCTGCCTCCTTGGAGGAGTACTTTGGTCCCAGGTGGATGGATCAGTCAGTTCTGGCCAAATTGTAGAAAATTTAGAACTAGAAAAGACCTTAGCAATCCTCAAATCATGGGATTATAGACAGACATAGAACTGGCAGGGCCCTTGGAGGTCGACTGCAATCACTTCATTTAACAGGTGAGGAGGCCAGGCAAAACGACTTAGTCCAGGCAGCACAGGCAATAAGGGGCCGAGCTGGGACTGCTTCCCTCAGTTGAGTAGTAAGCAAACTGAAGCCCCAGTTGACTTGCCTATGGTTACACAGCTAGATGGTGACAGAGTCAAAACTCAAACTTGGGTACCCTAGTCAAGTGCACTTCTTTTTAAAAACATTTTTTCAAGTTCTATGGAAAGCTTTTGTTTTTAAATCACATTCATTTCAGAAAGACACCTCTTCCTCCCCACCTAGGAACTTCCCTTACAATGGATATTTTAAACAAACAAACAAAAAACCAGTTCAGCAAAACCAACACATCTACTGTGTCTGACGGCACATAGAGCATTCCATACCCACAGTCTCTCATCTCTTCAATGAAAGGAGAGAGGTGTGATTTCTCATCGCTTCTTCAGGGACACACTTGGTCATTATATCAAGGGTTCTTTCCAGAACACCTTGCTGGTGGGCAAAGGACAACTGGATATTCCACCCTATCATGGTAGTGGCAGGATGCCTAGGATTTTCTCCTACAATGGAGGAGGGCAGGCTGAGAGCAGGTAGGTGAAAGGCTGGGATCTCCCGGTGCTCCCCCCCTCTTCAGACCCATTAGACAGCTGGTGGTGCCATCCTGGGGCTGTTTTAGGAGGCAGTCTGGCTGCCAGACTCCACTCTCCCCTCCCACCAAAAAAAAAAAGTGTACAGACGGCTTGTTCTTTGGACCTGAGGTTACCTCTTCTTCGTGCTATTTCTGCTTTCTGACTCCCAGCTTTTCCCACCCCTGTGATGAAAGAAAAGAAAAGCAGCAGACTAGCTCTCCACTACAACCCTATTATTGGGTGAAAAACCAAACTAACTAAAGTCCAGGACAATCATGGGACTAGGGGTGGCTATAGCTTAGGAGCTGGTGGTTCAGAATCACATCCTGAGCCTGCAAACAAACCAACCTGCACAGAGAGGCTAAGGCTCTCCAATTGACTTTACCTTCACCCAGGAACATCTGTTGCCATCTCACATAGCCAACTGATTAGCAGTCCTGGGGAGTTAATGTAGCACCTGTATGCAAATGATTGGTTCTTGTCTAATCTGATCAGAAGGCAATTTAAAAAGGAGGCTCCTTTCCCCCTCTCTTTCCTACCTGAAATAAATGGGCTATGCTTCACTAGGAATCCTGCTCTCCAGCAGGGCTCTATGCTATATTTTAACACTGTACCTTCGCAGCGTAAATGTCAGAACCACCGAATGTTAAAGTTGGAAGGGGCCTCAGCAATAGAGTACAACCCCATCATTTTACTGATAGAGAAACTGAGATCCTCCCCCCTCCAAAAAAAAAAGTGAATTATACAAGACCACATGGCTAGGGAATGGAAGAGCTAGGACTCCAACCCAGATTTTCTAACTCACATCCTCCTCCTTACATAAAAAGAAATGGAATCACTGAAAGGGGAAGTGAACCTCACACAGTTTTTCAGTGAGAGGGGCGGAACCCCGTGCTCCTCAACCTCCTGGTCTCCTAAACACTCTGGGCTTAAAGACCCCACAATAACTGCCCCCAAACTGCCCCTGGGTGGCACTGCTCCAGGGACATCCCACGGCCCACCCTTGGTTATAAGAACCCTATTTTCTCAGTCTGCACAATATGGGTGCCACTTCTTTGCTGACTCAAAGATAACTTTTATTCCACACTTCCTTCACAGATGAGTCTCAGGTTTAGTGCTATAGCATAAATCACTTACTCTTCAGGAAGCTCTCTCCCCTACTTCCTCTTTAGCAACAATAAGATAATTGTCAGTGTTTCCTGATTTTCTCCCTGATGGGCCCTTCCTGATCCCCTCCCCTCCTCCCCACAAGGCTGGATGGACTACGATCACGCCTAGATTCTTGGGCCAGTTAAGCTCATACTGTTTCCTTTGGGCCACTAATGCCTCCTCAGCTATCCAAGAGGCCAACAAATCTTTTTCCTCTATCTCTTTACACTAAAGTCTCAGGTGGGCCTCCCTTGGTGCTGGAAACCGGCAGGCAATGGTCCTTGGTCCCTGGTTTCCTGCTCCCCAATTCTACTGGGAGTGTGAATTTCTCTAGCATTGTTTCTTCCTCTCCTGGGGAACTTGGGTCTGGCTTTCATTTCCTCTTCCTTGTTCTCTTCTGGTACAAAATGTTTCTGAGAAGGATCCTTTCCTGCTCTTAAAGCAATGGGCCTGCTTCTGTAGTCTACACTGTCTCCCATTCACCAGCTATGACATGAAAACTAGGACTTCAGTAAAACCTTCATAACATGAAACAGCTGATGGTCTCCGTCAGCTCACACAGGGCAGTCACAAAAGACACTGGGGGGGGGGGTTGTGATGAAATCATGAGCTACCACCCAAATGGCACATCCAAAACACTCTAGAGGAAAACATTAACTTATCCAAGTGCTCCTAAGGCTCCAAGAGTTCTTTACCAATAAAGGTTAGAGGTGATCACAAAAGATGAAAGAGATAATTTTGCTCACATGAAACTGAAAAGCTTTTGCACTAATAATAATATGAATAGGATAAGAAGAGAACCTGTCAAGTGGGGGAAAATCTTTGTCACCATTTCTGATAATCTGATATATAAGATACATAAGGAACAAACAAATGTATAAGACTAAGAGCTATTCCCCCAATGGATCAGGGGTCTGAGAATATTCTTGAAAGAACTGCAAATAGTTAACAACCATAGGAAACACTGCTCCAAATCATTAATAAGATAACTGCAAACCAAAACAACTTAGAGGTTTCATCTTCCTCCCAAGCAACCTGAATGGGTTGAGAAAAGATGAATATAACGGAATACTGCTACATTGTAAGAAATGATAAATATGAAGAAAGAAGACACACATAGGACCACTTAAGGGGCTAGATCCAAAAAGAAATTAAGGAAAATCAGGAAAACAGAACACACAAGAATATAAATGGAAAGAACAAAACAAATGATACCGAACCCTCTGTAACGATAATGACCAAGTTTGATCCCAAAGAAGAAATGACAAAACACACTCTTTGCAGAGGTAGAGGGACAATGGCTGGGGAACACTGATTGTCAGCCTTATTTGATGGGTTGGTTAGTTTTGCTGAACTGCTTTTTTCTCCCCCTTTGTCTTTCTTGTTCTTATACAGTGGATGGTTTTCTGGGCAGGGGAGTGAGAGGAAGGATATATTCAGAAATGAAAGTAACAAAAACAAAAGATATCAATAAAAATGTTTAAAAGGGGGGAAAATCTATATGTCATAACCTGACATCTTCAAAATTATCCTTTAACCCAAAGAAGCAAGGGGTGGAGTCCCAGATAAGCCCAATAAAGTAGGAACATATGGAAAAATACACAGAGGACCCTCGACTTTGGTTACTTCGGGCTCTTTTAAAACAAAGCCTTTCAGAGGGAAGCCACCTTGTGTTTTGTAGGAGGGCTTGTTCAAAGTCATGCCATACATACTGATTAATCACTCATTAGATCCTAATAGATGCTGGCTTTCTAAGGATACTATCTTTTCAAAATGAGTTACAGAAAGGTAAGGAGACTGAAGTTTAGGAAACCCAGCTTACACAATCTAAAGTCCAAGTTATCAGACTTAGAATTCAGGAATGCCAGATTCATAGGTTTTCAGCTGTCAGGAACCTTAGAAATGAACTAGTCCAGCCCTACCTTCTCCTTTATAGTTGAAGAACCTGGGACTCACAGAGGTTAAGTGATTTGACCAAGATCCAGACAAAGACCTGAGTTAGGATCTGAGAAAGGCTCCACACCCAGCATTCTTTCTACCTTATCCCATACAACCTACCTCTCAAGTCGTCCAGTAAAAAACCAGTGAGGATAATTTGGTTTGAGTCACAACACCCACTTGTAATTGTGTTGACATATTACCTTTTATCTGAGAACCTCAAAGCTACTGATTTATGAGTACTTTTATATCCTATACCCAAGTACCTAAACACATGCACACACACACACACACACACACACACACACCACACACACACACATACACAACACACACACACACACACACACACCCCTAATCAATCTATTTTTTTTACTAAAGGAGGAGAAAGTTCAAGGCAGGCTTTAGTAAGCTAGCAAAATGTCCACATTGACTTCAGATTCTATATACTACCTTGAGCATTTTCTGGTTAGCCTTTTCCAGAAACATCATCTCAAATTCAAAATATGAGGGATAGAAAAAGGTATCTCAAAGATCATTCAAGTCCATCATCCTCCTATTACACAAGTTAACTGAGGCGCTGAGATTAAATGTATTTGTTCAAAGTCACAATATCTAGTTAACGGCATAGTTGGGATCAGAACTCAAATCTCCCCAGTATAGGAGTGTTCTTCCCGCTGCCCTATGATGCTTTCTTCATCACCTTCAAATAGGTTTAAAATATTGATGTTATCAAAAATAAACAAATATAAAAATCATCATCATCATAAAATAATAACAAATATTAAAAATTAAAATTCACACTCCTCTCTTAATAAGACAGGCCTATCATGGAGGAGGGTCCTGCCTCCCTCCCTAGACTAAGAGCTCTGCTTTCAGTTTGTTTGGGGTTATAGGGGTATGTATAGGAAGTGGAAGAAAGAGTTCATTTTCTGTTTCTTTGCTCAATACTTTGTGCACCCCCCAATTCCAAAATGCTAGGCATATTTCGAATTAACAGAGGTTTTGTTCCAGGAACTGCCTTTCTGCTATTATTCAGTTGTGACTGACTCTTTGTGACCCCATTTGGGCTTTTCTTGGCAAAGATATTGGAATGATTGGTCATTTTCTTCTCCAGCTCAATTTACAGATGAGGAATTGAGGCAAACAGGGTTAAGTGACTTGCCCAGGGTAATACAGCTAGTTAAGTGTCAGAGACTAGATTTGAATTCATAAAGATGAATCTTCCTGATTCTAAGCCCAGTGCTCCATCCACTGTGCCACCTAGCTGCCCACTGGAACTGCCTTATACCTCCAAATTCTGAAATATTAACAGAGGCTAACCACAGGAAAACAGGAAAGAGTAGTGTACAGTGAAAAAAGCCTTGGGCTGGAAATTCAGAAGCCTATATTCTAGCTCTGATTTTGCCACCAACCAGCTACATGATCTTGGACAAATCACCTAACTTGGCTATCCCATGTGTTAAATGAAGGATTTGGAGTAGATATGCTCACTAGCTGTGTAATCATAAGCAAATTGCTTAACTTATCTGGACCTTAGTTTCCTCCTGTGTAAAATGCCTACAATAACACCTAAGTAAAGCAGGAGATAACACTTTTGTCTGGACTATTACAATAGGCTCCTATGGTCTTGCTGTCTCCCCATTCCAATGTATCCTTCACATCCTACTGCAGTCAATGCTAAAGCATGGGTTTGGTCATGTTACTCCTCTGCCCCTGACTGCCTCTAGAATGAAATATTAACTCTGTTGTTTGGCATTTAAATCCTTTGTAAGCTGGATCCAACCCTCCTTTTCAGGTTTAAAACGCCTTCCTGCACTCCATGGTTGAGCCAAACTGACATTCTTGCTAGTTTTCACACATGTTATTCCATCTCCCTTTTCTAGGCTTTTTGTACAGGATGCCTCTTATTCACAGGAACAGGCTTCCCTCTCCCCGATCCCCTTTATTTAGAATCCTGCTTTCCTTCAGAGCTCAATTTAAGCAGCACCTTTCTTAATTTGCCCCCAGCTCTGAAATCACTTCTATATGCACGTCTATAGAATGTAGGCTCCTTCGAGGAAAGAACGGTTCCACGTTTGTATCTTCATCATCTAGGACAGTGCTGGCGCATAGTAGGTACCTAATAAAAATGTTTATTGATTGACTGTGTTTATCTCACAGGGTAAGCTCAAAGAAAATAATGTATGCAAAGTGCTTTGCACTCTTTAAAGTACTATAAATGTAAGTTATTCACTCACAGATCTATAGGCAAAACTCACCTAGATTTCTCAAACTGCTAAACTGGGCCTGACGCTGAAGACCATGAGTTTATGTTTTCTTGGGGTGGTAGGGGTAGGGGGGTAAAATCCCAAGGTTGTAAATTGATCTTTGTTCCCTGATCTTACAAGTTAAGAATCCCAAAGGTATTAGTTAAGATTTTTGTTTGCTTTGGGGGAGGGGGAAGAGATGGAAGGGAATGGGAGGATTGTATTCCTGGATGGCTGCTGTGAGTTTTACTCACCTTCTACCCTTTCCTCTTTTCCTAGCTTCTAATTTAGAATTCATAGTTTTTCTCCTCATTCTTTTCCTGGAGCACCCAGTCCTCATATTCTGATCCCACTCTCATAGACACCCGCCTCCTCCTTCTCCTTCCTTCTCTCCTCTCCACCCCCAGCCTTTAGCATTTTCCATCCTTGTTTTTTTTTTTCCCCACTCTCTCTATTTCTCCTCTCTCTCATTCTTTGTTTCCCTGGCAACACCTCTCTCTGCTCTGTGGATCTGTCCTGTGTTTCTCTCTTTTCTCTCTTATCTTTCTCTTTTCTCTTTCATCTATCTCCTCATCTCTATGTATATTCCAAACCTCTCTCTCTCTCTCCCTTTGCTTTTGGGCTCCCTCACTCTTTTTCTTTCGTTTCATCTCCTCCAATGTTCTCTTGCCATCTTGGGGCTACATTTATTTGTCTCTTTCTTTAAAAAAAAATCTATTTCATTAGCCACAGTTCCTCCAGTTCAATGCCAGTCCTTTCTGCAGGTCACCTCTAAGGTTCAGGCTCCCTACTGATGTTACAAGGAAGGGGATGAATCTACTGTTTCCATTTTCCAGTCTCGACCTCCTGCCTGTCAGAATGAAAGTTTCTTTACTCCCCACCTAAAAAAAGGAAACTGAAGAGACTGGTGCAAAATTTCTAGAAGGAAAGGGCTTAATGGTTTGAGTCCTCCTTTGGAGGTAGTCCCAGGGGGCTTTATCTCATTCAGTGACCCCGGAGCTAAGCCTTCTCTGAAAACTTTAGGCCACCCATATATCATGAGGGAGTCAAGATCCTGTATAAAAGCTGCATGGCTCATTCTGGGAATATGGGGACCAATATTTCACATGGTAGGAATTGAATTCACTGGTTTGTCCAGTAAAGCCTGAAATCTTATGCTGTACACAAGACTTCTATGTTTTTTCCTTGTGATCAGTATTTCCATTTTGCCTTAGATGAGGGGTATTTAACCTTTTTTGTGTCATAGACCTCTCTGGCAATGTGGAAAAGGCTATGAATCCTTTCTCAGAATAATGTTTTTAAATATACAGTATAGGGGGCAGCTAGGTGGCACAGTGGATAAAGCACCGGCCCTGGATTCAGGAGGACCTGAGTTCAAATCCGACCTCAGACACATAACACATACTAGCTGTGTGACCATTGCCTAACCCCCCCCCAAAAGTTACAAGCCATTCCCCAATTGATAAAAGGTCAAAGTTTATGAACAGACAATTCTCAGATGAAAAAATTAAAGCCATCATATGAAAAAATGCTCTAAATCATTATTGATCATAAAATGCAAATCAAAACAACTCTGAGGTACCACATCACACCTATCAGATTGGCCAACATGACAAAACAGGAAAATTATAAATGTTGGAGAGGATGTGGGAAAATTGGAACACTAATACATTGTTGGTGGAGTTGTGAAATGATATTTGGAACTATGCCCAAAGGGCTACAAAAATGTGCATACCCTTTGATCCAGCAATAGCACTTCTAGGGCTGTATCCCAAAGAGATCAAACAAATGGGAAAAGAACCCACATGTACAAAAATATTCATAGCAGCTCTTTTTGTGGTGGCAAAGAATTGGAAATTGAGAGGATGCCCATCAATTGGGGAATGGCTGAGCAAGTTGTGGCATATGAATGTAATGGAATACTATTGTGCTATAAGAAATGATGAACAGGCTGACTTCAGAAAAACCTGGAAAGACTTATATGGTCTGATGCTGAGTGAAGTGAGCAGAACCAAGTGAACGTTGTACACAATAACAGCCATGTTATACAATGACTAAGATTGTTAAACTGAACCCTTCTCAGCATTACAAGGATCTAAGACATCTCCAGAGGCCTTGGGATGGAAAATGCTGTCCACATCCAAAGAAAGAACTATGGAAGTCGAATCCCTATCACTTATTTTTACCTTCTGTTGAGTTTTGTTTCATCTTTCTGATGGTTCCTCCTATTGGTTTCAATTTTTACTTACAACTTCACTAATGTGAAAATATATTTAATAGGAATGTAAATGTAAAGCCTATATCAGATTGTATGCTGTCTTGGGGAGGACTGGAGGGAGGAAGGGGGAGAAAAAAGTTTCAACTCAAAAGCATATGGAAGTGATTGTTGATAAATCAATAAATTAATAAAATTGGAAGAAAAAATAAATGTACAGTATAAAATACATTGATTAAAACTAACTATATTGAAATAGTTATCAAAATATTTTTAAAAACAAACTCACTGACCCCAGATAAAGACCATTAAACAAACAAAAAAATCGCAACAAAACTACAAAAGAGGCAGTGGAAGAGACTCCAGTCCTGTTGTTTCTTCCCATTATCCTAAACTTCCTTTAAGAAAAGGAAACAAACTCAGACCCTCTTTCTCTGTGTTTCCTTAACTTTCAGAGATGAAGGGAATTATGCCAGACTTCAGGGTTCGAAGCACTCTCTGAGAATGGCCATAACTCTAACCTAAAAGTACTAGCCTTGCTCTGTGTCCTTACTGCTTTCTAGATTTCCGTTTTTAACCTAGAGCAATCAGAAATTGCAGGACAGACAAAGCTCTTTACATAGAATGAACTGCCGCTGAAAGTAAACAAAGAAGATCGGGTTCGGGGAACCAAAGTTTCAAAGTGACTGAAAGAAAAGTCGCTGCTGATGGAAAATGGTATCAAAGTCCTCAGGGGGAAAAAATTACCTGAAAAAGGAGACAAGTTTGGGTGTGATTTAACCTTGGGTACTGGTTCTGGAGAACAAGGGGAATGTCACCAAAACACATTCATTAACATGAAGGCATCAACCAGAGCAAGAAAGTGCTTTGCCAGGTTACTGGCAACACAGCTGATGCTGGTCTGTACACCTACGGGAATTTTTCCTGGCTTCTGAACGATGTTTGTCTGAAGAGTTCAGTCTCTCTTTTGACCACACCATACAGATCACAAGGAGCACGAGATGTCTTGGTTTGTATTTGGACATGAAGAATAGACAACTGGCAAATGTAAGCAGACAAGAAGAGAGAACAAGGTAGGAAAGGTCTTCTCCTTTTACACCCAACACCATACTTCAGTTCTTTCCTTTTGCTCACAAGCACAGAAGAACCTGTCCCTCAGCTAAATGATACAACCACATAGTGGAAATCTGTAGGTGGTCCCAAGAGGGATATTGTTGTATTCTGAGAAGGGAGGGGGAGGTTAAAGAAGGACCTGAATTAAAGAATACCTTCAAGAACCAAGCTGTGTCAACTGATGTCATACCTTTGTATATCAGCAGGATGAAAAAATTTTTATTTTCAAAGTAAAATTATATCTGCTTGTAATTATTAGTATTTAAAGTACATTGCACAAATAGGAGATATTTTAAAATTCTTGCATCAATTGATACATTGATGTGCTTGATCCTTCTAGTGTTAAAACCCCTCAGATCCCTTTGCTGACATTCTTCACGGTATTTTGGAGCTTGGCCTCCAGGTCTATGACTGGTTGTATGGGTTGTGCTTGCTTGGTATCTGCTTCATACAGAAAGCCCATTTTTTCATAATCCAAAAAGTGAAATTGCCACTTCGCAAATTCCCCACTTCCAGTCTCCTCCTTCCTAACCTCTCTCTTTAGTTGCAATCAAAGGATCATGCTACATGACATCTGTAACATCTATTCAAAACATCGGGTGGTGAAAATGATCAGCCTACTGGAAACAGTGACTCTATGTGAGCCCACTTGAGTTTTAGGGTCTCCAGGACTTGAGTTGATCTGTGCTGTTAGGACTTCCATTTTATGTGCAGCTAGCAAAACCAAACTTCCTGAGCTCAGCAAGTTCTAACATGAGGGACTGCTGAGCCAACAAAGAGAGGACTTCTCCCTTACAGGAGAGGAATCCTGCACAAATTGCTTGCTTAAGCAGTTCTGGGACACTGGGGAAGGAAGAGATGAAAAAGAGAAGGAGGTGATGAAGAAGGATCTGAAGTACAGGTGGAAATATGCCGATGGGGCAGATGTTCCCGAGTACCTTTCCATCAATCAAGAAATATTTATTGAGTGATTATGATGCACCCAGCAGCACCTGGTACAAGGCACAATGCCAGGTGCTGCTAAGAACAAAAAGACAAAAATGAACCAGTCCCTGTCCTCAAGTAGTTGACATTCTAGTAAGAGGAAGATGTAAAAGAAGTCTTACATATGATTGCTGCTCTCAAGGAGCTTATGATTTAGCTTGGAAAATGAAAAAAAAAATAACAACAAAACAAATAATAATACAAAGCTACATCTAATTTGCAACCAATTTATGCGGTAAAAGCTATGAATTCAGAAAAGGGAGAAATTAATGAGGGGCAGAGCCATAGCGAAGGGCTTAAAGGATGAGGATGTGGATAGACGGAGGGAATCCCAGGTGAGGGGAAGAAGATGAGAATTGGGGAGGAGGAGCAAATAGTTAGGAGTTGCCAGAAGTTCTTTATCTTTTTTGTTTCATGGACCTCTTTTGAGTCTGGAGAAGGTTTTGAACCCCTTCTCTGAATCATATTTTTAAATACACGAAGTAAAAACATGGAATTACAAAGGAAACTACTGAAATAGTTATCAAAATACTTTAAAAACAAGTTCACATGCCCCAGGTTAAGAATAACTGGCAGAGAGCTTTTAAAAGCCAGGCAGAAGAATTCAGTCTTGATGTGATAGGGAACCAGGAAAGGTTTTTGAGTGGAGGAATGATACGATGAAAGCCAAGTTTTAGGAGCATTAGTTGGGCAGAGGTATACAAGAGAGATGAAAAAAGGAGACAGAAGTCTGGGAGAGTGGTTAAGGAGGCAGTGGTAGTAATCCAGGTACAGGTGAAAATAGTTTAGATGATAATGGTGAGCACAGGAATGGAGAGGCTTTGTTAAGCAATCCTAGAAGATTTTGTGGAAGGAAAAGATGAAAAACAGAAAGAGGTGATGAGGAAGGGTTTCAAGTACAAGAGAGAATATGCAAATAGTGTGGATATTCATGGGTTTTAGGAGTATTAGTAGATGGTAGAGGTATGCAGGAGGGATGAAAAGAGGAGACTGGAGTCAGGGAATGTGATTAAGAGGTTTGTTTCAGTAATACAGGTATGAGGTGGTAAAGTCATTAATAGCATAGGATGGTGGGTTTAAGAATGGAAAAAACATTTCAAAAGAAAGACTGACAGAATTTGGGAATTAATTATATATGGAAGATGAAGGAGAATGATGTATCAAAGATGATGCCAAGGTTTTGAGCCGGAGGGCATAACTTCTCAGAGTCAAAAAAAAAATTCTATATAAACACTGGACATCACTTACCTTTTAGCCCACCTCTCCCAACACATGTAAGATATGATGTTAATAAAATAAGGAATATTTCTTTTCAAATCACTCACTCAAAGTAATGATTTTGCCAGGAGAATAGTAAGGAAGGTCTTAAAAAAATACTTAGCTCCTAATAGATTCCTAGCGAGTTTAGGATGAGAAGCAAGGGTAAAAAGAGGATTTGTGTTTAGTAGTGTGCACTCTAACACACACACACACACAAACATTAAAAACACCTACTTATGGCTATAGAGTAAGTATAACTGCTCCTTCCTTCTCTCGCTCTATTGCATCATTGCTCATTAGAGTACAAAGCAGCATAAGACATCATTCTCTGCCCTCGAAGAGCTTACAATCTATCCAGAGAGACATCATGCCCACATGAAAAGTTTGCAATGCAAAGCATGATGAAATCAAAACAAATGAGCAGGTCCACAGTGCTGACTGATCTCTCTTAGGAGTGTAATCTACACTTGTGTCCCCTAGAACACCCTGGCCTCCCAATTCAACTTCCTCAGTTCCCATGAACTTTACATGACCCATATAGATAACAGCACTTTCAGATCTCAGCATCATTCACAATTGTGTTATTTCCATGATCCATAACTGATTAAAACTTTCCAGTCTTCCATGCCTCCCCTTTTTACACTCCGAGTCTTTACTCTCATGATGACCTTTAGACCCGCCACCCATCCTTCACTTCTCCATCACTCACATTTCTTCCTTCATAATCTTGACCCTAGGTTCACCAAGGCAGCTGAATTGCTCTCCTTGGCCTTTGAATCTCTTATCTACTTGTCCTATGGCAGTTTACATCTTACCAAACCCCAGCTCTGAGTTCCCCCATGACCCATCTTCTCTGCTCCTATTTATATATTACTGGAGGAAATTATGCAACTGTGTCAAGTGGGTCCACTATAAATTTATGTTATCTAAAATCAAACGCTTTTGATTTTGAGCTGGAAGGGCCTTTAGAAGCTAGAGTCCAACCCCATAATTTTTAAAACTGGCAAAGAAAGGCTGAGAGAGATTGTGTGATTGCCCAAGATTAAAGAGCTAGTAAATGTCAAAGGCAGGGTTTAATCTCAAGGCTTCCAAGCTCAGAGCTCTTTGCAGTAGGCCACCTGGGCTCTCACCGTTGCACAGAAAAAGCCTTTTCTCCTTCCTTGATTGACTATCATACTCTTCAAAACAGCAGCAGTTCCAAAACTTCCCTTCTTTCTTTAGGCCCTCTCCCTATACCATTCCTGCCCCTTTTATCTCCACAGAAGACCTTCCTCCTTTACTAAGAAAACTAAGACCACCCTCTTTGAGCTCTCTCTTCTTTTCTCCACACTTCATACCCCTCTGGATAATTTCCCATTCCCATTCTCCACTTCTTTGCTCCAGTCTTTGAGGACAGGGTGGCCCATCTCTTTGCCAAGGCCAACTCTCTATATGTATCCTTGATCCTATCCTATCTCCAACAAGAGGTTGTACCCTCCCCTTCTCCTCTACTCTTACCTCCATCATTATCTCTTATACTTTTTCCCCTTTTCTTCTTCTCTTTTTTAATTTTTTATTAATTTATTTTGATTTATCAACAATCACTTCCATAATTTCTTTCACTTTTAATCTCTGCTTATCCAATGGCTCCTTCCATGTTCAGTTCGCCATCCTTAAAAAAAACAACCCAAAAAGCCCTTCATTTGATCCCTGTCCTCAGGGAGCTCATATTCCACTGAGGAGAAAACAACATGCTTCCAACTATTTAAATACAAGACTTATATAAAATGAATATAAAGGATTTGGAGAGGGGGAAGATACGGAAGGACTAGCAACTGTGGAGAAGTCTAGTAGTCCTTGTACAGATGAGGAGAGGCCTCTTACAGGAGGTAGCACTAGATCTGAGCCTTGAAAGAAGCTATAGGTTCTAAGAAGCAGACATTACAAGAAGATGAGCATTACAGGCATGGGGGTGGGGCAAGATACAGCCTGCACAAAAGCGTGAAGATGGGTGATGTAAGGTGATGTACTGGGAACATAAAGCATGCCAGATCAGATAGAATGCAGAATGTATGAGATGAAGTAATGTGCAGTCTGCCTGGCCCAAGAGGTCAGAATTAGGAACAACATGTGGCAATGAGAGCCAGGCAGATTTTGGCTCGAGGTCAAGAAAACACTTCCTTAATAATGACAGGTATCCAACCACTGCCTCTGTTGGAAGTGGATTCCTCCTCCCTGGATGTCTTCAAGCAGAAGGCAGATAGATGACCCCTTTCCTGGAGAAAGGATTCTTATTCAGGTATGGTCTGGCCCATGTGACTCCTGGGGTCCTTTCCATTTCTTGGAATCTGTGTAATGCTACAGGAGGTCTAAGAAGAGAGATCCCTGGGTGCTGAAACAGCATGACAAGTCTTTGTAGAGAAGGCAGGATTTTAGTGGAGGCTTCGTGTCTGTAAAAGATGGTTAGGGCTTAGGTTGAAAACAGGCAAGAAGCATTCTTTAGGGAAGATGTGGATACAGAATTCTGTCAGTCATATCTGGGGCACAGTGAATAGAACAGGCTAAGGAGAGGCTTCTTGTAGTGGGGATGCAGGATGAATATCAGCTGGACAGGCAGACTTAGCTAGAAACTTCTGAAGGTCAAGCTCAAGGGCCTGAACTTTGTCCCATAAGCATTAAGCAACCACTTGAGGTTTTTTTTCACTAGTGACACGATCAGTGAGTTTTTAGGCGGGTCAATGTGACTGCAGTGTGTGGGACAGATCAGAGGGAGGGGTGCTAAGGCAGTTAAGAAGGCCATGGTCATGAAGTGATAAGGACCAGCCTGAATTTGGTTCTGGTCTTCCCTCATTTTTTTCCCCTTCAACAGTGAATAGATAAAGGGAGAACAAGACAGTAGAAGTACAGCAGAAGGAAGACTAGATAGCACATGGCAGTTGGTGGCTGGATACAGGAGATGTGCAGGAAGGAGAACTTAACCTCTTAAGGCCAGAAGATTAGATTACACATTTGGAAGTGGAAAGGACCTCAGAGGTGATCTAGTCCAATCCTCTCACTTGACAGTTGAGGAACCTGAAGTCCCAGGCACTGGTTAAGTGACTTTTTGAAGGTCCCACAGGGTCAGAGGTAGGATTAAACTCCAGGGTTCTGTGACTCAAATCCAGTGCATTTCTTTGCTGAATGACTGGGAGAATGGTGGTAACATGAATAGATATTCCTTCTGCTGCACCTCTACTGTCCATTTTTCCCTTTCTTTACCTACTGTAGAAGAGCAAAAAAAAAAATGAGGGAAGACCAGAATCAAATTCAGGCAGGCCCTTATCACTTCATAACAATAAGGCAGGAAGCAGACCTGTTTCTGAGACAAAGGTGATGATTTTGATTTCAGCAAGGTTAAGATTGAAGATGATGGTTGATAATCCAAGTAGAGATGTCCAGGATCCTAGAGAAAACTGAAATGGAGTTAGAGAAACAGCTTAGGCTGGCCATTGAAATTTGGGAGTCCTTTGTTCAGAGGTCAGAGTTCAATTAAGATTGAATGAATTCTCTAATGGAATGAATGGAGAAGAGCAAAAGGCTTTTAAAGACTGAACCTTTGGTGACAGTTAGCCAGGGGTACAAAGAAGGAAAAGGAACCAGTGAAGACAATGAAGGAATAAGAATTAGGAGAATATAATATCATGAGGCCAAGGTAGGATGATCACTGGAACAAATACTTAAAGTTGAATGGGAACTTATTGGTCTTTGAATCCATTTCTCTCTCATTTTACAGACAAGGAAACCAAAGCCCGTAGAGGTTAAATGACTTGCCCAGGGTCACACAGCTAGTAAGTCTGAGGTAGGATTTCAACCCAAATCTTTATGACTCTAAATCTAGAGTTTAATTCACTTTATCACTGTATCTCTAAGTAGGATTCAAAAAAAAAAAGGGAGGGGGTATGGTCAGCAGTATTCAGTGATTCAAAGAAATCAGGAAGAAGATATAAGAAATAAAGACTGAGAAAAATGCCATTAGACTTGACAATTAAAAGGTCACTGTGAACGTTCACAAGTAGATGATATATTGATGAAGGAAGCCAGATTATAGGGTTAAGAGGAAGTAAGTGGTAAGGAAACACAAGTAGCAAGTGTAGATCATTTGTGCATACCTCTAAAAAGTATTTTATTTTTACCCCACTATGGATATTAACCGGTACATGATCATATTCATGTGTTAGGACCATTAGATGCAGAGAAAATGCTGATCTTGCATTGGTAGAGTGCCTCAATGGGAATTTCCTACACCAGTCCCTATCCAATCCTATATTGCTTTTTATCCACCAGTATCGTAGACAAGACTCATGATTTGGATAATGATTAGATGAGACAGTCTCTGAGGCGCTTTCCAACTCTACGATTCTATGGTTCTTTTGGATCAAAGGCTCAAATAAGGAATTACTTATTGTTCCCAAAGATAACCGATAGGCAGCTCACTGAAGAAATATTGCTGTTTACTATACGGTGGCTATCAGAAAGGTATGGTTTACTTTTTTAACATTTAAGAAGAAAATTAACCAAGTTCAGGTGCTAAAGTACAAATATTAAGAAATAAAACTTGCAGAGAAGACTACAGGTCTGGGCCTATGGAATGGTACAGCTACTGAGGTACTCCATCCAAGCATTTCTGATGTGTGCCTCTCTTCTGTATGATGCTCAGTGATGCTGCTCTGCCTGTACTGCCCTAGTTACAGCCTTCCTCACCCTTTATCACAGAGGCCTCACGCCAAACCCTGGTCAAAGCCAGAGTACTTCCCTTGGTACTGGGCCTTCCTGGCTTTCCAGTCACACCTGCTTCTTGACAAGCCTCACATGATTAACCAGCCCACACCCAGGGTTCCTGTTGGCACTAGTTTCTGGAAACTGGAATGGTGTCTCTTCTCAAATTTCAAAATCCATCTTTATAGTTTAGAAACAAAGAGTCTCCCTCCCCAACCAATCAACAGCTGAAGTCTCCTAACTGGAACATGATATCTATTTTCTCCTAGGACTGTTCGTGTCTTCAATATCTTCTAAACACTTGTAACTCGGTGAGCATTCAATCAACCAACATAGACTCTATTCACTAATAGAAGAAGACCTGCTACTCTGCATCCCGCCCTCGAAAAAAAAATCCACCCCAAACAAATGATTCATATAAATATAGGCTAAATGTTTTATCTTAATTCTATGGGAATAGGGACTATATACACATTATTTCATCAGTATAGGGGACTCTTGGGTAAGGAAAATTCTCGATACCAGTGCAGGTTGACACAATCTCTGCAACTTAGTCTTAGAAAGTTTTCTAGAGCATTGAGAGAATTAAGTAATTTGCCCAGGGTCATATAACTAGTATATGTCAACACAAGACTTGAATCCAGACCATCCTGGCTTTGAGGCTAACTCTCCATCCACTGCCTCTTACCAGTATACCTACATGGCAAATAGACACAAAAATGCATTTGTTGTTGTTGATTATTCCCTGGACTCCTTAGAAAGAACTTAAACCAAGAGCCCCTCAAATTAAGTTTGCTGGCTAATGTGGGGAAAACATTATTACAAAGTCCAAAAGAAATGTATCCATGGACCTGGGAAGAGTCACTTCTTTCCCCCCAGAGAAAAGTAAATTGACATCCATTTTCTAGCACACACTTGGACCTAGGCTCCTTCCCCTGGAGGCCTGCAGAGCTCACTATAATTCCTAGAAGTGTATCATAGCTGGGGCTATCCCCTGGGAAGGGAAGGGAGACAGAGAAGGAGGTTATCCTCCCTGGAAAAATGACTGCGAAATTCCTGAAGGGAGAACTTGGCACCCAAAGTGATTCAAGTAAGAGGTGGAATGCCTGAGAGCAAATCACCACCTATGAAGTGCTTGCCTTGAGCTAGGTTTCACTGATCACAAATGTTTGGAAATTAATTGAAAGTCCTGGGAAAAGGGCAAGGAACTCCAGATAAGCTCTAAAGAAGAGCTGGTGCTCTGGGAGGTTGATATGATGCAGCGAGGAATAGGGTTTAGGGTGGGATCCATTTTACTCATCACCAACATCTTACATGGGCAACATCAAGTCATAATCACAGACATCAAAGAGAGTCTTACAAAGGTAATAAAGCCACAAGAGGGCTGTTTGTGGGGGTATGTGTGGAAGCATGGAATAATCCTCCTGGATTTTGCCTTGGTGAAAGAGCTTGGGTACAGAGGTGGAGGAAGGAAGAAAGTTATGGGCTACGTTTAGATAGAGAAGCCTCATCTTTTTTTCTTCCTTCTAAAAAAACGCAGCACCATTTAGTGGAGATGCTTCCTGTTCCCTCAGTGGGCACCTCCCCCAGTCATCGCCCAGATGGCCAGTCAATGTACCAGAGAGATGAGGATGCTGATGCCCTGTAATCCTAAGGACAGCGTTTTTTGGATTCAGGGTTACAGATCAGAAGAATGCAGAAAGCTGCTTCCTTATGAGCCTCTCCAAAAAGAAAGGCTTTAGGAAGAAGTACTGGATGTGGAGCTACAGAAAGAGTCTACAGCACTGCAGATAGCTACCTGTCAAGCTAACATAAAGCTCATCTCTCCACCTTCAGTGCAATATTGGGCAGACCATGAGTTATACATACTAATATGTACACATACATACAAATGGGATTGGGTACCAGTTGTACAACCTGGTGTACAACTGTATCTGAGCTTCTCAAATTCTCACTCTAAACTTCCTTCTTCAAAGGATCACAGATTTAAAGTCAGAAAGGATCTCAAAGGTCATCTATTCCAACTTCTTTGTTTTACAGATGAAGACATCAAGGCCTAGAGAAGGTTAAATGACTTACCAAAGCCCCACAGGTAGTAACAGAGCTAAGATTAGAATTCAGGACCTCTTCGCTCCAAATCCAGGATTCTTTATCCTTATCATGCATGACCTTTAAGTCCCTCCACTCCTCCCTGACCCTCCTTTGGACTTCACAGTCCTGACCCTAGAGTTGAACAGTTCAACCAATAATGCCCTCTGCCCTTGAATCCCTTGTCTATTTGACCTTTTGCCACTGACCCACACCGACTCTTCTCAGTTTCCTGGGTTGATCACTAATTTCTTAGCTCTACTTTTGCTGCTAATGGTTCTTGTTTAGCTCTGGATTTCATGCTTCCAATCCAAGCTTCTCTGCAGGTCCAAATCTTTTCTGATGAGACTCTAACCACCACCCCAACCCCTACAAGCCCTATAGGCCACAGACCAGTTCAGTTTGGTCTCCCACAATGACAAGTTAATAGCATTCATGATATTTCTTCAACATTGAGAGTTCATCTTTTTTCTTTTTCTGATGTTGGAATTTGGAGCCAGTTTATCGAATGTTCCTGTCATTATTGCTTCAGGCTTAATTTTGAGCATGTGGTCATTTCGGTATGGGAGCACTATTCTGAAATTCCCAAGCCCAAGAAAGTCACACTGTCATTTTTGAGATATGCCAAGTCAGGTAGGGCAGAGACAAAGAAGCAGTGGGAGGGAACTACTTCAGAGCCCCCTCACAAAACTTTCCATCTGTCAATTCTTGGCTGGGGATGCTGCAGAGGACATCCAAGAATCAAGCTTGACTTTTGACACCTTGATTCTATGATTCTGAGTCTCCTGTGGAAGGTATATATGGCTCAAGAAATAATCAGGGCCCGATAGCTCTTTAAACTCTGGGGACAATTCGATCTTATGGTGTTGTTCTATTACATTAATGAGGTACAAGGAGATATCCTTTCGAAAACTAGAAAAACCTGACAAGCTGAGCTAGCTAAATCCTGCCAGGGTAGCTTTTGAGTTTTCAGGCTGCCCACAAAAAGTATAAGCTTTCTGGACTTGCTGGTCTCTAAGCCCTTTCCAGCTTTTTTTTTGGGGGGGGGGGAGAATCGAGATAGATGAATGGAGGTTAATTTCTTTTATTACTATCTCTTAAATTTAGGTTTTCTAAAGGTGCAATATCTTCACAATCCATAACACTAAAATCCGCTATTTTTCTTCCATGATCCCCTCTCACCCTCATCTGAGCATGCTCTTGGACAAACAGGATAAGGGACAAAGACCTCGAGAGATCTGAGGTGCAGACAGTTTCCAGAAAAGACAGAAAGTGTATCCATCCCCCATAAAAGTTCCCATACATAATGGGCTACCATGAGAAAACCATTACCAGCAATAATGTCCCCCCTTTTCTACCAGACAGTTTATGAAGGTTGGTGATTTCTTCACATGGGTTCTTCTGTTGTCTGTGTGAGAAATGAACTGTATCATCTATACGCCAAGTCAGTGTTTCTCTCTCATCCTTGTTTCCCACACCCTCTCCAAAGCTCTCACCACATCTTCCACTTGAATCATTATACACCAATCCAACTTTGCCCCTTTTCTGCTGGAACATCACCCATTCACCACACTTTTCCTCAGTGGCTTGTCAAGGCTCTATTCTACTACGAGGAAATTCCTTTTTGCTCTTGACCTATTTATCACTTCTTTTTTTCTATCCTCTCCTTAATGGAAACCTGGATCTGCCCAATTTTTTTCATCTCCTATTGTTTTCTTAAGAAGGGCTTGCCGTGTTCATCCAGACTCACAAAGAAGAGTATGGTAACTCCAGGTAGGGTAGGCTGGTTTTGCAACATGCCTCATAGGCTAGGTTAGTTTTTCTCCAAAAAGGCAGTGAAATCATTCTTGAGACTTGATTAGTCCAATGGAATCAGGCCTGAACTATTGAAGTAGCTTCCCAGGTGCGTATGGCTTAAAAAACTATTAGGAAAAGTAGTAGCTTCTCAGCCTTAATGGATTCCATGCTGCTTTTTGAAACAGATGCATCTCTTTTTTTTTTTTGAGGCAATTGGGGTTAAGTGACTTGCCCAGGGTCACACAGCTAGTAAGTGTTATGTGTCTGAGGCTGGATTTGAACTTAGGTCCTCCTGACTCCAGGGCTGGTGCTCTATCCACTGCACCACCCAGCTGCTCCAAGATATGTCTCTGTATAAAGATGAAGAGAGCTGCAGCCAACTGAAGCAAAGCTATATCTTTGTTAAATATCCTTCCCATGCTATTGTTAAGTAAATTTACTTTTATAAGATGTTAAATAGTCTATAAGTGTCTTATTTCATTCTAAACGAGCCTAAACCACCAGACCAGCCTGAGTAATTAATAATAATAATCAGCATATTTATATAGCACTTTTAAGATTTGCAAAGCACTTTACATACGTTGACCTGATCCAGAATAGAGGGGTAGGGGTCAACCTTCTACCCATCTCATCAAATCTCAGGCTTTTTTCCACTTATCATTAGAAGTCCATGACATTCATCTTTTTTACCATTTACACCTTGTGCATAGTGGGCACCCAGTAGATATTTGTTAAATGAATGGATGCTAACCACCTTCAAAACCTATTTCGACCTTCCAAGGACCTTCCAATTTTAGCACATGGATCGCATTTTTCCTTTTCTGCCATGTCTCCGGACATCATCCTCAATGACTCAATATCTGTACACAATAAACTTATATTGATGACATCTCTGTCTTTTTTACCTCATTCTCCTAAATCTCTATTTAATATCAGTTACACCCTGGTAGTGCTACAACTTCAGTCCATCATTTACTAGGCTCTGCTCTATTTCTGAAAACCGGTGGTGTTCTCACTTCTGACTACAACCTCTTAACCCATCTGTCATTTTAGTCAATCAATCAATAAAAATTTATTAAGTGTCTACTATGTGCCAGGTACTGTGCTAAGTACTGGGGTACAAATAGAGGCAAAAGACAGTCCCTGCCCTCAAGGAACTCATAGTCAAGTGGGGCAGACAACATATAAATAAATATATATTCATATCTCAGACACTTAACCCTTACTAGCTGTGTGACCTTGGGGCAAGTCACTTAACCCTGATTGCCTCACCAAAAAGCAAAAAAAAAAAAGTGATTTAGAACAAATATATACATGGCAAACCACACACAGGATAAATAGGAAATAATAAACAGAGAGAAGGCACTGGAATTAAAAGGGATTGAGGGAAGGCTTCCTATACCAGGTGGGATTTTGGTTGGGACTCAAAGGAAGCTAGGGAGGTCAGCAGTTCGAGTGGAAGAGATTGAGCATGGGGGACAGCTACTGAACTGTACCAAGACTTACATTTCACTCTCCCTTCCCATTTCATGCAGGCCATTAGACCCTTCCTGGCTTCACTAGACTGATTCCTTTTCCACTCTTGGCTCTTAAGTCAGCTACTGCAAATGCTACCTTCTCTACTACCTTGGGCCAAGACCAAACACAAACTCCCAATTCTGAACCATACCTAATGTTTGATTTTTTTGCTCCAAGCAATTTTTTTTGTTCCTAGCCAAACAATGCTACAAGAAGACAAGGAATCATCTACTGACCACGCTCTTTAGAACAGAAGAGTTACAACAGGGAATACCTAAAGGGGATGACAATTTGGAGGTTTAAAACTGTGCCAAGTAAGTGAGCAATATGAGACTGTACTTGTGATTTGCCTTAATTGTTCATAGTCTGTGCTCAGTGGATCAAAAGTTTGGAGCTGGAAGGGACTTTAAAGGTCATCTACTCAAACTTCCTCACTTTACAGATGAAGAAATCGAGGCTCTCAAAGGTAAAATGAGACACTCAAGCTCAAACAGGTACTCTTGAACAAGTATTTCCAAATCTTGTCCTTTTCCCCCAACTAAAACCAGGCTATTTCTCATTTTTCTCTTACATGGTAAGGAAGAATAGTTGTTCATATGCACAATTACAATAGAGTAAGAAAAGCTGCTTAGGAAGAAAAAACAGGGGGAAGGCTAGAGCCAAAGGATAAATCTTCAGGACAAGAAGAGCTCTTTGTTTGGGGGCAGGTCCATTTCATCAGGCCATTTCGGAGGCATTTGCATTTTAAGGGAATACTGAATGAGATAACATAGCAAAGTGCTATCTCTATCCATATCAGATTTGTGATTCCAATGGTGTAAGGAGTTGTTACCAGGGAGGAATTCGTACCAAAGCAGAGCACCTCTAGACTCAGAATCCTAGAACTGCCTAGGGTAGTGATAGCTACGTGGCCTGCCTAGGGTCACACCTCCTGTACTTGGAAGGGGCAAGCAGAATGTGAACCCAGGGCTTTCTGACTCTAAAGGCAGCTTTTGATCCACTACTCCACACAAAATGTCATTAGCTGTCATTATTCTTGTTACTGGTGACACATTTCAAGAGACACTGGTAAGCCAAAGTATATTCAGAAAAGAGTGAAAAAAATGATGAGGGGTTGGAAACCATGTTATATGAGGAACATTTCAAGGAATTGGAGATGTTTATCAGTCTGGAGAAGGGAAGGCTAAAGGGGAAACAGAATGGCAATCTTCAAAATCTGATGGGCTATCACATAAAAGAAGTAATAGGTTTATTGTATGGCCTCAGAAAGCAACATTGGTTAAAAAATGTTTGTTATTGATTGCAGAAACCATTATTAGAATCAATGAATGGAAATCAGATGGGAATGGAACTTGGCTCACAGTGCTGCCTTATGAGAGAGTGAGGTTCCTGTTCTAAGAGATAATTAATCGAGGTTAAATATATATCAAGGACACTATATAGAAAGAGATTCCTCCACTAAGTAGAAAATTGGACTGGATGACCTGGTACAGTGGAGAGAGCCCTAACCCTAACCTTGGATTGGAAGTCTGAGGCCCTATTTATTACCTGTGTAGCCTTGAGAACTCATTTAGACTATTCGACCTCTCTGGGCCCCAGTTCACTCAATTATAAAATGAGAGGGGCTGTACTAAATCACCTGAGGCCTTTATAAGATAAGATGCCTGATTACTTAGTAGGTGCTTAATAAATGTTTTTTGACTTGACTGAGGTCCCTTCCATCTCTATGTGTGTGTCCTAGTGATCTCTAAGGTAATTTTAAATTTTAAAACTCTATGCTTTGATGTTTGGTTGACTGGCATAACTAAAGTGGATGCTAGATACTGCAATGATCTATGACATATTGCTGGTTAGTCTTTTCTGCTAACTCTATTGTTATTATTTTTTTATTTTTTATATTTTTAGGCAATTAGGGTTAAGTGACTTGCCTAGGGTCACACAGCTAGTGTCAAGTGTTTGGTCTGAGACTGGATTTGAACTCAGATCCCCCTGATTTCAGGGCTGGTGCTGTATCCATTATGCCACCTAGCTGCTCCAAGTTATGGTTGTATTATTATTAATTATTATTATTATTATTTTATATTTTTACCTGCTAACTCTAACAAGTACTAATCAAACAGTCAATAAACATTCAAGTGCCTACTATGTCCCAGGCACTGATAGGTCCTAGGGATACAAAAAGAGGCAAAAGACAGTCCCTTGCCCTCAATGAGCTTACAGTCTAATAAAGGAGACACTATGCAAATAAATATATACAAAGCAAACTATATACAGGAAACATAAGAAATAATTGTGAGGGAAGGCACTAGAATTAAGAGGGGTTGGAGAAGGCTTCCTCTAGAAGATGGGACTTTAGTTGGGTCTTAAAGGAAGCTAGAGGTCAGTAGTAGGAATGGAGGAAGGAGAGCATTCTAGGGGGACAGCCAGATAAAATGCATGGAGTTCTGAGGAGTGTCTTGTTCATGGAAGAGCCAGGAGGTCAGTATCACTGGACTAAAGAATATGGGTTTGGGAGTAAGTTGTAAGAAGACTGGGAAGGTAGGAGGGGGCTAGGCTATATGGGGCTTTGAATGCCAAACAGAGTATTTTGTATTTGATCCTAGAGGAAAAAAGGAGCCACTGGGGTTTGGGGGGGGAGGAGTGAACTAAAAGAAACTAGGGATACCAAGAGGCAGAGATAAGCATGGAGTACATACCAGACATGGGCCACAGCCAGTGACAGGACACAAGGAGATGGGAGTGTTGTGGATGAGGAACAGTAAGAAGGCCTGGAGGTGTAACCTGTTCTTCACGGTTTAGGGTGCGGGTCCCACAAATACCAGACTAACTAGATGCTTAAAGAAAAATAAGGAAATCTAACACATAATAGCCTTGTGCATTTATCCTCCCTCCAGAGCTGGGGTTCTTTACCTGCTTGTGTGTGATGGACCTCTCTGGAAGACTGACGAAGCTTTTGGATAGATCCCTTCTTAGAAGACTGTTTTCAAATGCGTAAGTTAAAATACATAGGATTACAAGGGAAATCAATTCTACTGAAATACAGCTATAAAAGCATTAACAACAAAAGTTGACAGATCCCAGGTTAAGAACCCCTGCTCTGGGAGAAAACTACACTTTTCAAAAAGGCACAGCCCTGAATTGACATGCCTGAGTCCTTTCTTTCCCCAAAATTATATATTTATATGGCATTTGAAGATTTATAAGCCTTCACAACAACCTAATGATATAGGTAATGAGGTATTACAAACCCCATTTTACAGATGAGGAAGCTAAGGCTCAAAGAGATTTGACTTATTTATGAACAGAGTCTACATTCAAACCTGGGTCTTCTAGCTACAAGTCTAGCTGCCTTTCTCCAACCTACCGAACCTCCAACTCACACCAGTTGTGTATCTTTATGGCATAAGCAATCAGCTGGTTATTTTAACAAATAAAGACAACCAATTTAGACATTTCAGGCCTCAAAGGGGAATTTTATTTGGCCTGCAATATCCATTCTGGCTGTCTATACAGCTTGAATTAAATCAGATAATTGCCAATTTTCCCAGGGTTGTAGGCCCAGCCAAGAAACACCATTACAGAAAGCTCTCCAATGTGTGGAATTTGCAAGAGGACATCCTCATTACCCATGTCAGTCAAATATCCTCTTTTGCTTCCAGTCCCTTCATTTTCTCACTGCCTTTTTACTAAACCTATCCTGCTTAAGGCAGACTGAAATAAGGTATTGTACAGAGAATGGAAGGAGAATTGAATATTTGTTTCAGATAAATATCTCCATATTTGAACTCAATCATAAAGTCAAGCAACTTGCATTTAAAGAAGGAGGAGAGATGAATTCCCAACACCAACTGAGTCCTGTTTGAGGAATCTTGTCTATTAGTAAACAATTCTGGGATGACTGATTTTGTGCATCTTATTTGAAACATGAAGCCAACTAGACACCAGGCACCTGTTGTTTGGCTGACTTCCTTTCTAAACAACTTCTCCTCTCAAAAGAGGGGAAAAAAATCTTTGCTACATAATGATTTTTGCAGATAAATGAAACAAAGAGAAAAATAAAAATTTTCAAATTCTTCTTCCCTGAAATGAAATGACTTCTCTACTCTACACTCCCTCTTCTCTGAAAATAGAGGAGCTATTCAAAAAGGAAAAAGAAAAAAGAAAAAAAGAAACTGAATAGAGTAAGGAGGAAAGAAAAGAATGAGCAAGAGAGAGAAGGAGAGCGAGCCCCAAGGGGGTGGTGAAAGCCAGAACAGCAGAAGTAAAGAAAAGGGAAGAAAAAATAAAAGGGAGGGGAGGGTGGATTGGAGAAAAAGAGACGGACAGAGAAGCTTTGAAAAGAAAGAATGTTTTCGCCTTGAATACAGTGTGCATGAAAAAAAAAATGCTTGAAAAGAGACAGCCCCACGAAATGACCTCTCATTCAGAGAATGTGCCAATCACAACTACAATGCAAATCCTTTCTTCTTTTTTCATTCTCCTCTTTTTGAGAGAGAGAGAGAGAATGAGAGGGAGAGAAAGAGAGAGAGAGACAGAGAGAGAGAGAGAGAAGGGAGCATAAGAGAGAAGAGGGCAAGAAAAGGGAGTTAATTCCTAAAACTGAAGAAAATAAATTCAGTTAGGCTAGAGAAACAAAACATCCAAGCTGCTTCTTTAAAATGCTCCAGCACAAGAACACTGCATATATGTATGGTGAGTTCACACTGGGATCCTTGCTTTAAATTTAATGGCAGCTTCCAAATGAAAACTGGGTAGACTTTTCTTCCTATCTCAGTCATTATCTAGGTAATCATTCCGTCTCATTTCAGAGCTAATACACTCACCCCCACTACCCTTATTCCTGGTGATTTTTTCAGGTCTTTAACGATCCCAGCACCAATTTGGTGTGCTGGGGAAGAAGCCACTGGTCATATTTAAATAATTTGCAGGGTATTTTGTAGCTTCACATTATGAGTTTTTAGTGTTCTAATGTCCAAACTCCATTTCTTGGGTTCATCACTCAAAAAGACATATTATTAAGTGTTCTTCTGAAGTAGGGAAATGAAATGAGTCTGATGGTTACAAAAGTTCTAGAAAGGGCAGGAGTCTGAGTGGGCACCCACCAGGATGACAGCTATAATCAAGACTCAGTCCTCAGGGTGGACCTTTAAAACACTTGTCCGATCACGGCTGTTAGGTTCTCTCCATCAGCGGCTAACCCCAGAACTGGTATTCTTCCTTCTGCTCGATAGTAGAAAGGCATTCTAGTATCTGACAGTGAATGGGCAGAACATACCACGTGGTATTCTTGCAAAGCTTAAATATGCTTCAGTAGAATGGAAGCTCCTTGAAGGCAAAGACTTTTTCATTTTTTAATCTTTGGACTCCTCAGTGCTCAGCACAGTTGTCTTGGATATTGTAGGACATAAGACAGTGTTTGTTGTTCTGAACTGAAAATGGGCCTTAGAAGAAATGTGGTCTCAGAAAAAAGCATTTCAGAATACCTTAGATTCCCTTTCATTAATGGCCGAAGAGGGGACTGGGGGGTGGGGGTAAGGTCAATATCATTTAGCTGAACAGTCAGAGATGTGGACTACTTGTCTTTTCTGACTGTAGACTACAAAAATACTCCCTAGCTTTTTCTTCTTCCTTTTTTTTCTGCTCTGTCTCCTATCTTGTATTACTCAGCAAGAGTCACGTTTCCTAAGCCACAGGCCTTATATTTCCACTTTGTAGGGAAATTTTACAGCTGATTGGTCTATCCCTCTCTAGCCACAACCATCCCTTGTTTGGTTTCACTCACTTTTGCCACACCAACCCTCTTTCTTCTCTCTTCATAACTTTAAAGACAATCAGTCATATACAAAGTTAACTGCAGTACCAGGGGTACCACCAGCAGGGATCTCAGATGTCATCTAGTCTAACCCCCTGATTTTACAAATGAGGACGCTGAGCCCCCAAAAGGTAAAATAACCTAAGGTCCCACACTTAATAAGTGGTGGAATCTGAGTTTGAATCTAGTCCTCCGACTTCCAGTCCAGTGCTCTTAACGTTTTGCCAGGGGCTCACTTTTTCTCTTTCACTGTGATATCTGAAATTTGGTCCCTTTAGACAAAATATCTTCTTGCCCCTTTGACTAATTTGACTGGCCTGGCCTGTGAAGTCTGCCAAAAGAGAACCAAAAAAAATGAATAGATGGAGCTCTTGAGGAAGGAAAACAGAGAATTCAGTCTTTGTTATGCTTACCTGGGAAAAGATGTTGATAAATTGAAACATACCCAGAAGGTCCACTAAACTAATCAAGAATCTGGGTAAGGAATGAAAGAAAAAAGAAGGAAGGAGCAGGGAGGAGTATGAACTTGGACAGAACTTGGTCAAACAACCAGCCAGAAGGAAAATATAACCATTATCATTATCATTAACTTATTTCCCAGGTCTTCTGGAGTATTGATATCCTGCTAATATTTAATTATCCACGGTTACCCTCTCTTCCCAAAAATATTTGTTTTAATTAAAATAAGTTAAAATTAATTTTCTGTTGAAAAATCTTTGCAGAATTTCACTATACCTTTTGCAACAAATGGAGATGCCATGAGTGTCACAAAACTAGATCCGGGAATCACTGCTCTAAAGACACCAAAAATGAAATCAAAGCTGGGAATGCTCCTTGGAGAAATTCAGCAGAGAAACAGAAGGAAGTAGCAGCATTACAAATATTTGACAGTAGAAAGCTCCTCAAGAGCAACAGAAGTTCAGTAACACAATTAGAAAGAAAATGGGATAGTAGAAAAGTACTAAGGGAAAAACTGGATATTGGCATGTTTCTCTGACAAAATCTAATTCGCAGAAGAGCCACCTCCCCAGGAGATTTGCAGACACTACCTAAAATCATTTCATTGCCACCCACATCACTCAAGAATACAGGAGAAACTCCTTAGAGCAAGCCCTACCCACCACTCAATATGGCCTTCCACAGAGCCCTAAGCTTGGGAGCCATCTTCCTCCACATCATCAGAGCCAAAAGAATCGGTGATAGATGATGTATGTGACCCAGTAACTAGGTCACACAGGTAAAGAGGGTAGTTGTCAGCTGCTCTGCACTGTAGCTACCCTTTCTCCTGCCTCTAACATAAACTAAAAAATTCTATTCCACCCCACACGCATACAAATTTCTACTATCTGCTCCAATTTTTATTGGCATTTTGAGTTTTTATATATTAGGATATGGCCTCAATTATCTAGAGACCCTTTTACCTAGGAACCTAAGCTGAGAAACAAGAAATAAGGAAAACAACAGTTTTAGAGTCAGTGCACTCACTGCAAAGTCCACGGGCTTTCTTCATAAGAAAATTCCACCATCCTTCACTCATTTTGTTGTGTCCATGACTCTAGTAAATTTGCCTATCTGAGCTCAGACCACAGCAGATTAGGAGCTTGCAACCTGGAAGGGCCAGAGCCGAGGAAGAGAAGAGAGCCAGTAAAATGGCAGCACTAAGAAGTGATAAATGACAGGTTGATAGACTGACTCGAGAACTCAAAAAGCACAGCAATCTGGGGCTGCTTACAACAGGGGCAAACAGATCTCCACATCTCAACCGGTCCTGAAAGCACCAAGGTTATCATTGCCCAGGACAAATAAGTAACGTTCAGAATGACTCTGAGTCATCAAACAAAGGTTAAACCAAGTTTCTTGACCTAGGTTCTTAACCTAGAATTGGTGAACTTAAAAAAAAATTGATAACTATCTTAATATACAGTAGTTGATTTTCCCATGTAGTCTCATATATTTTATTTTATGAATTAAAAATATTTTTCTGAGAAAGTGTCCACAGACTTCACCAGACTGACAAAGGGGTCCATACAAAAAAGATTAAGAACCTCTGGGTTAAATTATATGGAGAACAACTTATTTACGAGAGTAAGGAAGTACATGTATTTCAGATAGATTCCTATCTTTCTCAAATAAAAACTTATTCCAATCTAAAGTCAAAATTTAAAAAAAGTTTTGGCACTTAAGATTAATTATCTGGAAAATTCACCGCATGTAGATGCCTCATTTCCCCCCAATGCCAGACAGATGAGATATTATTTTACACGTTAGCTTCATGAAATTCCCTTAGTTGCACAATGCATTTTTCTTCCAGGAAGAATTCAGGTAGCTGCTACTCATCATCTCATCACTAGCAGTTATATTTGTAGGAAAACTTGCCAGGTGCAGTGGCCTGCACTGTGAAGATACACAAAACAAGGGTTCTTGAATGTTTCTCTCCTAGGACCATTTTAGCAAGATGAAAGAATCCATGAATCAATTATTCCCCTCTTGTTAACAAGCCACCCATACCCTTCCCCCCCCCACAAAAAAAAAGAAAAGGAAACACACCCAAAAAAGGACCACAACCCTTCCTGAGGTCAGAATACTCTGACCCAATCCCTTATGAATACCTGACCCATGTCCTTTTGTGCTGCAAGAATAGGGGAGACACTAAGCACAGAAGGGGTGCGTGTATGACTCGAGCTTAGAGGATGGGGTAGAGAAGAAAAGGACAGAGAGTGGAACCAAGGTGCCGTGTTGGATATGTATTCCATCAGCAAAACTTTCTGTACGGGGGGGCAGCTAGGTGGCGAAGTGGATAGAGCACCGGCCCTGAAGTCAGGAGGACCTGAGTTCAAATCTGGCCTTAGACCAAACACTTGACACTTACTAGCTGTGTGACTCTGGGCAAGTTACTTAACCCCAACTGCCTATAAAAATAAATAAATAAATAATTGGGGGAAAAATGCAAATAATATTAAAAAAAAAAAGAATTTTCTGTATCACCTAGCACTCCCCCACCGCTGCTTTGTCCCCTGTCCTCGGCCCAGGTGGCTCCCATGTAGCAAAGGTCTGACTAGTGGGGCTTGGCTATGAGATGCAGGCTCTGTCTGGCCTAATGAGGCTGATGGAGTAAATCAGAGACTTACTGATAGAAAAGGGAACCAGAGAGCCTGAGAACCATCAGGGATTCAAAGGCTGCTCTCCAAAGCTTTCTCTGTATCATTAATACTCACCTCCCAGGGCTAATTTGAAAATTAACAGATAGGCATGTAAAGAACTTTGCAGATCTTAAAGCGCTACACCAATTTGCTTTATTGTCATTAATTATTATTGTTGTTACTATTCTGACACCTCATCTTTATCCCTGGTCGTCACAACCTCTGAGTCTCAGTTTCTCTGTAAAATTAAAAGCATAGGGGCAGCTATGTGGTACAGTGGATAGACCACCAGTGCTGGAGGCAGAAGGACCTGAGTTCAAAACGGTCCTCAGATACTCACTAAGTGTGTGACTCTGGGCAAGTTACTTAAACCTAATTGCCTCCCCCCCACCCCCCAAAAAAGAAAAAAAGATTAGCCTAGGTGTTATCTAAGATTCCTTCCAAAATTCACATTCTGCATTTCTATATTTCCTTATTTGACCCTTACGCTGAATTATGATTCTAACTGTAGATCCTGTTTCCTTTTCAGTTCTGGTCCTTCATCTGACTATTCACTATTTACCTCACCCTGGCCTAACACCATGATTTATTACTCTTCCATCTTGCCTCTTGTCTAAGCTTCCTTCCCTCCACTCAACTAGCCACCATTCCAGGACAGGTTTTTATCACTTCTCTTTCTCTGCTATGCTACTACTATAGTGGCCTCCTCATTGGTCTCCTTGCCTCAAATCTCTCCCCATTCCATTCAAAATTATTCTCCTTGAAGCATGAATCTGAGCCTGTCACTATCCACCCCCTACTCAATCAACTCCAGTGGTCCCTTCTCTATAAATGCCTGTGCTTGGCATTTAAAGCTCTTCATAGCCTTCATGTCTTTCCAGTCTCCTCATACACTACCTGTTTCCATATACTTTATGGTCCAGACATACTGGCCTGTTTGCTGTTCTTTTTACACAGTGCTCCATCTCCCATCTCAGTGCCTTGTCCCCAGTGCCTGGAATGAGCTCCTCCCCCCACTTCACTTCTATCTCTTCAAATTTGTCTTCCTTCAACATTTGGCTCAAATGCTAGCTGCTTCAGGAGGCCTCTTTTTTCCATCCTCATCTGCTATCATTTTCCCCTATAAATGTTACCTTTTATCTACTCTGCATATCTTATATATCTCTTTATGTACATGTGTTCACACCTATGAAAATGTAAGCATCTTTCAGGCAACTAGGTGGCACAGTAGATAGCATGCCAGGCTTGGAGTCAGGAAGACTCATCTTTATAAGTTCAAATCCAGCTTCAGACACTTACTAGTTGTGTGACAGTGGACAAGTCACTTCACCCTGTTTGCCTCAGTTCCTCACCTGCAAAATAAAGTGGACAAGGAAATGGCAAAACACTCCAGTATCTTTGCCAAGACAACCCCAAATGACTGAACAACCACTGCCACATTTTGGGTGGGGGCTTTTGTCTTTGCTTTTTCATTGTATCCTCAGTGCTTAGCACAATGCCTCGCATATAGTAAATGCTTAATAAATATTTGTTGATTGATTTATTCCAGGTTCTCACCTTGATCATTGCCTTATGCCTTGAAGGTATCTATTTGTCCAAAGCATGGTATAGTGAAAAAGGGTTCTGACATTGTAGTCAGGAGAGACCTGAGTTTGAATTCTACCTCTGGCTCTTACAGATATGTGATCCTGAGGTCATTTAATCTCTTTAGGCCTCAGTTTCCTCACCTGTAAAATGGGACCAAGAATGCATGTAGGTAGTACTTCAAAGTCATCTAGTCCAACTCCCTTCATTTTACAAATTAGGAAACTGAGGCTGAGCAAGATTAACTGACTTGTCAAAAATCACAAAGGTAGTAAAAGTAACAGAGCCACAATTTCAGCCTAGGTTCTGACTCCAAATCTCACACTCTTTCCATTATACCACAACCCCTGAAAAGTATGTCAGATGCTTTTATAAACTTTAAATTAGCACTATATAAATGTCAGCAACTATTATTATTTCCTGTTCTGGTTGTTTTCTGGGACTTGCTTGGGTTCACATCTGAAAAGATGGGAATCTCAGCTGTGTCACTTCTTAGCCAAGCTAATGGTGGAAGCAGGAAGTTTGCCCAATCCTTTTATGCTACTGTTGCTGCAATGACATCAGTGATGGCGTAGAGGAGAATGCACCTGGCTGGAAGTTAGCTCTGCCACTGCCTCGCAATGTGACTTTGGGCAAGTCCCTTAAATCCTCTGTGGCTTGTCTGTAAAATGAAAATAATAAAATACGATAATGTCTAACTTACAGAGTTAGAAGATTGACAGTCAAGAATTCCACTCCTGGTTCTTCCAGTGTCAAGCCATACCTGTCCAACGCCTCAGTTCCTTCATCACATTTACACACACACACACACACACACACACACACACACACTCTCTCTCTCTCTCTCTCTCTCTCTCTCTCTCTCTCTCTCTCAATACGTATATATACACATATAAAAAGGGGGTAGGATTAGGTAACCTGTAAGGTACAACCTATTTCTAAAATTTCATGCTTCCCTCCTACTCCCTATCCATTTTAGAACCTTCCATTTTAATACGTGGGGACTCTGAAAATTACTGTTTAGTCTTTGAGAAGAATGGGGATGCTGGAGGTCTAAGTCTAGCTCAGATGGCTCCCAGTTTGGCTCCAGTTTAACTAGTATATTGTCCTCAGGTTAATATTCCTAACCATTGATACCTATCATGCCATCCTCCCACCCAAAAATCTCCAATGGCAGCTCATAACAGTCTCAAGTGCAGCCCAAATCAGGTTAAAATGTAATTGGGAAATATTTTTAAAAATACAATAAAACACAGATAACATTACCTTTTAAAACAAAGTCAACATGCAGCCTGTAGGGATCCTCATGGACAGATTAGTGGCCCCATTTCTACTGAGTTTGACACCACCAGTTTACAGAACTATTTCTTTATTTCAAATTTAACTAAACTAGTGTCCTTAATTCCCTATAATGTACTTTCTCACCTCCACACCTTTGCTCATACCATTCCCTCTAACATCTACATTAACAAATTCAAACCCTATGCCTCCTTCAAGAGCCATCTCAAGCCCCTCCTCTTCCACAAAGGATTGATTCCCCAGAGCACGACAGGTCACAGTGATCTCTCCTGCTTCTGAACTCATGGCACCTCTCGTCCATACCACTCATTGGCAATTAATCATGCACTGCCTTATGATGCAGACTGTCCCACTGGGGCTTTGTGTATTGTTATCTTGTAATTTAACCCTTATGTTGCTATTTAACTTTTCATGTGTTTATGCCTTGTTTCCTTCAGTTAGATTTTTAACCCCAAGAGAGTACAGCACAGTACCTTACACATAATCCATTCAAGTATTAGTTGACCATTTAATTGATTGGTAAGTATAGAATCACAAGAATAAAAGGAACCTTAATTTTAAGTCCAATCCTCTGCCTCCTGATCAGTCTGCATTCTCATCACCTGTTGTATAAATATACCAGCCCTAGGAAAGACACATCTTTCCGGTTTTTTTCCTTTCCAAGAGGACCTTATACTCATCATGGCACCAGGTGCTCCTCTTCCCCAAGGGAAATGGGGTGGTTTACAGGTCACAGTGATGGGAAAGACTTACTTTTCTTTTAGCCTCTAACCATATGAGAAGCAGCCTGGTGTAGTAGAAATAACATTGAACTGAGTTTAAACCCACCCAGAACACTTAGTTGCTGTGTGACCCTCTCCGCCTTAGTTTCCTCATCTGCAAACTAAAGATAGAAACACCTACCTCACAAGGTTACTGTGAGGATCAAACAATATAACGTGAGTAAAGCACTTTGCAATCTTTTTGAAGCACTTTTAAAATGTTCACTGTTGGGGGGAGGGGAGCGAGTAACAACCCAAATGGAAACCACAGAGAATGGACTCCATGCTGCCTGCAGACAAGAGGCACCTAAAGGCCTCAGAAGAGATCTCTGATGTTGGAGAGGAGGGGGCAGAGCAGAAGAAGCTTCAGTGAAAAGAACCAGTAACCCATGAACCAATCACACTGGTTGTCATCCTACAGAAGGTTAAGTCTGACAGAGAACAGAGGCAGCACCAAACCCAGTGGGTGGAGAATGTTAAATAGCAAACCCATGAAGCACATTTTTTTTGTTGTTGTTGCCCAGAGATAAAAGAGAGGGAGTTCCAGAGCTTTCTTCATCTAGAAGAAAAGAAAAGGCAAAGGGGAGGAAAATAGGATGGGTAAAGGGAAGAGAAACACTTGTTTCTCTTCAGACTAGAAGCTGTTCTAGCCCCATGGGAAAACACATGTTAGCAGGACAGTGTAGGCAACTATACTTCTCAAACATATTTTGACCAGTTCAGATTTAGATGTCCTGCTTTACCAAGGAGAGCCCTGATTTGAGACCATTTTAAAGAAGTTGTGCCATCAAATCTTTTTTTAAGTGGGCAACACTAAGAACAACAAGCCTAGTCTTTCCAAAAGTCACTTCCCACAAAAATTAAGGAGGAGGAAGACAGTAGATTTGGCACTGATTTTGTTCTCTGATGGAATCCACAGTCATAATATTCATTCAGCCATCAGGTATTAAGATATGGATGTTTTCTACAGGGAGCTGAAGAGTATAGAGGTGGGTACTAACTACAGGTCTGTTATTAACTAGCTGTGTTAGTTTGAGCGAGTCACTTACTCAACCCATCTGAGCCTCAGTCTACCTATGGAGTCCAAGTCATCCATCCCAGATGCCCAAAGTAAACTGTTCATGCAGAGAAGAACCATGCAGAGTCAACTACCTCTTAGAAGTGGTGAGTAGGTTGATGAAGCAATTTACCCCTGAAATTTAGTAAATTTTCTATTCAAGTATACTCATTTTAAAAAACCTAATATCCCTTTGTATATTTGAGCTGTTTGGGTAACAGACAGCTTGTTTTAAGGGTGATTAGTGATGAATAAGAATTCTGATGTCATGTGGGGTCACCAACTTACATATGGGTTTATTAAGCCACTCTCACATAGTAAAAGCCATACATAAGTAAAGTCAGTACATTCTAAAAAGGCTGTGAGAAATGGTGCCAAGAGACCAGGGATTAGAACCATAATACCTGGGCTCAAGTCCCTGTCCTGCCTATGTGATTCTGGGCAAGGCACCTGCCCTCCCTGACTTTCTCCCCATCTGCAAAATATGATACCTCGCACTCCCTACCCCACTGGATTTTTGTGAGGAAAATGCCTTTTTTTTTTTTTGATCCAGACCTATGATTAAAGTTACTGTAGGGAAATCCCTATCAATCAGTCAACAAGAGTTTTGTTGGTAAGTCCCTACTATGTGCCATGTACTGGAGACACAAATACAAAGAATATCGAGACAATCCCTATTTCCACATTCTGCTAAAGAGCTTCTAGAAGAATTCTGTAACTTGTAGTCTTAGAGAGTTAAATGCAGCCACTCAGAAGTGATATGACTTGCACTGGCTCATAATGATGGAACACGTCAAAAGCCAGACAAGCACCTAGGCTTTCCTGGCTCTATGGCTAGCTCTCCACCCAGTAATCTCTCTTGTAAATAATAAAGTGATAGATTAAGGGTTTCGTTTTTGTCTTTGTGTGTCCAGCACCCACCATAGTACCTGACACATGAGGCACTTACTGAATGCTTGCTGCTTGATTGGTAAATGGAACTAGTGCTAATAATCACCAGGCTAGAGAGAAATTTTGAAGTCATCTCATTGCCCCCTTTTTCTCTCTACTAAACCATCCCTATAAGATGATGAGATGCCTTTCTTACTAGACAGATGACCTTCACCCTGACTCCTGACAGTAAAACTAGGCTTAATTATCCAAATTTAGGTTTAAGAAAAAAAAACAAAAACAGAATACATCCTAATTCTCCTCCCCCCCAATCACATTGGCCCTTGTTTGCTATAAACTTTCATCTCTTTACTTTGCTCAGATACATGTAATCAAATGATTTTTTTTTAGAGGACGTTGCCTGTCCCCAGTTTCTCCCACCTCTAAATGAAGGAATTAATGGAACTTTATAGTTTGTTTATTTTTAAATGGGGAACCACTGAACTTGGTTACAGAGGCCTTGGTGAGGTGAAAAGCAACAAAGTGATACTGCTTAGGACAAACAGGGTAAAAGGGGAAGTGCAGGCACGCGGAGGAGGTGGCACACTAGGTAGCCGAGGCAAGCAGTTCTGCTCCAAAGCTATGCACTGGGCAAAGCTCAGCCCCTGTGGGGGGAAGACTGGAGGCCACACAATGAGAAAACCAGACTGTTTAGATCACAAGACAGAGACAGTCTAATGACTCCCACACTCCTCACCACCAGCCTGCCCCTGTTTCAGGGGCAGGTCTCCACTTGCATTACTATAGTAGTTTCTGCCAATCCCTGCAGCAACAGACTCCTTGCCTACACCTGAAAGGTGTGGGTGTCTGCCCCAAAGTCCAACCCATAGCTTCTTCCTCCATGGCCCAATGCAGGTGCTTATCCATGGACTGAAGTGTGACTTACAAAAGGGCAAGGATATAGTAGCACTTATGCCGGCATGGTTTGGGGACAAGGAAAACTGAGGGGACTTCGAGAGACCAATCAAGGGGTCACAGTAGGGCTACAGTAGGTAAGCAGGGATACTGCTCTCAGAAAGGGGGAGTCCAGTAATGGGACCTAGTTTTGTAGTGGAAATCTACTGATTTTGTTGTTAACTAAAGTAGGGGAGAAAAAAAGGTTTACATTCTTTGACTCAGAAATCCCACTGCTAAGTACATACTCTAAGGAGGTTAGATACACAAAGAAAGGTCTTATTTTCACCAAAAGATTCACAGCAGCATTTTTTGATGTTATCAAAGGACCAGAAGCAAAGTAAGCTGCCTATTGACTGCAGAATAGCTAAAGAAATTGAGCTTTCTGAATGTAATGGAATACTATTATGCTGGCTGTAGGAATGGATGTAGGAGAGGATGTCAGAGAAGAATGAAAAGATTTACATTACTGATGCAGAGTGATGTCAGCAAAGCCAAGAAAACAATATGTGCAATGAAATCAACAATGTCAATGGGAGGAAACCCACCAAAAAATACCTCAAAAATGAATGCTGCAAAATTAGAAAGAACAAGCATGGCTCAAAAGAAGAGATATGAGAAGACACCCTGAACCCACCCCTTTGCAGAAGAGAAAGGTCCACAATTGCACTGCATATATTTTCAGACTTTTTCTAATGTATTGATCAGTTTTGCTCATTTTTCCCCTAGTTTTCTTTTTCTTTTCTTTTCTTTTTTTTTTCCTAAAAAATACCATTTGTTACATGAGATGGTTCTCTGGGAGCAGGAAGAGATAGGAGTGTGTGGAAATTATGGTGATATAATAAAAAGACTTCAATAAACACTTTTTTTTTAATGGGAAGACATGAACTGATACAGATTGAAGTAAGCAAAATCAGAAAAATGACAACAAAACAAGGTAAATGAAACACAATCACCCCCCCCAACTCTATGTAACTGTAATAACCGAGTCACAGGGAAGAGCTGAAGAAATAAACTTCTGCAGAAGGACTATTAAGTATAGAATACCATATGTACTCTTAGAGTTGCTGATACACTGGTTGCTTTTGCTGAACAGCTTTTTTTCTCATTCTTTTTTTCATCTTTGTGACAAGGGATGACTCTCTGGGTAGGGGAGGAATTTGGAAATGGTGGTGTAAAAAAATGTAAGTAAAAATGAGATTTGAGAAATAAAACAAAAGTATATGTGTGTACATGGGGGAGGAGGGGAAGGGGTTCTTTTAGAGAGTTTTCCTCTGAGGCCTCAGAGTTTTAGCTGTGACAAGAACTCCACTACAACCAGCAACCAAAACTGTGGAATGTCAGAGATATGAAGCCCATTGAAACTTATTCTTTCCACTGCCCCAATGGCTTGTAATTAATAGCTGCTTTAGTTCTGATGAATCTGGAAACTTCCAGTTGGTGATGCCTTTGTTTGCACAAGAATAGCACCTGCCAGACATACTTCTCATTGAGCCTGCTCAAAGGTTATTGACTGATTTTCAAATTCAGCTTAATTCCCGGAGACTTTTATATCCAAACTCGCAACACACACACACACACACACACACACACACACACACACACACACAGGTATATATAGTTATATATAACATATATTATTCCCCTTTTCTTTATATTCTTGCTCACTTTTACCCCAACACGTTTTCATTTTATTTAATTATATAAAGAGAGAGGGGGGAGAGGGAGACAGAGGGACAGACAGACAGAGACAGAGAGATACCTCAGTCCCTCTCAGGCGGGCAAGGTTAGAGCAATCTAAAAAGATAAAGAACAGGTGCTCAACTAAAGTGGTCAGCCCCAGAGCAAATGAAATAAATACACTGGGTGTTAAACCCAAAACAGCTGACACCTGTGTCATACTCTAAAGGGCAAAGACATAGGCTCTGAACTGCCTGGAAGAAATTATCCTAAAGACAAGAGCCTTTCTGAGCAAATGCCTTAGGGAATTACTATGCACCAAGAATCAAGTATTTTCTGTTATTCTCAGAAAAGCATAGTTTTGCATAATTTCTTTATATTCTTCTTATATAATAATTTTTAACATTCCTTCATATTAATCACAGAATCACCACCAGTCATTATTTACCTTCCTCTAACTGCCTGGACATTTAGGTCATTTTTATATTTTTGTTTTACTACCAAATAATTTCATCATAAATATCTTTGAGTGGCATGCACACGTGCACACACGTAACCTTAAAGTAGAATTCCAATAAGACTATTGGTGTCTGTCTCAAAAGCCATAAAGATTGAGTTATAGTCATTTCTAAAACTCTTGTTCTAAACTGGTAAATCGCTCCCTAAAAACATTGTTCTAATTTGTGATGCCATCAGCAATGAATAAATCTACCTGTTTTGCTCAATGACTATTTAATAAAACGAGCTGTCAGTTTCCTTTATTTTTGCCAATTTGATGGGTACCTCAAAATCTTTCTAATTTACATTTGTTAGTGAAGTTGAACATTATTTCATATGATTATTTACAATTTGTATTTATTCTTTTGTAACTTGTCTACTCAAATTCCTTGACCATTAGAGACCAGATATTGCCATTTTGAATTTGAATCAGCTCCTTGCAAATTCTGAATATAAGGTTTTTTGACTGATAAATTTATCATGAAGGTTTTCCCTCTAATCACTTTTCTTTTTACCTAGATTGTACTCTTTTTTTGTTCTAGAGAATCTTTTTTTTAACCAAAATCCATCTTAATTTCTTCTATTTGTCTGATAAACAAGAATGTATTTCCCTCTTCACATGTAATAAATATATTGCTCCTTTTTTCTTCTAACATTTGAATGATTTTTTTCTTTTTATGTTTAACAAGATGATCCAGTTGGACAATTTTCAGTGATGAATTTAATCTCAACTTATATTTGACTGTATTTCAATCAATTTCTTCCACCAACATTCATTAAATAATGATTCTTTTTCTAGGTTTTAGAATTATTAGAAGGTTTTGAGACACAAACCTTTTGTATGGACTTGGCTGTGTTTTGGGGATCTCTATTTTCCCATACTGATCTATCAGAAAAGGTTTTTTTGGCCAAAATCAGATAGCTTTGATAACTACTATTTTATAGAATGTTTTCAAGTCTGGCAAAGCTTTCCTTTTTTTTTTCCCAAAGTACTTTTTTATATTCTTGCCCACTTTCCCCTCACATAAGTAGTTTCATTTTATATAGTTATGTAATAATCCGGGGGGGGGCAGGGTATCCTAAATATATAATTTTACAAGGAAATTCCTTTTAAAGTAGATCTGCAACTGTTCTAGAACTTCTAATTGTAGGGCCCTTGGCCCTTAGAGGTTAACTGACTGGCCAAGAACACACAGTTAAGTCAGAAGCAGAACTTTAACTTCAAGACATACCCTCTATCTACTTACTTCTACTACTACTACTTAACTTTCATAATAACAATTGTTATTACATTACATTAAATCTTTAATTTGTTTAGTATTGACATCATTTGTTTTATCTCTCTGTGAGCGCTATCACTCTAATTGTTCAGCTCTTCTTTTTTGTCATGACAACTTTGTAACTATTTTAATAAAACACTTGTATTTCCTAGTAAATTAGTACCCAAATACTTAATATTTGATTGTTGCAGTAAGTATTTTCAAAAATAAACTCTTATCCTACGTACTGGCAAGTATAGAATGAGGGTGATTTTGGTGACTTTATCTTAAATATAATACCTTGTTAAATTGACTTGTTTTATTGTTTTGAGTCTCCTGGATTTCCCACATACATGATATATAAGCAATAATCTAGCATAACTATTTGGAAATAGAATTGTATTAACTTATTATCAAAGTTTATCCCTTTGATGTTCTAATATCAAATAAGTGGTGGGAGTAGACACCCTTCTATTTTGTACCTATTTTTAGTGGGAAGGCTTCCAATATTTCTCCATTAAATATGTCAGGGTTTTTTTAATTGAGCTTGATTTTTTGGAAAGAGCACATTAGACATTCCTGAGTTTTAGACTACAACCTTTCCTGAAAGTCTTTGTTCACAACAAAAAGTGTTTTGTTATCCCTTCAGGGTCTGAGAAGTTATATCTTTCCAGGTCTCCTTGGCCTTTTTTTTTTTCCTTGAGAAGTCTGAATGAGTTAGGAGGTCTGTTCTTACCAAGAGAAAATGCACAGGTCAATAATATCAGCTCTTGATGTCAAGCAAATGCTGTCTGTAATGTTAAGGAAAAAATGCTCAATTGATAATTTTATTGTTTTTTTAATCATGAATGGTACTATATTTTACTAATTACCTTTTCTGTATATGTTTAAATCATCATATAATTTTAATATTTTTCTCATTGGTATGCTTTTCAAATATTAAAGCCTTGTATAAATGTAACTGGGTCGTGACTAATTTTTAAATTCAATACATGTTCTATTTGTTAACATTTTATTAAATGTTTTTGTGCCTATCTATGAGAGCAATCTATAACTTTCCTTTTTGGTGCTCTCTTGACCAGGTTTTAAAGTTTGAACACCATATTTGCTTCAAGTAGAACTAGGTAGCATATCCTATTTTTCTAAATTCATAAACAGGCTATGTAGTATAGCGATTATTTGATTTTGAAAAGTTTAAAAATTCTCCTATGAAGCTGAAGGGATCAGATTCCTTTTTTTTTAATGTCTTGCCTAATTTCCCCCCTAAAATTGGCCTATTAAGTTAATTATCTCCTTCTGTATCAGTTTGGATGTTTTATATTTTTGTGAGTATTCATCCATTATCCTGAAGTTCCTTGATTTATCAGAATTCAGTTATCCCATTTAATTTTCTTAATTCCTTTCATATGTGTAGTCAACTCTTCAATAGTTTGCTTATTTGTTTGTTCTTTTCTGTTTGCTAAAACTTATTTTTCCAAAAACCCAGCTCTCCTTTTATTACTAGGACTTTTTTCTCATTTTCCATTTTATTCCATCTATTTCATTTTTATTTCCATTTATTCCATTTTATTTCCATTTTATATATTCCATTCCATTTATTTTCTTTTTTAAATATTATCATTACACTTTCTGCTTTCCTTTGTTTCAGTATTTTGCTAATTCTCCAATGTCTTTAGGCTCAGTCCTAATTAGTTTAGTTTCTCTTTTGCCTAGGTGCAGAAAAATGAACTAGATAACTAGGTTAACAATAGTAATTCTCGTTAAAAATATGTAGGGAACCTTATGGCTATTTCTTGAAAGTTATCTTTCCAATAAATCCTACATGGGCAGTATACAATGCATGCACACAATGGCTATGCAATTGTACATAGGCAATTCAGGGCTTGGAGGCAAATGGAGGCAAATACTCTAGGTAAACTCACCACCACAATATTCCCCCCATAAACCACAATTTCACTTTTGTGAACAATTACATTTAGAAGAAAAACTATAGATTAGTCCAGACTTTAAATCATAGTCTGCTGTTGCCATAAACTACTGAAATGTCCTAGAAATTCCAATATTTTGGTAAATAGTAATCAAATGAATAAATTTATTAAGCATTACAATAAAAACATGTGTAATCACAAAAGATTAAGAAATCACACAGATCACAGGATTCTGTATTTTGAATCAGAAGGGATACCACAGGTCAACTAGTCCAACCTCTTCAATTATTTTACAAGAGGAAGCTAAAGCCCAGTACAGTAAAGGGATTCACTCAAGATCACAGAGATAGAAAGGTTCAAGTTGAAGCCTGGTTCTCTGACTACAAATACATTGCACTAACTCCATTGAGAGTCACTGGCTGAAGAAACATAAAGATTACTCATGAAAACTTGCATATATTAGCCAACATTATATATCCCCCTATGTTCCTTCCCTCGATTCTCATCCACTTCCGATATTCAAAGTATGTGTGTATGTACTGTTTGCTGCACAGCTGTGAAGACAATTGGTCGTGAAGTTTTTTTTTTTTAGCTGTAAAGCTTGCAAAGAACAAGCTGGGTGACCTAAAATAAAAGCCCATGCAAATGGGGCAACGAAGCAAAGATAATTGGTCCTCAGTCTCAATTTTTGGTTAGGAAAATATGATCAATGTAACTAAAGGGCACTGAGAAAGAGATTAGGAGAAAAATAGATTTATATCTATTTAACTACAATAATATCATTTTTTCCCTGTATATGACATGGCTTAAAGCTAAGGCAACCATATGTGACAGGAAATCCAGGCCAGTACTTTTTTGTTGTTGTTTTTTTTAAGTACTCTTAATAAGGCTTTGCAAAAAGAATATCCTTTTATCAGACCATGTGTCCCTATTTTTGGCTGAGAAATATGGTCACTGTAATTAAAGTTGAGGTTTGCTTAGCTGCAGGGGAATGAACTAAATGACCTCTGGAGTCTTCTTTCAGCTCTAATTTTCCCTGACTAGGGTTTTCACTCATTGATTGATGGGTTAGTTTCTTTCTTCCTTTCCCACAACTACTTTTGCTGTCCATTTTATGTTGTTGTGTTTTTAAACCACATGAATCTTTACAACTTTTGCCAACTTTCAACAAACTTTAGATCCAGAAACTACAAAGTTATTATGAGAACTGTAGCCCTCAAATAGTACTGTATAAATTAAGGAACCATTAATGAAGAATTTTCTATTTCTAGTTAATTTAAATATTAATTATCATAGCTAGGAGAGCCTTAATTTTGTAATTTTCTAATATTTCCAAAATGTAATTTTGCATTTAATTTTTTGCCTGGCCCCCTACAAAAGAGACAAAAATTGAGGGGGGGAATCTTATTTGTGTCTTCCCTATATATCCATTCAATTCACATTTAGCTAAACATAAGCTTGCTATGCCCTCCAGAGCAGATTTTTAAAATGAAGAATTTGCAAATATCAGACTTAGTGTATATTCTTCACTCATTAAGTACTTATTAACACTGTGTAAGTTCTTCAGATTGAAAGTAAATTTAAGTTCTTACTATTAATCAAATTAAATATTTTCTGGTTAAACTCTGAAAAAAAATGACTCAAATCACTTCCAGTGTGATCTGAAAGCTACTTAAGTGTTTCAACTCAATCATACCAAGCACTCCAGCATAGCAATTAAGACTTTTAATGACCAACCTCAAATTAACTGACTTTATTATTGTGGATTCCCAAGAAGTAGAAATTTGAAATGATGGAAAGGGAGCTAACCTCAGAGTCAGGATAGTCCTGAGTTCAAATTCTACCTCTAAATTGGACTGTGATCCTGAGCAAGACATTCAATCCAACCTCTCAATACCCCTCACCCAGGGAACTCTCTAAAAACTACAAATTTCAGAGCATTTGCTGATGGGCATTGTTAGAGGCAACTTCCTTAATGGTACTTCCCTATCCCCCCAAAATCACAAGTCTTATTAAAAAAAAAAAAAGGTCAAGATCAAGGTTTGCTTGGTCTGACAAATTCTGTAAAAGATGCCAAGGATACACATGTTGAGAAAAGGAGGTGGGCCAGCCCCATGGCATGTGTAAAGAATAACAGAGAGGAGAGGATAAGTATTACTATGTTGGTCTCCACAATAAAATATCTGATATTAAAACAGCCATACTGAAAAAACACTAACAGAGAAAGTTCTCAAGCATGTTGGGGAGGGAAGGAGATCCTATATTTTAGGTGATTTATAAGAGGACAAAAGCAAGAAACAAAGGATGAGAAGTTGTGGATGGATAGATAGATAGGCACTAATGGAGGGTGTATTCACTTTGATCAGAGATCCAAGAAAAGGTCAAACTATATAAACAGCTTAAATGTCCTTTTTCTTCCAGTCAGTTCTTTCCCAAAGGTAAGTTTCCCCTAAGCAGGCACTCTAAAATAGATAATATTGTAAGCAAATGAAGTTTTACTACTTCCCTTGCTCATAATGGGCAAAGTTCTTCTCAAGACCAAGAAAACAAAACCACCATCAAATAAACTCCTTAAACTGAACTCTCTCTATAAGGCTAAAACCACCGATTTGGAAGTAGAAATTTCAATCAATTTTTTTCGGCATTATACCATATAACCAGTTTGATTTTCTTTTAGGCTAAAATGTTCATCATCTAGAAATGTGCCTCTGTGCTATTATCTAGTTTTATCTGGGAATGGCCAGATGGGCTCAAGTATGAAAACTCATTCAGAGTCATTCACAACCAATCCAAATGTCTACACAATTTGAACAAGGACTGCTAGAATTCCTTTTTTTTTTTCTTTTTTGGCTAGGCAATGGGGTTAAGTGACTTGCCCAGGGTCACACAGTGAACAAGGACTGCTAGAATAAATACTTATATCATCTTAGGGCTGAAAGAGACTTTGGAGATTATATGTAACGTTGTCATTTTACAGAGGATGTGAAGCTGGGCTCTGCAAGGGTCAAGTGAATTGCCTAAGGTCATGTAGTCATTTAGTGACCAAGCAGGTAAAAAACACACCCAATAGTTCTAGCTCAGGCAGCTCTTTCCACTCTGGCTAAAAAATGTCAAATCAACTCTGACTTTAATACATTTATACTTATGAGATATTTAGCCTTTGAGAACTTTACTCTGATGATCAAAACAAAGCACTGAACAAGTCCTCATTTGGGCAGGAATTTGTTTATTTTACTTTGCTCAGATCACAACTACGGTGATCAAGGTGGTTCTCTGGCCTATATACAAATAGGCCATAAAACATATAAAGTCTAAGTCTCTTATAGGGTAGTCTGGCAGACCCAAATTCTTTGCAGATTTCAGTAGGTCACTTCCCACCCATCCCCATACTATGAGCTGGAAATGGTTGCAAGGCACTTTTCACTAGGACAGCTCAAGTATTTTTCAGCTTGTCTGTTTGGCCAACTTGACGACAGTTAAAGATGCCCTGTTGAATCATTATAAAAACATCTATGTGATCCTTCAACATTCCACTTGCCAGGGTGAACTTGCCAATGAAGCCCCACTGGGAAGGATGTGAAAACAGAGAGAGGAAAGCCTATGAGAATCAGACCGATAGTAGTATCAGAACCTGAAGAAAAGAATACAAAAAGAAACCTTTATTTTAAAATGAAAAACATAAAACCCCAATAAAAACATAAAACCAAAATCATTCTATTTTAATATGTCCTCCTTGGGGACCACGTACAGCAATAAGTAGGTCCTTTACTAAAAAATATCCTGAAAAGGTTTTTGTAGACAACTCCTATAGTAGTTTCTCTCATTTCTTCTCACTACTACATCATACTCTTAAAAGAAGCATTATTTCTGTTAATAAAAGAAGACAGCTTAGTTTTCCACTGAAGGGCAAACATTAGTTGCATTAGAAATGGTCAACTAAAAAATCACAACATTCTGGTTCTGATTCAACTACTGTAACTACCCAATTCTGGTATGTGTTTCTTCCTCTTTATATATTTTATAAGCCTGTGAACCTAATGCATCTTCTGTGACCCACTCAAGGAATTTTACTTTTAATCTGTGGTCTGCCATTGTCAATGTTGTTATTTGTCCTTCGATCTTGAAGAGGACCATGACATCAGGAAGGTGATGCTATGGCTTACATGCAAATTGGATTTATGTGAGAGGGCTGTGCAAAGTCACCAGCCTCACTCTCTCCTCCAGAGCCATCTGGGTCCAGTGGCAAGATACAGATCAAGATGACTAGAGATGGCCTCGGATGCCATCGTTGCCAGTGGGGCTCTAGCAAACCCCCACATTTTCAACCTTGAGAGTGTTTATTAAATGTTGGATTTGACAGTATGCTAACAGCTTGTTCCCTGTAGCATCAGTAGTACTGCTGAGGGATATACCTGCTAATGTAAGTGGTCATGTTTTTAAAATGCCACCCTACTAGCATCTATGACAATTAACTGACTATTTGAGCAATCCTCCAGAGATGAACAGTCTCCTTCACCTTAAGTAAGAACAGCAGGGTTAATCAGTGGGTACCAGGAAGCCATATGCAAAGGAGAGAAAGAAAAACAGAAGGATGAAGTAGAAGAGAAAAAAATGTGGTAGAAAGTAGTAGAATGCCACTAGTTTCTTCAAATTCCAGTCAGTGGTTCTAGTGTCAGAGATCAACTACCATGATCAAAATATATAAATATTTTGTTATATTTTCACCTTGGAATATTTTCAAGATTCAAGTCAGAATTTCTAGCCCAGAAGTCTCTTCTAGAATTTTCTCAGGAATAATATTCAGATAGGTATGTGAAATATGGTATTTGGGAGGATCATAGGTTTATTTGCATATGATTTGCATATACATTACACATTCACAGGCTGTGCAACTAGATATTTTTTACATTTGAATTTGATCACTATGAGGGGCAAGTTCCTGAAAAAGAGAGTTACCTTGAGTCCTCTCCTTTTTTTTATATTATCTACCCATTTTCTGTGACCCAGATCCTTTGACGTTGCTCATCTCTGAATATCAGAGAGGAAGGGCATGCAGACACACAAATACGGAAGGGAGAAGGGGAATAATGTGGGTCATCAAAAATCTCTCCCTAGCCATTAAAGAGCCCCAGACCACACACCAAAGAGTGCCCTGACCTCACTGAGTCAGAGGAAATAAACAGCTCCAAAAGTCAGATGCTCATCACATGAGCGGAATGAACTTGTCTGGCTGGTGGGAAAATTATTTTTCAAATTTATTAAGCATATTGTGCCTTCTCAGGACATGAAGGATCATGCAGCTCTGACATACCGTATGGTAGTGAGGTGGGTACATGTATCAGAGGAGGCTGATTACACAGGCACTACAGGTTTGCAACCGGCTCTTCAGAAGTCAGCTAATCCAATTACCTCAGTTTACAGGAGAAGGGACTGAGAACTAGAAACAGGAAGTGATTGCCCACATTTAGGTACCTGAGGGTTCTAAGTAGCAGAACCTTAATTCGAACTCCACTCTCAACTCCAACCAAATCCAAAACACTTTCAAGGACAACTTGCTGACTCTCTCTGATGACACTGAGAAACTAAGGCAATATACGCTTACTTTCTGTATAAACTTTACTCTCTTACTTTGGACAGAACACAGGACAGGCACATCTGGTGAGAATGCTGCCAGCTGCTCTCAATGAATTCTGAAGCTAAATTCAATTATTTTCACTTTCAAATCAGCTGTCTCCTATAAGTTAGGCCTTCCTTCCCTCTTCTCTAAGCAATCAATGTATAAGCACACAACTGAATCTCTGAAATGATAAAGAATCCAAGAGGATTCAATCATCAGATTTACCATTTGGAGGGTAATTCAGGAGGGAGAAGGGAACAAGAACTAATACAGAACAACTACTAAGTACCAGGCTTCATACTAATCATTTTACACATAGTATCTTATTTGAACCTCACAATCATCCTGTGAGGTAAATGCTATTCTTCTCATTTTATAATTGAGAAAACGGAGGCAACAGAGGTTAAGTGACTTGCCCAGTGTCACACAGCTGGTGTGTGTCTGAGGCCAAACTTGAACTCAGGTCCTTCTGACTCCAAGCCCAGGCACTCCTCTATCAGCCTGTTAAAAAAAAATCATTTGTAAAGGGTTATCCAATAAATAATTTGGTCCATCCTTACTAGTGAAGAGAGGATATCTTTAATTCTCATTTTTATTTATAATTCAAAGAAATGTGTCTACTTTTGCTGCTTTGTGTTTCTCATTTTATAGTCATTTTTACTTGCTAGGAGGAAGAGTCTAGCTACTAAGGCTTTTTGGTATAATGCAAGATCTCAAGAGAGGTCTCTATATTAACAATGTCTGGGGGGCAGGGGGAAATCAAATGCATATCTAGAACAAGTGACACCATGGAAATAATCATTTTGGTGCTGTAACTCAGAGATTATTATGAAATAAAGTCAAGCATAGAAAATGCATGTCATAAATTTTCTCTGCAAACAGCTGGTTCCAATCAGAAGACTTAGGTAAAATGAGAAGGAAATCAACCAAGAAGTTGACATCTGCTACTCTAAAGTTTCCTCCAGCCCTCATGTCTACAAGTGTCTCTTCGAAGTTTCCTCATCTGTAAAATGAGGGGTTTGGATTCCATGCTCGAAATCATATGATCACACAGATTTAACAGCAAATACAACTCTACAGCCTGGCAGAAAGATGCTACTGAGAAAAAGGAGTTCATGATTTGAGATGGAGGGTCAATATATCCCTAGTTAGGTGGCCTTTAGAAGTTTACTGGACGGTGAGGCAACAGAGGCTTGTCCATGTCTTGAAGGAGAGACATGACTTGTCAGGGCCAGATATTCTGGGCATAAACAAGTCTTTCAATTTGCTCCTGCCCACAAAGGAGGAGAGAATGGGTAATATTATTCTGTTTGAGCCAGAGCCTTGTGTCATAAACCCAAGGCATGGCTGTGAAAGTTCCTGTTTGATGAGAAATTTCCAGAAGTCCAAGACTTCATTCAATAGATCTGAAGTGGCGATTTCCGCTGGAGTGAACAGTTTTAGTCTCTCGGCCTGTTCTGAAGCTGAAAACATCTCCCTGCCACCACAACCCTCTCGCTCCTGATTCTTCCTCCAAACTTTAAGACGTCAAAGCTCTGACCTGGAAGCTGGCTGTGGCTTAGATCACCATGAGACACAACTGAACGGTGCAGGTTACGGTAGGGTGTCAGTTGGGTAAGGTATGAACCAACAAGCTGCATAGCTTAAGATGCAGGTGTGCAGGGATTGGTTGTCACAAATATTGGGGGAAAATGTTTGGGGGAGGGTTCATGGTAGAACGATGCATTAAGGAAAAGAGAGGGAGAGATGAGAAGATAACAGCTCAACCATCAGACAGATAAAGTGTCTAAATGACAAAGGAGCTAGAATCCTTCTTTAGCTCTTTAAGAGAAAGGAAGAGCATATTAAATTTTAAACAAAGACCACCCCAAGGGAAAACACCCAACCTCCCTCCTCCAACCTGCTCCTTTTATTTCCAGTACTGTTAGTCAGTTAGGTTCATATAAAATGAAACGTTCCTAATCTCAAGGGTTTAAAAAACAACAACCCAATATCCATATAGCAGCTGGCATACAGAGTCTTTGGAGGGGAGACCATTCACATGGAAATACTCCCCCTAAGAAGAGTCACCTCTCCTCCACCTCCAGAGCGAAGGAAAGAAGCACCAAACTCCCTAGCTCCCAGGTATGAGAGATAGAGTGAAGACACAGGAGAAAAACAACCCGAAAGGAAATTCAGGGGAGGTGGAAAGACAAACAGGGAGGGCGGATTCCTGCTCTTCCCCTTCCCTACCACCGAGAAAGAACTGAGCTTGGTTGATGAAAAAAGGGAAATACCCATTGCCTCAACTGGGAGAATAAACCAAGTCATAGTGGAGCACAGAAAAGGGGAAGAGGCTCTCCAAAACCTTTGCTAACAGCCAAGTAAGAAAGGCCACTCTCTTAGAAGGGGAGATAAAAAAGAGGAAGGGCGGACGGAAGGGAGGGAGGGAAAGGAAGAGGGAGAGAACGAAGAACAGGAAAGATAAATTTAGAACAAGCAAGTGTTATTCCTTTGGTAATTCTATCACTCCTTCCTCCCGTCCTCTGACTTAGCTTGCCTAGAAATACAAGATGCAAGGGGTGTATGGCACAATGACCCATTCTGAGCAAAGGCTCTTCCCCAATGCAGGTTGGGAGTGGGGGAGGGGGTCACAACCTAGAAAGCTTTTATGGCTAAAGGACAGTAGGAATTGTTTAAATCCCTCTCCCCAAGCAAAAAGCAATCCAGGCCACATCACTGGCCAGCTTCTAATGGGGAAAGGCAATGCATTTCTAATGGTCTCCTGGGAAGGCCAAGGGGTTTGCTTTTGGCTTTGTAAGTGTTCACTCCAAAGAACATTTGGACCTTCAAGTTTCCTATAATGTTTTGAAATCATTCTCTCTCCTTTGCTGTAGCTGAGGGCCAAATCTGCGCAATAGCTGTGGACCTCCACAAGTGAGTGTGGAGAAAAGATAGGTACTACAAGAGCAACACTGTCCGGAAGTTTGAACAGGTAAAGAAGAAAAAGCATTTTGATTCAGCCTCTCTGATCTGAGACATAATTAGAGCGAAGGGAATTATGGAAAAACTGGCTATTATTCCACATTGCCAACCCACTAAAACAAAACAAAACAAAACAAAACCTGGAGGAATCCTTGGTGTACCATCTGGAGATTGTTCTATAGATAATAAAGTCCTGGGGAGTCGGGCTTAGCCCACAAGTCTGTGCTGGGGCTCTTTGCCCTGCCCCTGGAGAGTTATTCCCAGAGACAACACAATCGAAAAGATACACCCTAAAAACATCCATGGACATTTTTAAAGACTAGGAATTAGTTTTCAGCCAAAAGGAATCAAAGGACTGTGAAAAGGGTCTTAAAAAAAAATCTTAAAGAGTTCCTAGTGCAGCAGCTGGGTATTCAGGAAGGCTATGACCAGAGTAAGGAGGGTGAGGGCCAGGGACCTAAGAGAGTGGAGGAGGAATAGGCATGGAAGGAGGGAGGCAGCCTAGCAGCCCACCCGCAGAGAGCCAAATCCTCAGGAAATTTCCACTGAAGAAACAACAACACAAAAAACCCAAGTAACACACATCTTTCCAGTGCATGCTTGTCAACCAGTGGCTAAAGCAAACTGTCATTTCTGGAGGTGGGGAGCCAAGAGAAGTCTCGGGGTGCTTAGGAACAAAAATGAAACTTTATCAGTCATGTTAGAATGGAACAACAGTGGTGCTTTAGATGAAACAAGAGAAAGAAAAGAAAAGAAAAGAAAGAAGTGGATTAAGAAGAGCAGGGGGGGAAAAGTTGAGCTCATGGGCTGAGATCTGGTAATCTAAGTGGCTGTCTGGAAAGATTTTTTTTTTTTACACAACTAAGGTATAAAGGCTTGAAAATAGGAGTTTCTAAGAGAAATGCTGACAAACTCTTAACTGAAGCAAAAGAACTTGGCTGTTATTATACAGAAGTTTTTCAGGATAATGAGATAGAACCCAATAAGATAATGGAGTGGAACACTAGGGGAGGGCATTAAGAGTACTTAAATCATGCAATTTTAAAAAAACAAAACTTTGGGTAGAGAGATGTTCTGTATGCCACTGAAGGAAAAATGCCACTGGGCAGGACCTTAATTATTCAAGCCAACAGGAAAAAAGAAGGAAGGAAAGGAGATATAAATTACTCCAGTTTTCTTCATAGTCAAAGGCAAAGTTTTTAAGACCTAACACATTTCAAAATTATTAATTCAAAAAACATATACTGAGTGTCTCCAATAGAGGCCCAAAAGAGCACAAACCTTACTGTTGTAGTGTACTTTACAGAGTTTTTTTCGAATCACTTCCACAAATCTACCAAAAAAAAAATGGAAGAGGGTGGAGAGGAAACATTTTTAACAAAAAGATCAAGCACTCCTCTGAGTACAGTATAGACACAAAAAGTATACCAACATAGATCTTGAGATTTCCTCAACAGTCAGAACATTCATTTTTAGAGTAAGTGGAACCCATGGCTAAAACACTCCCTTTTTCCTCTTCACTTAAGAAATGATGACTACAACTTAAGAAATAAATATGACACTGCATGAGAGAGCAGGTGGTTCTGGATGATTTTATATCTCTTAAAGACATTAAATTCTTCCCTAGGGAAGAAGCCATAATATTATAACTGGCTGTATTTTACAGGATCCAGAGTTTTAGATCTTATAAATTACAGCCAGGCATTGTGTACGGCCAGCACCTCCAGTTTCCTCCTCTACACAGAGTATTTCTCTATATAAGAAAGAGGGGAAATAGATATCATATCCTGAAAGCTACCTCTGGACAGAGGTGATGGACTCAAGGTGCAGAATGAACCATATATTTTTTGGACATGGCCAATGTGGGAATCTGTTTTGCTTGACTGTATTTGTTGCAAGAGTTTTGTTTTTCTTTTTTCCAACGGAGGAGATACATGCAGGGGAGAGAATTTGTGTTAATTGAGAAATAAAATAAAATTAAGAAAAAAAAAGAGTACAGCTAGTTTTGTCAGGCACTTTTTTTGGGGGGGGAGACACTTCTTTTTAAGGGGGGAAAGTTCAAGGGACAAACTTTTACACTCTTAATTAAAATGAGATTCCTCCCAGAAGAACCCCTAGACAAGGATTCATACTGGGAGGAGGGGGAGGCAAGTTCTTTCCAGGCTCAGGAGAAAACTAAAGACCTCAAAAGTACAAAGAAACTTCAGTCATGAAAACCCTTCCATAAAAAAAGTCAGGCATCAGCCCATGGGCACCATGAAGCTCTCTCATGGAGCTTGACAGTGGCAGGTATGAAGCTGAGACCAGTTCACAGACGATAACATTAGCTCCTTCTAAATAATGTTAAAGTTCTGACATAGACTGATAAAAGCTGAAAACTTCAAAGGTAAGACTGAAATTCCATCCTTAATCCTCCTCATTGTGTCTGAGTATGGCAGGGGTCCGGGATCAGTGCCTGACATTACCTACCGCATATGTTTTGACACACGAGCACAACAGAGCATGTAAAAACATGGGGAAACAGCTAGATGACGATGAAATTTTTAAAACTTGGTATTTATTGTTTTTGCAGAGTGTAGACTCAGGCAACAATATTATCTAGAATACCAAACGAGGCTGATTTTCTTTTAGGAAGACAAAATACAAAAAAAAAGAGAAAAAAAAGAACCTAGGGTTTACAATAATGACCCATTTGAACAGACAACATCCTCTACCCGGGGTTAAGATATTTTTGTTTTCTCTACCCCTACTCACTGATCTCAAACTAATGCATTGTCTACCCAACCACAATATTTCTCCACATCCTCTGCATATTCCTTTACTCCTTCGTCATTGTCCAAATGATGAAGAAGCACATTCAATGTAACAAAAATTTATTAAATGATGATCGTATACAAAGAACCAAGTAGTAGGAGACACAAAGTTTGGATGAGACGATCCCTGCCCTCATGAAGCTTATAATCTATTAGGGATAGATATGCTGTCTTTCTTCTCAACCCAGACGGTCATTACAAATAGTTCTATGAAGATACTTATAACTTGTAATTACATATGTGTGCACATGCACGCACACATGTGCATACATGGTTGTACTGCGCCTCATTTGTCCCCACCACTCCATTCTACCTGCTCCAAAATGTATTGGGCCAACAACATCACCAAGTAGTTGGTAGAGGAGAATCTGACATACCACTTCCCTTCTTTACTTTCTATTTATTTTAGGTCTATATAGAGTAGCCTCACCCCTTCTTCTCACTCATATCAATAAGTTATTTATGACACCTTATAAATAACTTATGGGGCATCCAGGCACCACAGTGGATAGAGCATTTGGCTTGGAATCAAGATGACATCTCTTCCTAAGTTCAAATCTGGCTTCAGACACTTACTAGCTGGGTGACCCTGGGCAAATCACTTAGCCCTGTTTGCCTCAGTTCCTCATCTGTAAAAATGAACTGGAGAAGGAAACAGCAAACCACTCGAGTATCTATCTTTGCCAAGAAAATCCCAAAATGGATTCATGAAGAGTTGGACACAAATGAAACACAACAAAACATGACAACTCCAGGTAACCTCTTTCTCATATACATACCCAGGATCTCTATAATCCTCTTCTCTTCTATATCCCTCCCCCCTACTTTCTTCCAACTCTTGTCCAGCTGCATGAGAGAAAACTCTCCCTCTCCTTACTCCATTTATGAGACAAAAAAGGACCTTAAGCATGGTTAATGAGTGTAGGGCTGTTGATGAGTGCTGGAGATATACCTGTACCAAGGAAAAGGAAGCCATCAATGCTGAAGTGAATTATGCATAATCTAGAATCAGTGCCATTGACATCTAAAGCCCTTCAGAATCTCTGAAGAATTAGTCTCCATCTACTTCCCCTTCTAACTAAAGCTACTTTTCCTTAAGCACCAGCATTCAATATAAAATCCATTTTTAGTGGAGGAGGGACTGGAGGTAGAGAGAAAATTTGGAACTCAAAATTTAAAAAAGCAATGTTGAAGTAAAAAATAAAATCCATATTTATGAAATTTAAGGTAATTTTTCTCTTTTGTTAAGTGCTAATATTCAACAGTATTGGTTTCTACATTTTTTCCACTTAGCTGTCAAAACACAGGTCTGACCCTATCACCTCACCTGTTCAACAAATTCCAGTGGCTCCCTATCACCTTGGAGCTTCAAATATAAAATCTTGTTGGCTTTGAAAACCCTTCATAACTTGGTCCCTTGCGACCTTTTCAGCCTTGCTGAAACTAGTGACACTGACCTTGTGGCTGTTTTTTGAACAAGACATTCCAACTCCTGTGTGTTTTCACTGGTAGTATTTTCAATGGCTGTGCTCCATGCCTGGAACGCTCACTCTCTCTTCTCATCTCCACCTCCTGACTTTTTTTCAAGTCTCAGCTAAAGACTCACTCTTTACAAGAACCTTGACCAATCCTCTTTAATCTCAGTGCCTTCCCTCTAATATTATCTCCAAATATACCCCTCATATATCATTTGTACATAAGTGTTTGCATGTTCTCTCTCCCATAAGACCAGGAGCTTCTTGAAAGCAAGGGCTGTTTTTTTGCCACACTTAGCTCAGTGCAGACATATAGGTCCTTAATAAATGCAAGCTGACTGATTGAGTTGACTGACTCTAGTAAGATCCTACTGTAAGTAATGCCTCACAGTGCCATGGAAACAACTTGGACTTTTAAAGAGAAATACAATCTCTGGTAGATCCTCCCAAATTAGAAAGACTTTGGTTCAGACTTAGCAACAAACTATGAAAAGTTTGAAAAGAAGCTAAGCTAAGTTTGGAGGGACTCATCATTAGAAGTTTGACTACCAGCTTGGTGGCACAGTGGAGAAAGCAACAGGCCTGGATTCAGGAAGATCTGAGCTCAAATCCAGCCTCACACACACTAGCTATACGATCCTGGGCATGTCACTTAACCTCTATTTATCTCAATTTCCTCATATGTAAAATGATGATAATAATAATAACAGCTATCTCCCAAGGTTACTGTAAGGATCAAATGAGACAACTATCTATAGAGTACTTAGCAAAGTGACTGGCATATAGTAGGCACTATATAAATGCTAGTTGTGGTATCTTCCTTCTGCTATGATAACTCATAACAAGACTGTCTACTAAGGCAATTCAAGAAGACTACTAAGTCGAGAAGGGTTATGTTGTTCATTCTTTGACTAAATAAATCATGATTCCATAAAATATTGAAATGGGTTATATAGATTTATGTGTGTGTTACCCAGGAATGTAAACACATTTTATAACATTATTTTTATGAGAAAACACATTCCAACTTGTAGAAAGCCAATTTACATACTACATTTTGGATTGTGACTTGTTTGTTAGAGATAGCCAGCACCATAGGTCAACACTAAGACTTTCCCACTAGACTAATAAATGCCTGGACAAGAACTCAGTTGAGTATTGTCCATCACTGATTAGCTTTGTGATTTTCTTCCTTTGTGAAGTGAAGAGAGTACTGATCTTGGCATTGAAAAGAGCTGAGTTCAAATCCTATCTCTGATACTGGCTGTGTGTCACTTAATCTCTACATGCCTCAAGCAACTTCCTAGATCTTAACTACTAAATCACAAAGGTTCAGAGATGTCTGCTAGATTGGGGAAATGACAAATTATTTCATTCTCCATTAGTTGTATATTTTAAGGGGCAAAAAGTATCATTTTCCCCTAAAGTCAAAAAGACCTTTGGCCTTTTCTTTTGCCCTCAGCTAAATCTATCCCATTTCAAGTCAATAAGCATTTATTAAGCACCTACTCTATACTAGGCACTGTGCTAAGTGATATATCAAAGAAGCACAGCGCTTCTTTGGGCAATGAATAATTATACACATCCATTTGAATTCTGATTGTTCTTGCCAACTTCTGTAATGATTCAGACTTCCAAGTCATTGGGAACTCAAAATCAAGATGAATAATCCAAAAATATATATTTCACTCCTAATATGTGCAGGGTACTATTCTTGATGTATGAAGAAGTATATATGTACATTGAAGCAAAACACATAGCCTTTGGCCTCACAATCCAGGTGGGAAGACAACACATAAAACACAAGAAAATTAAGACCCAGGACAAACATTCATCAACAATATAAAACCAAAATACAAAGGTCGTCAGAAGGGAACACCTGATTAAACTGCCCAATAAGTGGCATGTAAACTAATTGCTAAGAATTCAGAAAGATCATAGTGAACTGGACTTCAAAAGAAGGGACCTGAATAATGATGTACAGAATTAGATAATGAACATCCTATAAAGATTCTTTTTTGGAAGGTGAAGGGGGAACAACAGTAACATCTGCATCTTTGTTTCCTACAATGATACTTCAAAATTCCCACCAATTTCAAATATATTTCAATAAGTTGTTCCCATTTTTAAAATTGATAAATTGGGACCCTTTATTTTTTATTAATAAGAAACTAAGCTGATTTGAGAGGAGGCTTTCATTTCATGCCACCCCTACCTTTCAATAAAACAGAAGTGACTTAGACAATGTGTCCTATCATTTCCACCATCCTTGACTTGAAGGCATTTCTTCACATCCTTTGTTCATTCAATAGACACTTACAGGCATCTATTCCATGCAAGGCACCATAGGGGAAGCGAAGATCTTTAGATAAAGGCATAGCTCCTTCTCTCACAACACTTACAATCTAACAGATGAGGTAACTCCAATTCTTCATGTGTATATATCCATTCCTACATTACCATGGGAGCCTTTGGCAGAGGAAGCAGTGACACTCTCCATAATACATTACCATTTTCCACTCTATGTCCCCACTTTCTATGGTTAGGGGTCTGTGTCACAGAGAGAGCCACTGGATCTGTGACTTCATTGTTACTCCTAGGTGAAAGAATTCCCTTTACTAATATCGTCATCTTCCCTAAAACTTCTCACCTTCATAAATCTCCAAATTCCAAGTTCCAAATAACTTTCAGGGTGCAGAGATGAAGAGATAATTGCTCCTATATTCACTAACTTCCTAGCCAGCTCAGAAGCTAATTCAAACTCAAGCTACTGTGTTAAAGAAGTGTCCACTGGGTTGTTCTGCCCTGTTGGACTCTTCCTCAAGGTGAAGACAAGGTAAGCACTCCTATCCAGAACTAGAACTTAAGGATGTAGAACTACTGATTAGTACCTCTTTGAATCTCAATGTAAACCTTTCTTCCTGGCCCCTATTGCATCCTATTACTTGCCTTCTGTCATTCAGGGGCTTCTTCTGGGAGAAGGCCCAAGAACCTTTCCATAATTGGAAGATTCTATGAACAAAGTTCAATATCTGGGGGGGGGGGGATTAGGGAGAAGCTCTCTGGCCTTATCATTCCTAGTGCTCTTTTCTTTTCTGAGTCCACAGCTGAACTTATCAGTGACATAGGCTAGCTATAAAATAGGAGTCACAAAAGCACCTATGTGTCACAGGATCAAGGGAGATAATGTTTATAAAATGCTTTGTAAACCTTAAAGCACTATACAAATGTTAGTTATTATTATGAATTACTTGATTAAAAACATTTGATTTAAAAATGGTCAATCTGGCATTTTGGGACATTTTGAAAACAGCACTGGAGCCAATGAGTAGCTGATTAGACTGACAGCTGACTACACAGGACATTGGTTGATAAGATGCCCTAAAAAACTGATTTCCATTGGCTGAGTCATTGACCACATGTGGGCATGAACACAGTGGTGCCAGACTTACCATGGGGATAAATGTGGAAGTTCCATAAGGCCTGGGATTCCAGGTGCGATAGGCCAATGTGCATCACTTAGCAGGCCCCCTGCTTCCTCACCACCACTTTCCTTTTACACACACTAAAATGGAGCCGCTTAAATATCCTGCATGATTTTAAACTTAAGCTTCCCAGGCAAAAGGGTACTAGAAATATCTCTGAGCCCCAAAGCAAACCCAAAATAGAAGTTCTGCAAAATCTCTGGTGGTCCTATTACCCTTTCTCCCTTCTTCCACATTTTAAAACCATTTCAGATCTTGGTTACCTCAATGTCTCTAGACAATATGCTTAAAATAAGTCTCCCAAGTAGAAAATGTATCCAGAATGGAAATAACACAAGCATGCAATGATCATGTAATGCCAGGACAATAATAAGCATGTAACACCAAAATGAAAGGAGACACCCAAAGAATCTACACAGGAGAAGGAAAGAAATAAAATATTTCAGACTCTAGGCTCCTAGCCCCATATCTTACTTTTAAATTGAGCTCCCAAGCAACAGAATTGGCTTGGAATATGGGTCAAAAGATAACCAATCCGAAAATGTCCACTTGACCCTTCTTTCCCTTAAAGAGAACAACTGTCATGGCTCCCACTCCTGACTCCCATTTCTCTACCTTATCTTGGAATTTCACATTATACAGTCCATTTTAGGAGGAAAAGGTTTTTAATAACTCAGTTACTAATTAGTTGGTCTGATCAAGAATTACAGGTGACTAGAGTAGGGCACTGAGTCAAAGGGCCAGGTCATAAGCTATGAAGAGAATCCTTAAAAGCAATGACATTTATTTTCAGTGAGAAAGAAATGCAGAGGCCAGATGGGAACTGAAATAATTCAGCTGCTTTGATCATTAGAATTAGCTGTATAAATTATTCCTGTTCATTCTTAAGAATATTTTTTTTCTTCCACCTGACCCTGAAGTCCTGAGCTTCATAAAAAAAATGGCAAAGTCACTGTGGAGATGAGTCCAACAGTCTTTCTCTTTTGAAGAAATGACCTTTGACTTTTTTTAAACTACACCTGTACAAAACCAGCACAAGAAAGAGTGAGCAACTTCAAGGCCAGATGTCTGACTCTCCCAAGGGCACAAAGTCCTTCTTCACTGTACCTGTGTGAGAATTCTAGGACTTCAGTAAGTTGGACAGTCCAGACTCCTCAGGGTTTGGCCAGGGACTGTTTATGTTGTTTCCCTAAACTGGAGCCATTCAGCCCACACAATAGTGCCAGTTCCCACAGTCCCGAGGATAAGATCTGAGCAGCCTCTTCAGTCCTATCTCAGTGATATGTTTTCATTAATTTTCTCATTATTCAAAAGCTATTCCTGTTTGACCAGGAACCATTCAGGCAGCATTTTAAATGACCCCCCCCAACTTCACCTGTCCCCCATCTCTTTAAAACTGCCCCACTGAGCGATTTCAATACTTAACAGATGTATTTGAATTAATTACTTTTCTGGGTTAGTTTCAACCCGCGGAAGCCTCTCCTCTGCCTCTTAAATCTTTTCAAACTACTCTCTGACTACAGGGATGCAGTTGCAACAACCATAAAAGTCATCTTAAAAGGCATATTGGAAAAAAAAAAACCCACACAAACTTGTTAACAAGTCAGGAGTTTAAAGGACCTGCCACTTTCCCCACCCATCCTACAGGCGCCGGGACTTCCTTCTGCAACCCCTTTTTACACATACCCCAAAACTGTCTCAAAGAGAAAACAGAGAAAAATGGGGGGGGGGAATGGGAGGCAGAGGAAAATATGGGGGAGGTGTAGGGTGGAAGAAAAGAAAGCTGAAGGAAAAGGAGAGGGAAGGGAGGGGAGAACGGGAGACTGCGGGAGAGAGAGGAGAGGAGGCACAAGAGAAGGAATGAGATGCCAGCAGGAGGGAGAAATAAGGAGGGGGAGAAAGGGAGAGAAGGAGGAGAGAAAGGGGAGGGAGGAGGGTGACAATGGAAGAAAGAAGGATTGGAGAAAGGAGGAGGAAGCGTGAAAGAGGGAAGGGGAGAATGAGGAAGAAGAGGGGAGAATGAGGATGAAGAAGTTAAAGGGGGTGGGAGAGAAGGAAGAGGAAGGAGAAGGAAGTGGGGGAAGGGAAGAAGGAAGATGAGAAAGGGAAGAAAGGGGGGAGGGGAAGAAGATGAGAAAGGGAAGAAAAGAGGGGGAGGGGAAGAAAGATGGGGCAGGGGATGGGAAGAAAAGAGGGAGACAGAAAAGAGGGCAGAGAATGTATAGAAGGAAGGGGGGGAGAGAAAAAGAAGGCAGAGAGAGGAAAGGGGAAGAAAAGAGGGAGCGAGGGGACCAGGGTGAGGGGAGCCGGGGACCCGGCCAGACAGAGGACCGCAGCGGGGCTCTTTGGCCCTGCGGCTGCAGCCGGGCGAGCCCTTTCAACAGGTAACTGACCCTGTGCATCTCGGCAGCCGACAAGCCCGCAAACGCGCGGCAGGGCGGGCTCCCCCACCCTGTGCCAGGGGCCCTCGGGGCGGGCACGCTGGGGCGTCCCTCCCCGCTGCCCCCTCGCCCTGGCTCCAGCCAGCCTTGGCGGAGGTCCAGCTCCCGGGGCTGCCGGCGGCGAGGACACACAGACACAGACACACACGCGCGCACACACACACAACACACACACATACACACACGCAGAAAGTTTGTGACCAACCATCAGTGCTGGGGGGAGAAACTTCCAGTCCCAGACTGATGATCGGAGAGGAGCGTGCGGGGCTGCCGGGGACACCCACGTGCGGGGGAAGCCGACAGCTGCCGCAGCCGCCCGGCCTCGGCTCCTCGCCTCCCCCTCCTCCTCCTCTTCTCTTTCTTCCTCTCTCTCTCTCTCCTCCCTCCCTCTCTCCTCTTTCTTCTCCCCCTCCTTCCTTCCCTTCCCCCTTTCCTCCTCTCCTCCCCAGACGCCATCTCTCTCTCTCCTCTCTCTTTCTCCCTCTGTCCCTCTTCTCCTCCTCTCTCTCTTCTCTCTCTTCTCTCTCTCCTCTTCTCTCTCTCTCTCTCTCTCTCTCTCCCCCCCCCGGCTCTCTCTCTGGCGCTCTCTCTCGCTCTCTCGCTCGCTCTCTCGCTCTCTCGCTCTCTCTCTCGCTCTCTCTCTCTCTCTCTCTCTCTCTCTCTCTCTCTCTCTCTCTCTCTCGCTCGCTCTCTCTCGCTCTCTTTTCCCGGCATGAGGGAATGTGGAAGTGAAAGGCAAAGACGACATGTTGGCCGCTCCGCAGCCGGGCCTGTGGCGGGGCCGGTCCCCGGGGAGCCCCCGGGGGGGCGGGCCGCACGGACTGGGCTCCGGGCTTCCCCCTCCCCCTCTCTCTCTCCGCCGGCCCCCTCCCCCCTCCTCTCCCCGCCGGCCCCCTCCCCGGGCTCTCGCGGTCTGTCTCCGCTCGGGAGGAGGGGGGGGTAGCCACGGGCTCGGGCTGGAGACTCACCCTTGGGCTTCTGGAGCGGCTCCTCCGGGGACCTGGGCGGGGGGTCCCTCCGCCGGACCCGGGGGAGGGGGGCCGCAGGAAGAGGGCTCGCTTCTGGCTATCCACCGCCTGATGTGGGTGCTGGTACCGCCGGCTCTCCTCCGAGCACGCCCGCCCCGCTCCCTCCCTTCCTCCCTCCCCTCTCTTTCTCTTTCTCTCTCTCTCTCCCTCCCTCCCTCTCCTCTTCCCTCCCTCCCTCCCTCCCTCCCTCCCTCTCTCTCTCTCTCTCTCTCTCTCTCTCTCGCGCTCTCTCTCTCTCTCTCTCTCTCCCCCCTTTCTGTCCTCCCTCTCTCTCTTTCTCTCTTTCCCTCTCAGGAAGAAGGGAATGAGGCAGGGCTGACGTGAAGGGATGCAAAACAGCTCCTCCTAACCCAGCTCTGAGAGGAAGAGAGACAGAGAAAAGCAGCTCTTTTATCTCTCTTTTGTTTTCTCACTTCCTTTCCCCCCCCTTAATACTCCCCCCCTCCCTGGTCAGCCTAAGTTTTCTTTTCTCTTTTCACCACAGAAAGGATTTTTCTTTCTTTTTCTTTCTTTCTTTCTGTTCAACTCTCCTACTCTAATTGAAAGCCTGGAGGGGGGTTCCCCCCCTTTTTTCTTCCCTCTTTTCTTCCTTCTTCCTCCTTTCTCTTTTCTTTAAAAGGGTTTTGTTTGCTGTGGGAGTTTCGTTTGAAAATCAAGTCACGCCTTTTTTTTTCCTTTTTCTTTTCTTCTTTTTTTAAACATCAGAGCAGAAAAAGGGAACAAAACTTAACTGAAGCTGAAGAGTGTGGGGGAGAGGGAGACCTATTTTTATGTAAGGAGACTTAGGTAGAAATGGGGTGACTTGAGTTTGGGGGACATAGGGCCTTCTGGCCACCATAAATACAATAGAAGCAGAGGGGGAAAAGAAAGCTTTGCCAGCCCTGGGGAGGGAACAGAGTCCTGGGGAGATGTTAAGCTTTGTGCATCCTATAGAAAGAAAAGTTAATGGGGTTTTGTAAATGGCAAGGAGGAGGAAAATAGGGTTGGGCTCAAGAGAGGGGTGGAGATAGATGAGGAAGTCTTAGAAACCTCTCTTCTAAGAGAATAAAGCTGGAGGTTTTGTTTTTGTTTTTTTCAAACAGGGCTTATGCCTATGGGACAAACATGTATTTAGAACATTTAACAGTTTGAAAAAATATGCCACCTTTAAGACTCTTATTTTCAAAGCACTAGCCAGCTACTAATGAGTTAGTACAGGCAAGTGTCTGGTGAAGGGAGTGCTGCTATTAACCCTGTTTATGGGTGAGGTCTCCTAAGACAGGGAAGTGATGATGTGTCTTTCAGGAACAGATAAGTACAGGGAAGGTTAAAACTCCTTGCTGACTCCCAGCAGCTATAAGAGGCATTGCTTCTGATGCTTGAGCTTTTTGGGAGGAGGTAGTAGAATGGACCTGAAAGGACTCTGGCTTCTCATCACTAACTTCCTCAGTCATTTTAAAACAAGGGGGCTAATATTCCTGGAGTTTGCTGTCTGAGGCAGCTTTCTGAAAGGTGCCACTGGGTTAATGAGCGTTTCAGAGCCCTTTCTTCTTACAACTCCACAAGAACAATGCTTCTAGGACACATACCTCCAATCTCCAGGAAGAATTCAAGACTCAAAAGTTGCTCCTTAAAAACAGATTTCCAGCAGGTAATGATAGATTATCCACTGGGCTAGGCAGACAAACTAACTAGTCCTGGAAGGAGAAAACACACTATAGACGTATAAGGTGGAAAGGGCTTTCTCAAAGGATAATCTGCCCATAAGAGAGACAGACCTACAGAATGTCCCTCTCATTCTCTTCTGAGGAGTGGTTGTTTTTAAATTATTAATAGTGAAACGTTGCATCAGACCAATACCTATCGGCCAGACCTTCAGCACTTTTATAGGGATGTTGGGAGAAGAAATGTAGGAAAATAGTCTAGTGGTGGGCTTACCTCATTATCAATTCGATTTTTAATTCAACAAGTATTTTTTTTTGAGGACTTAGCATTGTTAGGTGCTATGCTTCCACAGAAGTAGAAGTCCCTTCCTGAAGGAACTTAGATATGAAATAGCAAACAATACAAAAAATTTTAATGACTCACATTTACATAAGACTTTAAAAAGTCTTTTCAAATTGTGTTACATATATTCTTGGCATCTAGGTGCACAGTGGATAGAGCTGGGGATCTGCAGTTAGGAAGACCTGGCTTCAGATCAAGCTTACTTAGCAGGGTGTCCCTGGACAACCGAAGCACTGCCTGCCTCAGTTTCCTCATCTGTAAAATAAGGAAAGTGGTGCTTATTTCCCAATGTTGTGAAATGAGGTTATATTTGTAAATGTTTTGCAAACCTTAAAGCTCTATGTAAATGCTAGCTAATTTTATTACCTCATTGGATTTATTTCAGTCCAGTGAAGATCTTTTTAAGTATAAGAATTATCCACATTTTACATAGATGAGTTAAATAACTTGCCTTTGGTCACAATGGTGTTAGTATCTGAAAGCAGATGATTCCCTACTCCAAATCCTGCACTCTAGGAGGCACTGTGGAGTAATGAGCTAGGGAGTCCAGAGACATGGGCTTGAGTCTCAGCTTTTACTCTTCAGAAACTGGGGGTTGGAGTCCTACAAGGTGAGAGGAATAGAACACAGGGAGATTGAAGAGTTAAGTTTTTTTTTCAAGTCCACAGGTTTTTAGAAGGACCTTTGATAGTAAAAAGTTTTGTGTAACTGTAAAAAATTGCTGGGCATTGGGGCTCCTTCATGAATCTGTAGCCACACTATATCTATCACCTCTAAGGTCCCTTCCAGCTCCAATAGTCTGTGTTTTGATCTATGATGCAGATAGTAAATATGGAGATCAGCTTGGGAAGACATCACTATGCACTAGAGTGGCTGGGGAAAAAATGTATGGGAATTTAACGGAGGTGAAATTTGACCTGGGCCTGGGAGTATAGATAGGATTCAGAAAGGGGGAGTAGAGAGCAGAAGCCCGGGTAGTCATAGAATCTCAGGGTTGGAAGAAGCCTTAGCATTTACCTAGTCCAAAAAGTCCATGAGCAGGAATCTGTTTTGTAACCTGTAACATCCCCAGCATTTGATTATCCAGACTACCAGTGACTGTACTACCGGGCAAGGCAGCCTCTCCAACTTTTGAATAGGTAAGCTCTAGGAAGATTTCCCTTGTTTCAAGTTGAAACCCATCAATCCTAAGTATTCAGGTGAGGGATGAGCTCAAGCAAAGGTCCGGAGACAGGAATGATTATGTCCTTGCTATGTTGGCCCTTCTTTACTTCTTCCCCTGCTCTTATCCCCTTTTTTCTCTTCCCTATCTCTTTTATTCTTCCTAGGCTCTCCTCCTCAAGGAAAGGGAATGAGCATTTATATAGTGCTTGCTATATGCCAGGCACTGTGTTTTGCTTTTTACAAACCTCCCATTTGATCCACACAACAACCCTGTGAGGTAGTGCTATTCTTATCCCTATTTTACAGTTGAAGAGACTGAGGCAGACAGAGGTTAAATGATTTTCCCAGGATCACATGGCTAGTAAATGTCTGAGACTGGACTTGAATTCAGATCTTCTTGACTCTAGGCCCAGCGCCCTATCCACTCTGCCATTAGCTGTGTCTTAAGCCTCAAACTACTGTTATTTCCTTACTCTGCTCTGTTCCTACTGTTTCCTCCTCTTCTGCTTCTTTTCCTTCTGATTTCATAAAAATTATGTCGTTATTGAAGTTATGACCCAAAGAGGACGATGTATCTAGTGCTACTTTTTTCAGCAAAATGATTGCTTCCAATTCACCTCCAGAACCAAATACAAAATCCTCTGTTTGGCTATCAAAGCCCTTCATAACCTACTTCCCCATTTGCAATCTTCTTACATGTTACCCACACAAAGTATTTTAAAAATGGGTCTTAGTTTCAAGGAGAAGCTTGAGGTCATTAAAAACACTTCAATTTGTACATATATGCATATGTACATACATATGTACTGGACAAATGCTGCAGAACTGAGGGACAATCACTATAGATTATCTATCCAATTCATATCATAGCCTGGGCAACAGGCATTCTTTATCTGTTTGATTATTATGTGGATAGTTAGGCCAAATGCTTTTGAGTGATTCTGAGTCTTCTTTAAGAGTCTCCACAATTTTCTAGGCCTTGCTGCAATCACCACAATGTCATGTGCGAATAAGAGTTATCTGGAGGACTTTACCATTTGAGACAGCTAGGTGTCTAGATGGATAGAGCACTGGACCTAGAGTTAGGAAGACCTTAGTTCAAATTCAGTTTCAGACACTTACTAGTTATGTGACCCTGGGCAAGTCACTAAACTGTCTGCCTCGGTTTCCTCAATTGTAAAATGGAAATAAGAATAGTACCTACTTCTTCCCACTGTTGTTGTAAGAATTAAATGAGGTATTTGTAAAGCTTCTTAGTACAATGCCTTGTAAATGGTAAGTACTTAGTAAATGCTCATTACCTTCTCTTCTGTTCCCCTCCCCGTCATCTATATGGAATTCTGCTTTGACTTGGAATCTGCAGTGGATCTGCTCTGTGACAGTGGTAAACACACCTTTCATGAGCATACAACTCCCTGTTTTATGCTTTGTTTAATACTAATAATCAAAGGGTCCAGTCTTTGAACAAGGTTCTCTCTGTTATTAAATCTTTGAACAAGGTTCTCTCTGTTGTTATATCTTTCAAAGAATCTTATATAAATTTGACTTATGCATGGTAGACATCTTATTGGAGGAGAGCCTCCAAAGCAATGTTTTATTCTACCAAACTGACTATTTTTTATGGTCAACAAACTATAAGCACAATAGAATCCATTGGGTTTGAGGGGAGGACATGCTGCTTCCAGAATGGTAGGCATTTGCCAGCCAAATGCCTTATGATACCCAATAAGGATACTATAACCTCTTAGAAAGGCTATCCTGTGTTAGAGGGAAACTGGCAAGGCCATTGGTCTTTTGATTCAAGTTGAGTACCACTTGGGGGGACAATTCAGATCTCATTCTCTACTTCTGTATTCTCTACCTCTTTCAGTCAGTTTTATGATACCAAGAACGACTTCACAGCACCTAAATGTTGTATTTGTAACTTTCAGTAAGCCACCTGAGAGGCTGCAGACAGTGTGGGTAGAATTTGTGGCTCATAAGAGAACAGATTGATCAGAGATAACAATGATAAGTATAGAAGTGGCTAGAAATCCAGTTTTGAGGCTGCTATTAGTGTAGGGCCACAGAGGGTGGTCTCAGTAGAGATTCAAAGTTCACAGCAGTACGATAGTGGGGAAAAGTTGCATAGATATAGGATGGCCAGTGGAGGGCTGGCCAATAAAATCCCTTGTGAATGTGTGCAGCGTGAGTGGCCTGCTGCAGTTCCCCCGTAGGTACTTCAGAGCATGCACAGACATCCCCTCTATTTGCTGTTTCTCAAAGAGCTAGCTCTTTTGGTTTGCTACTGAGCCAGAATTAGGTGTGTACACAAAGGCCTCAATCACTCAACCTGAGTTTCTTTTCCTCTCTTGTTGTATTCAAGTAAGGAGGTAAAAACTGCTATAAGCCTCTAGGGAGGAAGAGTACAAATAACTTACTCTCCTTACTAGGGTCAGTACGAAGCCTTCACTGCTGTTGCTTCTGTCCCTGTTATCTATTTTTTTCTGCCTTAAGTAAAGCATTATTGAGATGGAGAAGATGAAGCTTTGACCTTGTGCTTCTAAAGGTTGAGAGAGTACCAGGGGTTCAGGGACTGGGGTTTGTGCCATAGTTTGATGGCAACCTTCCTGCTTGACCCAGCATATAGGCAGCCAAAAGGGAACAATTTGTCCATTGGCTATGCTATATTCAGAAGTGAACTTGGTGAGACAAATGCTTTGTAGCAATAGCTTAAATTTGAACTCACTCTTCCTAGGGATTAAGGTGGTATAGGGAAGAGTATGCCCCTCTCTTAAGAGAGGAGGGTTATGTTTGTACTTCCATTCTTGCTATGTGTTCTAAGTGAATATCCCTTTGTAAAAGATAATGAATATTAATTGGGTAAATGATATTGAAGTTCTTAAATCACTGGTTCAATCAATGATAACTATAACTGGAGATTGGTATTGGGGAAAATGTGCTGAATGGGAACTTAAGTCCAAACATTAGAGAATAATCCCAACCCCTTAGGGGTATCCCTAGAACCTTGAAGGGAAGAGATACCTAGCCATCTGAGGGATGTCAGTAGGAGTTGGATAAGGGCCCTGAGGGTCTATACTGCTTAGAGTAGTATAGTGTAGAACATTACCTACATTAGTTTTTCCAGTACTGATTATATATTTCACTAAGTAATGAATACCTCTTGTCTGGTCTCACTTCCATAGGATCATAAGCTACAGCTGGAAAGGAACTCTGAGTGGACCTCTAGTCCAACCAAGGCTCATATTTGCAAGGTGGTTGATGGGTGTTATACATACAATCTGAGCAATGGATTTTGTGATCTTGGCTTCATCTGCATCATGGTATAACTGGCCAAGCTAACGAGATCAAACTAGCCCAGACTATAGACTCATGGAATTTAATAATAATAACTCAGTTACATAGTACTTTAAGGTTTTCAAAGTGCTTCCCTCACAACTCTACGAGGTAGTGTAGATGGTGTTTCTACATCACCTTTCTCATTTCTGTGGTGTCCCAGAGCCTAAAGGGGTTCCATAATGGAAAACAGACCAAAACCTTTGTGACATACCATCAGAAGTGAGACTGCCCTGATTTTCTCTAGGAACGGGGAGAGGACGATAGAAATGGTCCTGATGCGGTCACCCAAGAAGCAGGGGCCATGATCTGTACACTGTGGCATTAAGAGCTAGCTTCCTCCCTTTTCTCCACTGATGGTGAACTTGGACTCCTGGGATTCCTTGGGAGTAATCAGAGTGCCAGAGCTATGGCTACATTGTTTGCTGTTGCCAGAGACAAATGGCTAGTGACTGAGAGCACTGCAGGATGTAAAGAGGCCATCACCATTGCTGCCCTGAAATGGCAGAAATGATGAATGACCAGTGCTGTAGAAGAGGACCTGAACCTGGAACTGGGGTCCTATCAGGAAAGAAGATCCTGAGTTCTTGAGACTACCAACTATTACAAATTTGAGATTAAGAGAAAAATGATTTTTCTTCACTGCCTTCCCAGCTTTCCTTTGAGAACCTGAGAGGAGATAAATATCTTCCCCTTCTTTTATTCTCTTTCCATAAGCTGTGGGGTTCATGTGATTGAGAGTCCCCCTGGTCATATTCAAATATCTGGGAGGACAACTAGGAAGAGGTTTAGGAGATGGCTGATTGATTTATTTCTTTTCTGTTTTAGTCTATGTACAATAAAATACATTTCATAACAATAAAAGCCTCTATATAATCAAATGCTTGATAGTAAAGTGTAAACTTTCAGTGCCATCAGAATTCAGAACAAGGAGAGTTTGTTAGAAGACAGAATAGCCAAGAGAGGCTAAATGAAGGAGGAGAGACTTCCACTGGGCCTAGAAAGATGGATTAGATTGGAGTGGCTCAAGGGGAGGGTATAAAACATGAGCAAAAGCATGGAGGAGAGAATTAGGAAGGCACATGTAGGGGATAATGAAAGACCAGATTGACCAGGGAAGAGGGTGCTTGTTAAGTAAGGACCACTGAGGTTTACTGAATAAGTAAATTGGAATCAAATAGTGGAGGGTCCTGAAAGTCAGGCTGAGCAGTTTAGTTTCATGTTCATATTTATAATTTTATATTATACATCATTATTACATTATTATATGTTATACATATATACAATATGGATTGTATATAAAGAAATTATGTATTATATGAAGAAATTATATATTACCTATCAATTACAGATTTAGAACTGGAAAGACCAAAGATGTCATTTGCCCAACCCCCTCTTTTCTCAGATAAGGTTAACAGCCCCAGAGAGGTTGTGACTTGCCTGTGGTCTTATGGGTATGAAGAGGCAGAGCTGGAATTTGATCCCTGGTTCTCTGATGTCAAATTGAGCACTTTCCCCAGGGTAGCGTGCTGCAGTTAGCAACAAGTAACTATAGCCATTGTAAGTGCTTGAGTAGAAGAGTAACAGAATGAAAGTTGTGATGTAGTATATCAAATGCATTGTATGGAGAGAGACAGGTAGTAAGGACACTATCTGTTGCCATGTATTAGGTGATGACAACCTAGACTAGAGAAGGGGCAGTAAGAGAAGGAGTCATGGGAGGGCTTTAGAAATATTTCAAAGGAAGAATGAAAAGACTTGATGACAGATTAGATAAAAGATGAAAGAGAGAGACAAGTAAAAAAAAAGACTTCAATTAAATATAGTAGGCCCTAATTAATGGTGATGATGTTGACAGCCATGAAAGAAAGAGGTAACATTAGACAGTTTGAGGGAGGAAGAGGATGAGTTTGGTGTTGGTCATATGGAGTTTGGGGAGGTGGTGGGATATAGGGTCAGAGAATTAGAGCTCGAAATGACCTTAGGGTGCTTCCAATGCTACTACCTCTTTTTACAAGTGAAACAGTTGAGATTTGAAAAAGTAACTTGCCCAAGGGCACATGTGTAGAGCTGTGATTCAAATCTGGGTCCTCTGACTCCAAATCGAGCATACAAATAAGCAGTTATCAAAATTGAGGGGATAGTTGAAGCTGTGAAAGTGAATGAGCTTTTTGGGTTTTTTTCTGTTAAAAGCTTTATTGACATGTTCTTGGTGTTTGTATTGCAAAAATTTTTAGATTACATCCAACAGTTCAGCAAAACTAACAATATATGACATATACTGAAAGTGCATGCAATAGTCCACACTTATAGGTTCCCTAACCTCTATTTTTAAAGTGTTTGTTTTTTTAAATGAACAGAAATCTGTTTTCTCTTCCTTCCACCCTTTCCTCCATTGATAGAGAAAAGAAAAAAAAATTCCTTGGAACAAACATACATAATAAAGTAAAACAAATTCCCTCATTGATTGTATGCAAAAATATGTCTTATTCTGCTGCCTAAATCCATCACTTCTGTCAGGAGCTAGAGAGCATGTTTTATCACTGGTTCTCTAGAACCATGGATGGTCTTTGCATGCATGGATCATAGTCTCTGTTCCTGACTTCCGGCCTTCAAAACCATGCCTCTGCTGCTGTCTGATCTTGGAACTTCCCTCAGCATCTCCTGGCTCAGGAATATCCAATCATCCCAACAACCTACTCAATCTAGAATATCTCTCAGCAAGACGTGACCCCTTCTCCCTTTTCTGTATTTCCTTCCAGCTTTAGAATGTAAATGCCTTGAGGACAGGAAATGTCTTTTCCATTTATTTGTATCCAGGGCACTTAGTACAGTGACATATAGAAAGCCTTAATAAATGCTTGATTTTTTCCTCTCTATCTCTCCTCTCCCTTCCTTTCTTCCCTCCCTCTCTTGTTCTCTTCTTCCCTTTTTACTTCCTTCCTTCCTCCCTCTCTCCCTCCCTTCCTTTCTTCCTTCATTTCTTTTAGCTTCATTCCTTTCTTCCTTTCCTCCTTCCTTCCTTCTTTTCTTCCTTCTTAGTAAATGAGCTCCTTGAAGGGAGAGACCATAAAAAGAAACAAGTTGGGGGTTAGGCAGTAAAGCTTTTAGAGACACCCACAATTTAGGCTAAGGTCGAAGAAGGTAAGCCAGCAGAGTAGATGGGAAAGGAGCAGGGAAGTATGAAAGGAAAATACCATGTTATGGCAGTGAGTAGGAAAGGAAGAAGTAAGCATTTATTAAACACCTACCATATGCTAAGCACTTTACAAATATTATCTCGTTTGATCCTCAGAGAGAGGTACTATTAGGATCCCCATTTTTCTGTTGAGGAAACTGAAGCAAATGGAGGTTAAGTGCCTTGCCCATGGTCATATAACTAGTAAATATTTGAGGCTAGATTTGAACTCAGGTCTTCTTTTAAAAATTTTGTTATTAATTTATTTTGATTTATCAACGATCACTTCCATAAGTTTTAAATTTTTCTCCCCCTCACTCCCCAAGACAGCATGCAATCTGATATAGGCTATACATAAACATTCCTATTAAACATATTTTCACATTAGTGATGTTGTAAGGAAGAATTAGAATAGGAGGAACCACCAGAAAGATGAAATAACAAAAGAGAAGAAAAAAATAGCCAACAGTATGCTTCTATCTGCATTCAAACTCCATAGTTCTTTCTTTGGAGGTGGATAGCATTTTCCCTCATGAGACCTTTGGAGATGTCTTAGATCCTTGTATTGCTGAGAAGGGCTAAGTCTGTCAACGTTAGTCATGGCACAACATGGCTGTTACTGTGTACAACGTTCTCCTGGTTCTGCTCACTTCACTCAGCATCAGTCCATACAAGTCTTTCTAGGTTTTTTTGAAGTCTGCCTGCTCATCATTTCTTATAGCACAATGGTATTCCATTACATTCATATACCACAACTTTGAACTCAAGTTTTCTTGGCTCAGCTCTCTATCCAATGCACCATCTAGCTGCCTCTATTAGAGAAGAAAATTTGAAGAAGATAGTCATGTCAAAGGTTAAAGAGAAAGAGGACTAAAAAAATACTAATGAATTTGGCAAGAAAAGTCAGTTTTGGTCCTTTTCTCCAGAGGGAGGCATGACACCTATAGACAAAAATAGCCAATGGCTAGGACATTAATTTTATGTATAACCACTTATACACCAAAGAAATTGCAACAAATCAAGCAACTAAAGCTATCTATAGTCATATGAAAAAATGTTCTAAATCACTATTGATTAGAGAAATGCAAATCAAGACAACTCTGAGGTACCACATCACACCTATCAGATTGGCTAACATGACAAAACAGGACAATGATAAATGTTGGAGAAGATATGGGAAAATTGAAACACTAATACATTGTTGGTGGAGTTGTGAAATGATTCAACCATTTTGGAGAGCCATTTGGAACTATGCCCAAAGAACTATAAAATTGTGCATACCCTTTGATACCACTTTGCAATACCATTTCTAGGTCTATATCACAAAGAGATCATAAAAATAGGAAAAGGACCCGTATGTACAAAAAATATTTACAGCAGCTCTTTTTGTGGTGGCAAAAAATTGAAAATTGACCATCAATTGGGGAATGGCTGAGCAAGTCATGGCATATGAATATAATGGAATATTGTGCTATAAGAAATGATGAACAGGCAGACTTAAAAAAAACCTGGAAAGACTCACATGAACTGATGCAGAGTGAAATGAGCAGAACCAGGAGACCATTGTGAGCAGTAACAGCCACATTATGGGATGACTGACTTTGATAGATTTGCACAGCAATGCAAGAATCTAAGAGAACTCCGAAAGACTCATGATAGAAATTGCCATCCGCACCCAGAGAAAGAAATGTGGAGTCTGAATGCAGATGGAAGCATACTCTTTGCTCTCCTTTTCCTTTGTTGTTTTGTTTTATTGCTTCATTCTCATGGTTCCTCCCATTAGTTCTAATTGTTCTTTGCATCATGACTAATGGGAAAATATGTTTAACATGAATATATATGTAGAGCCTATATCAGATTGTACACTGTTGGGGTGAGGAGGGAAATAAGTGGGAGGGGCAGAAAATTTAAAACTTGAAATCTTATGGAAGTGAATGTTGAAAACTAAAAATAAATTAATTATTTTTTAAAAACCAAAATAAACAAGGAACTTGAAAAAAAAAAAGAAACTATACCAAATCAGGTTTGAGTTCCTACACATCTTATTTGTGCTTGGTATATTCAGAGGTGCTCGAGATTTCTTATCCTGGATTTCCACATTTATAGAATGCATCTGAGTGTCTTGTTTGCTCAGGACTATAAAGAAATATATTCCCATGGGGATAGTGGGTCACTTAGAGTCAGACTGCTGTCATGGTACGAATGGGTAACACCTGAGGTTAGACATGTGTAGCAAATATATCCCAAGAACAGGGCATTTTTCTGAATTTTTATAAAACTTGAAAAAATGTTATTTCAAACTATGTCAACAGACAGTATGAAACACAGAAAATGAGAAAACATCTACCAAGCAGCTGCCAAGGAGCTGTTCTTCTAAACAACAGAAATCTCCCAAGACAGAGGATCAATCCAGACCTAAGAATTCTAGACCAATATACAGGCAAATGAGTATCACAGGATAGTCACCATGTGATGTTCAACTCACACCAGTCATCATCAGTAGGACCAATCGTCAGTTGGTGACAAAATTCTGTCAGGGTCTCTGCTCATCAAGGTATTTAGAGCTCAAGATACTGTGAGTGACACTTTTCTTATATTGTTCTCAAAAAATGTTTTAACTAGTTTATACTTCCGCCAACAGTGAATTAGAGTGCTTGTTTCCCCACAGAGCTTCCAACATTGAATTTTATAATTTTTTCCCTATTTTTCCATTCTAATGTGTGTAAGGTACTCAGATTGTATTGAATTACATTTCTCTGATAATTAGGCAACTGATATATCTTATCCTCTTGATTAAATTCAAGAACACCAACAAATGGGGGTAAGAACTTTCTATTGGACAAAAAGACTCTTGGGAAAACCGGAAAGTAGTTTGGTATAAATTAGGTTTTATCATGTCTACATCAATATCATGCATCATACTCTAGAATAAACTCCAAATGGATACATCACCTAAACAGAAAAGATTATTTCATTAAAAAAAAATAAAGAAGGGAAGGAAATACCTTCCACAACAATAGCTAAAGGGATAGAGTGATGAAAAAAAATCAATGATCAAAAGATAAAATGGATAGGGCCTGACTGGACTTTCAAGCTCTCCTTTATGTGTTGTTTTCCTCCATCAGAATATAAGCTCCTTGAGAATAGGGACTGTCTTGTTTTCTTCTTTTTGTATCCTCAAAACTTAGCACAGTGCCTAGTACAAGGGTAATAATTAGTATATTTATATGTCTTCACAAGCAAACTAAAAAAAGAAACAATCTTCACAGCAAATTTCTCTGATAAAGGTCTAATATCCAATAAATAGATAAATAAATAGATAGATTTGGGAAATAAAGAAAATCCAATAAATAAAGAACTGATGCACACATAAAAAACAGGAGCCATTCCCCAATAGGAAAAAGTGGTCAAAACACACAAATAGATATTTCTCAAATGAAGGAATGCAAACTATCAGCAATTGCATGAAAAATCTTCCAAATCACTAATTATAAATTGTAACAAGGCTGTCCCTACATGTAGCATGAGGGTGTCTTTGTGTGGCTCTAAGAGAGACAGAATAGACATCTCCAGCCTCTTTTCCCCCCATCCTTTACCAAGGGAGACTTGATTTCCTGCCATTAGGGGAAGAAGGAGGTTGGGGCCAGAAGCTTGACCACTCTGCTCTCTTCAGAGAGAGGGGTACTGAACTATAATTATATCTATCTGCCTCCTTAAATATTATTAGTCTAGGGGATGTAGTTTTCAGATTCAAGCTAAACTTCTCATCACTGTTTCTTAATGTGGAAGGAGAACCCCAAGCTCTATATTCAAGGCTAGACTTCCTTACCACCAAATACCAATCCCACAATGAACCCACATAGCAGGTTGCAAAGACACCCATTTATCCATGTTGATAGCAAAACAAAAGTCAGAGAAAGTATACATAAGAGAAGAATGTCAGACAATCCAGAGTGAAAGAGCTCTTCCATTGGGAGAAAGGTAAAAACTCAGTTCAACCAAGAGAGAGGTCCAATGAAGTCTCTAGTGTAGCAAGCTAGAGGTAGGGACATGATGAAGATTGCTACCCCTCTCATGTCAGCTTCTTCCCAGAGAAACTTCAGCAACCTTAAGTGGAGTTGACATCTTTCATTTTCTCCCTCAAAGCTGGGAAGCCTGAAGTACCTGAAGAAACTGCAGAACCCAAAGAGGCCCAAGAGCTTCAAGAGGCCAGAAGAGACTGGGACTCTCCTCTCTCCCACTCTCACCAACTCTACCCTGTTCCTCACTCAGATTCAGAGCATTGATCTCAAAGGATAAGGAGGCAGTCCCATATCTATGGACCTGGGACTTGGGTTACAAAGAAAAATGCATATGAAAATAATTCTGAGGTTCTAGCTCCTACCTAACATAATGATAAGAATGGAAAGGTGAAAACAGCAATTACCTGTGGGAGGCAGGCACACCAGTGTGGGGCTGGTGGAGTTATGAATTGGTTCCACCATTCTGGAAATCAGCTTGGCCCCATATCCAAAAGTTACTAAACTAAATATATCCTTTTATACAGTGATGCATCCACTAAGCATATACCCCAAAGAGGTCAAGGAGAAGAAAAGTACCCTGTATACAAAAATATTTATAGTAGTCCTTTTTGTTGTAGCAAAACCCAAGAAATGAATAGTTGCCCCTTGACTAGGGAACGGCTGAACAAATCACATTATATAAATATGATGGAATATTATTGCACCAGAATAAATGACAAATGTGACGTGGAGACAATACAGAATGACAATGTGACAATAGAGAAACATGGAAATACTTATATGAACCAATGCAGAATGAAATGAGTTCTTTAGAACAAATTATACGATGACTACAATAATGATGTGAAAGAAAACAACTCTGAAAGACCTTAGAACTCTGATCAAAGCAGTTAACAATAATGACATCAAAAGACTTTAGATGAAATATACCTCCTACCTCTTGGCAAAGAAGTCTAGAAGACTAGAGATGCAGAATGATATATGCATTCTCAGACATAGCCAAGGTGTTGATTTGTTTTACTAGAGTATGTATATTTGTTACAAGGGAGGGTTAGGATTAGGGAATAGGTTAGTAGGTAATGATAGATTTACAAAAAGAAAAAAAAAAGTATCAGTAAAACCTTTTAAGAATGCAAAGAAGAAAACAAAAAAGGAGAAAAAAGTACATAAAGGTACTCAAACAAATAGAGAAATTTTGTTGCTATTTTGTTAAATGTAATACATATTTCTTAAAGACAGTATGATATAAGGGAGAGAAAGTTAGCTTTGGAGCCAGAAAAACCAAGATTCAGGTCCCATCTCTAGTACACATTAGTTTTGTGACCTTGAGCAAGTCACTTAAACTTTGCACAACTCTTTAGCATTAGAAGTTTAAAATATGGTACCAGTCTGCACTGGCATAAAAAGTGCCTTTATCTGGGATTCCCTATACCAATGAAATCACATAACTAGTCCCTGTCTTCCTTACATTTCTTAATTTTCTTTGTTTTTCCTAATGTATATACATAATTTCCTGAGATATATTCCATATATCTGTATGTATATATGTGTGTATATAAAATATATATCATGTACATATATATGTACACAGACATATACATATATATATTTATAATATATATACATATACAGCTAGGTGGTGCAGGGTACAGACTGCTTTGCCTGTAGTCAGGAAGACACATCTTCCCGAGTTCAAATCTGGCCTCAGACACTTAATAGCTATGTGACCCTGGGCAAGTCACTTAACTATTTGCTTCAGTTTCCTCTCAGTAAAATGAACTTGGAAAGGCAATAGCAAAGCACTCCAGAATCTTTGTCAAGAAAACCCTAAATGGGGTCACAAAAAGACATTTTTGGATGCAACCGAAAGGACTCAACAGCAACAAATGTGTGTGTGTGTATGTGTATGTATAAGCACAAGTTCAGTTTCTTATAAAATCCTCCTTTTTCTCTGTATATTGAAATGTTTGCATTTGCTGGTGATTGTTGAGTTCACAGTAAAAAAGAAATTTTAAGAAGTTGGAGCATCTTTTCATGCAGTTACTAATGGCTTGTATTTCTACTATCTATTCATGTCCTTTGACCATTGTTCCTTTGGGGAGCAAGGATTGTTATTCTTATTGATATATTATATCAATTCCATATACATTCTGGATGTCAGACCTTTAGTTTTTTTATTTACTGCAAAATTTTTTTCCTCTAATCTGTTTTTTTTCTTGGAGATACTGCTTTTTTGTTGTGCAAAATTCTTTTATCTTTATATAATTAAACCCATCAGTTTTGTCTCCCATCCTAACTTTTGAAAGTTATAAACTATGAGAGCAACAAACTGTAAAGAATAAGTATTTAGTATTAATATAAAATAAAACATAGCAAGAAAATAAATTTGGAGTTGTGATATGCATTACCATTATCTTTATTTTTTGGAGGTGACTGGGGTTAAGTGACGTGCCAAGGGTCACACGGTTGGTAAGTGTCTGAGACTGGATTTGAATTTAGGTCCTCTTGATTCGAGGGCCAGTGCTCTATCTGGCCCTCGAATACCACCCAGCTGCCCCATCATTATTTCTTAAATAATAAAAACCATCGATAATAAAATATAAATTCCAAGCATTACATTTCTTGTATCCATTCCCCCCTCTCCACTCATAATATTACCATGGTGGTAGAGACTTTCATCACCTCTTGCCTAGTTTATACACGGGAGTCTCCTACTAGGTCTCTCTGATTCTAATCTGTCTTTTCCAGCCCTTTCCCTACTTCCATCCTATTCCCCCACCTGCCAAAATAACCTTCTTAATACACAGGTGTGACCATATTACTTCTGTGCTCAAAAGCCTTCAGTGGTCAACTATTGTCTACAAAGTAAAGTGTAGGGGGCAGCTAGGTGATGCAGTGGCTAGAGCACCAGCCCTGGAGTCAGGAGGACCTGAGTTCAAGTCTGGTCTCAGACCAGACACTTGACACTTACTAGCTGTGTGACCCTGGCCAAGTCACTTTACCCCATTGCCTAGCCTAAAATAAAACAAAAATAAAGTTGAAACTCCTTAGCTTGAGATAGGTAGCACAGGTCTTATTTTCTTCTTCCAGATGAGAAGACTAGTCTCCAACATGCAGTATCCTTTCTCCTCTATCTGACTGTCTGTCTTAGTTTGTAGACCAACAGGAATTGCATCTTTTTTTTTCTTATAATTTTTTTTTAATCCCCAGTGCCTTGCACATAGCATACACTTAATAAATGCTTGTTGAATTGGACTGACTCAAATGAATGTAATTATATTATTACTTTTACAAAGTCAGGCCAATCATTTCTGGGATTAGCTGTGTGTTGGCTCTCATCACCTCAAACCTGGATTATTAACAGTAGCCTTCTGGGTGGTCTCCCTGCTTCAACACTCTCCCCACCACCCCAGTCCATGCTCCATTAGCTACCAAAATGATCTTCCTAAAGCACAGGGCTAGCTGATCACCTCTACCTCTCTCTCTCTCTCTCTCTGTCTCCCTCTCTCTCTCTCTCTCACACACACACACACACACACACACACACACACACACACACACTCTCAATAAATTCCAATGCCTTCCTATTGCCTTTAGGATCCAATAAAAAAAAATCTCTTTTTGGCTTTAGAGCCTTCACAACCTCCCTCCACCCCCTCCTACCTTTCCAGTCTTCTTACACTTGACTCTATAATCCAGGAACACTGGCCTCCATCTCCGAACCTGATAACTTCTCACTGGCTATCCCCCATTCCTGGAATGCTCTCCCCTCTCATCTCTGCCTCCTGGCTTCTCTGGCTTCCTTCAAGACTCAGCTCAAATCTCACTTTCTGCAAGACTGCCTGTCTCTTTCGGATTGCATCCCATTTAGGCTGAATAGCTCTTTGTATGTACATAGTTGTTTACATGTTGTCTTCTCCATTAAAATGTAAATTCCTTGAGGGCAGGGACAGTGAGTTATCATAGTGTCTGACACATAGTAAGTGCTTAATAGATGCTTGTTGACTGATTGGAGCAGAAGGAGAACTGGGAGGGAGAAGATTCTAGTTCTAGAACTAGGCATAGCATGACCTTTATGGAAAGAGAGGTGGATTTGGTGTCAGAAGACCTGAGTTCTAATTCTAGCTGTTATTTGTTATTTGTGCGACTTTAGCTACATCATTTCATGTCTTTGGAATTCAGTTTCCTTAACTATGAGATAAATGGGTTGGACTAGGTACTGGTTATATAAGATCAGGAGGAGAAAAGACTTAAGAGGGATGTGATAGTTGTCTTCAAATATTTGAAAGTTGTTCATATGGAGGAGTTTACTATTTTATTCTGTTTTGTCTTAGAGGGCAGAGCTGGGGGTAATGGGTATCAGTTGCAAAGAGTCAAATTTAATCTTGAGGTAAGTGAAAACTTCCTGACGATTGAGTTTTCCCAAAGTAGAATGTGCTGCCTTGTGAGTGTAGAAACCAGGGGCTTAATTACATATTTACCTCCAGAAGTTGCCCAGGAAAAGGCACCTCAAAGATCAAACAAAACTACAGAGCTCAAGAGCCCACACCAATGAATTTACTTTTGGTAGGCCAACTAAAAGACATAGATTTAAGCCAAAAACACTTAGTTACATGGCACAACAAAATAAGTATCAAAAATGAATGATTTCTCCCCCCATACTCTGTTTTCGTTGTTCCGTCATATCCAACTCTTCATGACTGCATTTGGGGTTTTTCTCAGCAAAGACACTGGGGTGGTTTGCCATTTCCTTCTCTAGCTCATTTTACAGATGAGGAACCTGAGGCACACGGGATGAAATGACTTGCCCAAGGCCACACAGCTAGCAAATATCTAAGGTCAAATTTGAACTCAGGTCTTCCTGACTCGGGGCCCAGCACTTTATCCACTGTACCACCTAGCTGTGTCACTGCATGTCCCCCCATACCCATAGGGAATACACTTTGTCATAAGAGACCACACTACCACCCAAAGAACACATATGATCAGGTGATACTCATAGAACTTACATAGAATGTACCAATACAAATGTAAAGAATGTGTATAGCCAGGGAACATATGAATTAGCACATGTATAGAAAAACAAGTGAGGCTGTTGCAAACTCACATCTTCAGCACTGCAGAACTGCAGATGGTCTCTGCATTATCATCAGATGAGCTACTTTCTTGCCTGAGGTGGAGTTCTCTGCTGCCCTATTCTCCTTTGGGGTAAAAACTTAATTCTCGACTCAGTATCTCTTCTGCGTCTTTGGTTATCTACTCACGTGCTGATCTTTAACTACTCTCTGCTGCCATCTGTTGGACCAAAGCTGCTACAAGGCTGCTTCTCAGTAAGAGGAGGGAACTATAAGCTCTTTATAAAAGCCTAGTAGGCGTTAGCTCTTTTATGATGTAAACCCCAGCCAGGCACACCCAGCCTTCTAGTTAGATAAGCCCTTCAGCATTTTAAAGTCAGTTTTTTTGGACTCCTTTTCTCTGCTCTGGGTCCCTAAACTCTTATCTGAATTGCAGTCTAAAGTTCCTATCATATCCCTGAATCAAATGCCCAGGTCTCCTTCAGATCATCCCAGGAACTCATCTTAGAAAAATTACAGTGGAACTGGCTGACAGGCAAATCACCTTGGACATCTACAAGCAAAGGCTAAATGACCACTTATCAGGTCTGTTGTAGAGAGAGTTCTTGAATTAGGTGACCTCTGAGGTCACTTTCAACTTTGAGAGATTCTGTGATGCTTTGAGGAAATGATCTCTCCTCTAAATCTACAATCCTGTGATCCCTCTGAAGATTTTTGCATCTATAAATCCAGGTGATGGAGAAGGCCAGGCCTACCTCCTTCTGTTAAGAGACAACCAAATTTTAAATTGTATGAGATTTGGAAGATCCTTTTTTCCTTTATGTAAGTTGAGTGAAGTCTTGCCTGAACCAGGTCTGTCCCAAAATATTTGGAATTACTTGTCAGAAATTGATTACAATGACTTTGTGGCTCATTTTATTATTGAGATGGGGAAAGAGCTGTAATGAGAAAAGGGAGCTGGGTAATTAGATGGCCAGTCTTGGATGATTTTAGGCATACATGGGGAACCTTTTTTAATGGGATAAGGAGTGTGATTCCATTGACTCTGTAGGATTAGCCTAATGGATGGTTAAGAAGCTTGACAGGGAGGATAGAAATATTATAAGATTGAATATCCCATGACTCTTATGAATGGTTTTAGAAAAGCTAGATTGCCAGTGTAAGAAAAATGAAAATAAATTATCTTAGAGTATTCAACATTAGAAACAGATGCAAATATGCCTTTGATTTTTTAAAATATTTTATTTCCCCCCAATTACATGTAAAAACAATTTTTAACATTTTTAAAAAAAGATTTGAGTTCTAAATTCTCTTCTTCCCTCCCTCCTACCCCTTCTCCCTCACTGAGACAGTAAACAATCTGATATAGGTTGTGTAATCATATAAAACATTATAGTTGTTTGTCCTTCATTCTCGTGGAGGACCATGACATCGGGAAGGTGATACCATGACTTGCAAGTGAATTAGATTTCGGTGAGGGAGGGTCGCAAAAGTCACCAGCCTCACTTTCTCCTCCAGAGCCATATAGTGGCAAGATATAGATCAGGATGATTGGAGATGGCCCCATGCAGTGGGAGACCTTTTTTAGCTAAGGTCTTTCCCAGGTCTCAAATTCACTGAGGCAATGCCCATTCAGTAATTAGGGTTAGGTAAGAAATGTGGCAAAGAATGGCTTCTTTTACCTAGTCAAAAAAAATCAGTCTGGGAGAGGAAGACCCTCAGGATTTCTGGCCAAAACAGAAACAATTGCTATTTATAATCACTCTGAGCCATCAGGGCCCAAATAATGACCAGGTGGGGCTTGGGCTGGGACCTATTGTTGGCTCTAATAGAGCCAGGGTGATTAGGGTTTAAGGCTGGATCCTTAAGAAAGAAATCTAGCCCTAGCTAGACTCCAAGGTTTCCGTGATCAACATTTACATTCTTTGAGCAGGGCACCCATATGTGGACCGAGGAAGGAGGAGGAGAGAGGGGAGAAAGAAGGGAGGATGCATTGCCCAACTGGAACTGGCCAATTGGCCCAGTGCAGTTCACACTACTCCCAGCTTTATCCTTTGTTCTCAAACAGGACCATGACAACAGGAAGGTGATTCCATGACTTGCAAGTGAGGAGGACTGTGCAAAGTCACCAGCCTCACTTTCTATTCTGGAGCCATCTTAGAAAGGCAATACCTCAAGATCAGAATGAAATATATATTTTTAGATATGTCCAATGCAGCAATTTGTTTTGTTTGATTATGTATATTTGTCCCAAGGATTTGTTTTCTTCTTTTCTTTTTTTCTTTTTTTTGATGGGGGAAAGTGGGAGGGAGAAAAAATAAATGTTCATTAACTGAATAAAAGGAAAAGGTTTTTTTTTTAAATTAAAAGTGCCAGTATTAAGTGCCAGTATTCATGATATAAAGACAAAAATTGAAAAAACCTTTTTTTACCTTATTTTTCAATTTTGTTTATTATTATTATTGGTAGTAGTGGTGGTAATAGTAGTAATAATGTCTTTTCTTTTACTATATAAATGTCGTTTTTCAAAGGTCTTACATAATATTACCTCATGTGATCCACACCACAGACCATTGGAAGGTACTATAGGGTGTCATTATCACCATTAATTTTTAAAATTAAGTTTTTATTGATATTTTCTGTTTCTTACATAAATTTTTTATTTTGAATTTAACCACCAAAAAAGGGCATTTCCATATGTATAGCAGAACACAAAAGAGGATTCTATATGAAACTGTGAATCCCTATTTCTTGCCATCTGTTTTTTTTAGTATATAATGAGTTCTATATGTTATTTTCAAAATTACCCTATAATGTTGTTTCTATTCAAAAATACTTTCAGAGTATCAAATATAAGGAGGGTTAATCAAGGGAGTCCTTATTTAACCTAGGAGCTCCCCAGCCAACTTGCTGAGATTGCAGGCCATGAGCTCGGAGGAATCTGAAGAGCATGACCCTATGGAATATGTTGCCTATGTTCACTTAGCTTGCTAGTAGGACACTAAGAACTCCTAATGATTTGCTGATTGAGACTCAGGGAGACAGATTTTTGCGAAAGGCACCACCCCTACTCTGTGGCTTATAACAGTGAGGTAGGGATAGCTACGTAGCATAGTGGATAGCACACCAGCCCTGAAGTTAGGAGGACCTGAGTTCAAATCCAACCTCACACCAAACACTTGACGCTAGCTGTGTGACCCTGGGCAAGTCACTTAACCCCAATTGCCTAAAAAGAAAAAAAAAGAGTGAGCTAACAAACCCTTAAGCTCTCTCTTAAGCCACATGTAGCAGAATTGACCTGCTTTCTGGGGGTAAGTTTGGACAGCCTGTGCCCATGAACAACTTTCTTCCACCAAGAGCAGTGAGGTAAATGACTGGTGGTAAAAACCCATGATGGAGGTGGATATTTTTGCTTACTCTCAGACTGAGATGGTAGCAACCAAGACACTGATAGATCTGTAGAAGTACATGGCAGAGTGTGGGCCTACTTGACCTAAGAGTCCTGTTCATAGATAATGACCCATATATTCCTGGGTGGAGGAAGAGAGATTGTGAATCCCCTAGGCAGGGTGATACTAGAATCTAGCCTTCTAGACAGAGGCAGGAGAGTTCCTGGACAGCACCAATTTTGGAAGCTGCCTTACAGGTAGAGGCTCTTAACCTATGTCACGGACTCTTTAGCGGTCTGGTGAAGCCAATGAAATCCTCATAATAAGGTTTTTTCACGCATAAAATGAAATTCATAGGATTATAAAGGAAACCAATTGTATTAAAATACAGTTATCAAGGTATTTTTTTAAAGCAAGTTTATATCTCTAATTCTTTCACAAATGAGCTAAACACAGTTACTCCTCAGCCCCTTTGGAGGAAAAGCATTGCAGTCACATAAAACTGAAAGAGAAGGAAATGTTTTTAAACAATCTCCAGTTTCCACTGTGCCTACAGATTGGTGAGTTACATATGTTCCCAACAGTTCATCAGACACCCTAACTGTGATTTGGCATATTTTTTAAATCTAATAGGCATCCTCAGCAGGAAAACTAGAATGTTTAAGCCAAAACCCAAGTATTAGATAACTCAGGATGATACTTTGGTTGATTTTGTTTGTTTGTTTACTAAGCTGATTAATATCCTGAGGCTTTAGTTTTAAAGACACAGAACTGCTAGGCTCACTATGACTACTTTTGACAGGGCTGATACCACTCTGTAAAATATAAAATATTACAAGAATTGACTCCCTACCCATCAGCGTGATCAAGGAAGAAATAATCTCAGCAACTATAATAATTTTAAAGTTGTCTAAGACTGGTAAAGATCAAGACTCACCCAGGAACTATATGAACACAATTACAAAACACTTTTCACACAAATAAAGTCATATCTAAATAATTGGAAAAAATAATGGGTGGGCCAAGTTAATATAATAAAAATGACAATTCTACCTAAATTAATTTACTTATTCAGTGCCATACCAATCAAACTACCAGAACATTATTTTATAGAGCTAGAAAAAAAAATAACAAGATTCATCTGGAAAAGCAAAAGGTCCAGAATATCAAGGGAACTAATGAAAAGAAATGCTAGGGAAGGTGGCCTAGCCATACCAGATCTTAAATTGTATTATAAAGCAGCAATCGTCAAAACTACTTGGTACTGGCTAAGAAATAGAGTGGTGGATCAGTGGAGTAGGCTAGGTATACAAGACACAGTAGTCAATGATTATAGTAATCTACTGTTTGATAAACCCCAAAACCCCAGCTTCTGGGATAAGAACTCATTATTTGACAAAAACTGCTGGGAAAACTGGAAATGAATATGGCAGAAACTAGGCATAGACCAAAATCTTACACCTTATACCAAAATAAAGTCAAAATAGGTACGTGGTTTAGATATAAAGGCTGATTGCTATAAGCAAACTGGGAGAGCAAGGAACAGTTTGCCTGTCAGATTTTTGGAGAACAGAAGAATTTATGACCAAACAAAAGACAGAGAACATTATGAAATGCAAAATGGATAATTTGATTACATTAAATTGAAAGGTTTTGGCACAAACAAAGCCAATGCAACCAAGATTAGGAGGGAAGCAGAAAACTGAGAAAGAATTTTTACAACCAGTGTCTCTGATAAAGGCCTCATTTCTAAAATATATAGAGAACTAGGTCAAATTTATAAGAATACAAGTCATTCCCCAATTGATAAATGGTCAAAGGATATGAACAGGCAGTTTTCAGATTAAGAAATTAAAGCTATCTAGTCATATGAAAAAATGCTCTAAATCACTATTGATTGAGAAATGCAAATCAAAACAACTTTGAGGTACCACATCACATTTACTAGGTTGGCTAACATGACAAAACAGGAAAATGATAAATGCTGGAGAAGATGTGGGAAAATTGGAACATTAATACATTGTTGGTAGAGTTGTAAATTGATCCAACCATTTTAGAGAGCAATTTGGAACTGTGTGCAAAGAGCTATAAAAATGTGCATACCCTTTGACCCCAGCAATACTACTTCTAGGTCTGTATCCCAAAGAGATCATAAAAATGGGAAAAGGACCTACATGTACAAAAATATTTATAGCAGCTCTTTCTGTGGTGGCAAAGAAATGTAAATTGAGGGGATGCCCATTAATTGGGGAATGGCTGAACAAGTTGTAGTATATGAATGTAATGGAATACTATTGTGCTATAAGAAATGATAAGCAGGCAAACTTCAGAAAAACCTGGAAAGACTTACATGAACTAATGCTGAGTAAAGTGAGCAGAACCAGGAGAAAGTACACAGTAACAGTCACTTCGGGAGATGACTAACTTTGATAGACTTAGCTTTTCTTAGCAATACAAGGATCTAAGACATCTCCAAAAGTCTCAGGATGGAAAATGCTATCCATATCCAAAGAAAGAACTATGGAGTTTGAATGCAGATCAAAGCATACTATTTACTCTTTTTTTTCCTTCTGTTTTGTTTCTTTCTTCTTGTGGTTCCTCCTATTGGTTCTAATTCTTCTTTACAACATGAACAATGTGAAAATATGTCTAGTAGGAATGTATATGTAGAGCCTATATCAGATTGCATGCCCATCTTGGGGAGGAAGGTGGGGAGGGAAGGAGAGAAAATTTAAGACTCAAAAGCTTATGGAAGTGAATGTTGAAAACTAAAAATAAATTTTTAAAAAATTAAAAAAAACATTGCTACACACTGGTAACGTTATACATAAAAAAAAAGATTGAGACTCAGTTACCATTGAATGGACATGGTCAACTAGGTGGAAGACTAGACATTTTCTTTGGTCCTCATGACCTTAAAAAGCAATTTAAGCTGTCTCTATAGTCTTATGACACCAAAGGGGATAACAATTCAATGAACTAACATCAAAGAAGGAAAATTTCTAACCCTTCCCTCAGCACATTCTTCCCCACTGCCCTCTACAGGCAAGTGAACCAATGGCCTGAAAGAAAAGTCCACTTTACCTTCCCCTCCCAACCTCGGCCTTCTGCTCCCAGCTCTCGGTGGGACAGCCACATGGCTGAGCTCTACAGTAACACAGAGCTGAGAAACTGAGGAACAGAGGGAACTAGGGCAGGACACATGTAGCATGCAGCTTGAGGGAAAGAGCCCCGCATCCAATGAGGCCAGTTCTGCATCCCCAGAAGTCACTTGGGGCAGACATCGAGGACAGTGAACTGTGAATTGCACAGTATAGGAGTCTGAGATGTCGTCAAGGTCTAGCCAGTTAGGGGGACCTCAACGAAAAGAGGGAAAACTCAAAGGAAAAGGAGTCAGAAAGTGAGTGATATGGTACTATGAGAAGAAAAAAGGCTAAAATTACCGAATATCTCAGGAGGAAGACAACTTAATTAATTAAACCAACAGGGAAGACATTAGCAACAGAAGGGATTATGGCCTTCAGATCAGGTTAGAAAAAAAGTCCAGAAATCTGTGAATAAAACTGTAAGACAAAGGAAAGTGAATCAATAGTTGATGAGGCAGAGAACCCTGAGGATTCCCCAAAGAACATGGAACCACAGCAGGATGTTTCTGAATGGTTTAAAACAGAAATAAAAATTACGATAGCAGAATTTATGACATGTATAGCAGAAGTAATTGGCAGATCAGAAAAATATGAATCCATGCTGGCAACCTCACCAAAGAAACAAAAGAGAAAATAATAAGTTGGGAATGCAAAATACACAGAAATAAAAGATAATCTGGAAGAAGAGAAGCAAAAAGCAATAACGGCAAAAGAAGATATGATCTCTGTATAAGCAAAACATATTGACTGTCGAGCTAGGATGGGTAGAGGCGATTAAGGATTATAGGTCTCCCAGAAGAACATTAAAAGCTAAAAACAACCTGACCAGTATAATGCAAGAAATATTATAAGAAAACTTCCCAGAACTTCTGAACTCAGTCACCACTGAATAAATTACTTATGGGAGATTAAATATACAAATTCTTTCCATTCCTGCTGTTTGCAATCCAACAAGCATTTATTAAGCTCTTGCTATATGAATGGTACTGTTATGGCTTCTGGGAATACAAAGATAAAGCAAAAAGCCATCTCTGCCTTCAAAGAACTTACATGGAGGAGTGGAGGGTGGTGATTTCAGTCTTTTTTTTTTCGGGGGAGGCAATCTGGGTTAAGTGACCTCCTCAGGGTCACACAGCTAGTAAGAGTTTGAGGCTGAATTTGGTTCCAGGACCTGAGTGCTATTGACTGCTCCACCTAGCTGCCCTAGAGGTTATAGTATATAAACAGATAGGGCTATACATAATAATTTGAAGAGGAGGAGTAGAGTGAACAATTACAAGAAGCATAAAAGACTTCTCCATAGATGGCTGAAACCTGGAGGTACTGAATGTAGCCACCACATAGATTGGAAAATGCCTGGAAGTGAGACCCTTGGATCAGCCAAGTAAACTCCTGGAGGTAAGAATCCCCATCCCTGATAGAGACACATATGACTGACAATATACTTGCAAAATATGAGATACCACCAAACATGATCCTCTACTCACCAGCAGGATAAGGCAGGAAACAATCCTGGCAACTGTACAGCTTTTAAAGCACACTACAAAATACCAGCATGCCACATTCCATTCAGAACTATGTGGACAGTTAATTTTGTCTTTTCCTCCTGACAGCTGCCACTCTAATTTACTTCCCAGTCATCCAGAATCACCACTTTATATTCAGATTGCTTGTTTCTACTCTCTCTCACCGAGTATCCCCTCAGGTTTTTTCCTGGATCCTCTTTTCTCTCTGTACTACCTCACTTGTGACCTCATCACCTCGCAAGAATTCATTTATCATCTTTATAATGATTCCAAGATCTATATATTCAGCCCTAATCTCTCTCCTGAGGTCATTTCCAACTACCTGTGGTAGCTAAGCTGTGGGTTTGGGAAAGAAATAGGAGAAAGAGAGCCGGGTGAGACCTCTTTATGGAAGAGCTATTTTGGTCTAGGTCCCTTGGCTACCTGAGTAGTGGAGTGTGTGCATGTTTGCACGTGCGTGTATTTATGTTCTAGACTTTTGTAGTCTTATCAACCCTGATTTTTGGGATAGCTAGGTGGCACAGTGGATAGAGTGCCAAGCCCGGAATCAGGAAGACTTCAGATCTGGCCTCAGATTCTTACTAGCTGGGTGACCCTGGGCAAATCACTTAACTCTGTTTGCCTCATTTTCCTCATCTATAAAATGGGCTAGAGAAGGAAATGGCAAACCACTCCAGGATCTTTGCCAGGAAAACCCTCAATAGGGACACAAATAAACACTACCCTGATTCTACTTGTTTGGCTTCATCTGCTCTCTGCTCCTTTGAGGATTCTGATCCACCTTGAGAATCAGCCAATCAACAAGCACTTATTATATGTATATTATGTATACATATGTGTGTGTGTGTGTGTATGTATATACCAAGCATTGTAAATACTGGGAAAACAAGGAAAAAGCATAATAATCTTTGGCCTCAAGTCAGTCAATCAGTCAGTCAACAAGCATTTACTAAGCACTTACTATGTGCCAAGCACTGCCCTAAGTGCTTGTAATACAAAGAAAAGAAAAAAACACAGTTTCTATCTGCAAGGAGTTTACATTCTTATGAAGAAGACAAAATGCATATAAATAGGTACCTACTAGAGACATACAGAGTAAATGAAAAATTGATTTAGAAGGGAAGGCTCAGCCAGGTAGGGGAGACTAGGAAAAGTGTCCCACAAGAGTAGTCATCTTTTTTTCACTAGGTCTCCCTATCTCACCCAAGATGGAAGTGCAGGGGCTACTCACGAACCCAGGCCCAGAAGCTTTGGACTGCTCTGTTTCTAACCTAGGCCAGTTTAACCCCCTCCTTAGGCAACTTGGTACTTCCCCCAGGGGTTCACCATCTTAATGCTGAACTTAATTAATTCCAACACCTAATCAGCTTAGCTTGCTATAGCTCGGAACTCCTGAGCTCGAGAAATCTGCCAACCTCAGCCCTCCTGTAGCAGGGATTATGGGCATATACCACCATGCTAGGCTTGAGCAGAGTCTTGAAGGAAGACAGAAATTTCTGGAGGCAGAGGTTAGAAGGGAGAGAATTCCAGTCATGGGGGGACAGCCAGCCAGTGCAAATGCATGGAGGTGGGAGACTGAATGTTTTGTATGAAGAACAGCAAAATAGGACAGTCTAGTTGGACCAATGAATGTGTGGAGGGAAGTAATGTGTAAGAACGGAAAAATAAGATGAGTCCAGGTTGCAAAGAGGTTTAAATGCCAAATAGAGGAGTTTTATATTTGATCTTACAGGTAATAAGGAACCACTGGACTTAAATGATTAGGATGTGTGTGTGTGTGTGTGTGTGTGTATGTATGTGTGAGAGAAAGAGAGACAGAGAGGCAGGGAGAAAAACAGAGAGACAGAGACAGAGAGAGACAGAAACAGAGAGAGACAGAAACAGAAAGAGATGGTCAGACTAATGCTTTAGGAAGATCACTTTGGCAGCTGTGGATTGTAATGGACAGGGAGACTAGTCAGGAGGCTGTTGCAATAGTCCAGGCAAGAGGTTATATGTGCCTGAATCAGGGTGATGACAGCATGAGTAGAGAGAAGCAGACATATACAAGAAACACTGTAAAAATAGAAATGACAAGTTTTGACAACTGATTGAATAGTATAGAGTGAGTGAGAGTAAGAAGTTAAGAATGATACTAAGGTTGTGAATCTTGGTAAATGGGAGAATAGGGATGCTTTTGACAGTAACAGGGAAGTTTGGAAGAGGCCTGGGTTTAGGGAAAAAGAGAATGAATTCTATTTTGGACATGTTGAGCTTGAGATGCTCACAGGATATCTGGATGAAGATGTCAAGCAGGTAGTTGGAAGTGACCTCAGGAGAGAGATTAGGTCTGGATATATAGATCTTGGAATCATTAAAAAATGATTAATGAATCCTTGGAAGGTGATGAGGTCACCAAGTACAATAGTATATACAGAAAAGAGGATCCAGGAAAAAACCCTCAGGGGATATTCACTACCAGTATTAGCAAAGAACACTTGAGAAGGAATTGCCAGACAGGTATGAGGGAGAACCTAGAGAGAGAGGAGAGAAAGGGACAGAGAGAAACAGAGACAGACAGAGAAACTGAGAGACAGACAGATACAGAGAGAGAGAGAGAGAGAGAGAGAGAGAGATCTCAAAAACCTTGAGAGAGAAGACCATCTAGGAGGAGAAGGTGGTCAACACTGGCAAATGACACAGAGAAGTCAAAAAAGATGTGGACTGAGACAAAGCTATTATTAGATTTGTCTTTTAGGAGAACACTGGTAACTTTGGAGAGGGAAGTTTCAGTTGAATGATGAGGTTGGGAGCTAGACTGCAGAGGGTTTAGAAAAGAAAGTGAGCTCATTCACTGTGGTCCTACCTCGGCTCCTCCCATGCACCATCTGTAATGAGGTCTCAGCTCTGTTTGTTTTTCCTGCTGTTGTTTGTAGGGAGATACACCCAATGACCTATTCTCTGATGGTTTGCCAAGAGAAGCATGTGGAATGGCATGGTTTCTCTGCAGAAGGAAGTTCCCCTCAAAGCCAACAGCTTTGGAAACCTAGACAACTCCGGGTGATATGTATACCTGGTGTCTGCATTCTCTCTCTCTCTCTCTCTCTCTCTCTCTCTCTCTCTCTCTCTCTCTCCTCTCTCTCTCTCTCTCTCTCCCCCACTATATCTCCATGGCTATGCTGATGAAAGAGGAGATCCCAACCAAAGTAATAATTATTTTACTCTTCTCTTTCTCACCTCAGATGGTCCATCAGTTACCAACTCTCCCTCTTCAGTGACTCTTAAGTCCATCCTCCTCTGTATTTTCACTGACCATTGACATTACTTTTATGGCATCATCTGCATTACATTTACTGCATTATCACCCAAGTATATATCACTTAACTAGATTGTTGTAATAAACTCTTTTTTTTTTTGACTAGGCAATGGGGTTAAGTGACTTACCCAGGGTCACGCAGCCAGTAAGTGTTATGCGTCTGAGGCCGTATTTGAACTCAGGTCCTCCTGAATCCAGGGCCAGTGCTCTATCCACTGTGCCACCTAGCTGCCCTGTGTAATAAACTCTTAACAATCTTTCCACCCCCACTCTCTTCCTACTACAAACCATCCATCTTCTTTATGCATACCAAAATTCCTCAATAATCTGTCTAGCAACTATGGTTCCAATTCCTTAGTTTATCAATCAGGGCATTCTACAATGTGACCCCAATTTGCTTTTTCCAGCCTCCTATTATTTTCTTTGAAGTGTTATATTCTAGCCAAATTGACTACTCCCTCATCCCTATTGTGTCCACACTTTCATACCTCCATGACCTCGTTCATATTTGGTCTTATGTCTGTAATACCCTCTTTCTTCCTGACTTCTGCTATATTCCTACCCATTCTTTAAACCCAACTCAAATGTCCTCTCTTCCAGAAGCCTTCATAGGTTTCCTCTGCCCTCGTTGGCAAAGCTCTTTTTCCCTTCAGATCTCACATAATACTACATGTGTAATTTTGTAATGCATTTATCATGTCTTTGCTTTACCTTATTTATACATATCATGCCTTCCTATTAAATTGTAAGTTCCATTAGGGGAGAGACTCTGTCTTATCTAAGTCCTATGATTCCCCTAGTATCTAGCACAATGTTCTGCATACAGTAGACAATTAATAAATAAAATAAAATAATAAAAGACTTGAATTATTTTAAGTACATCAAAGATATTGCTTAGTGGATCGAACCCAGATCTTCAGGACCTCAGATTCAGCAGGAGGTTTGCTAAATAAAGGAAAAACTAAAAAACAAAACAATTTTCATAAGGGAAATTGCCTCACACAAAAAAAGATTGGTTAAAAAATAAGTAAGCAAAAACAAAAGTTGCAGCATGATGAAGAAATATTATGTCTTAAGAGAAACTGAAGAGAAGATACCAGAAAGATAAAAGAAAATGAAATTATATTATCAAGGGCTCTAGAAATGAAACTTACTCTATCACAAGACATTTTAACGTGAATAAGTTCACAAAGAATGCCAAAATGTCAGTGACAGAGAAGAAACATATCATATACTAAAAACCATCACTCCAAATTGTAAAAGATTTCTCACTCAGGAAAATAAAAGAAAGAAAAAAATGGAATATGATATATGGGAAAATAAAGGAAATTGTACAGATTTTTTTTAACTCATCTGATTAATTCTTGGTATTTCTATAGAAGAAACCAAAGCTGAGGAGGGCCTGGGATAGTGTGGTGTGGTGGTAAGTACACTGGATTTGAAGCTAGAGGGTCCATGTGACTAAGGCTATCACTTCTCATAACAAGGCCTCAAGTACCTCATCTGAAATAAGGGAGTTGGTATAGATGCTCTCTAACATCCCTTCAAGCCCTAAATCTATGATACAATATCTTTAATATCCATACCATCTAAGAAACCAAAAAGTTTTATCTTTAAAGTTTTGTTGTTTTTATCTTTATTGTTTATCTTTACCAAGATAAAGCATCTTTAAAACAATGAATTTGACTATGTAATTTTTTTTTTGAGCACAGGCTGTTTCTTTGATCTCTCATTTTACAAGAGGAAGATCAAGTAAACAGTTGCAAAATGATTTGCAAAGACAAAATAAACAAATTTGGACTTGTGGTCTAGACCATTGGAGTTTGGGTATCAAAGATGAAGAGTGAGTTGGGGGAAGTCAGTAAAGATATAAACAGCATTTTCAAAATTTCCTATGTAGAGCAGGGGAAGGAGTGCCGAAAATCCCATACCAGTAATATTTGGTACTGCATTTCATATTGGGAGGGAGGCGTGCGAGTGTGCAGGGGGGTGTGTGTGCGTGTGTGTGTAAAGACTAGGACTGGATTGATTCTAGTGAAATCAAGTGGATTGTATTTATACAAATAAAGCAATGAAATAGGTGATGGTAGTAGGAGAAAAATGAATAATTATAATCCTAAATATGAGAGGCAATGTGATTTAGCTGGTACAAAGTTGCCAATGGAAGTAGGACAATATGGGTTCAGTCCCTGCCTGTGACAAATACTTGCTGTGTGGTCCGTTCAGGCTGTTCAACAGTAATATCAACATTTTATTATTGACTAATAACAGCTAGCATTTATTTAAGTACTTTAAGGTTTGCAGAGCACTTTCCATGTAGTAATTCTAATAAGAGCCAGCATCTATTTAGTACTTTAAAATTTGCAGATCATTTTACGTATAATCATAAAAATAATAAGAGCTAGCATTTATATAACCACTTTAAAGTTTGCAGAATACTTCAAATATAGTAGTAGTAATTTTGCTGTGTGTAACTCTTTGTGACCCCATTTAGGGTTTTCTTGGCAAAGATACTGGAGTGGTTTGCCATTTCCTTCTCCAGCTCATTTTTACAGATGCAGAAACTGAGACAAATAGGGTTAAGTGACTTGCACAGGGTCATACAGCTAGTAAGTGTCTGAGGTTAGATTTGAACTCAGGTCTTCCTGATTTCATGCCTGGCACTTCATCCACCGCAACACCTGGCTGCACCAGTAGTAACAATGGTAGCTAGTAGTAATAATAGCTAGCATTTATATAAGCATTTCAAGGTCTGCGGAGCACTTTACATCTAGTAATAATAGCTAGCATTTATTTAGTACTATTATTTATAGTATTATTTATTTAGGAGGATGTAGAAGTTGTGTGTCCAGGGAAATTCAGAGAGCATTGAAGATGGACTTTCTCATCAGTTTGGTTCCCAGAAGAAGGTGTTTGGGGGGACAGAGTGAGGCTGGGGCTATGCATTAGCTTAAGTGATGTTAAATGGTGGCTGAATCTGAGATGGGGCATGTGAGGTTACTCGACAGAACCCCAGTGATGTAATACTGGAATAATTCAGCAATGAATATTTGATCCTTTCAATCAAAAATTCAATTTAACAAACATTTATTAAAGCACCTGCTGGGTGCAGCATGCTGGTCTAGAATTGGCAGAGATTTAAAGATTAAATCAGACACAGTTTGATGGCTTTCTGAGAGGAGAGGGGAAAGGGACAGATTAGGAAACGTAGGGGATGTAAAAACAAAAGAACTCAACAACACATGCAGCTAATAAAGAAATTTGACACAGTCCTGCTTTCAGCCTATTGAGGGAAACCACTCCTGTCCCCTCAGAGCAGCCTCAGAAATTTAACAAAATAACTTCATTCATTCAACAGGGGTCTCCTAGATTTAGTCTGACCTTCGAGGCTCAGCTAGGTTTTGTTCCTTCCAGGAAGCCTTTCCATATTCCACTTTCCTCCCTACTCCTGAATCAAAGGAAGGGGATCCCTCCCCAACCTGAATCCATAATGTTTGTACCTATCCCAGTGTAATTGTCTTCTGGTTGTTAACAGTAACAATAGCTAGCATTATCTAAAGCTTGTTAAAGTATACAGAATGCTTTACAAATATTGTGTCATTTTATCCTCACAAGAACCAATCCTGGGAAATAGGAGTTATCATTATCCTCTTTTTACAGAGGAGGAAATGGAGGTCTACAGATTAAGTGACTTGCCCAGGGTCACACAGCCAGTAAGAGTCTGAAGTCAAATCTGAACTCTGATCTTCCTGACTCAAGTCCATCACTCTGGCCATTGTGCCACCTACCTGCCTCTTAAGTATGAGAGCAAAAGGCCTTTGGGATGTCGGAAGATTCTCCTTTTTGAGAGGTTAGGTTGTTATACTACATATTGTTATTAATAATCATGTCTTACCTGTGGACACAGAGGATCATGGAATTAGAGATGGAAAGGACCTCAAAAGCCATCAATTCCAACTCTAATCCCTTGTAATTTACAGATAAGGAAACGCTTGGCATAAACCTAAGTGAAGTCACATTGGAATAATTAAGCCACAAATGGCGAATGTTAAGTGACTTGCCTAGGTTCATATGGCTGGTAAGAGTTCTTGACTCCTAATCCAGTATCCTATCCACCATCCCTTGTGGGAGCCTGACCCCTAAAAGTTAAGTCGTCAACAAGTATTTGTCAAATACCTACTATGTGCCAAGGCACTGTGCTGAACACTGGGAATACAAGGAGAGGCAAAAACAGAGCAACTTAGGTGTGGCTCACGTTTAGGGTTCCCCTGGAAAGGGATTAACAGTGTCTTTTCTAGAAAAAGTATACAATGTATGAAGCAAATATCAGGCATAGGACAGCTATTTATTCCTTCTGCCACAAAAGAACTGATAAAAATGCAAATTACTCATAAGTGTACATTAACAAATAAAACCTAAAACAATAACCCATCGTACCTATTCTATTCTCTCAATAGGTATCTCATAGATACAGATATCTCATAATAGATATATCTCATATCATAATAGATATCTAATATCTCATATCTGTTCTGTACAAACAGCTCACAAAGTCTAGATCTTCTGGCCGGAAAGGGCTATCTATGGTTTGGGCTTCCTTAGTTCTTTCAGCTGTTGAGTCCTCTTGTAGGTAATTGTCATCTCATTCAGGAAGTGGTCCTTTTGTAGGTATCACAATGGGAACCAGTGTTAAGAACTCTGAACCTCTCAAAATCATGGAGTTAGTCACCAAGCCTAGAAATAGCTCTCTCTTGGGATTACTATTTGGTGACCCCTGTGCTAAGGGTAAAATATATAAAGAAGATGCTGCAAGGGACTTGAAGTACAGCCTCCAGATTATCTAGGCATGCACATGTTCTCTTTGCTATATACTAATAGCCATTATGGAGGCTAGAAGGCCAGAGAGGAAGTTCCCACTTTCTAGAAGTCCAAGGGAGGAAGAGTTTGGTTGGGTCTTTCTTCTCTTCTTAGCTTCTTAAATGGGCAGCTCTTTATGGCTTAGTTGCTAATTAACTTTGACAGAATTCCCCAATGGACTAATAAGTGATTGTTGTACCATTGCCAAGCATAATCAATCAACAAGCATTTATTAAGTACTTACTGGGTGTTAAACTAAACACTGAGGATAAAAAAGAAAGGAAAACACAGACACACACACACACACACACACTAAAATAGCCCTAATCCTCAAGGAGCCTACATACTAATGGGGGAGACAAAAAATACATAAATAGCAACATACGTGAGAAATATAATGTAAAATGAATAGAAGTCTTTCAGTGCTGAGACTGACCACATGTCCATCTTCACAGAAACAGAGTATGCATGGCAAGTTCCATGGAAGGTGCCCCAGAGCAGCAGATCAGGGGGTTCCTATGATTATCCTTGATATGCCTTGATAAAGCATCATGTTGAAAGAAATCTCTGAAAGGCTGCACAGCACAGAAAACAAAAATGAAGCCAAACTGGGCTTAGTGTCTGCAGCAACCTATATGACATTATCACTGGGTTAGGAGGCTCCTTAAAGAGGGAGGTCAGCTCCCAAAGGAATGGTTGTTACTGACCAAGCCATGATAAAAAGTCTCACTCTCTCTACTGCCTAGGATTCATGTGGAATTGGATACTGTGGGGCCCAGAACAAGAACTCTTTCTGTCTTGGCTCTGATACTAATTCACTGTGTGACCTGGGGGAAAATCAGTTCTCTGACCTGGGTACTCTGTTTTCTCTTTTATAATGCAAAAGGGTGGGCTAGGGGATGAGTAGGATTCCTTCCAGCTCTAATATTCTATAGGTTTTTTATATTTTTGGCCATTAATCTGAGGATAATTTGGCTCTGGTCCCATAATAGAGCAGTATTAAGTGATTTTCTGTCTTGGGCAGATATTCCCTTCTGTTTCCCCAAGGAGTAGGAGTCATTTAGTGAGTAAATATATATGTAGGTAGCATGGATAACTCTCTTGGTTCTCCTCCTACCTCTCTGATTGCTTCTTTTCTATTTCTGCCCAAGCTACCACCATTCTTCTAGTCTCTTGGGTTCATGACCATAACATTGTCCTCTACCATTCCTTTTCACTTACCCAACATATCCAAAGTTACCATATTGTTCCTACCTCCACACTATTTTTCCAATCTGATCTCTTTCCCCAACAAACATAGCCACCACTTTAGGTTAACCCCTTATCGCCTCTTGCCTAAATTATTGCAACAGCCTACTAATTGGTCTCCTCACCTGGCCTCAAGTCTCTCCAGTCTATCCTTTACATTTTTCCTTTTAGGCTGGATCTGATCGTGTCATTACTCAATAGGCATGCCTCAGAGCTATTGTGGGTTTGGTTCCAGATCATCACAATAAAGTGAATATCACAATAAAGTGAGTCACACGAATTTTTTTGGTTTCCTAGTGAAGGTAAAAGTTGTGTTTACACTATACTGTAGTCTATTAAGTGTATAATAGTATTATGTCTAAAAAAACCCCAATGTACACACCTTACTTTAAAAATACTTTATTGTTCAAAAATGCTAACCATCACCCGAGCCTTCAGCAAGTCATAATCTTTTTAATGGTGGAGGGTCTTGTCTTGATGCTGATGGCTACTGACTGGTCAGCATGTTGGTTGCTGATGATTGGGTGGCTGTGGCAATTTCTTAAAATAAGACAATAATGAAGTTTGTCCCATTGGTTGACTCTTCCTTTCACTCAACATTTAGAGACCATTGTAGGGTTATTAATTGACCCAATTTCAATCCTGTTGTGTCTCAGGGAATAGGCAGGCTGAAAGAGGAGACAAGAATGGTTGGTCAGAGAAGTAGTCAGAACACAGACAACATTTATTGATTAAGTATACTGTCTTATCTGGGCATATCTGTGTCTCCCCAAAATGATTACAATGGTAACATCAAAACTCACAGATTAAAGATCAGCATAACATATAATAATAATGAAAAAGTTTAAAATATTATAAGAATTACCAAAATGTGACATAGAGACACGATGTGAGCACATGCTGTTGGAAAAATGGTGCCAATAGATTTGCTTGAAGCAGAATTGCCACAAACCATCAATTTGTAAAAAATGCATTATCTGCAACGCATGATAAAACAAGGTATGCCTGAATAAAATAAATTCCAATGGCTCCCTATTGACTAGGATAAAATATAAAACCCACTGTTTAGTTTTTAAAGCCCTTAACAATCTGGCCCTAACTCATCTCCAGCCTCATTGTACATTACTCCACTTCCAGTATTCTGAGATCCAGTCAAACTGGCCCTCTCTTTTCTTATATGTGATATTTCATCTCCTGCTCTATGTCTTTGCCTTTCTTCATTATTCCCCAAGCTTGGAATATACCCCCTCCTCAGCTCTGCCTAACAGAATTTTTCTCTTTAAGACAGCTCAAACACCACCTTCTACACCAAAGGTTTCTTGATCCCAATCCCCACCTGCACCCTCTGAAGAGTTGCTAGTGCCTTCCTTCTCTAACTACCTTGTAGTTATTTGTATTTATTCTCTTTGTATGTATTGTGCATATACATACATATATATATATATATATATATATATATATATATACACACACATATATGTACACACACACACATACACTTATTTCCCCATGAGAATATAAACTTCTTACAAGTAGGGACGGTTTTATTCTTTGTATTTGTGTCCCCAGTGCCTTGCATAGTGCAGGCAGTAGGAGGTCCTTAATGAGTGCTTGTTGATTGATTGATTCTCAGTTTCCTCTGCTGACGCAAACTGCTCCAGTTCGCTAACTGTGGGATTCCCCGAAGGTTCTGTACTGGTTCCTCTTCTTTCTTTATACTGTCTCTCTCTCTGAGATCTCATCAGTTCTGATAGGTTCAATGATCATTTCTAGTAAGATAACCACCAGGTATACATGAGGTCTTCATCCTTCTCATGAATTCCAGTCCCCCCATCTCCAACTACCTGCTTGACATATCCACTTGGATGTTCCACAGGCATCTCAAACTCAATATGTCTACAGCAGAACTTACTATATTTTCCCCTGAAATCCATTCTTCCCTCAAACTTCTCTACTTCTGTTGGGGAACACCACTATCTTCTCATCATGGTTGTCAACCTCAAAGTCATCCTTGGTTCTTCCTTCCCATCCAATCATCTTATTGATTCTACCTCCACAATAGCTCTTCTATCAGTCCTTCTCTTTCCACTCACAAAACCTCTGACTTAACTTAGCCCCTTATTACCTCTTGCTTGGATTCTTTAACTAACCTTCTAATTGCTTTCTCTGGTTCTCTTCTTTGCTCTCTCCAATGCATCTTCCACAAAGCTTTCTATCACATTTCTTTTTTTTTCTTTCTTGGCTTAAATAGGGGTTAAGTGATTTGCCCATGGTCATACAGCTAGTAAGTGCCAAGTGTCTGAGGTTGGATTTGAAATCAGGTCCTCCTGACTCCAAGGCTGGAGCTCTAGCCACCATACCACCTAGCTGCCCCTATCATATTTCTGAAACACAAATCTGATTACATCACTCACTCCCTTACTTAAAAATCTTCAATGATTCCTTGTTGTCTCTTGAATAAGATATAACTCTTTAGCCTGGCATTTAGCCCTCCATAATATGGTTCCCACCTATGTTCTAGTTTATTTCACTTTACTCCCCTTTCCAACCAAACTGGCCTAAGAGATGCTCCTTATTCACAACTTTCCATTTACCCCATCCTCTGCCTTGTGGTTCTAAACAAAACAATTTCTGAAGGGGCCAGTGGGTAAGATCATAAGCAGGCAGATCTTCACTTAATACTAGAAAGAAGAACTTCAACGCACAAATTAAATTAACAAACAGGACTGTTTATCAATGAATGGGCTATATCTTAAGATAGTGTTCAAGCATTTTGGATGACTACTGATTCACCTCTAATATTCTGCAATTGGATGAGAGTGAGAGACATTGCTTAGGACAACAAATTCCATGGCAGCTTTTAACTGAAATGTCAGTCTGGGGCAGGAAAACTGCCCGAAAATTAACTGAAAGGAAAAAGTATATTACTAACTTATGAAGGAAATGCATCCTCACAATGAGCAATGACCAAGAATCTAACCATTTAAAACAGTACCAACTTAAAAGCACATAGCTTGATCATTTGAGACTAGTGAGTGGTAAGAGATGAATGATAGCTCCTTGAGCTATGAAGTTCAAAAGACATATCTGGACTTCTTCGAATTTCAGATGATGAAGTTCAATTCCATGTCTATATTCTAGAGGGAACCTAGTTTAAGAGGGAAGATGAGGGGCAAGGGGGTGGGATAAGGCAAGCTGGAAGGGGAAGGATCTACTTCAATCCTGCCAGTGACTTTGCTGATGAAAGCACATTATGGCCTCACAGGATAGGTCAACCCACATAGTGATCCTTGCACAAAAGATATCCAGAATGTGCCATTCTGTGCTTGCAGAATCCCATTCTCCTATCTACAATGGATTCCCCTCCCCTAGAGCAGGTTGAGGTCTCCTCATAGCAATGCAGATCTTTCTATCTTTTGACATCATCTCAGCAGGCCTTAGGAATCTGGAACAATGTGGGGGAAGGGATAGCCTCTAAACTGTGGGATGTACTCAGCATGGGTTGTCCAAATGAGGCATGCAAAAGAGGGATAGGGGCTTGCTTAAATCTTTGAATTCATATACTTTACACATTTGTGCCACTTGTGATGTAATTTGTTTAAAAATACTTATTGAGTATCCATTATGTATAAGATGCTCTGAAAGATGCATTAGAAACTGGCCTTACTCTTAAGACAGTTAAAATCTAGCAGGGAAGGTAGGAGGTAGTGTGGTATGGTGGAAAAATCAAATCCTATCTCTGCCATTGACTACCTGTGTAAACTTGAGAAAATCACTTACTTTTCTTGGACCTCAGTTTCTTCAACTGTAAAATGAGAGTTGGATGGCTTCTAGTATCCCTTCTGGGTCCCGTTTTATGATTTCATCATTCTATTTATACACATAATTATAGTACAAGCAATACATAATAAATAACATATAAGTAGCAAAAAAATTTATAGGTGTATAGGGATCACTTCCATGTGATGTGATAAAAAACCAAAGATTTCACAGGGAAGATGAAATATGTTAAGGTGCCATCCTAGTTCAGGTCCTTATAACCTCTCTCCTGGACTATTGCTACAGCTTTCTTTTTGGGTTCCCAGCTTCCATTCATGCATCTGCCAAAATAATCTTCCTAAAGCATGAATCTAAGCATGTCATTATCCTCCTCAAGAACCATAAGTCATTCCCCATTGCCTCTAAGATAAAATACAAACCTCTCTGCTTGGAACTTAAAGCCCTTGGTAATCTGGCTCCATCCAGCCTTTTTAGTCTAATCCAGCAGTGCAGCAACTGTCTTGACCCAACCCAGCAGTAGATTGAACCATTTGGCTGAGATGCTGTAGGTCCAGGCGAGCTGCCCTCCCACTGGAGACAATGTGACCTGTGAAGAGCCAACCCAGCCTAGCAGTGGAACAATTTATCCATCACCAACACCAATGCTTCACCCCATGGTGAACCCCATAAAGCCTCTCCAGAGAAAAGACACTGAGACCCAGCTGTTTCAGAGTTGTGAGCTGCCTTGGCCACATGTATTCCCTATGTATATGCCTTACTACCATTGTATTTTAAGTATGGACCCACACTTTCCCCTCATAGATTCTGTATCTTTCTATATCATTTAAATAATGCCTTTTATAAAAGCCAGCAGAATCTACTGGCTGAATGTTAAGTAGAAATACGATGGTGGGGCTCCAATGAGCTACCCTGTTAGAAGAAAAGACTCCTAGGACCATTGCTGTCAGGAGCCCTTCCAGGAACCTAACCTGCCAGTGCCAGCTGGGGAAAGCCTATAGAAGATGCTACATGTAAAACAGAGCAGGTTATACATATTGATCTCTAATGTCTCTTTCAAGATCGACATTTTGGGATTGTATAGAGAATCAGCTAGTTTTGGGAAGAAGATAAGTTTAGTTTTAGACATCTTGAGTTTGAAGTGATGGAGAGATGTCTGGATAGAGATATACAACAGGAAGATTAGAAATGGGGAATCTGAACCAAGCTGTATAATGGACATGATTTAGGAATCTTCTTCATAAAGGTAAGGATTGCATGTGTAGGAATGGATGAAATCTCCTGGGGAGGGGGTGGTATGATAGGGACTACTCCCCATGAGTCACCTTCTAGTGCCTGACCCTGTCAATGAAGAGGTCTCATGGATGGATGAACCCTAATCATCGGCATCCTGCTGCAAGAGACAAACACTCATTGGCCAGAAATGGGTACTAACTCAGTTAACCCTGATGCAGTTTCAACCCTTGGATAGTGTTTCTCCTAGACTTTTCATCGTACTCCCTTGACTTAAAGGACTTGTTTGATTTTAGGGTGTGTACGACCACAATCAACTCAATCTCTTCTGCTTCAGCAGTGATGCCAAGGAGAAATTGTATTATGGTGATAGAGTGCCACAGAAAGATAATGATACGATTGTGCCTGAGGATTATCACTTTGCTAAATTGTTTTCTTCTCTTCTTCTTCGTCTTCTTCTTCCTTTCTTCCTTTGTCAAGAATGTTGTCATCCTTTTAGTTATATTGTTCAAGCATAAAGTACTTATTTAATAGCCAAGATGTTGGCACACTGTAGCATCTGTTCCTCTTCCCCTTTACTGAAATCTACAGATTTTTAAAAAGTAGAATGTGTTATTTTTATGTCAGGAAAAGGTGGGATCCTAATATGGAAAAATAGCCAATAATACTTAATTGACACTATCAAAATCACTTTCTGATGCTACCTGCCTGCCTACTAGATTGTAAATAAGGAGAAATGGTAAGGAATAAGACACTCTAGATGGGATAAAGCCAGAGGACACATTTTTTCTCTTTTCTCTCTTTTTTTTTTGTGTACCTCAATTTGGCTTTATTTTACAACTTTTACATGTGATGCACACACATTCAAATTTTATTACCTCTACAAGTAGAAGGAAATACAATTTGTGGGAGGCTGTATATATCTAGTATATTTAGGATAAACTGGTATTTGGTCCTGATTCTACTCACTGTGTGGAACTCTGTGTTTCTTCATCTGTAACCTTAATTTCCCCCACTAAAGTCCTCCAGTGCCTATCTTGGTGTAAAGGTGAACCTGGGTTCTCCAAGTTGAAGCCAGACCTTAAAACTTTGGGGGGAAAGACTTGGCATCGGTGTGTTAGTTATTCAAGGACCAGAGTTAAAGTAGGTGGCAATTATTTTTGGCCATAGCAATGCCTGAAATTCTACTAAGGCAAGTAGAAGGTTGTGATTTGGGTGAATTAAGAGATTTAGGAAGTGACTATTTAATTGAATTGAGGGAGTACCCACATTGATCAAATCATGAATCTTTTGAAATATTTGTAGACTAAACTGAGGAAGGAAGTTTGTGTCCTTTTCCAAAGGATTAAGAGGCTTGACAAGAGCCCCAGGCTAAGAATTCCATCCCTGCAGAACAATACTTGGAATCAGGGGATTTCAGAGCTGCTTTAGATGCTTTAGATAGCATCTAGTCTAAATCACTCATTTTATTTTTATTAATTAGTTAATTTTGTTTTAGTTTTCAACATTCACTGTTATAAGATTTTGAGTTCTAAATTTCCCCCTCCTGCCTCCCCCAGGATGGCATGCAATCTGATATAGGCTATACATGTATAATCATATTGAACGTATTTCCACATTAGTCATGTTGTAAAAGAAGAATCAGAACAAAAGGGGAAAACCATGTAACTCTCTCATTTTAAAAGGAAGGAAATTCTAGGTGTGGAAGGTGAAGTGACTTGACTTGCCCAAGCTCAGTTAGTGAGAAATGATAGGATTTAGCACAGGAAGGGCCCTTAGAGGTTCAACTCTGTAATTTTACATATAAGAAAATCTAGGCCCAGAGATTAAGAAGTTTACCTATAGTCACATCGTCAGTGGCAGAGCCAGGGAAACTCATGCCTTTTGCCTTGTGATTCAATTCAGGTTTCCTTCTATTTGAGGAAGATGGCATGGTTTCTCCTGGTTCTTTAACAAAACTTAAAAAAAAAAGTATACCATATGCTCAGAAGCAGCTGAGTTCAATGGCAGGCAACATGTGACAACTTTTTTTGGGATACAGCCATCATCCTCTACCTTAGGGCTCTGGTGCTTTTGAGATCAGCTCTCCCTGTCCTCTCTTCTGAGATATACTCATTCATAACTGGGATCTGTGGTCTTCTAACATGGAGAAAGGAAAGCATGGAGTTGTTTTCTGGTCTTAATTCATGATTTTTTATTACTTCGTTTAATTTATTACTTATAAATACACACTAATCCGTGTTCTCTTTCGTTATAGTCAGAGAATCCATTCCGGGCTCAGTTTTGCGCCCCTTCAGGGAAGAAGGTACACTGCACAGTTCTCTTAGGAAGGGCTCTATTCCTTTAAAGCCAAATCTTGGAAAGGAAAGGCCTGGACCATACCATTCCGTAGAAACAGGGAGGAGAAGAGTTTTGGGGCGTAGGGAAGATATAGACCGTGATCTCTCAGAGCTGGCCTCGAGGACTAGGCTGGGCTGAACTGGCGGGAGTTTGATCTCCGTGTGTCCTGAAAGTTGAGACTTGTCTGCTTTTACCTACCCTTCAGCAGGTCCCTACGTCTTCATCACCCCTCACCTCAAGCATTCCATCGTCCCATCCCAGGGAGGAAGTAGTTGCAAAATCATTCCAACTAAATCCCATCCTCTATCCCGATGAGCCGCATCTATCACGACAGCGCTCTCCGGAACAAGGCGGTGCACAGCACTCGGCTGCCCGGCTCTTGGGACCCGGCTGCGTACCAGCGGTAGGGCTCCCGTCTGGGCTCCGTCCTGCGCTTGGGGCTCCGGCAGTTGCTCTCCGGGATCTTTGCACCCGGAGTCTTTCCCTGGCCCGGAGACTGGGACGGGGCGGGGCCTCTGCTGCCCCTCTCTATCTCTTTGGCTTCGGCTCCTTTCCTCCCAGCTGAATGAGGGTGGGGAAGAAGGGGGCTTGGGAGGAGTGGTCAAGGTCATTGCATTGGGACAGAGGGTGCCTCAGCTTTGCTGTACTGCTTTCCTTCTTTGGAAAAAAATGACTTTTAATGGTTAAAGCGCCCAAGCAATGTTAAATCCATCCTGGCTAAAGACTGGACTCCCAAGCGTGCTGTAATCTACCTGGGTTAACTTAAGTGTGCGCAACATCTGGAGTTTGGGATGCCACTGCTCGAGTCCCGTGCATGTCCTTCCTTCCGACTGAGCCCTTCGAGGGCTCCGGTTCCCCCTAATATTCACATTTACACAATCCTTTAAGGTACAGAGGCTGTCCTCACCTCAGTCTGCTTCGGTGGAGTGGTGAGGTATCTCCAAGTTGCTAATGAGAAATTTGTCTCTTATTTTATTTTATTTTGGGGGGAGGCAATCGGGGTTAAGTGACTTGCCCAAGGTCACACTGCTAGTGAGAGTTGACCTCAGGTCCTCCTGATTCCAGGGCCAATGCTCTATCTACTTTGCCATCTAAGTGCCCCAAAACTGACTCTTGGAGGGCAGTGGAAGTCTGGAGACTCATGCCAAATATCTAAAGACCAAGTCCCAAATTCTTTCCTTTTCCAGTCTTAATACTGCCCCATAGTTCACAGTGCTCTCCCTTCAGACAATTTACTTTTTAATGGGACCATTCTTGTACCAGTAGAACCCTGAGGAGCGAAAAAGGATCGGTAAATGGGCCAGGGTCACATGGAACAGTGGCAAGGCTGCCATGGACAGTAACCTTATTTTGTTTCTATGTTTAGTATTCATTTTGAAAGCATTTATTAAGTGCCTACTGTGCCTAAGGTCTGAGGAACTCTGGCTTCCACAATAGAAAGCAGGCCAGAGTTGGAAAGCTCTGGGGTCAAGTCCTACAGCTTAATAACCACAGAACCAAGCTCAGTGTGTCCAAAACCAAATTCTTTATTTGCTTGCCAAAACCTACCCCTCTCCTGAACTTCTTCCCTATTAGTTGGAGGATTCCACTGGCTTCCCATTTTCCAGATTGGAAACCTAAGTCCAGGCTCTCATCTTCTCTCCCCTAGTCTTTTGTAATAGCCTCCTGATGGGTCTCCCTGTTTCACATCACATGCATATGTCTTTTTCCATAGAGTTACCAAATGATTTTCCTAAAGTATAGGTCTGACCATATTACTGCTCTACTCAATAAACCCCAGTGGCTCCCCATTGTTTCCTGTTTGGTATTTCTAAAGTTCTTTATAACCTGGCCTGCAAGCTGCACAGTACTCTTCTTCATGCTGGCTACAATCTTACCACACTGGCCTATTTTCTCTTCCTCAGAAAGGAAACTTATGGGCTCTCTTGTGCCTTTGAAGTGCCTGGAGTCCTCAGGAGAGCGAGCACCTTCACCTCTGCCTTAGACTCCCTGGCTCTGTCCAACCCCCTATGGCTACCTTCCATCCACACTGTGTATACCTGTCTGTCCCATTAGGGTGTAAGTACCTGGAGGGCAGAGACTGCTTTTCCTTTTTCTTTGTATCCTTTGGCTTCCACTGGGTGGCCAGTTTATTAAGGTTAAATGCTTGTTGATTGACTGATTGGCCTCTCATTGCCTCAGAAAATTACCTAAAACTAAATCAAATCACTACACTGGGCATCCAAGACAATAGGAAAAACAATTCCTGCCCTCAGAGCTTACATACTATTTAAGCTTAGCATTTTGCTAGCACCCATAGAATAACTATATTAGGAAAATTTATTAATTCATGATAAATTTGAGTTTTCTGATCTTCCCATGTGATTGCCCTTTAATAGTGGTAAGAGCTCTGGTGGCTCTAGTGATAATGTCTCTGGTATGATTTGAACACAGTTCTTCCAACTACACTACATTAAATTGCTCTTATTTTGACATTAAGTAGATTTCTAGCTTTTGGTCACTAACAGTTCAGGTTTTTTTTTAAAGCACTTGAAATTTAACTTGCATCACTTGTAGGCCTTTTTTTCCCCCCATGCAAGTCAAATTTAGCAAATTTGACCTTGTGTGAATTTTTTATGCAGAACAAGCCTTCCTTCCCCATTGTGTCCCCTTGTTGCTTCTAACTAGACTTTGTGAGAAAGAGGGGAGATTTATGGAAAGTTTGGCACCCCAGAGGGATTATTTAAAACTTAATGGAAACAAAATACCTCTGGCATCAAGATCCTGCAGTATCTGTTTTGGGTGATTCCTGTGCTTTGATCAAAGGGCACTAGTTCATAAGCACTGCAGTGGTATGAGCTCTAGTCAAACTGTTTTTGTTCTGCTTTGCATCACTATGGCACTGAGGAGGCTGATTTAAGTATTTTAAATAACAAAACAATCCAGCACTAGGTAACTCTCCCCTATAATCTGGGTCTGAATTATTTTTTGCTTTGACAGATGGGAAAGCCAAATTACAGAGAAGCAAAATAACTTGTGGTACATCTCTCATCAAGAATTAGGAGGGGAGCTCCAAAAAGGCACCTGACTCTCAGTCTAACACCCTATTAATTGCTTAATATTTCCCCAGTGCAGACCATACCTCCTCTGCCAACTTGTGCCAGCTTCCTGCTGGGATAGTGAATGTCCTGTTAATGGCTGCTAAGATACAAAGTACTGTAACAGTATTAACATTGTAGTCTTTTGATTTGCATGGAGTGCTGAGTTTGTGCAATTTGGTCCTACATGTTACATGGTTAAACTAGAGAACGTTTGTTTCTCAAGAAGTTTTAGTCTTAGAGAGGATGTAGACAACGTAGTCATTGACTAAACCGGGGCTTGATGAATTTGTCGTGGGTCTAGGAGCTAGCCCTGAAACTTGGGAGTGTATTAATTTTCATCTTTTAAGGAAAAAAAATTTAAAAAGTGGTGGTGATTGTGGAGAAAGGCAGCAAATCTTTGCCATAATCTGCTGCTTCTCAGCTTGAGAAGGCATAACATTAGGAGATAAAAGAAAAGCAAAGGCTTGTAGAGGTTATGACCAGGAAGGAAAAAGTCAGTTTAAGACAGAGGAAAGACATCAGGGTTAAGTGACTTGCCAGGGGTCATACAGCTAGTAAGTATCTGAGTCTGGATTTGAACTCAGGTCCTCCTGATTCTAGGGGGGGTGCCCTATCCTCTATGCCACCTAGCTGCCCCTGTGGAAGCTTTTAATGTACCTCGTTTGATGTGTGTTCCTAATGGAGTGTGTCATTACCCTTCCCCTGTGTACATGTAGACACCACAGTTGGGACAGATAATAGATGGAATAATAGCTATTGTTGAGGCTAGGCCACCTTCTACAAACTCAGTTGGGGGAGATTCACAGTATCTGATTAGATTATTTCCTGGGTAACTGGGAAAGAGCCCAAACCCTGGTGGCCAATAACCTCTCTGCTGTATATCTCTTTCCTCGGAGTATGGGACTTAGTGGAAACCCATGCTGGAGCTACTGTAGGTGAAGTCAGGGCTGAGCTCACATTACTCTGGGCATCCATCCAGCAGCACAGCCTTTTCATGTTACATCATTAGTATAATTTAAATATGCATGACTGAGAAGAAATGTAAGTGGAAAGAATGAAGTACAGTTCTGTAGTTTGAGGGAAACATTTTCCTCAAAATGCCAAGCACTGCTGTGGTGACCAGGCAAGCAAGATTGGTTGAGCCCTGGAACAAGCTTTTCTCTATCTTAAAAGCCTAAGAATTAGGGCTTTCTACCTTCTCCTCTGGAGCACTGAGGTGGCACAGTGGATAGAGCACTGGGAAGACTCATCTTCCCAAGTTCAAATCTGGCCTCAGACACTTATTTGCTGTGTGATCCTGGGCAAGTCACCTAACCCTATTTGCCTCAGTTTCCTCCTCTATAAAATGAGCTGGAAAAGGAAATGACAAACTACTTCAGTATCTTTGCCAAGAAAACCCCAAATGGGGGCATGAAAGTTGGACCTGACTAAACAATCAACAATAACCCTTTGCTCTACCACCATTCTGTCCCTTGTGTGTGTGTGTGTGTGTGTGTGTGTGTGTGTGTGTTCTACATGAAGATGATTCCCAGATCTTCATGAGCCCTCTTCCCTCTCCTCAGCTCTAGTCCCCATCACCAGCTGCCTGTTGGAGATGTACAAATGGACAAGTGGATAACTAGGCCTTGTCTACCTTTTTTTCGCTCCTTCCTTATGGTCTAATGGCATAATGCATATCAAATCTTTTTCAAGCTTTAAAGCAAAATACACATATCAGCTATTGATATCTTTTGCCTCTGAAATCCTTAGAAGAGTGAGCGCACTGGGTAAATAGAAGGGACGTTTTTCATTCTGTATAGTTTTTCTTTGGCCCTGGGTAACAAGGGTAGACGTGGATGACATAGGTCACAGCTCTGTGTCGGTATAGCTTGTAACTTAGAGTCTTCATCTTATGGCTCCTTCTTAAAGACTTACAGCTAGGCTGATCTCACCTTGTCCTCTTTTTACCAGGGGAAATGGTATCCTTCTGGAGGGAGAACTGGTTGACGTCTCTCGTCATAATATCTCAGATGCCAGTGGCAAAAAGGTGAGCATGTTGTACTCTTGAGCGGGGGGAGTCTGTGCAACATTAACTGGAAAAGCCTTCGGGAGATTCAGGCCATGTGGAGAGGGAGGCACATATGAGCACATAATATGCCACTTGGGGGCAGCAGCTGATTGGGCCAACATTTATATTGAGATATTTAGGGAAGGGGGAGTAAGCAGTTATTAAGCACCAACTGTATGTCAGGCATTGTGCTAAATGCTTTGCAAATATCATCTTATTTTACTCTCATAACAATCCTGTGAGGTAGGTGCTGTGACTATCCTCATTTTATAGTTGAGGAAGCTGAGGTAGATAGAAGTTAAGTTACCTGCCCAGGGTCACACGACTATCAAGTGTCTGAGACTGGATCTCAAATCATTTAAAAATCCATTTGAACTCAGCGCTTCCTGACTCCAGGTGCTATATATATGCATTCTCACACACGCACATATATGTGTGTATATATGTTTATGTGTATACATGTATGTATATAAAATGTGTCCAAGGCAGGATTTGAACCCAGGTGTTTCCAAAGCCAAGGCACAGCCAGATCAGACTTTTCTCATTCTTTATTATAAAGGACAGCTTTCTAGGAAAGGGTAATAGGAGAGATGCAGTTAGAAAGAGGTGATATAAAAACAAAAGATATCAATAAAAATGTGTTCCAAAAAAATAACACTTTGGGGCTGCTAGGTGGCACAGTAGATAGAGCTCCAGCCTTGTAGTCAGGAGGACCTGAGTTCAAAATTGGCCTCAGACACTTGACCTTAACTGTGTGATCCTGGGCAAGTCACATAACTCTGATTGCCTCGCCAAAAAAAAGTAAAAACAAACAAAAAAAATACACTTTGGGACCCTAGTAGTTGATAAGGAGCGAGCTGTCTCTGCATGGAGTAATTATATTATTACTTCTAGCAATATGAAGCCCCAGGGCATTATAAAGGAGATTCCAGGCCCAAATGAAGGATAGAACACCTTAAAGGGCCCACACAGAGCATGAGGCCCAGGACAGACATTCAGTTTGTCCCTTTTCATACTAACCTGTTTTCCCTACTTTACCTAACACAGAGAAATCTGTATTTTCCATGGAGACTTTTAAGCAATTGCAAGGGAGAAATAAAAGGAATACTATCATCACCAACACACACAAGAGGAGGGAAAAGTTCACAGCAAATCCCCAAAGGAACTAACAAGCATAGTAGATAAAAATTATAACTGATTCTCTCTCTGTATAATTATATATTATAATGTGATCATATATAATTATGGTATTATATGATATATAATGATGTGTTTATATATTATATACTATAAAATTTGATATATGTGTATGTATAAATACATACAAACACACACACACACACACACATATATACACACATTTATATACACAGACACACATATATGCCAATTTATCCTAGGGTATATAAGGTTACCTAAACTAAGTAACTTAAGTAACCATAAATATCTCAGTATAAATATTAAATTAAATACTTAATAAATGAAAATTAAATATAAATAAAGGTACTGGAAAGTAGATGATTCCTGGTTTATAAGTCATTTGGGATGTATCAGTAGGCCATTTTTTTGTGATACAGGCCAGGTATAACAGAGATTGCTTGGCTCTGATAGACTATTTGATGAGGCAATTGATTGAGAGCTTGTAAAGAGTTCATTTGAGACTGAATGGCTCAGTGTGGTTTTGAGGCTGTCATTCCTTCTGTGTTTGGCCTTGGGATTTCTTTTCTTTTGTTATCATTGTAATATGTAATATTTTAATTGGTTTGTGATAGGCTAGTGAGCCCACATACACCAAGTACTGGTCTGGGGGGCAAGTGATGTATGAAACTGAAGTCAGATCAGAGCAGTAACTAGGAATTTTGACACCTGAGGCAAGTTCATTTAAGCAGTAGTAGGGTTACCTCCACCTACAAAAAGGCATCAGAGTAGTACATCTTTACTATAGCTGCATAGATCTGTTGTCTGAGGACCGACAAAGTTCAGAGAAACTTATTTGCACCTTGATAGCAGGTTTCTTAGTTTTGGGGTCATACTAATCCTCAAAGACTATATAGCATGCTGCAGAAAGGTTATGATCAAAGTTGGTGGAAAAAGTAAATCACAGATCCTTTTGGCATTATAGTAAACATCCCTTCTAATAAGTCTGTCATCATTTCCTGTTATCCATTGACGGATGTAATTTTCTGTTGTCATGTCTCAGGGCCTTAGTGATGAACACATTAGTAATAAAAAAGAAGGGATCAGTGTTTGATAAAAGGAGACTCTGACCAGCCCTAAACTTGAAAGAGAATGGGCTTTCTCCTACCCATCTTTTTAATGAGCTTGTATTCTGATGATTTGCCAAAACTCCGTAAGGAGTTTCTCATTCTCTACTCTTTCACAGTGGGTGCTTAGTACTAGTCACTTCTCTGTTAAATTCCTCATACAGCAATGGGTTAAGATTCTTTATTTCAGACTCTTTACAAACATTGTAAGAAATAACTCTATGGCTACCTAATTTGATAATTTTTCAGTTTTCATTCACTTAAAAAGAAGTTTATTTATTGTCTGATATGTGTCAGGCTTACAGTTCAATAGCTCAAAGGACACAGAAATGACTAACGGGGAAGGCATCCTGTGATAGGTGCCTCCCAAGGTCTTCAGCTTGGGGCTAGCATCATTATGAGTGGCAGCTCCAGGGGTAGCACCTAGGTGTGCTAATTAGCTGTATGATACTAGGCAAATCAAGTCACCACTCTGGGCTTCAATTTCCTAATTTCTCAAATGAATGAAGATAGATTAGATAATATCTAAGGTCCTCCTATAAACTGCAGGGATGTTTATTGTCATTGATGAATCTGGTAAGCCCTTTTCTAGAAACCCACACATGTCATATATCTTTTTTCCTTGTGCTATTCCCTGTAACTGTAATAATGGTACTTTGGGTGTCAGCTGAGGGTATTACACATTAACCTTGCATTCTGTAATGTTTGACAATTTGCAAAGCTCTTTCCTCCCAACTGCACTTTGAGGTAGGTAGTATAAGTGTCATTACTTCCATTTTCTTTTTTTCTTTTTTTAAAATTTTAATTAATTTATTTTGATTTATCACTTCCATAAGCTTTTGAGTTTAAAAATTCCCCCCCCCTTCACCTACTCCCCAACACAGCAGGCAATCTGATATAGGCTATACATATACATTCCTATTAAACATATTTTTACATTAGTGGTGTTGTAAGTAAAAAATTGAATCAATAAGAGGAACTACCAGAAAGAGGAAACAAAACACAACAGAAGAAAAAAATTAGCAAATAGTATGCTTCGATCTGCATTCAAACTCCATAGTTCTTTCTTTAGATGTGGATAGCATTTTCCATTATGAGGCCTTTGGAGATGTCTTAGATCCTTGTACTGCTGAGAAGGATTAAGTCTATCAATATTAGTCTTCGTACAAGGTCGCTGTTACTGTATATAACATTCTCCTGGTTCTGCTCACTTCACTCAGCATCAGACCATACAAATCTTTTCAGGTTTTTCTGAAATCTGCCTGTTCATCATTTCTTATAGCACAATAGTATTCCGTTACATTCATATATCACATTCAGAGTTATGATTACTGCCTGTGTCTTTCTCTCTATCCTTCCCCCTCTCCCCTTGTGTATGCTTTTCTTTTTCCTTTTTCCTTTTCCCTCCTCGCTAGTGTTTTTCTTTTGACCACTGCCTCCCTCAGTCCCGTCTCCCTTCTGTTAGCCCTCTCCCTTTTCTTCCCCTTTACCCTTACTCCTTCTTCCCTCCCTTCTATCCTCCCTCCCTTTTCTTTCCTCTTTTCCCTCTATCTGCCTATGTGGCAAGTTAGATTTCTATACCTAACTGATTATGTTATTCCCTTCCTGAGCCAAATCTGATGAGAGTAAGGTTCAGACAATGCTAATCTCCCTCCCTTCCTTCCCCCTGCTGTAACAGGTTTTTATGCCTTTTCCTGTAATGTAATTTACCCTTGTCTGTCTCCTCCTTTCCTTTTTTCTCAGTACATTTTCTTAGTTAGATCAGATTAATCCACCTACTTAGATCCATTTAACCCACTTGATTAGATTTTTTTTATCATTACATCTAAGTCACTTTATACCCACTCCCTTTATGTATACCCCTTTAACATGGAGTAGTAACAATACAGTTCTCAAGAGTTACAAGTGTCATCTTCCCTCGTAGGAATGTAAACAGTTTTCCCTTATTAATAACATGTTGTTTCTTTCTGTCCCGTTTACCTTTTTATGTCTTTCTTGAGTCTCTTGTATTTGAAGATCAAATTTTCTTTTGAGCTTTGATCTTTTTATCAGGAAGGTTTGGAAGTCCCCTATTTCATTGAATATCTACCTCCTCCCCTGAAAGATCATGCTCATTTTCTCTGGGTAGTTGATCCTTGGTTGTAATACAAGCTCCTTTGCCTTATGGAATATCATATTCCACTCCCTGTGGTCTTTTAATGTCTGCAAGGTCCTGTGTAATCCTGACTGTGATTCCATGATATTTAAATTGTGTCTTTCTGGCTGCTTGCAGTATTTTCTCTTTGACATGGTAATTTTTTTTAACTTTCTGAAAAATAGATGTCCCATTCCACGCCTCCAGTCTATTACCTGGTACAGTGGGTAGAGCACTGAGCCTGGAGTCAAGAAGACCTGAGTTCAAATGTGGCCTCAGACACTAAATAGCTGTGTGACCCTGGGCAAGTTACTTAACCTCATTCATCTGTAAAATAGGGTTAATAATAGCAGCTATCTCAGCTATTTAATCCTGTTGTGCGGATTGCATATGATAGTAATTGTAAAGCACTTAGCACAGTGCCTGGCAAGTAGTAAGCGCTATATAAATATTAGCTATTGTTATTAAGAGAACACAAGCATGCTTCATCATCAGTTTTCTGGAGTCATGATTGGTCGTGGCTTTAATCAGTTGTTTTCCTTTACATTGTTCTAGTCATTGTCAAAATTGTTCTTCTGATTCTGTTCTCTTTACCCTGTATCAGTTCATAAGAATTTTCAGGTTTTCTGTGAATCTGTCTCTTTCATGGTGCAATAATATTCTATTACATTTGTATGCCATCATTTTCCCAGCCATTCCCCAATAGACAAGCATCCATTTTGTTTCCAATTCTGTGTTCCAACAACAATAAAAAAGTTGCTTTTCTTTGCGTGAAATTTTTTTTGCATTACTCTCCTCTCTGTTTCTGTGCTGGTATTCAGTATTCTAGTGTGGCTAGGCAGCAAATAAAACTTCAGGAGGCAGCCCTAGGAGAAGGTGTGTGAAAGTAATGGGATCTTGGGGTGGGGGGTGGCATCCTGGGCCAGGCAAGGGAGTGAGACCTGTTGATAGCAGGTATTCCACAGGTGGGAGGAAACAGTCCCTCTTCCTGTATCACCATTTGGGGCATTGCCCTGGTCACCCCAGCTTAGTTCCAGCTCTGGTTCATATACAGTCTAACCCTGCTTATCAGAATTATATCAGCAGGAGAATCAGAGTTTATAGGGTCAGAGTTCCAGAGCCACGATGGACTGTTTCCTCCTGGCTCTGATCATTAGAATTGGGTACTAGGTGTGGCATGTAACACTGAGCGGGCAGTTGTAATAGACTGATTGGACAGAGAGAAGGCAGAAAATGTTGATGGGGCAAGCCAATCCCCAGAAGCAGGTAGGACAAAGAAGGGAAGCCTGTTTTACTTTTTCTCTGCTTAACTCTAGGAGCGTTACTATGTGCTGTACATCAGACCCAGTCGCATCCATCACCGCAAATTCGACTCTGAGGGGAATGAGATAGAACCAAACTTCAGCAACACCAGGAAAGTGAACACAGGCTTCCTCATGTCCTCGTATAGTAGGTATCTCTTGCACAATTCCAGGCTGTCTAAGCATCCACATTTCTTCTGCCTTATTCTCTGTAGCTCTCTTTCCCTTCACACACCCCCTTCCCCCAGGCTTTCCTTATCATTATCCCTTCTGCCAGCCGTGTCTTTCTTTTCCCTTGCTTCTAGATTTCTTCACACCTTGGAAGTTTCATTTTAGCATCAAATCAGTCTTGAAAAACTGGGGCTTAGTGGATAGAGCTTCGGGCCTCTAGTCAGGAAGATTCATCTTTGTCAGTTCAATTCTAACCTCAGACACTTACTAGCTGTGTGGCCTTGGGCAAGTCACTTAACCTTGTTTGTCTCAGTTTCCTCAACTATAAAATGAATTGGAGAAAGAAATGGCTAATTGCTCCATTATCTTTTCCAAGAAGACCCAAATCGAGTCTTGAAAAGTCAGACACACCATCTGAAAGCTTTTGCAGCCTAAGATATAACTTGGTTGGGGGGCCCTGCAGGGTTGGGGGCATATTGGTTAACCTGCCAATCTTATCCTCCAAGTCCGAATTGATAAATAAGAGAAGCATTGATAGATGGGTGCAGAGAGGAGAAAATACTGACTACCTATCCTCTTTTTCTATTCTAGACACTATCAAACAGACTGGCTGATTCTGTAATATAGCCCTTTATCCATGTTGGCCGGGGAAAAATGAGTTCCATTTAGAGAAAAGTCTTCAGTCAGTACTCTTCACAGGGGAAAAGAAGGGAGACACAAAATTAAGTGGGAGAAACACATTTGTTTTTTCCTTTCCACATTCTTCTCAAAATATGAGGCATTAGGGGACAGCTAGGTGGCACAGTGGATAGAGCACTGACCCTGGAGTCAGGAGGACTTGAGTTAAAATCCAGCCTCAGACACTTGACAATTACTAGCTGTGTGACCCTGGGCTAGTCACTTAACCCCATTGCCTAGCCCCCCCCACCAAAAAAAAAAATATATATGAGGCATTGTAGTGGATAAATAACAAGCCTCAGAGTCATGTCGTCAGGACTTGGGTTCAAGTCTCTCTCAAACATAGACTGGTTGTGTGTAACCCTGAGGCAATCATTTCACCTCTAAGAGGCCCAAGCAACTGTCAAAGATCATATGAGTTCCAGAACCAATGCTGACCTGCAGTGGGTGTGAAAAGTTTTCTAGGAATCTTATACAGTGATGAAATCACAGATCTCTCCCTTAGAATGTTTATGTGAGTGTGTGTGTGTGTGTGTGTGTGTGTGTGTAAGTGTATGAGTTATTTGAGGAAGGAGAAATACAGTTGTAAGGGTAGGGGGTGATTATATTAATCCAATTAATATGGGCAGCTAGGTGGCACCATAGTGCACAGAGTGCCAGCCCTGAAGTCAGGAAGAGTCATCTTCCTGAGTTTAAATCTGGCCTCAGACTTTTAGCAGCTGTGTGACTCTGGGCTTGTCATTTAACTCTGTTTGCCCCAGTTTCCTCATCTGTAAAATGAGCTGAAGAAGGAAATGGCAAACCACTGAAGTATCTTTGCTAAGAAAACCCCAAATGGGGTGAAGAAGAGTCAGATAGGACTCAACAACAACAAAAGAAATCTCAGGCAGTCTAACTGAATCAATTAAAAGTGTTAACTTTTAATTGCCTAATCAGTTTGAGAGGAATAAAGTGCTTTGATCATTGGATTAAAATTAGATGATGCCACACAGGAAATAATTGTGACTGGCTGAGAGAATCAGAAACACCTCAAGGTCTATGAATAAAAGAGCAAGCTGATTCAGTCAGGTGGCGGACCAGTCTAATTTGTGAAGGGGTTCCAGCCAAGCCCCTCAGAGACAATCACTTAAGAGGAGGAGGATTCATCTCCTTTTGCTGCCCCTTACCACTTCTCTTCCCTCAGGATTATCTAGAGCTTTCATCTCTGAGGCAGGGATAACCTGCCAATACAAGAGACATCTAATGTGATGTTAGACATGATGGAGTCTGACAGTATGACAACTGGTCTGCTTATTTTCTTCTCACCTTTTTTGCTATCCTTGCTCCTCTACAAAGATGAAGCTGAATGGGGTAGGTCATCCAATCAATCTTTAGTTCTCCTGACCCTGATCTCCCATGGGATTTGCATAGATGAGAAAAATATAGACCGATTTAGATTAATTTTACTGTCTAACAGATATAAGAATAGGGGAATAGGGAGTGTGGCTCATTGGATTAGCCATAGGTTTGGGTAGCAAGAAACTAGGCTTCATTCCAGAGTTAGTCCCTGACTCATGGAGTATCCTAGTAATAATAGCAATAATGATGGTGACCTACTATGTGCCAGGCACTGTGCTAAGTGCTTTACAATTATCATCTCATTTGCTCATTTACCACTCTGTAAAGGCTAAGGTATAGTCACAATCCTATATTAGGGTTAAAGTTTACTAATAAATGTAAATAACAAATGGAGAGAGATGTCAAGGTTGCTTTGAAAAGAAGATAAAAATGAAACATGTCCCTGCCCTACCAATCCAACTTTACAATGTTTCTAAGTATTTTTAGCTTCCACTGTCAGCTTTAGTGAGGCTGGCCTTTCACAGACACATCATGCTAATTCCTGTTTCCATGATTTTCATTCATATTATCTGTCCTTGCCTTGGATACCATTCTCGCTCCCATTCCCCTAGTGAAATGTTGTCTATCCTTCATGGCCTACATCCAGTCCTGTCTCATCCAGGAAACCTTTCCTGACTACTCCAGGTCTTCCTTGATGTCACCTTTGTCTAAACTACGGCAGGCATAATGTGCAACAGACAGTTTAGCACTTACTTAGACTTTTGATGGCTCTGTGAGCTCGTCAGTATGATTACTCCCCGCCATTGTGCAGATTGTGACCCAACCCCATCATCTTATCCTGTGGGATTCTTGCCCATGTCTTTCTGTAAATTTTCCATGGAGGACCTACCCAATGCACTGGAGATCCTCCTCTGACTCTTTAGCCACGTCAGAGTTATGAGTATAGCACATACGCCCTCTCTTATCCCTCACTTTTTCTATGTGACTAAACCATCTCTTTTACTACTTCCCAGAGAATACATTTATGCTACTCTTCACTTGAAAGTCATCATTGATACTATTCTGCAGCCTACGAGACATCTATCCACTGGCCTTTAGGATAGGTGAAAAAAAAATTAATTGATAAACTTTGTTTTAATCCGAAAGACAAATAAACCAAAAACAAAGTATGCCCCATCAAAAATTCAGCTGAAGAGCACAAGGGAGGGATTGTGACTTTAAGTGGTGTAAATTACCGTTTGCTTTTGTAATGACCATTTGTTAAAAGAGAAAAATGCTTGTGCCCTTTAACTCATACAAAGTACTACAACACTGAGCATTGTTGTAGCCTGAATTCTGTTGCTGTTTGAGTTCGTCTTCATTTACGTAGTTGTAGTCTGTATGAAGTGTCCTTTGCATCTACTTTCTGCATCATTTCATAGAAATGTTCCCACATTTCTCTGAATTCTTCATATTTGTCATTCCAAGAATACTCCATTTCATCCATATGCCACAATTTATTCATTTACTCTCTAGGCACTGGGTGCCCGGTTTGTCCCCAACTTTTTGCTCTTATGAATAGGGCTTCTTTGGAAACTTGTATAAAGATAATGTCTTTTCTTGTTGTCATTTGACCTCCCTGGAGTAGAAACATCTTAATGAATAACTGGGTTGAAAGACAGGAATAGTTGTGTAATTTTTATTATGTGATTTCATATTGCTTTTGGAAATAGACCAATTCATGCCTCCACTGTCAGTGAATTAGCATGCCTGTTTTTCCATAGCCCTGTCAGTCTTGAATATTTCAGCCTTTGCCAGTTTGATGGGCTTAAGGGTCACCTGCAGTTTTAGACTCTTCTGAGATTATGGTATGCCATGATTCACTGCCATTTTGACATCATCGTCATCATCATCACTAACATTTATACAGCACCTACTGTGTACTAGACACTGTGCTAAGTAAGCACTTTACAAATATCTCATTTGATCCTCACAACAACCTTGGGAGGTAGGTGCTGTCATTATCCCCACTTTGCAAGTGAGGAAAGTGAGGCAAACAGAGGTTAAGTGACTTACCCAGGGTCATGTTGGTAAATATACATAGCTAGGAAGTGTCTGAGGTTGCATTTGAACTCGGGTTTTCTTGACTCCAGTCCTGTTACTCTATCCATTAGATCATCTATATATATATATATATATATATATCTCATCATCATCATCATCTGCCCCATCACCAGAAGAATTATGATGTTGACTAGATGGATGGGCTTTTGTGTCAGTGAGGCATTTGGAATAATTGAAAGTACGATATAATTTCCCAAATTCATTCCAGCCTGATGTTCTCCTCCTCCTGTTCAGTGGTGGGCCCAGCTCATTGTCTGACTGTGGTGCTTGTCCAGGATGCACGTACCCATGGGACTGGGGGCCCAACAGTGTGCTACCAGTCCAACTGAAAGTCGTATATCTGGACAATCTGTATTTTTCCTCTACTTTATTTCTGGTAGAAATGGATAAGCTACACTGGGGTTTTTTTAAGCAGATATGGTCCTCATTTAGAAAATTTAGGTTTTGTTGCAGATGAACACAATATTTTATACAAAAAGGAGCATCTGAAGAACTTTGCCCCAAATAGTGGCTTTATCTTTTAGCTTCCTTTATGACAATAATAACTGACCTTTATATAGTGCTTGAAAACTTATAAAGTATGTTACATATATTATGTTACGTGATCTTCACAAAATCCCTCCAACTTACTATGGATCTTAATACTCCCATTTTGTAGATGAGGAAACGAAGGTTTGCCCACACTAACACAGCTAGTTAGTGTTAGAAGCAGGATTTGAACTCGTATTTTCCTGACTTCGTATAGTGCTCTTTCCAGTACACCATGAGGACTATCTAATTCCATGACTTTGGCTAATACTTTTATTGGGCATATGTCTGTCTTATGTCTCACTTCATGGTGATCCTCAGCAGATCACTGAAAGTTCTGTCATAGAATCTGTGTGATATTAACACATGTGGAAGACACTTCCTTTCAAGAGAGCGTTTGAGGCTCTATTTTGTTCTACTCATTCAAATGGTTTTTTTGGTAACAAAAAATGGACAGAGTAGGCGTATTCCCTATACCTTTCAGTATGACTTTGAACATGTGTATGCATTGGAAAGTCATCTGTAAAAACTTACCTATTTCCTTCTCATGTTTTCATGAGGAATGCTATCAGTATTTGTGTAGGTGCTTCTGAAAGCCTTTTTTCTTTTTTAGTGAGGCAATCAGGGTTAAGTGTCTTGCCCAGGTTCACACAGCTAGTAAGTGTCTGAGGTCAGATTTGAACTCCAGGTCCTCCTGACTCCAAGGCCAGAGCTCTATCCACTGCACCACCTAGCTGACCCTATCTGAAAGCTTTCATAAAGCCCATATGGGTCAGGAGACATGGATTTCTTTCTAGTCACCTTTTTATTGGGTCATAGAACTAAATGTGATCTTTTCAAACTCTTTTGGAATCGTTCCTTCTTTAGAATATCTTGACAATTGATCCCTGACTTTTTAAAATTGTGCCCCGTCCAGCATGGATTTCTTTTGTATGTATTTAATTGGGTCCAGTTCTTGTGGATTTTACTCATGGACTGAACCAGATAGTCACTGAGGTCCCTTCCAGCTTTCAATGTATTGATTTTGAGGTTTCACCTTCTTAAGGGAGCTGTTATATATGTATGTATGTGTGTATACATATGTATGTATATGTGCATGTATACATATGTATAAATAGGTATATGTATATCTATCTATAGTTATCTATCGATATTTCTACCAACATTACTGCTGCTGCTACTACTGTTACTATTATAGTAGTTTCCTTTTGTTTTATTGGGGGGTGTGTGTAGACATATATACATTTGTCTTTTATATTAGGTATATGTATACATACACACACACACACGCACACAAACACACACACACATCCCACCCCACCTCTCCACAGAGTTTCATTGGTTCACATGTTAGTAGTTTTATTTCACTAGATTATAAGCTTCTTGAGGGCAGAGACTGTATCATATACTGTTTCCACAGCCCCGTTGTCTTTAGCATAACAATGGGTACATAATTGGTATTCAGTGAGCACTTGTGGGGGGACTAGAACGTGGTGTCTTCCCTACTTCATCCGCTTAAATATTTACCTTGCCTACATTTTCTTTCCATTTTCACTCTAGTCAAACCTGGATTAGTGTGCCAGCGGCTTTGCTGGCCCTCCTAGACCCCAGTATCTTCCCTCTCCAATATATACTGCTTGCTGCTGCTCCTATTACTGTTACCACTGTTATTCAGTCATTTTTCATTCTTGTTCTACTCTTTGTGACCCATTTGGGTTTTTCTTAGATACTGGAATGTTTTGCCATTTCTTTCTCCAGCTCATTTTACAGATGAGGAAACTGTGGCAAACAGGAGTTATATAGTTAGTGTCTGAGACTGGATTTGAACTCAGGAAGATGAGTCTTCCTGATTTTAGGCCTGACAGTCTATCTACTGTGTCACCGAGCTGCTGCCTCCTCCTCCTCACATTTATATAACACTTTAAGGTCTGCAAAGTACTTTATAAATATTATTTCATTTGATCCTTACAACATCCTTGGGAAGTGGGTGCTATTATTATCCCCATTATACAGATGAGAACACTAAGGTAGACAGAAATTAAGTGCCTTGCCAGGTCACACAGCTAGGAAGTATCTGAGGCTGGGTTGGATCTTCCTGACTCCAAATCAGTTTCTCTAACCATTATACCCTACTCCTGCATGCTATTGGGGTCCAGCTGCCTCATAAAAATACATTCAATATCAGAGTAGGTCTTTTCTCCTTAAGTGCTGAGAGTTTCTGATAAAACAGACAAGATGTAATCCCTGGAATTTGAGGGTCTTAAGATCCTAACAATAAGAAGAAACTGTCAGATTGCTCCTGGAAAGACTTCCGAACAGAAAGCAGGATCAGGCTAGATCATTAGGTGAGCAGGAAGGGCTTCTGTTTGCTCCTGGATTCCACAGGCTTCTTGTTCTTGCTTTGCCTGGGAGTTCCAGGTTGATAACAGAATCTTGTTTGGTCTGGGGGTCAGAGGTGGAAGCCAAAGGTGACACGGACAGACTCTCGCCCACGGCATTGAAGGAGCTCGTGGAAAAGCCAGAGCTGCTTGCGATGACGGGAAGCCACACTCCGGACCAGACACTGGCATTCTGGATTCCAGAGACTGAGATGGAGAAGATTGAGCTAGAGCTGGGTGCAGAAATTCGTCTAAAAACCCAGGGCGATAGTCCTTTCATAAGTGAGTGGTAATTTCCTTTCTCAAAGACCCCTTGGCTTACCAGTTTTCTCACTGCTCATCTTCCCCCACATCTTGGTTATGTGAATGGAGGGGCTCTGATGGGCCTCACCTCTTTGGCAACCCCATCCTGCCTCAGTACTCACAGAAGCCCAGCAGATCTTTTTCTGTGGACATTTCATGGGACATTTTAAGTTTTATGACAAATCCTTTGAGAGCCCTTAGTCCCCAGTGGGTTCTCACAAGCTCTTTTGGGTGATATGTGTCATGATATTATGGGATTTTTGTCATGGATCTAAGAACTACCATCTAGTACCCAAGTTGGTATCTACGTGATGAACATATCCATGGTAGTAAGTTGTGGGCTTGGGGGCTTGCACAACCCTATTTTGATTGACTTTTTGAGAATGGAACCAGCTGTCATGAATAGAAAAGAATCTTTTTTTCCTCCCTGTTGATAGTATTTATTCTAACCCTTTCTTTTTTTAGGCTCCTTAGCAAAACTTGAGGCTGGAACAGTGACCAAGTGTAATTTTGCTGGTGATGGACAGACAGGTGCATCGTGGACTGACAATATCATGGCGCAGAAATCCTCAGAAGGAGCAGCGTCAGAGGTTCGAGGCCAAGGGGATGGGGCGGAGGATGATGAATGGGTAAGTTGGGAATGCTTCTTGACCCCTTGTGGTGAGTTTTAAAGTTGAGGGTGAGAGATGGGGGTGGAGACAAGGAAGAGTGTTGTGCATTTAAATCCCAGCTTTGTTAGTTCTTCTGTGCAGTTTTGGAGAGAGTTAGCAACTGACAGAATCCAAATTGAATTTAACAAACATTGATTTATTAGTCATATTATAACGTACAAAGCACCTCTAATTTCTTCAAGGTATAGTGAGGTTGGTGAATAGGGACTTTCCTAATTTTTAGTTTGAACTGTGGTTATAGCATACAGTGGAATTAACCACTTTGTGGTGATCCATCTCTAGGAGAGGCAGTATTGAGGAGTGAATAGAGGGAAGTCCTTGGATTCAGAATGACTTGGGCTCAGGCTTTGTGACCCCTGGACAAGTCCCTTAACTCCTTAGTACCCTGACCAATTCTTTTGGGCTACAAGGTTCAGAACAGTAGTTGATCTTTAATGGTGGAGAGACTTTCCTCATTGTTTAAAAACACCACACACACACACACACACACACACACACACAGGCTTGCTACTATATGAAACTCATTGAATAATGTGATGAACGACACTGCATCAGCTTTGTTTTTTGTTTTTTGTTTTTTGTGTGAGGCAATTGGGGTTACGTGACTTGCCCAGAGTCACACAGCTAGGAAGTATTATGTGTCTGAGGCCAGATTTGAACTCAGGTCCTCCTGACTCCAGGACTGGTGCTCTATCCACTAGGCCACCTAGCTGCCCCTCCTTTTTTTTTTTAAAGGCAATTGGGGTTAAGTGACTTGCCCAGGGTCACACAGCTAGTAAGTGCATTAGCTTTTTATAAAGCAAACCCAAATGGTTAACCTTAATCATCAGGTGCTACCCTAAGCCGCCTGATTTGTCCTCTTTTCTCCCTCTCCTCTCCCTACCTCCACTCCCCAGCTTACCCAAAGCTGCAGAGTTGGAAGTGGGTCTGCAAAGTTTTCAGCCTTAAGTGTTTCAACAAAAATAATTCCTTAATCCTGAAAACGGTTTTTGTTGCATGTAGTTTAATCAGTCAGTCAGTCAGCAAGCATTTATGAGGCACCAACTGAAAGTCAGGCAATCTGCTAGGTGCTGGGATTTATATGAGTATCAATAGTAAAAAAAATTTTTTTTGACCAAAATATTTCACAGAACCACAAATGCTCGGATTTGGAAGGGACGTGAGAGATTATTCTTTAACTCTCAACTAAAATCCCACCTCCTACACGGAGTCTTTCCCAACCCTCCTTAATTCTAGTGCCTTCCCTCTGTTAATTAACTGCTATTTATCCTGTATGTAGCTTGCTTTGATATATTTGTTTGCATGTTGTTTTCCCCATTCTATTATAAACTCCTTTTTGTATCTCTAGTGCTTAGCACAGTGCCTGGCACATAATTGGTGCTTAATAAATGTTTATTGAATTGAATTGAATCTTGTTGACTTCAGGGTGGTAACATTGGATATGTTACAGTTTTTCTATTGGGCTTTTTGGACAGTCTTGAATATGGTTTGTCCTTGCCTCCTGAAGCAGATTCTGTCATCAGCTGATCCAGAGGCACCATTGGGACATCAGTGGAAAGACAGGAAGAAGTTCATGAGGTCCCTTTGTGGAAGGGGAGAAAGCAGATAGAGACTAAGGCTGTAAAGCTCTGCTTCTCCCCTCTAACTGATTCCTTCTTGAGGATTTAGGTGGAAGACTCTCTTCTTTCTATTCCAGTTTCTAGGGTTCTCAATTAGATACCTGGTTTTATATAAACCCCATGGGGCATTACCGAGTTTCCTCAGCTAATCAGAAAACAGTTCTGTGCAACCCTAGTTGATCAACTTTGAAAGCACCATAACATTTCCCAGATTCAATCCAGTCTCATCTCCTACTACCACTAAATTCTTTATAAATTCTAAGATCCTCGTCTTAATGAAGTATTTTGGTATATATGTGAATATACATATTATACATTAGAGGTAACTAGGTAGTGTATTAGGTAGAGTGTTGGGTTCAGTGTTAGGAAAGCCTGAGTTTAAATCATCCCTTAGAAACTTAGTCCCTGTGTGACTCTGAACAAATCATTTTACCTCTCAGCCTTAATTTCTTCATCTGGAAAATAAAAATAATTAAAAAAAACCAACTAGCTGCTCAAGGAATTTTTTTTCTTTCTTTAGTCTGAAGCTTATGATTATTTGTTTTTGACGTGTTCTCACCTGGCTAAGGTAGTAGGACATTTTATCATTTATTTTAAATGGGGTATGATAATTTTATTTACTTATTCAGTCAACCTCCCACCAACTCCTTCCATCTTTCTTTGAATTCCTCATATTCATTGAAATGACCAATTTTAATTGGTCTGCAGGACATATTCACAGACTTTTCTTTTTTTATGTGTATTTTTCACTGATGATTTGAGTTTATATTTTTAAAAAATTCTCAATTGAGTATTTAAAGAAAAGTAACCACAACAGTGGGTTATTTTTCCAGGCAGATGAATCACAAAATTATTATTTATTTTCGTAATGGCAGTCAGGTTAGATGGTATTTGCTGTATTTTGTCCTAATGAATTGGTTTAGAAGAGGAAGCCCTGGAGTCAGTTAGCTCTGAGTCCAGGGCTTGCTTCTGAGGCATAATGGCTATGTGACCTTGGGCAAGTCATTTCTCACCTTTCTAAGGTAGTATGTTATAATTGATAGAGGCAGTTTCCATACTGAGAATTTACCAGCTGATAAAACTATTAAAAAGTAAGCAAGTTACAGATTTTAAAAAGGTGAGAACCACTGGGCCACTTCCTAGGGCCAGATGTTCCACGGCATGAATGGATAAACAAGCATTTCTTAGGCGATTACTATGTGCAAAGCATTTTTCTAATATAGAAAAGCAAGACAGTGTCTGTTCTCATGAAGCCCCCATTCTAATAGGAGAAGACAGTATATCTAGGAGATTTCAGCTTCAAGTCTGATGGATAGGCATGGTGGGCCTTAGGGAGCAGCAGCAGGGTAGATTGGTAATGCCGTGCCCTTTGGTGGAGAGAACTTTTTCTTCTGGGTTTTTGGCAACCACGGTTGCTGAGTAGGCAGGGAATGCAGTCACCTACAGAGATGGTTTTTAGGTTGCATCTCCTCCAGGGTTATTCCCTTGGACGATGACTGTTGAGGGTTGGCTAGAACCAAAGCCAGTGGGGTGTGGGTGGCTGTGGTATCCTGGGGTTCTTGGGTTTCCCTGCCCAATGGAGGAAATTGGTCAACACTTGGTGGCTGCAGGGGTCAGGCTGAAAGCAGGGCCAGTGACCTTGGGAAAGGGATGCTCCAATTCCTGGAGTTCTTGGACTTCTCCCCCTGGGCCTGAGGGGGAGGTGGTGGGTGAGATTGTGGCAATAGTTTGATCCACCTAATACTCCGCTTGTCCCAAGACTCTTGAATAATTCTCATCAATGACTTCTGAGTCTTTTTGCTGATCTTCTGAGATGATGGGCTGCAGTCTAATCCTTGACCAGTCTGAGCATTTCAGATAATGCTCTGTTAATAACTGTCCTATTTTTTTTTTTAATGTTTCTCTAGGATGACTGAGAGTAGCAGGAAGTGGAGCATCTCTCTGGTGGCTGCTATCAGCATGAAACTTCTTTTGAATCCCTTCACCCTAATTTCATCTTTGATGCTTCTTACGGAACAGTGGCAGTAGGAGGGGAAGATGTCATCACATCATTTTAGCAGGTGGTTGGAATACGCTTCAGGCTGGCCCACCTCTGCTAAAATCCTGTTGAGGTTGGGCAAGTGCATTCATTGTGGCTCAAGGCCCGTTCTTCTTAGAGTTTCCCCAAGTTTAGTTCTTGTCCAGGGAATGGTCACCATTTCCTCCTTCAGGTGGCCTAAGAGTCATCTTGGGGAATGACCAGATACCTCCAAGATGAATTAGAATTATTTTTAACTACACTTGGAGGAAACAAAAGTGATTCACTCAGCTGAGACACAGTGGCTCATGGGGACAAGTTGGTGAATTCCCTATTGGTCATTTTGGCTTTAACTTCCTGCATGAGTCCCTGAAAAACTGAAATTGGATATCAGTTCCTCTCTCCTTCCTCTGTGTTCCTCTTCTCTATGGCCTTGCAGAGATTCATATACTGTCTCCCACAGCCCCATACCCCTCTTACCTCTATTGTCAATGCAGCCGTATTTCCATTTATACTGTAGCTTTCATCCCCAATTTTACCTTATCCCTCCGGTAATTGTCCCCTCCCAGAAGCTGGCAATTTTAATCTCCATCTTCTGATTCCAAGATGCCTTGAATTTGGCCAGGACTAATTTGGTGAGTGATAGGGAAGAGCCAAAGGGGTGCAGTTATCCACCTCTGCTGATGTATCTAATTGTTCCATAGCTCTAGAACTAACCCTACCAGTCTACAATGTTTTGGGTTTTTTTTGTAAAATTTATGCCTCTTTTATACCACAAGCTAATTTTATCAATGGTTTTTGTTAATTAGTAAATTTGGGGGTAAGAGAACACAAAACAATTCACTGATTTAAGTGTGTGATTCTTAGTTCGAGTCAGTTTGAGTCAACAAGCATTTATTAAGTGCTTGCTGTGTGCCAGTAACTGTACTAGTCTTCCTTAGTTTCAGGATTCTGTTCATTGAAAGTGATTTCTAAGTGTTGGTGTTGCTGACTAGCCAGTTAATATGCTACGAAAAACAGAATCTGAACTACTCTTCCTGAAAAAGGAGCAGGGCCCAGGTGGGGCATTGGGCATCTCCATAACTTAACCTCTATCCAGAACATGCTGAGAGTATCAGTCAGCACACATTTATTAAATATCTACTCTGTGCCAGGTATTACACTAGGTAGAGAGATACAAACATAAACTTTGGGATTGGAAGTGACTCTATTGCCCTTCCCTAGACTGGACTGGACATGAAGTTGGGTAGTAACTGGCCCTTTGCTTCACAGCTCAGTTCTGGCAGTCAATAAGCATTTATTAAGCACCTACTACATGCCAGGCACTATGTTACGAGCTAGGGTTACTAAGAAAGACAAGTCCTGAAGGAAAAGAAAGTTCTGAAAAATGATGTAGTTGTCTGAAGATTTCCTGCTCAGTATTAGATGGGCAAGTAGAAAATATCCAATAGCCCAGGATGGAACCCCATTTTTCCACATTCCAGGATCCTTGAAATAGTGCCACTGATGGATTAAACTCTTTTATATGATTTTCTTCCAAAGGGGAAGGCAATAAGCATTATAAAGCTCCTGCTATATGCCAGACATTGTGCTAAGCATTTTACAATTATTATCGCCTTTGATCCTCCCAGCAACTCTGCAAGGTTGGTGCTGTTAATATCCTCATTTAACAGTTGAAAGAACTGAGGCAAACAGAGATTAAGTGACTTGGCCATTATCACACAGCTAGTAAATGTCTGAGGCTGGATTTGAGCTTAGGTCTTCTTCCTGATTCCAGGACCACTCTGGGCCCTATCCACTACCTAAAAGGCACGTTTCATCACGTGTATTTAAATTTTTTTATTTTGTTTTTTATTGATGGGGGACGGATACCTGTTGTTTTTATGTCACCTTACCTCCTGAATATATCCCTTCCAGAGAACTATCCTTTGTAACAAAGGTCAGGAAAGAAAACAGAAGTAAACAAACAAAAGCAAGTTTTCTGTGTCCCACAGTATATGCAGTATTTCATACCAAAAGCAAGAAGATGCATTTTCTCAATTCTTATGAAACTTGTGCACAATAGATGAAAAAAATTATAAAAACCATTACGGTTAGGGTTAGAAACTATCTTCACATTATGGAAGTTACATATTCCCACCTGTCTTTGAGGAGGCTTGATTCTGGGGATTATGGCTTTGAGTATAAATAAACTCTGTGTCATACTGAGGCTCTGACTTTAATGTCAAGTCAGCCTAGTCTGGTAGAATTGAGCATGCATGAAGATCAGAGGGCCATAGACCTGTCAACCCTCTCCTTTTACAGATGAGGGAACTGAGGCCCAGAGAGCTTAACTGATTTGTCTGAGGTCATACAGCTAGCTATTAGTTGAGGTGACATTTGAACATAGGTCTTATGTACTCTTAAGTCCAGTGCTGTATATATAACCACCCTGGTTTTGTTACTGATTAAACAATAAGTCATTTCACTGCCTGCTATACTTACAAGATTATTTTGTGGATAAACTTATGGGAGCAAATAATACATAATAGCATTTATGTAATATTTACTATGTGCCAGGTACTCTATAGTTATTATCTTGTGTTATCCTCACAACAATCCTGGATGGTGCTATTATGGTCCCCATTTTATGGCTAAGGAAACTGAGGTAAGTAGAGGTTAAGTGATTTTTCCCAGGATCATATAACTAGTGAGTATTGGAGGCTGGCTTTGAACTCAAATCCTCTTGACTCCCACCCCAGCTCTGGGTCTACTCCAATGAAGACAGGATATGTTATTTATGCCTCATAATGATGATGATGATGATGATAGCTAACATTTATATAGCACCTACTGTTTGCCAGATACCATGCTGAGCACAAGTGGATCCTTACAACAACCCTGTGAGGTAGGTGCTATTATTATCCCCATTTTACAGATAAAGAACCTGGGGCAAACAGAGATGAAGTCACTTGCCTGGAGTCATACAGCTAGTGAGGGTCTGAGGCTAGATTTGAACTCAGCTCCCCCTGACTCCAGGCCCTGCACAAAGCCAGGGTCTATTATTTATTTCTCATGTCCAACCATCTAGTTTATTTGGAGCAGGGCAGGGATATGGGTCTTTGAACACTGGACTAGGAAGAAAAATGCCCCCAGACGCTGGGCATCAGTGTGGGGGCGCCCTATTTATTTGGTGTTGTAAAGGTCAGTGATAGGTTCCCAGGGATTACAAAAAAGCTGGTGGGAAAATTGAGTCCCAGCCAGGGAGAATTCCACGCTGAGAGGAACGGGGGAAGGGGGCGGGCCTTAAACGCAGTCTCTATATTTTCTGGGGGGACACTATTGGCAAAGGGACGGGCCGGAAGCAAGCGTCAGTCCTGGCGGAAGGAGCCGGAAGCGGTGCTTGAGAATCGGTGGCGGCGTTGGCCCGGAAAGATGATCCAGGCGATTCTGGTGTTTAACAACCATGGGAAGCCACGGCTGGTTCGCTTCTACCAGCGCTTCGTGAGTGCGGCCCTCTTCGCGCTGCGGCAGGACCTCCTCCTCTTCCTCCTCTTCCTTGCCACTCGACCCTTGACCCCTCCCTACCCGTCTACACCTGCCGCGCGAGTCCTCCCGTGACCCCGGGAAGCGGCGGGTGTGGTGGAAAGAGGGCAGGGATTGGAGTTTTATAATCCCGGAATAGTGAGATTACTTGGTCTTCTGCTCTCATTTTACGGAGGCGGAGACTGAGGCTCAGAGAGGGCAAGCGACTGGCTCAGGGCGTACTGGTAGGCATTAGCAGGGCTGGGATTCGAACCTTGGGCCCTTGATTGCCAGCGTTCAGGTCCTCCCCCGACACTACCAGTGCACCCTTGGACCGGCGACTTAGTCTCTTGGATCCTCAGTTTCCTTACGTGTAAAATAGGCGTGAATGGGAGGGGATTGGACGAGATAGTTGAGGATAAAAATCGTTTCAGGTTGTCAGTGGTCATGCTACTGCCATGTACCATAACCAACAATATTATGGAATTGCAAGTACCTTCTGTCTGCTAATCATTCCGTATTTATCCTGTGCATAACTTGCTTTGCATATGTTTGTTGGCGTGTTGCCTTCCCCCGTATCTCCCCCGTTAGATTATAGGTTCCTTGAGGGCAGGGGCTGCCTTTTGCCTCTTTTTGTATCTCCAGTTTAGCACTACCTTGCCTGGCGCTTAGTAGATGCTTAATAAATGTTGATTGAATTGAATTGAAGCCCCCTATCCTAATGGCACGGCAAACTGGAGATAGTAGTTCCTTATTTTATGTCCCCTTCCAGGCCTCTAAGCCTCCCTGGTTTTGACCTTCTTAGGTCAGTGGCCCTCTGCCCTGGCTTGCTATATGCCCACCTGCATTTAAACCCTTATCCCCAGCTAGTCTGATTTTTAGGACTAGGTCCTTTTCCTTGAAAAGCATGGTGGACAAAAAGAAAAAAAGGGGGCAGAGGGGCAGCTAGATGGTGCAGTAGATAGTCAGGAGGACCTGAGTTCAAATGTGGCCTCAGACACATGACAGTAGCTGTGTGACTGTAGAAGAAAGAAAAGAAAAGCATTGTGGATAATGCTGCATTGGCATACTGACCACAATGCTGGATTTGGGAGTCAGGAGACCTGGATTCAAATCCTGTCTCTAATACCATTTACTAGTTATGTTCAAGTCATTTAACTAATATGAGTCTCAGTTTCCTTATCTGTAAAATTGGACTAGTACTTGTAGTACCTGTCTGTCAGGGTTGTTATGAGGCATGGAAGAGATAGTGTATGTAAAGTGATTTGCAAACTTGTATGCCATAAAAATGTCAGTACTTGTTCTTTTCTTTTTATTGATTTGAGATGTTTTCTTACTCTTCTGTCGTTACCATGTCATTACCAGATTCCTGTTCTTACATCTTAGCTCTTTCCCTTGGTCCTTCATGATACTTTTCATTTGCCCTACTCACACTTAGGCCTGTGTCATGGAATCCTGTCTTCCAGAGAGGCAGAGAGCATCTTTTGAAAATTTGATTTGTCCATTTAATTCCACAAATATTAATTGAGTATTTACCAAATGTAAGGCAATGGTTGTACAAGATGATAAGCAAGACAGTTCTCTGGCTCCAAGCAGTTGACATTTGAATGGAGGATATAAGAGATGCAGAAATAACTAATAGAAAATAGAATACTTTGTGTATGAAATGTCTACAAAAGAGTTATGAAAAAAGTTGGTAAGAGAGCCATCATTTTCCACTTAGAGCAAGATTAGATACGGCTGCATAGAAAAGGTAACATTTGAGGTGAGCTTTTGAAAGAGAGGTAAGATTCAACATGGCTTAGATTTTTTAATATAATTTTTAAACTCCAAACACCGCCTTTTAAAATACCTTAGCCATATGGAAATGTGTTTTGCATGACTTAATATGTAAAATGGGTATCTTATGATGGAAGAGTGGCCAGAGAGAGACATAATTTAGATTTCAAAATTTAAAAAAATGTTAAAAAATTAAAATAAAAATACCTTAGCTAGTGGGACTTCACAGGTTCTGCTATTTAAATTATTTGTGGGTAAATGTCAATTCGGGGTAGTCGGGGGGTAAAGTGGATAAAGTGCCAGGTTTAGAGTCAGGCATACCTAAGTTCAAATATGGCCTCAGACATGTACTAGCTGGGTGACCCTGGGCAAGTCATTGAACTCTATTTGCCTCAATTTCCTCATCTGTAAAATGAGCTGGAGTAGGATGTGGCAAACCACTTTAGTATCTTTGCCGAGAAAACCCCAAATGGGGGCACAAAGAGTCGTGACAAAAACAACTGAAGAATAACAAACGAAAATGTCAATTCTGATAGTCCTGGCATGTTGCCTAGGGTCACACAGCTATTAAGTGTCTGAGGGCAGATTTGAACTCAGGAAGAGGAGTCTTCCTGACTCCCAAGCCAGCACTCTACTTCATCACCTTGCTGCCCAGTATATTAAGGATATTCACCCAATGAATTGATTTCCAAAATGCTTCACAACAGTAACATCTGGAAAATATAGCAAACAATCGTTTGTTTTTTACGGTTTCTAAATTACTTGGTTTCAGGGACCAGTGGGAAGCCAATGTAGTCACAAAGGGCTTCTTAAACTTTTTCCACTTGGGACCCCTTCAGCGCCTCTTAAAACTGTGAGTCTAGACCCCATGGGGTTTAAGAAGTGCTGTAAGACCCTTGAACAATGAAGAGGGAAGAAGGCAACATTCATTCCTTTTAAGTTCTCCAGATACCTAAGTTGAACATTCTCCTAGTCTCATAAAGTTTAGATGATTGAGGGCATATAAGCAATTGGTATTTGTTTTTTCTTGGTCAGGAGTTTAGATATGTATCTCCCCACCTCTGTCCTCTTATAAAACAGACTTTAATTTGGGAAAGGTTTTAGCGACTTAAAAAAAAAAAGAATTTGTTATTAACATACTATATATGTTTTGTCAAGGGGTTAGTCAGTGCTTATAGTAACATTATGTTTATATCATATCATATAAACATATATTTATATTTATATCAACTTTATATTAAATTTGGGTAGCCATTATTGAAAAAAATCCTCATTCAGTGATAAAGTTAACCTATGCCAAGCTTTTCTTTTGAGTTATTTTTCACAGCCTTATTAGTTAGGTGTGAGTAAGCAGTCCACTACCTACTGTCCTCTCTTCCTATTGTATAAATCTACCCTGTCCAGTTGAGAGAAGGGTTACAACTTGAATCTTTCTCTCTTACCTCTGTTCATTCTTATCCCTTCCTCTCATCATTTTTGATGTGAAGGGTGTCATCCCTAGCTCCTTTTTTCCAGACTTTTTTGAGAACAGGTTTAAGGTACTCGATCTGGGTCAAAATTTTTCAAGTTTATAGCAAGTGGACCAAAAGGAAGAAATTTTTTAGTGCTTAGAGTAGCTTCCCAGACAAATTCAAGAATTTTAACCTGAGAGAATTTTCCTAATTCTTTTCAATTTCAGTGATAGGTAGTAATTGACAATTCATAGCACTTAGATCATAGATCTAGAGCTGGGAGGGAACTCTGAGACCATTTTGTCTAATTCCTTCATTTCATAATTGAGGAAACAGAGGCCGAGGGATTGATTCCAGAACTTTGGTGTCTATAATAATAATAATAATAATAATAATAATAATAATAATATCTATCACTTATATGGCACATATTGTGTGGCAAAAACTATGTTAAGTCCTCATAACAACTCTGGGAGGTAGATGCTAGTATTATCTTCATTTTTATAATTGAGGAAACTGAGACAAACAGGTGAAACTGTAAACATGCAGCTAGTATGTGTCCAAGGCTGGATTTGACTCCAGGACCTGTCTATTCACTTTGCCATCTAGCTTCCTATCAGGGTAATTTGGATCAGGAATATTTCAGAATGCTACCTTAGAAGCTGATTAAAGCAAATTGAACATAGTATCTTATGGTAGTTTAAATTAGCAGTGTTGAGATGGTGTTTTGGGATTTAAAAGATGACATAGGGCCATATCTTCATTTTTCTTAGGTCCTACATTTGCCCTGCTTTGGGTATTTTGTTTTTCATATGAATTCCTCAAATCTGTGTTTCAGTGCTAGGTTTTTCTGTTGACTCTCTGGCATTATGTAAGAATTTAGGAAATTTTCTCTACCTATGAAGAAACCCTCCCCCCACCACCTCACCTCCCAGCGTTTTCTATTAGCTTATCTTTGAGATAAGTCTTTGAGTCTGATACTTTTCTCTGTGGGTCAGGGCTGTGTATATTGGCAGAACTGAAAGGAATCCTAGAGAACAGACAGTTTACAGGTTGAGGCTCAGAGACATGAAGTGATTTGCCTGAGGTCATCCCTCTTCTGTGACAAGAGCTATAGCTAGAACCCAATACTTCCCTCTACCTTTGTAATAAGATCAGGTTTTCATCCAGCATCAGAGAAGGGTGAAGTGGCGCAAGAGAAGGTTTCAAGAATGCTGAAAATGGTGTTTTGGCAAAGAGCTAAAGTGATGTACTTCCCCTGGAGCTGGGAACGGGCCTCTGGTCAGGGGTTGGGGAAAGAGGAGAGAAATTTCATTTCCCCCTCTGCCCTGTATTGTAAGCCCAAAGAAGGATTGGTCCAGCACCCTCTAGAGAGGGAATTTTTATAACCTCCTAAGGGGTTAGCTCTCACTGATCTTCATTGTGGTTTTTTAAAAACTTTTCTTAAAAATTAACAAACATTTTATTTTCTCTTCTTCCTATTTTCCCCTAACCTTAACTGGTAAAAGAGAATATAGTAAAGAGAAAAAGAAAATCCTTGTAACAAATATGCAAAATTGAGCAAATGAAATTTTCATATTGGCCATGTCCAAATTTTTTTTTGCATATTTAAATTTGCATTTTGCATATTTAGTCCATCACCTCTTTTTCAGGAGTTTGGCAGCATTCTCATCATCGGTACTGTATGGACTGTAGGTTAAGAATCCTTGTTCTAGATCAGGCCTGCCCAACCTGCCGGAGGATGTTTTCCTCTGCCTTTTTTGTGGGCCATAAGCAGGATACAGGTCGTGTAGGCCTGTTCTAGATAGTAGTGTGAGAAATAATACATTTGGACCACTGCTCTATTCCAATCAATATTAATCAGTTTGATATACTATATAAATCATAGAGGGATTGATAGGTTCTTATAGTGGGCCTCAAACTTTAATGTAATGTTCACTACTTGTTTACCAGGTTATGAAGCTCACTTGTGCAACCACTAGAATGCTGACAAAGATATCTCCATGCTGTTTTAACTCAGATTCCATGTCTAAACCCAGCATGAGTGGGATGCCTTGATGCTTTGGAAAGTCTTCCAATTTGTTTTTGTATTTCCAGACCATTCTCTCTTGTCCAATGTGAGCAGGTGACCATCTTCTGACCACTTAGTCAGTGGAGATGCCCTATGCTTCAGCCAGCCTGTGATACCCCCCCTCTCCCTCCTGTCCTGTTGTCATTTTTGGCGCTCAGGAGCAAGGTTTGTCAACCAAAGAGATTCTGTATTTCACCATGCCTTTTTTGCATATCTGGAAACCGTATAAAAACAAGGTCTTGGAAGAAGGCAGCATCTCAGATTGTGAGGAAGGTCTGAGGTCCACTTCATTAGAGGGGATCATGGACTTTTTACTAAAGTGCCATTGGCTCAGAGCTCTGCTTCAGTCTCTTTTGTTGTAGGTTGGACAGTTATAATCCCCATAGTAGCAACATCATAAAAGGAATCTTCACTGGTATAAATACTCTGTTATCTTCAGGGTTTAGATCATGGATAGTCCAAAATACTGAGGAACTGATTATAGGTTTAAGTTTACACTGCTGTACTAGACAAGTAGGCACATACCCTATGGGCTTAGTTCTGGATATATCCACTCATGAGAGAGGTGGAAGAAAGAGTCTGGTTTTACTATTAGCAATCATGAGCTATCCTGATTTTCTTCATACCACTCCTGATCCTAGGAAGACAAAGTTAGTCCTGAGGAGTTTGGGTCATTTGATGACATTAAACATTAGAATGTCTTAATGTTGGTTTCTTGAAGCTTTAGAAGCTTTAGAAGTAAGTTGGTTTCCAGTGGATAGAGCTCCGGTCGTGGAGTCAGGAGGACTTGAGTACAAATCCAGCCTCAAACATTTGACACTTACTAGCTGTGTGACCCTGGGCAAATCACTTAACCTCGATTGCCTCACCAAAAAAAAAAAAGTGAGTTGGTTTCATTAGACCAAACCCCACAGGATTTAGCTTCAAATGGATTGACATCTGAAGATGAAGTGATAACATTGTAGATGAGAGATTTATAGCATTAGACTTCCTGTCCTGCTGCCAAGCCAGGGTCAGCTATTTGTCCTGAGATATAAAAGAACCTGAATTTGGACCCACACCTTTAGAGCATTTCCCAAATCTCGCTAACTTCTGGGATGGTTTGTGTGCCAGATGAAAAGCTATTTACCTCAGTAGCATCAATTCATTGGTGGTCCACAAAGAAATAAAAAGATAAAAGTGTGTGTATAGCCTTTATGGAAATATGTAAATTATATCTGTTACCTATAGTCTCAAAACCAGCATGCGTCTCTCCACTGACCTCTGATAATCATTTTTTAATTCTTCAGAGGGTACAGGGTTCCATGTCTCATGTCTTAAAATAACTCCATACAAGAACACTAGTAGAATATTGGTATTTAAAAGATGTGGTTTTATTTTGAGGAGAAGCTTAGAGTCATTAGAATGACTTTGCAATTTCCTTAAGGTAGAGGTAAGTGGTGAGGTATATGGTGCCTGTGAGCAGGCTGCAACTATAAGCAATGAATAACTTCAAAGAATAACAGAAGGAAAAGATGTTATTGAGGTTGCAGATAACAGGAAGATGGGCCAGTTATATGGTTTAGTCAAGGAATGATAACAGATGGACAGACTGGGTGCTACCCTGGATTCTGGATGTATCAGAATTTCAGGAAGGTCTCTGACATTTTGAGTAGAACTTCTGTTGCAAATTATGGGAGGCTGTTGAAAAGAATTGCACAGAATTGGCAGATATAGATGGTTCACAATATGCAGCCTTGGAGAAACATCCAGTCCATGAGATCACTGATCCATTTGAGTTTTTGTAAGTTAGACAAGATTTAAGTTAAAATTGTATTATTTTCTTCCACTATTTATTTTTCTCATACCCCTCATCTACTCATCATCACTAACTTAGGTCCCTTATTATCTCCATATGCTAGTATAGAATAAAAGCCATCCAGAATCAATGAAAAGGTGGAGGTAAGTAAAGGGGAGTACCCTTCTGGTAGAAGCAAAGATCCCCAGAAAACAATACTGTTGGGCTGCAGTGTGAGTCCTTGTGCTTTGAAAGTGTAGGATATGTACTCTACTTTTCTAACCAAAACCATCCAAGAGCAGCTAGGTGTACTTGGAGTCAGGAGGAGTCTGGGTTCAGATCCCAAGTCTGACACTTCCTAGTTATGTGAACTTAGACAATTCTCTTAACCTTTGTGAGTCTTAGTTTCTCCATCTGCAAAATGATAATATTTGATATACCTATGTCACATAGTTAAATGCCTTTAAGATGCTACATAAATGTGAAATGTTATATATATAAAAAAGAAATACACACCTAAGTAGGGTATATCTTCAAGGTAAATTCAGAGCAAATCAGAGTTCCTGGAAAAAACAAAAAATTTAAATCTTTTGACACTTTGGTCAGTTCCCATGGTGATAGCTCTTCAGATTGAGATTTAACTATCTATCCACTAAGCTCTTACTGGAAGTGAATGCCACCTTGAGGTTTGCTCATTAGGTCTCAAGGTCTCATTCATTGCTTCAGCTATTCAGCTAGGAAGAGGGATTGTTACTGGGAGTTCAAACACATAGACTTATCTCCACAGAAAAGTCTTAAAAGGTTAAATCAGAACTTGAATTATCAAGGAGTACACATTGTTCTGAAAGACAGCAAAGCTTAACCTTACTCATATGACAAAATTACACATGTGATGTATCGGGCAGAGAGACATCGTGAGGTTAGAGGGGACAGTTGCTTCCTAATGCTGAAATGGCTAATTGGATTTTTCTAAAATGTCCTATAGAAATGTGTATTTTTGGCAATTGCTAGAAGATGGGGACAGGGTGACAAGAGCAAGTATATTTTTGCTCAGCAGACAGTTCTTCTAAAGAAGTATTTGGGGAATTAGGCCTCTGATTCTATACTTGCTGTAAAGTTGTTGGTTATGAGCATTGTAGGAAAATAGTCTGCAGACTAAGGAAATATATTTTGGGGAGGTCAAAGTGTGCTTAAATGTTCTAAGAATTACATTTTTGGAACATTGCTAAATGTCCATGTTTATCCTCCTCAGTGATTGCAAGTTTTGATTAAGGAAAGAGTGGCGTGATCTAATAAGTTACTTTTAACGAGAAGTGATGGCCATGTTTAAAGAGGTTTTTCCTGGATCCCTAGTAGAATGTTATGTCTTCAACTTTCTCTTTGGATTAATGGTTTAACTTTGAGATAGTCCTTACTGCTGTTACGTGACCTGGACAATAAAGTATTATTGTAACTATGTATGGGAAGGTACCGTTCAAAGTCTCAAAAAAGATTAATCAAGAGATAGAGCTGGGGCTAGTTGTGTTGCAAGATCTGTGTCTCATTGTATTCATGGAACTATTTATTTTATAGTTCATGATAATGCTAGAAGTGGAGACTTGACCAGCAGCTACTTGATGTTTTAGGGCAGCAGCTCTCAGAGTGATTGTCAGACTCTTGGAGAGCCCAGGATCCTTTAAGGTCAAAACTATTTTCATAATAACATTACCAATACATTGTTTGCCTATTAAAGTATTCCTCCTTCTTCCAACATATCTGTGTGAGGTCAGATTTTCTTCATACACATCAACCAAAACATCTCACAGAGCATTTATATGAGAATCCAGCTATCTTCTGTTAAGCTAGACATTAAAAAGATTTGTAAAAATTTGCAAAATAATGCCACTCTTCTCACTAAATTTTTTTTGTTTAGAAAAATATAATTATTTTTTATAAAAAAATTTATATCAACATGTAATTATTTTAAATAAAGTAATAGCTAAATATTTAAAAATTTGTTAGCTATAATTTCTAAAAAGTTAAATGCCAATAGATATAACCTAAATAGACAAAAGTTCTTTGGGATCCTCAGTTTTTTAAGAATGTAAATCGGCCCTGATACCAAGTAGTTTGAGAACTGCTGTTCTAGGGCAAGTCGTGTGAATCCCTGATGATACTAGAGGAGAGGAAAAAGAACATGGTAGGGAAGGTGTATGGTGAAGACTGGAAACTTCTCCTTTCCAGTGTTATGGAATAGCAGAGTGGTGTGCTTTACAGATTTTGGTAGTTCTTCACTCCCCTCATAACTGTGGCCCCTTTGGGTCTCAAACCCATCGATTTGTCTGCCTCTTTCTTTTTTCCTGTAGCCAGAAGAGATTCAACAGCAGATTGTCCGGGAGACTTTCCACCTTGTCCTCAAGCGGGATGACAACATATGTAACTTCCTAGAGGGGGGCAGGTAAGCCAGCAGCTTACTTTTTCTCCGTTTACTTCAAGGTCTGGTCAGCTGATGGGTCCTGTGACTTCAGGCTGGTGCTCTTTAAGTGTCAGGCTGGATTCAGGATGTACCTTGGCTTTAGCCTCGACAGAGATGTTCATGAAGAGGCCCTGTTTAATTTTTCCAGGGCTTATCTGTGCTTGTAAATTCAGTTCCCTTGTGTGGTCCCCTTTTTTCTCCCTGTGAGGAGGGGTATGTGTCACTTGCCCGATTTTAATGTGAGTCTGGTGAATTGTGCTGTGCATTTTTAGGCAGTGTGGTATAGTGGAAATCACATTTACTCTAGCACAGTATTTCAGCTATCTCTGGGGGTTGTCTTTTTTTCCTGCAGTTTGATTGGCGGTTCTGACTACAAGTTGATTTACCGGCACTATGCCACTTTGTATTTTGTGTTTTGCGTGGATTCTTCAGAAAGTGAACTGGGGATCTTGGACCTCATTCAGGTATGTCTGATGGACTTGTTGAGAAGCAGAATACGTACTTAACTTTCTGGGCATTAATTTTCTTATTGGTAAACCAATGACTGGTGGGCTAGATGGTCCTCTGAGCTCCCTCTTGGCTCTAGAGCTATCATTCTGGGATCCTGGGGTGAGGTGATAGTAAAATGGCTCCAGGCTTTAGCCAGTGGTGATTAATCTTGTAAGTTGCCTGCCCCACACTATCATTATTCATTTCTTTTGTGCCTTTGTTCTCCTGGGGCCTCGGTGGAAAGCTCCACAGATGGTTTCCCTTGGAGTCACTGGTCTGGTGGGTCCTTTCACTGGTGTTAAGGTCGATACCTAAGACAGAATTGTCAGATGACCAGCAGGTGGTGCTATGAGTTAAGTCCTTCTGAACAACCCACTGGGTAAAATTTGGGAAGCAGGCAAACAAAAGTTTAGATTAAGGAACTGGTGATCAAATAGAGAGGAAACTCCTTGTTATTTAAAAACTTTTGGGTACCCTGTGAAAGGAGAAAGTATGCTACCTGTGCCTGTAAATAACAGGGCCATATTAAAATATGAGATTTTTTTTCCCCAGAAGCTTTTTTCATTCCCATGTTTAGTTAATACTGTATTAAAAGCCTAGTACACAAGATCATTTGCTGGAATTCCTTTGAGAGGAAGGGGTAAGCTTAAATTACAGTTGCCCCATTCCCCAACAAGTTTACATTCAAGAATACATGAACTCCTTCCATTTTGATTTAAATCTGTTTCTCTTCTTTCTCTAGGTTTTTGTAGAGACACTGGACAAGTGTTTTGAAAATGTGTGTGAGTTGGACTTGATCTTCCACATGGATAAGGTACATCCTGTCCCAGAACAAAGTTCCCAGTAAGTTAGGAACTCCAGGCTATTTCCACCCCTCTCTACCCATTCTTCTTTTCTCTATCTCCTACTTTAGGAATGCTCCCAGAGCTGCCTTTAATATATTTAGTTTGTGTTTTATTTTTAAACTCTGTGTACCCTCTGCTCATCTGTGCAGAGAGAATTGGACATTCAGTGAACTCAGAATAATTGGATACTAGGTTGAGATTTAGGCAGATTATAAAGTGTTATTCTTTGCTTTGGCCAGAGGCAAATTGAAGCTTACTATAACCACGGGGACTTTTGCTGTAGTTTTCAAAGAATGAATTTGTCATGGAGAGTGTAGTTACTAAAATGACAGTGACATAATTCAGGGTTGTGCTGTATTCCAATAAGAGAATAGACTGATAAGATCAGGTTTCGAATGGGAAGAAGATGGGGATGGGCCAGAGAATTTGTTCTTAGATCCATCTTACAACTACAACTGTGGGACATGGTTTAGCTATCCCTACCCTATTGGGAAGGCAGGCTACCTGATGTAATGAAATGTTTAAAGGTGGAACCTGGAAGACAGTATGAAACTTTGAGCCTATATTATATTACCAGAACAAACGCATATACATGTTGTTATCTCAACTGTGAGCTTGCTCTTTTGGACATCTGCTTACATAAGACTACTCTTATTTTGTCTTTGAGATAAGTTAGAGTCCACTAAAAGACTTTTCTTGTGATGAGATTAAATGTTCCTAGGCAAATCATTGATAGTATTGTTTTTGGAGAAATTTTCTTTCAATTCTGAATAAGTTTCTTTGTCTCAGCATTATTGCCCTGGATTGTCAGTAAACTCAGTGAAAAACTGTGTAATGGAACTAAGTTTTCTTATGTGGCTTTGTTCTTGGACCTTCCTGTAATTCTAGAAGACATTCTAGAACATGTGCAGAAAAATCATGGCTTCTGCTCCCCCTTTCTCTGCTTTACTTTGGACTCTTGGATAGTTATACCAGCTTTCAGAGCCTTTAGGGAAACTTTTGAGCAGCCACTCTCCCCTTTCCTCATGAGAAAGGATCCTAAAAGTCTCAAAGGGCTATTAGTATAATATTTGCAGTTCTTTGTATTATATGCTGAATAAGCTAGTTGTTAAAGCTTCTTTTCTCCTATCATGTATCTAGCAAGGAGACCTAAAGTGAAAATTTGCTTCCCTGTCATATTACTGCAGAGACAAAGCCAAGAATAAATGGTTCTGAGAATGTCACAGAACGTAATGGTTCCTGCCCTCTGTGATTACTGGCCTTATCATTCTAGTATAATTTTTTGAACATTTGTAAAAATTCTTATAAAGTAATAAAGCAATTCAAATACTTGGGCATATTATAAGACTTGTTCTTGAAGAGAAGTAAATAGCCACAAACTAGCTGTTGTGGCTCTTCCTTACAAGTTCTTATCTTCATGTAAGGCTCCATTAAGGATATTGTTGATGTCACAAGTTCTTTTTATCACTTATTAGATGGTTTACTATATTTTACTCATGTGTCATCAGAAAGGATTGCCATCCCTGAGATTGTTGAGCAACAAATAATGCAGGAAGTGAATCAGAAACCACAGCCATCTTTGAGTGTCAGAAAGGTATCTTGCCTAAGATTTTTTTTGTTAGGTAGAACTTCAAACTCATCTTTGATTTCATCTCTCTTTTTCTGAGACAGACTTAATCTCTTCAAATACAGAAGATAAAGGAAAAAAAATAAGACTCTAGAAATGTCACCCTTGTTCTTGATTTAAGTATTTTATTGCTTTAAATTTAGAAATAGAGGGTAATGGCTCCATTCCCAGGTTTATCTGATTAAAGTTAGCCCTTTAGGGGCCCCTCCTCCTCTCTTCACCCTACCTCCCTGAGTGGTTTCTCCTCAGAAGTATAGCATTCCAGTTTTTACTGGAATGCTATACTTCAGTCTCTGGAATAACCTGGTTCTAAACTAGCTAGATATTTTATAAATGACCCCAGCGTATGACCAAGTTTCCTCAACCAATCCAAACATGATTACTGTGCAACATCGTCGTCATTTCCATTTCCAAGAAATTTTCTACTTAGTCTCAAGTCTTGTGTTTGACTGATTGAAATGAAAGCTTATGGCTGAGATTGATTAATTGAGACTTGTTTTCTCCTTGTTAAAGTATTAAGGCATTTTATCACTTTAAGTGGAGTGGGCGCAGTCACTTCCACCCTTATACTCTCTCTCCAGTTTTGATGTTTGCTATTCTCAGAAAATCTACTAGAGTGTGCTTGACAAAGCTTTTTTAGTGCTTGGGGCCATTCTTCATTTCCTTTTTGAATGCCTTCCCCAGTGCCTCTGGAAAAATCTATGTAGCACAGTTCATAATCAGAGCTGGTAATTAACATTCTTCCATACTTCCAAATACATTATAACACAGTTTAAAATTATAGTAGATTGATTCTTGTAGTAACACTGGTTCATTGACTCCAGTGGGAGCAGGTCCTCACCCTTTCTCTCCTATAGAGAAGCCTTTCTACTCTGAACTAAGTCAATTACCAAGTGCTAAAACAGAACCAAAAATGGGTCTAAGAGTCCTCTCCCCACGGAGATTAGGGACACGGGTTGACTAGAAATCATCCCTACAGAATTAGGTGAGAAACCAAACTGTTTTAGGTAAAACTCTTCTGTGATTCTCTCAGCCCATAAGGATGTCTGACTGAGGTCAAGGCAAAATTTCTAGGTGTTCCTTTCTACACAGGACACACCAGATTTCTTCAGGGACCTTAGTATCTTAAGTGATCCCTGTCAAGGTCCAGGAAAATTTCCTGAGTTCCTATACCAAAGGACACCAAGTATTGTCATTTCTATTCTATTGATCCGGCCTATCCATATTAGTAGCTTTCCATTACTTAGGTTCATCTTTATTTCTGTAAAAAAGTGTTTTATAGTTGTATTTATATAGTTCCTATATGTATCTTGGTAGGTGAACCCCTATATATTTGTAGACTCTCTAGTTATTTAGAATGGAATTTCTCTTCCTATCTTTTTCTGCCAGATTTTATTAATAATATATAGAAATGTTGCTGATTTGAAGGGATTTGTTTTATATTCTGCTATGTTGCCAATGTTATGTTTCAATTAATTTTTAGATTTTGTTTATTTCTTTTTCTTTCATGGAGTCACTGAGTCCTCTTTGCTGCATTTTGGTTTTCAGAGTCTGTTATTTAGGGAGGATTTTCCACCGTCTTTTGAAGTTATTTTTTTCCCATTATGATTCTTTCTACCAAAACTCTTAATTGACTTATAATTTAATCTTTTATCTCTTGCTTCATTTCTTCCATGTACTTTCATTGTCCTTGTGACCAAGCTGTTTTTTCTCTGAGGCTTTGCTTATAGTTATTGTGGAATTATTCACTTCCTCTGGATTTAAATCTTGAGCATGTTTTAACCCATAATATTTCCTTATAATGTTCAGTATTTTTTGTTTAGTCATCTTTCCTGCCTTAGTTCCTCATTTGTGATTTAGTGCCAGAGTTAGACTTCTTCCTCTTCCCCTCCCACACTCTTAATTAAGTCACATTTGATCCTGACCTTCAGTTTCTTGGTCTCCTACCACTGTCTTCTACTTCCTCTTATATGTCTACACGCATAATACTGGCAAGACCCCCTGGATCATTCAGGGTAAGAGTTCTGTGATCTGCCGGGTCCTTAGGAACAAATCCAGTCAGAAGAGTACAGATGTCTGGTCTTTTTTCTACAAAGCACTGTGAGTTTTCATCACCTCTCACCCCAGCAGCTTCCCCTTCCAAACGCTGCAGGTCCTCTCTTCTAGCACTGAAAGCTTCAGGGCCCCCCAGGAGTTTCACTGGTCAGAACAGTGGCAAGTTTCTGGCTTGCTTATCTTTGTGGAGGCTAGCTAGGGCCCCTTTTCAAAAGCTCACAGGCTTCAGACCATTTGATTGATTGATTGATTGATTTTTAATTTTTGGTCCTGAGTTGTATGAAGAAATATACTTTTTATTTCTTTTTGGATTTCTCAATCATTACTTGATCTGATGTCCATTTTGGTTCTTTGTCAGAGTATATGTGGGAAAGCTGGGATCTTATATGACTCATTGTAAGCAAAAGTCCCTGGATGATATTTTCAGTATACAAGTTTTCTAATGGGGCTACAAATGATAAAATAGCTCTATAGAATAATCCAGCACATAAAATTCTCCTAAATTTTCTTTAAACTGTTTCTAGGAAAGTATAGGGTAGAATTGGAGCACCAACTTTAGACAGTCTTCTCAAGGAGAAGGCTGCTATGAAAGGAAGCAAAAATAAAGCACTATAGCTATCAGACAGATCAGTTGAGGATTTTTTGAGGATGGAGGAGACGTGGATGTTTTTGTCAACAAGGAAGCAGCCAGTAGACAGGAGTTTGAAGAAGAGTTGAGGAGTTGAGGGGAATCTTTTGGAGAACATGGGATGAAATGGAATCACTTGTGCATGTAGAGGGGTTTGCCTTGGCAAAGAGAAGGGCCTCCTTCTTGTGTGAGTCTGGAGTAACAGAGGAGATGATAGGGGAAGGCATTTAAATAATGTGACATGACAAGGGAAGAAGGAGCTCTCAGTGAATGGCTTCAGTTTTTCCAGTGAAATATGAGAAAAGTTCTCAGCTGAGAGGGTGAGGAAAAGATTAGCCATGGAAGGTTTGAAGAGATGAAAAAGTCTAGAAAAGCCACATAGTTAAGTAGGATAGTAAATCATTTAGGGACATTTAAAAGGATCATGTAGCAGCAATGAGGAGGCCCAGTTGAATTTATGTAACATCAGAAAGAGTTAGTTTGGGATCAACTTCTGGAGGTCCTTAAGTGCCAAGAATTTGGATTTCCTTCTATTGTAGTAGTTAGGTATATCCTGTGGAGGATGTGCCCTCAGGCTCCAGAGCACTATAGAGCCTCTTGGAAGCAATCTGTAAATCCTGACCATCCATATAGGAAACATCAAGTAGACAAAGAATATTTTGTCCAGATTATAGCATTCATTTGGATGGAAAACCTATAGAGCTTGTGTTATCTGAAATAGATGGTGCAAGTGGACAAAGTTGGGCCCAGAATTAAACAGGAGGAAGACAGCAAGGTCAATGGGCTTCAGGAATTGCAAGGCTCCTTTAATGATGCTAAGCTTCTCCCAGGAACAAAGAAAGAGCCGTATTTTTAATACTAACATTCTACCAGTGCTATTGTAGGGCTGTGAGACATAAGAACATAAGTCTCTGAAGGACTGGAAAAGGAATGTCACACAGAGAGCAGTGGATAATTGCATGGTAGGTGTGAGCAGCTTACAATGTAAAACCAGTTAGATATTTTGAAGAACAGAAAACAAAGATGTCACCAAGACAGTTTGTGATAGGAAGAAAAGGTGCCCTGGTTATGTGGTAAGGGTGAAGGATGACAGGGAGACAGCCTGATTTCTCCACTGGTATCCTCAAGACATCAGGAGAAATGGTGGAGTCCTCTAGCATGTTGAGAGGACTGTGTGCTAAAATTATGAAAAGACATTGACAAGAATCTCCCAGGGCAGATATGAATGGACTGCAACTTGGGTTATTAGAGGAAACATCTGTATCTATGAGATGTTAGATCCATTTGAGTATATGAGAGAGAGCAGATAGAAAGCCAGTGAACATATTTGAATAGGAAAATGATATGTGTAAAACAGCATTTTAAATTTTTTTTGATTGTTTTTATTTTTTATGCCACTTTTATTCTCTCTCATCCCCTCCACCCCCAACCTTGTAACAGTGAGTTACAATTAAACAGATTAAGCAGAATGACCAAAAAAATGATTATGACTAATAGTGCATAGACTATTCCTTTTCATAGTTCTCTATTTCTCTAGCAAGTAAGAGGAAGTTTGTTTCATTATCTGTTCTTTTTGACCAAAATTGCTAATTTGAAGTAGTATTTTGGGGAAATTATCCTCAATCAATCATCCTGATTTCCCTTCTATGCCCTGAAGCTACTCAGGATTGTTAAAGAAGAAGTGCAAAATGTTTAATTCTACCCATTATAAATTTATGCTGCGTAACTTCAGATAGGCTCTCATTGCTGTTTCCAGGTCCTTTTATTCACCTCAGTTTCCTGAGTTCCTTATCACATTCTCCACAGCAACCATTTGAACCATTTTTGTCTTTTTAAACCCCAACTCTGATTCTGACCTCATACTCAAAGAAGTATAGATGATCACATATACCCACATCATCGCCTGAGTCTCTCTATACTGAAGACTTCTAAATTTATATCCCTGAACATTAGCCATCTGTTGCCAGTTGTCTTCTGGACACCTCTATTTAGATGTCTCATTGTCATCTGGAAATTCATTATGTTCAAAACTGAATTTCTGCTCTCTTTCCCCTATAATTTGTTATTCCTTTGATTTCTTTTTTTCTGTTAACTAATCACCTAAGTCATCTAAGCTTGGAAACCTGGTACCATCTTTGACTTCTTCCTTTCCTATACCATCCACATTTATTCAGTTCTACCTCTGTGATACCATATCTTCATTCTTCATTTTCACTCCTGCTGTCACTCCTTTAGTACATTTTCTCATCCTCTCTTGATTGGACTGTTGTAGTAGCCTAACCAGCCTCCCCATTTCCAGGCTCCATCCTTCCAGCACGTTGTTCATATCACTGCCAGAATATTTATCCTTGGGGACAAATCTGATTATGTCATTCTTTTTCCTAATGTAGTGCATGTCACACAGCTGGTACTTAATAAATGCTTGTTGATTGGTTGCTCAGAATCTTGTAGTGGCTTCTCATTTCCTAAAGGAAGAAGAACTAATTTTTCTGGCATTCACGGCTCTCTATAATCTCATGCTAATTTATATTTATAATGTAATATCACACTGCTTCCCAAAAAAAACCCCAACTTGTTGAAGTTCTGTTCAGCCTTCATACCCAGCTCAAATGGCACCTCCTCCATGAAGTCTTTCTATATTCCTTCTCTTGGAAATTATCTCTCCTTCCTCAGCACTTTTCAACTCGATTATGTTCTGTTTTTAATTGTAATTTTTGCGTGTGTCTTATACTGACTGTTCCCTTCAAGAACAAGAACCATGTCTAAAATTCATCTTGGTGTCTCCTCCATTGCCTGGCATAGTGAGTTATATATAGCTGGTGCTTACATTTATTAAAATTGTTGTTGCATTTAGTTTAGAGGGAGGGGAGACTGGCATCAAGAAAACACAGGGGACTGTTGAAGTAGTCTCAGTTTGAAGTGATAAAGGCCTGGTCTAATGTGTTTAGCAAAGGTGATAAAAAAAAATGGGAGGTTAGGAGAGACATTAAAAAAAGGTAGAAAGAACTTGAGTGCTCAGTGGGTGTGGAGAAGAAGATGGAAGAATTACAGTGTTTTGAGCTTAGGTGCTTGGAAGATGAGTTAGGAAAAACTTATCACCAGGTTGACTACAATGATGAATTATTTTGCTTGGAAGAATAATTGTACTATTGATAAAAATGGAGATGTCCAAAGGATAAGGTGGTTTTGGGGGAAGGATGACAGGAGAACTTGAGTCTGCTCTCAGCACCACCACTTACTAGCCAATTTAAAAAGGTTAATCATTTTATGAACCTGAGAACACATAGTTAGCTCTGTATTTTTATGTACGTGGTAGAACTGGGATCAAACAATGATACTTGGTTTGCATCTTAGATAGGAAAACGAGTATTTATAAAACTTGGTGGGGCCTTATCTCTGTTGAATTGGCAAAGAGACTTTGCACAGTAGGTGGGTAACTCTAAAAGACTCAGTGAAAATGGTAGGAAGGCTTTGATTTCCATTGGTTCCGAATACTTGGGGGTGTAAGTATTTCAGTTTTTGGGCTGGTGTATCAGAAGTCCTCTTGTCCCTCCTACCTGTTTTGCCTGCTCCCTTTACCCCCATTGTGACCCTTCCCTTGTTTATTTGCTTCAGGGTTTATAATGAACAGTTTCTGAAGCATCGCTTCTCAACATGGATCTTCATTTGTTGTTGTTGAGTCATTTCAGTTGTGTCTGATTCTCTGTGACCCCATTTATGGTTTTTTTTGGCAGAGATGCTGGAGTGGTTTTCTGTCTCCTTCTACAGCTCATTTTACAGATGAAGAACTGAGGCAGACAGGGTTACATAACTTGCCCAGGGTCACACAGGTAGGAAGTGTCTGAGTCCGGATTTGAACTCAGGTCCTCCTGACTGCAGGCCAGACTTTTATCCACTGCACAATCTAGCTGTTCTGTGGATCTTCATAGTATTTCATATTTCCACAGCATAGTCTACTCATCAATAGTTTTACAATCATTTTTATTTTAAGTAGTGCTTTAAAACCTTCAGAAGTGAAATGGGAATACTAGTCCTTTTCATAGCTAAGGAAATTGAAGAAAAGATGAAGTAGCTTGTCCTGAAAAACCAATGGTAGAATCAGTTATTTAGCATGGCTGATAAACCTTCCTCACTCTTGTCTTCCAAATACTTGCTCTTCCTAATATTCCTGTAACTTTCAGTGATACACTTTTTCCCAGGTAGAAACCCTGGAATGATCTTTGACTCTTCCTGTTTCTCCTTTCTTAAAATTCACCAAATTTTACTGATATCTTTTTTCACTCGTTCTTCTCCTATCACATTAACTGTAATTTAGATGCTAATAACTTTATTTGTGGATTACTACGACATCTTTCTTCTCTCTAAACTACCTTGAACACTGTTGTCAGTCTAGTTTCCTTTTAGTTGTATTGTTCCTCTGCTAAAGACTTTAGTGGCTCCTAATACCTCTTGTGTCAAGATTCAACTCTGCTGTGTTTAGAATCCTCTGTAGCCTAGCCCCAACTTAACCATTTCACTTTATCATTTATTATTCTCAAACACAAACTCTTTGTGCCAGTTGGGCCAGTTGCCTCCTCATTTTCCATGTATGCCATGTAGATGTTACATCATTTCCAGCCAAACTCACTCTTCATAATTTTAACACATGGTGCTCCATTTCCCATCTCTGTACCGTTGCACTGTCTGTTCCCTTGTATTCTCACCCCATCACTGTCTTTGATTTTTCCTTTCAAAAACTCTGCTCAAGCGACGCTTTTTTTTTTAAGGTATGCTTCGATCTGTATTTCAGACACCAGCAGTTCTTTTTCTAGGGATAGATAGCATCTTTCATCATAAGTCCTTCAGAGTTGTCTTGGATCATTGTATTGCTGAGAATAACTCAGTCATTTATGGCTGATCATCTTACAATATTGCTGTTACTTTGTACACAGTACATTTCACTTTGCATCAGCTCATATAAATCTTTCCAGGCTTTTCTGAGAGCATCCTGCTCATCATTTCTTATAGTACAATAGTATTCCATCATAATCATATACCACAACTTGTTTAGCCATTCCCCAATTGATGGGCATCCCCTCAACTTCTGATTCTTTTTTTTTTTAAATTAATTAATTAATTTTTAGTTTTCAAAAATCACTTCCATGTACTTTTGAGTTTTAAATTTTTCTCCCTCTCCCTCTATGTGCAATCTGATAAAGGCTCTACATATACATTCCTATTAAACATATTTTCACATTAGTCATGTTTAAGGAAGAATTAGTCAACTTCTAATTCTTTACCCCCAGAAAAGAGCTGTTAAAATATTTTCGTACATATAGGTCCTTTTCCTTTTTGTTTTTTTTACCTCTTTTGGGATACAGACCTAGTAATGGTATTGCTAGGTCAAAAGATATGCGTGGTTTTGTAGCCCTTTGGGCATAGTTCCCAATTGCTCTACAGAATGGTTGAATCAGTTCACAACTCCACTAACAGTTAAGCTACACCTATAGAAGTCTTTCTTGGCACCCTTCCCTCCTAACTACTTGTAACATCCTCCTTCCCACTCCCCAGCTCTGTTGTATTCATTTTGTTGTTGTTGATGTTGCTGCCTTCCACTAGGTTTTAGGTTCCCTCAAAAAGATAAAACATTCAAGATTGCTAGAGATTTGACTCCTCTCCCTCTTGTGGGAATGATCCTTACCTTTCCAAGTAATAACAGCAGGAACAGAGAGAGAAGACTATAAAACACACCATGAAAGAAGTAATTCTTAGTTGGATAGATAATAGAAGAGGAAGGTAATCAAGGGGCTCTGGGAGGATCATATAATATTTCTGGATCCTTTTCTCTTTTTTCACTTCATATTAAAAATGTGTAATTAGACATCCGTTGAAATATGAGAACTAGAGATTATGTTTAACTGGGCTCTGTGAGCTTTCCTCCTGATTTTGCTTTGAGTACCCTCTAAAGCTTTTCCCAGAATAGCTAAGCTTCCCAGAGGAACTGAAATTTAACACATCCTCAAGCACAGAACATTTACTGTTCTCCTAGAAGGCAATTACTTGGGACACTTAAAAGAGGAAAGAGGAAGGGAAGGGAACAAGCATTTATTAAGTATCTACTTTGTGCCAGGCACTGTGCTAAGTATCTTGTTTGACCATTAAAACCTACTAAACCATGAAGGAGTCAAAAGAACAGGCCCCTTGTAAAGGCTCTTTTGTAAAATATAAAATGCTTTATGTTTTAGGTTTTTTTTTTTTTGGTCATAGATCACTGGAGTACGTGCTGAGTGACAGAAAGAAACCCACAGTTAACCTTTTATCTCGGGCTTTTTTGGAAAGTTTATATGCTGTAATATTGTAACTCTCTTGATTTAATAACAATAGTTAATTAGCACTTTGCACTTTACTATTTAATTGGTATTCAGACAGTTTCTAACATTTATTTTATTAGGTAACATCAATATAATTCTTTGTTGTATTTAAGATCACTCTATCAGGAATCCAGCTTTCTGGCAATTTATCTAGAACAGTAGTGTCAAACTCAGATAGAAACAGATTGCTTTAGATTGCATTTTGGCTTAGAAAACCACTAATTAACATTATCTATGTTTTTATTATATTATTATTTATTTTGTTAAACATTTCTCAATTGCATTTTAATCTGATGGGTCACTTGGCTCCCCACCAGCAAGTTTGACACCTCTGATGTAGAGCTCTGTGATATGTGAAATATTATCTATTACTTTGCAACTCCCAGTAGAAGACTATATTGATAAATATCCATATTTAAGAATTAGTGGCAGGAGAGGTCATAGCCCATTTTCCCTACTCCTCCTCTAGGGGAAAACAGGTGCCCTTTGTTCCCTAATTAAGAGCATTCTGGAGTGATTGACATAGTGGTACTTCATGGTATCTTCTGTTTCTCCCTTCAACCCTATTCCCTAGCTTGGGAGTCCTTAGTGCTGCTGTAAATGTTTGGGATGTGTTTCTGATTGTCTCAAGCTGAAACTTGAAATTTCCCATAGTTATAAAATGATTGTTAAGTATATATGAAATAAATACCATTAATACTATATTTAATTAAATATATTAAGCTATGTTATGAGTTAAATAGATTTGTAGACTGACCTAGAGATCTAACCACTATTTTAAACATGATTTTTTAAGGGAAAATATATTCAAATTTCCAAACCATTGAGTTATATATGAACTTTTAGAGTACAATCTATTCTTAAATTGGGCAAATTTGAATTTTGGGCTTAGGAAGTTATTGTGACCATGGAGAGGGTAGTTTCAGTGGAGTGATGATGGCAAATGGCTGTTGGTAAAAGGTTGATGGAGAGGGTAGGTAGTGAGGAAGTAGAGGTGTCAAATAAAGACATCTTCTAAAAATATTTCATTGGTCCTTTTTTTAGGGGGTAGGCGAGGCAGTCAGGTTAAGTGACTTGCCCAGGGTCACACAGCTAGTGTCTCATTGATGCTTTTAAAAAACATTGCTGTCACTACACACACACACATACACACACACACACACACACACACACACACACACACACACATACACAGAAGAACCCTCCATTCTAATATAGAGGTACAGTTAAATAAAACAAATCGATATACCCTTTGATCCAGCAATACCATTACTAGGTCTGTATCCCAAGGAAATAACAAAAAATAGAAAAGGACTGACATGTACAAAAATATTTATAGCAGCTTTTTTGTGGTGGCAAAGAATTAGAAACTGAGGGGATGCCCATCAGTTGGGGAATGGATGAACAAATTGTGGTATATATGAATGTAATGGAATACTATTGTGCTATAAGAAATGATGAGCAAGCAGATTTCTTTTTTTTGGTTGTTTGTTTTAAGGTAATTGGGGTCAAGTGACTTGTGCAGGGTCACACAGCTAGTAAGTGTCAAGTATTTGGTCTGAGACCGGATTTGAACTCAGGTCCTCCTGACTTCAGGGCTGGTGCTCTATCTATTGCACCACCTAGCTGCCCCAAGCAGGCAGATTTCAGAAAAACCTGGAAAGACTTACATGAACTGATGCTGAGTGAACTGAGCAGAACCAAGAGAACATTGTATATAATAACAGTAGCATTGTGCAATGATCAACTATGGTAGACTTGGCTCTCCTCAGCAATGCAATGATCTAAGACAATTCCAAAAGACTCATGATGGAAAATGCTGTTCACATTCAGAGAAAGAACTATGGAGTCTGAATGCAGTTCAAAGCATTCTATTTTTGCTTTTTGTTTTTGTTTTTTCTTTCTCGTGGTTTTTCCCTTTCGTTCTGATTCTACTTTCACAACATGACTGATGTGGAACTATGTTTAATATGATTGTACATGTATAGCCTATACCAGATTGCTTGCCGTCTTGGGGAGAGAAGAAGGGAGGGAAGGAGAGAGGAGGGGAGGGAGGGAAGAAAGGAGAAAAAAAATTTCGAACTTAAAATCTTAAAAAAGTGAATGTTGAAAATTATCTTTACATGTAATTGGAAAAAATAAAATGCTTTTAAATGTGTATGGGGGCAAATTTTTCACATCCCCTCAAAAAAAGAAAAGAAAACAAATGTATACATTGACAATGTCTAACCATACGTGTGCCATTCTGCACCCCAGGGTGTACTACCTATGCTGAAAGGAGCCAGTCAGCAAGCTTACTAAGGCTTCCTGTGTTCCAGGCATTGTTTCTATTGCTTAGAATTCCTGTCTGTCCTCCGGGAAAACCAAGGTTCAGCTCAAATACCACCTCTTCAAGATGCCTCTTTTCTGTTCCTCCAGTTGTTAGTACTATCCCTTCTCTGCCAAATCTCTGTGTATTTATTTTGTCTATAACCTGCATTTATTTACCTGTGAACATGTTGTTGTCCTTTAATAGAATGTAAGTTTTTGAGGGCAGAGACCATCTCACTTTTTTGTATTTGTATCCTCAATGCCTAGCCCATAGGAGTTTAATAACTGCTTGTGTGTTGATTGTTCATTAATCCTCTGGAGTGAAGATTGATATAGGCAACTTGTTGAAGACATTTACTAGTAAATAGGAAGGGAGAGAGATAGGTCAAAGGAAGGATTTCTGTTATGGTTGCGAAGGCCTGAGAATTTGTAAGAGCCATTAGAGAGAGAGAAATTGAGATACAAATAAAGTAAAGTTATAAATGAACAAACAGGAAAGGGCAGAAGAAGCTTTGAATATCCTACTTTTAGAAATTTGTGTCCCAGTGTAAATAGTTCCAAATATTCGTTTGGTTTGGTGGTTGCCTCACGTTCAATGTACAATAAGTTGTTTTTCACTAATAAACACATAAGAGAAAGCCAATGACTATTGCAGCAAGCCTCTGAAGGAGGTAAGAGAACATGGGATCAAGAATATAGGCAGACAAAGTGGATAGAGCACCGGCCCTGGAGTCAGAAGGACCTGAGTTCAAATCCAGTGTCAGGCACATAACACTCACTGGCTGTGTGACTCTGGGCAAGTCACTTAACCCCAGTTGCCTCGCCAAAAAAAAAAGAAAAGAATATAGGTAGAAATGGGGCAGCTAGGTAGCACAGTGGATAGAGCACCAGCTCTAGAGTCAGGAGGACCTAAGTTCAAATGTGGCCTCAGACACCTGACACTTACTAGCTGTATGACCCTGGGCAAGTCACTTAGCCCTGATTGCCTTGCCACAAAAAGAAAAATAAAAAGAATATAGGTAGAATAGGTAGAATATAGGTAGAATATACTCCTTTGTGAGGAGTATGGATACCTCTTGGTATTTGTGTCCAGAGAGGGAAGGAGTTAATGATAATGATGATAAATTTTGAAGACTAGATGTACCTCAAAAGAACAGAGATCATTGAGGGATGGTGGTACTTGGATGGTTTAAAAGCAGCAATGGAGAGTAGTGGCTGTGCTCAGCCCTCCTTCTGACCAAAGACACAGGTAGGCATTATAGCTCCTGGGGCAAGTTGAGTTGGAGTATGGGAGATGCTCGTCCAAGGTATGAGAAGACCTCAGAATCCTATCTGGCTTGTTGCATGCCCATTACTGCTGACCTCAAGTATCCCAAGTGAAAGGCATGGACCTCCAGGCCCTGTGACAGCACAATATAGACATACCCAGATAGGAGTGATCTGTCATGCAGAGACTCTGGTGTACTGCTCCTCCATGGCACAGCAACGACTCCCGATCCTTGACTCCTCTAATCCCTAAGACACTGAGGAAAAGATGGTAGATTGAGGAGAGTATAGAAGTAGAGGAAGACAAGTTCCAGGAGGAGGTAGGTGACATTGACAGATTCCTGGGGAGAATGGTGTGGGGCCAGGTGCTAGGGCCAAGGGAATAGAGGCAGCCACTTAGTCATTTTATATCATTGCTTCAGGGAGCAAGGCATAGGAAATGGCCTGTGTAAATGCTTGGAGAGGTGAGAAGGCAGGTCGAGTTCAGTTGAATCATAAATTTTAGTGCAGATTACAACTCCTTTACACAGTGTGTTTTGTATGATTCGTGTGTGTGTGTGTGTGTGTGTGTGTGTGTGTGTGTGTGTGAGATTCAGTAAATCTGCCATAAAGAATCTAGCTAGTATATCCACTTGCAGTGGATATACAGTTCACCTGTTTTTCTGATTATATATGACCTGGTGTTCCATGATATATAGCCATATAAGATGACCAGGAGAATATTGGTCGTAAAGATAGACATTTGCTGCAGCAAGTAGCCTGCTGCATATGTGTGTGACACACATGTACAGGGCTAGGTGGTGCAGTGGATAGAGCACTATGCCTCAAGTCAGGAAAACTTGAGTTCAAATTCAGCTTCAGGACATTACTAGCCGTGTAATCCTGGTCAAGTCAATTAACTACTCTGCCTCAGTTTCTTCATCTGTAAAATGGTGAAATGATAGCATCTGCCTCCCAAGGTTGTAATGAGGATAAAATGAAATAATATTTGTAAAGTGTTGTGTAAACCTTAAGGTGTTATATAAATGCTAGCTATTATTATTATTATTTACACATGTATGTATATATAAAGTTACAGATTAGAATCCTGTGATTTTAACATATACTTAGGTGGCATCTTGTTTGAGGAGAGCCTTTACTCTTAATATTTTGTTCCACTTAATCAGATTTTTTTCCTCTCAAATCAACAAACAATAGATATAGTAAGATCTTATATTTGTAGACTTTTGAGTCAGTTGTATGATACTGAAGATGACCTCTGTGTAGAAGAGCATGCTCCAAAGCCTGCTTCCTCCTTTATCATGTTGTCATTTAGAATATTTTTTTTTTTTAGGGCAATTGGGGTTAAGTGACTTGCCCAGGGTCACACAGCTAGTAAGTGTCAAGTGTTTGGTGTGAGGCCACATTTGAACTCAGGTGCTCCTGACTTCAGGGCCGGTGCTCTATCCACTGCGCCACCTAGCTGCCCCTTAGAATATTTTTTTATGACTATGGATAGCTTTAATTTCTTCATCTGAAAACTTCCTGTTCATATCCTTTGACCATTGATAATTGGAGAATGACTTATATTCTTATAAATTTGAGTTAGTTCTCTACATATTTGAGAAATGAGGCCTTTATCAGATACATTTTCTGTAAAAATTATTTCCTGTCTTTCTGTTTTCCTTCTTACCTTGCTTGCATTGGTTTTGTTTGTGCAAAACCTTTTAAATTTAATATAATAGAAATTATCCATTTTATAACTTATAATGCTCTCTGTCTCTTAAATTCTTCCCTTCTCCATTGATCTAACAGGTTAACTATTCTTGCTCTCCTCCTAACTTTGCTTTATCATGTTTTCCTTAAAACACTCCTTGTTTTCATGCATAGACCATTCTTGTAAAGATTTATAGAACTGAAGGTGTAGATAGAGCTGGAAGACACTGTAGAAATCTTCCAGTCCAACAGCTTTGCTTTATAGATAAGAAAACGGAGTTTCTAAATCATTTTTTGACTTAAATTTTGGCTATCTTTTCTGTTCTCAAGAGTCCCTCTTTGGGGATATCTTGAATTGATCCATGACTTTTTAAAATCGTGAGGCCTCCAGCATGACTTTGTTCTCTGGATTTGATTAGGTTCAGTTGCTCAATAATACTTGACATGTGAACAGCATTTTACAGCTTTTAAAGCACTTTCACATACCTTACCTCATTGAGTCCTCAGAACAGCACAGTGAGGGATGCAAGGCTAGAACTATCCCCATTTTATTGAAGAGGAAACTGCACCTGAGAGAGATTGGTTAGTTGACCTGCCAGAGATCACAGGGCACAGTGACCATGCTGGTCTCTTTCTACTACGCTGTACTGAGTTCCTGTCTAGCAGTGCCTAAGGTTATCTTTTTAGAATGTGTCTGTTCTCCCAAACCAGACTGTAAGCTCTTTGGCAACATTTGGAAACATCTTATTACCTTTTTGTTGTTGTTGTTGTTTCCTATAGTGAATGTCATATAAAAGGTATTATGGAAATGGTGTTTCACTAATGTTACCTATTGTTAAATGTTAAATATCACCTGTCAGAGCCCAAACTGGACATTTCTGGGCCTTCTGGTGCTTGTGCCAGTTTTTCCCTTGTAGAACAAAGTATGTAACTGTTAGAAAGGATGAGTGGATCTATTCTGAGTTGGTAGCTATAGGATATGGAATGTCCTCCACCTTTTGTGTGAAAAACAGAGCCATATTCTACTGATAAGTCTTGAAAAGTAGATGGATTATGAAATTATATTGACTAAGCTTGGCTTCCAAAAAGGTACCTCCCTCTCACCACTCCCACCCTGCTTTTTTGTAAAGGTGGGGTACTGCCGATGTGCCATATGTATATATATGATGTCATACTTTTTAAGAATATTACTTAATTTTACTGAACTGTTTTATCCCTCTTTTTTATATAGAATATCTCTGGGGGTATGTTGGTGGGAAGGCATACTTTGGATAATATAGGTGATATAAAAATAAATGCTATCAATGAATCGTTATTTTGAAGGAGAAAAAAGAAAGAAAAATAGTTTGGGAAGAATCTGGTTTCTCATCCCCTGCCATGAATTTTGCCAGGGTGTGTAGAGGTAAGGAAGTAACTTTATTTTGCCTGAATCACTTGGTTTTAGTACCTAGGAGATCTTTTATATAGAACTAGTATGAAGTTACTTCTCAGCCATGGTGAAAGGAGGAATGTGACTTTGTTCTGTTACCAGAATTAATGGTAAGTCCATATAAGTTGGGCCTTGTATATAATTCAGTGTCTCTACTAGATGTGGCTTAAAATGAGGTTAGTCATTGTGATTTGCTCGAGACCTGGTGGAAACTCATCCTGTCCTCAATTGAGAAATGTATGACCTGAAGATTAGAAGCTGGGGTTTAGCTTTCCTTTTTTCACTCTCAGTTTGCAGGAAAGCCCCGGAGGCTGTTTGGGAGATCCCCAGCTCAGACCCAGGAGCTCTGATTCTTCTTATCTTTGACTCTTCTTTAGGTTCATTACATCCTGCAAGAGGTGGTTATGGGTGGTATGGTACTGGAAACGAACATGAATGAAATTGTGGCTCAAATTGAAGCTCAAAACAAATTGGAGAAATCAGAGGTGAGTAAGCCCTTGGGATTCCATTCCAGTGGGGGTGAGTATGGTTTTGTTAGAGAAAGACAGCCAGCAGAGGGGATATATAGAGTTGTTACTTCACTTTGCCTTCCTACAGCTGTCTTTTTCTTCTTCCGTGGGGATGGGCGGGGTGTAATAGAAAAAGCACCAGATGAGGAAGGAGAAGCCCTGGATTGGAGTCCTGGCTCAGTCAAGGTATCTCAGAGTTGGAAAGGAATTCAGAGTCTGTCCAGTTCGACTTGTACTTGAAGAAGAATTCCTTATGCATCACAGCCCTAACCGTGGATATCCAGGGTTTGCTTGAAAACATCCATTGATGGGGCATGCTAAGCCTATCTCATAAGGCATTCCACACCATTTGGGAATGATTTGAATTATTCATTTTTTTCCCCCTTTGTCGAATCTGTCTCTGCAGTTTCCATCCCTCACTCCTAGTTCTGTGCTTGGAGCTTAAGTACATACTCTTCTCCATAATAGCCCTTCATGTACTCGAAGATAATCATCATGTGCCCCTGAAGTGTTCTCTTCCTCACCCTTGGAGGGTATGGTGTGGAATCCTTTCCGCCTCCTAGAGATGTGCAGGTTTTTCAGTGGCCTTCCTAGATGTGGCACACAGAATTAAATAGAGGACTCCCAGAGTGGTCTGACAGATTCAGGTGGGACTGTTGTCTCCCTTCTTCTCCACTGTCCCTCTTAAAGCCACCTAAGATTGCATTAGTTTTGTGTTGCTACTGAGCTTGTAGTTCAACAAAACCCTCAGATCTTTTTTATAGCAATTGTTTCATCACAGTTTCCACGTCCTAGATTAGTGAATCTGTTTTTTTGAACCAAGTTTACGACTTTATGTGTATCTATATTATTAAATTATTTTAAAATGTAAACTTTTTCTAATCATAAAAACAACTATCCTTTGAATCTAGTCATTCAGCCACTACCAAATACACTTAATTGTCATCTAGCCTGCATCTGTCTTGTCCAGAAAGATAGAATGTGAGATTATCAAATGTTTTGCTTAAAGTATTTCCCTATATAATAGCCTTGTCAAAAAAGGAAGTGCGGTTAATTTTGCATGACCTGTTCTTAATGAAGCCATGATGACTCTTAATAATCATCATTTCCCTATCTAAATGTTTGCAGATTTTCCTTTATGTCATTATGTTGTCAATCTGATTTTATCAGTTTGGTTACTGCTTTCATAGATGCAGATCATAACCGTCTATCAATTAAATAGACCATCTTCAAGAGTCTCTGTGGCTGAAAAATTAATCCCCTTGCAGCCAAATTGCTGATAAGCCTCTCTAAACCTAGCAAGGCCAATCCCTGGAAGTAACCTACATGTAGTCCATCACTGGGACTACAATTTAAGTCATTCCAGCTGCTAGAGCTTATGCCCTATTGGCATAATCTTCAAGAACCTAGCTTACATCAGCACCATAAGGTGTCAAAGTAAGTCCTTAATCCTGTGTTATAAAATTTTGCCAGGAATTGAAGTCAAGCTCACACCCTACAATTGTCTTTTTCTCTTCTTTGGAAAATGTAACAGTTGCTCTTAGTCCTATAGCACCTCTTCTGATCTCTGTGATTTATCAGAGATTGCCGAAAACAACTCAGCAGTCACATCCTCCATGTCTTTTAATATTGGCGTGTGATTCATCCAGATCTGGTGAAGGGGCAGACAGGTACGGAGGGAAGAACTCTGGCCTTGAGTCAGAGATACTAGGTTCACATCTTTTCTTGTGATGCCTGTTACCTGGATGATCTTAGGCAAGTCACTTGATCTCTTTGGTTTTCTCATGTATAGAATGAGGGGGTTGGACTAGATGGCCTCTGAGGCCCCTCTCAACTATAGATAGACTTAATGATTGATAGAGCATTTATTAAGTGCTTATGGTACTGTATGCCAGGCATCGCACTCAGTGTGGGGACACAAATACAGGCTTGCATTCTGTTTGAGGAAAACAACAACAAAATGGCCCTAGAAAGTGAAGGGGTTGGGGAGGTCTAGGTGAAATGGCATAGGAAGGTGAGGAGGAAACCTTAGGACTGACATTTCTCCAGGGTAGCAAAGTGGCAGGCAAGGAGTCTGCAGAGAAAATCTCGGCAAGAGTGCTGGGTTTTTGAACAGTTCTTATGGTTTTACTTACTGAAAGTAGCTAAGAATGCTCATGCGCGCGCTCTCTCTCTCTCTCTCTCTCTCTCTCTCTCTCTCTCTCTCTCTCTCTCTCTCTCTCTGTCTCTCTCTCTCTTTCTCTCTTCTCTCCACACTTGTCTTGGGTGAGGAGATAACTCCCAGTTAACCATTTTTACATGATTCTTTCTAATCTGAAGATCATTTTTCTTACTAGAGGAAAACAGAAGCAAAATTAGATTTAAATAGTTCTTCCTTCCCTGGGGAGCTGTTATCATCATTCTCCCCATTTCCCCAGTAGCCATCTTCCCTCCTTTAATAAATCATCTTCTTTTTGTTGTTGTTCAGTCATTTTTTTAGTTATGCCTGACTCTTTGTGACCCCATTTGGGGTTTTTCTGGCAAAGATACTGGAGTGGTTTGCCATTTCCTTCTCCAGGTCCTTTGACAGTTGAGGAAACCGAGGCAAACAGGGTTAAGTGGCTTACCCAGGATCACATAATAAGTGTCTGAGGCCAGATTTGAACTCAGAAAGATGAATCTTCATGACTTCAGACCCAGCACTATTCACTGTGCCACCTAGCTGCATTCTCTTGTCTCATAACATAGCTTTTAAAAAAAAGCTCTGTTTGTAGTTACTGACATTTATCCCCGTCAGATTTCAAATTATGTTAAAAAGCAGTAATCAAAACAATTTGATACTATCTCAGGAACGGAACAGTAGATCAGTGGAATAGATTGGGCACACAATATACAGAAATAAATGAGCATAGTCATCTGATGTTTGATAAACCAAAAGATCTAAGCTTTTGGGGCAGGAACTCATCATTTGACAAAAATTGCTGGGAAAACTGGAACGATTCTGGCAGAAATAAGGCATAGACCAACATCTCACACCATATACCAACATAAAGTAAAAATGGGCACATGATTTAGATATACAGGGTTATATAAGCATATCGGGGAGCGTGAAAAGTTTTACCTGTCAGATCTATGATAAAGAAAGATTTTGTGTCCAAACGAGATAGAGAGGATCATGGAAAGTAAAATGGATAATTTTGATTACACAAAATTAAAAAGGTTTTGCACAAACAAAACCAATGCAGCCAAAATTGGAACGAAAGCAGGAAACCGGGAAAAAAAGTTTACAGCAAGTTTCTTTAACAAAGGCCTCATTTCTTAAACACACAGGGAACTGGGCCAAATTTATAAAAATAAGAACCATTCCCCAATTGATAAATGGTCAGAGGATATGAACAGGCAGTTTTCAGAAGAAATCAAAGCTATCAGTAGTCATATGAAAAAAATGCTCTAAATCACTATTGATTAGAGAAATGCAAATCAAAATAACTCTGAGATACCACAACATACCTATCAGATTGCCTAATGTGACAAAACAGGAAAATGACAAATATTAGAGAAGATGTAGGAAAATTGGAACACTAATGCATTTTTGGTAGAGTTGTGAACTGATCCAACCATTCTGGAGAACAATTTGGAACTATGTCCAAAGAGCTATAAAAATGTGCATACCCTTTAACCCAGCAATATCCCAAAGAGATCATAAAAAAGGGAAAAGGACCCACATATACAAAAATATTAATACCAGCTCTTTTTGTGGTAGCAAAGAATTGGAAATTGAGGGAATGCCCATCAATTGGGGCATCACTGAACAAGTTATGGTATATGAATGTAATGGAATATTATTGTTCTATAAGAAATGATAAGCAGGCGGATTTCAGAAAAACCTGGAAAGACTTTTATGGGCTGATGCTGAGTGAAGTGAGCAGAACCAAGAGAACATTGTACGTAGTAACAGCAACATTGTACGATGATCAACTATGATGAACTTAGCTCTTCTCAACAACCCAATGATCCAGGACAGTTCCAAGGGACTTATGATGGAAAATGCTGACCACAGCTAGAGAAAAAAAACCGTGGAGTCTGAATGCAGGTGGAAGCATACTATTTTTACTTTTTTTGTTTTTTGTTTCTTTTCTTTCTTGTGGTTTTCCCTTTTGTTCTGAGTCTTTCACAACATGACTGATGTAGAAATATGTTTAATATGATTGTACATGTATAATCTATATCAGTGTTTACCGTCTTTGGGAAGGGAGGGAGAAAAATTTAGAGCTCAAAATCTTACAAAGGTGAATGTTGAAAGCTATCTTCACATGTAATTGGAAAAAATAAAATACTATTAAAAGAATGATGAGGGAAATAGTTTCAGAAAAACGTGGAAAGACATACGAACTGATGCAACATGAAGTGAGAAGAACCAGGAGAACGCTGTACACAATAATAGCAATAGTTTAATGATGAAGACAATGATTCATGACAAAGGACTCATGGTGAAAAATACCATCTACCTTCAGAGAAAGAAATGATGAACTCTGAGTACAGATTGAAGCATATTGTTTTCACTTTCTTTTCTTTCTTTTGCCTTTTTTTGTGGAAATATGTTTTACATGACTTCGTGTGTGTAATGAGTACGTTGCTTACCTTTTCAGTGGGTGGGGGAGGGATTAGAGGGAGAGAATTTGGAACTCAGAAAAATATTTGGAGAGAAGATTACTCCTCAAGACAAAAAAGACATAAAAAAATTTCATCCCCACCCTCTGCTCATTTTGAAAAAGCTTCAGTGCTCCTGCTCCTTTACAACACTACCATTCCTTTCCTTATTGAATATAAGCTTCTTGAGAGCTCAGATGTCTGTGTGTGTGTGTGTGTGTGTGTGGTGTGTGTGTGTGTGTGTGTGTGTGTGTGTGTATCCAGCACCTGATTCTATGCCTGCTATATAGGAAGCACTAAATAAATGCTTGTTAATTGGTTGCTTTTGTATTCTCATTTGTTAACCCTTGCTTCCATCCGTCTATAATAATCAGTAATAGTAAATTTTCTATTCATTCACATCAGTCTCTTTAGACAACTCCTTCTTTTTCTTCCACATCAAGATTGTATGCTTTGCCTTCAGAATTCAGTTCTAAGAATAATCTCTCTCTCTTGGGTCAGCTTTCCCTGTAGAAAATTTGGCTGTGACATCCTACTCTGAGAAGTCATCTTTCAGTATATCTAGGGTACATGTCAGACCCATCTTCCCTCTCCTTTTCTATCATAGCTTTTAATACAAAATAGTAACTTCCTCTCAAGGTTATCATTTCTACTTTAGCAACAAGTTCCTTCATATTTTTCAGAATCAGGTCCAGAATAGTAGTTTCGTTTGTCACTCTCCCTACTTTTTGAACAATTAAATTATCATTAAGGCAAGACAAGAATTATCAGCTGCTTTGCTTTTGGAACAGGGTTCCAGCAAATATGTGGGTATCTGAAGTTCCACATTACTGCTATACCACGTCTCCGTGCCAGGTTTGTTATCTGTTTCCCAAATTCCTTGTCTATTTTCTCCTGGCTATGTGGTCCTATCACAGTATAACTCCATATTAAAGAATCATTCTTGCTAACATTATTTACTTTTCTAATTCCTGGATTTCCTTACATGAAGATATGTTTATAATTTCTAGTGTCACTCTGCACTTCTTTTATGTGTTCTGTTCCTTTTGAATAAAGTATATATCATTGGATGTCACTATATCCATCTTATCCCACCAATTCTCCATGATTCCTATCACTGAAAGGCCCAAATTATTTTTCACATATATTTTTTTATTAATTTATTTTTAATTTTCAACACTTCCATAAGCTTTTGAGTTTTACATTTTTCTTCCATTCCCTCCCCTCCTCCTTCCCCAAGACAGCTTACAATCAGTGGCTCTACATATACATTCCTATTAAACATATTTTCACATTAGTCATGTTGTAAGGAAGAATTAGAACCAGTAAGAAGAACCACAAGAAAGAGGAAACAAAACAAAACAGAAGAAAAAAAAGGGGGCTGATAGTATGCTTCGATCTGCATTCAACCTCCATAGTTCTTTCTCTGGATGTGGATAGCATTTTCTATCATGAGACTTTTGGAGATGTCTTAGATCCTTGCATTGCTGAGAAGAGCTAAGTCTGTCGAAGTTAATCATTGCACAACATGGCTGTTGCTGTGTACAACATCTCCTGGTTCTGCTCACTTCACTAAGCATCAGTTTGTAAGTCTTTCCAGGTTTTTCTGAAATCTACCTATTCATCGTTTCTTACAGCACAATAGTAATCCATTACATTTATATACCACAACTTGCTCAGCCATTCCCCAATCCATGGGCATCCCCTCAATTTCCAATTCTTTGCCACCACATAAAGAGCTGCTATAAATATTTTTGTACATGTGGGTCTTTTTCCCATTTTTATGATTTCTTTGGATACAGCCCTAGAAGTGCTATTGCTGGGTCAAAGGTTATGTGAAAGGCCTAACTTTGCCCTCTTCATTAAGATGCCTAGTTAATTTTGCTTATTAGCTTACTTTGTACATGTTTATCTAGACACTAGGGCAATTCCCTAGCTTTGTGACAAAAATTTATTTCCAAAGTCAGTCTCCCTGGGCCTCAGTTTCCTAATTTATAAAATGGATAACTTCTCTTTCTCGTAAAGTTTTTTTGGGGCTTTATGGGGTATAATTTATACAACGCACCCTGTAGTCATAAAACAGTATACAAACATGGGTAGTAGTTATTCCAGTTAAGCTACTTATTTGTTGTTTTTCAGTCATTCCTACATGTCCATGAGGCTGGTTCTTCATAACCCTGTGGACCATAGCACACCAATTCTGTCCATGAGGTTTTCTTGGCAAAGATATTGGAGTGGTTTGCCATTTCCTTCTCCAGTGGATTAAGATCAACAGAGGTTAAGTGACTTGCCCAGGGTCACACAACTAAGAAGTGTCTGAGGTCAGATTTGAACTCAGGTGTTGCCAACTCCAGACCCACTAAGTCATCTAGCTGCCTCTTAAGCTACTTATACCAGCAGCCAAACCTAAAAAGCAAACAGATAGGAAGGAAATTGGAAGTGGCAGGCTTTTCATGCTTGTAGTATTGGTGGGAAAGCCAATTAGTATGTCAAGGAGAGAAGCCACCCCTGACTGTTGGTGTTTTAGTCCATGCTTTGGTTACTTGCGTAACTATGCCATACCGTAGGCCTTCTGGAGGAGCCCTGGATTAACCTAGATTCTGGTGAAAATTTCTGCTTTGTATGTCTTCTGCCTTTAATGGAGCATACACTTAGAGTTAAAACAATTCCATTTCAGGGAAAAGTATCCCCCCTCTGATGGATGGATGAATGAACAAGCATTTATCAAGTGATAATTGTGCAAATCATTGTCCTAAGAGCTGGGGACACATGGAAAAGTAAGAGAATTCTCAATCTCAAAGAGCCTGAGCACACGTAGTAGGCTTCAGCTTTGAGTCCAGTGAGAGGCTAGGTATTCCTTGGAGTACAGCAGCAAGGCAGATGGTGATGCCTTTTTTTAGTTTCAGTGCCATGTTCATTGATAAAATCATAATTAAATCTCATGTTGATGTATTTGACTGTGCTAAGACCTTTGGTGGCAAGAACTTTTCTGGCTCTTTAGCAGCTGTAGCTCCTAAAAAGGCAAGAGGACCATTGACATCTCCATAGGAAGGACTGGAAGCAGGGTGGATTGTCTGGAGGACACTTGGGCTCATCTGACCTGTGGTGGTAGTTGGCATTGGTTCTTTTGAGATGGTGAGATTTTTCCAGTGGGATCTCACCCTTGAATAATGGTTGTGGAAGTAGGCTGGAAGCAGGGCTGGCGGCTTGAGGGGAGCTGATTTTTTATTCCTGGGGCTATATGGTGGTGTGGGTTGCTTCCACTAGGAACTAAAGGAAGATGTGGTCAAGATCAGGGCACTGGTTTGATCTGCCTGGCATGTGCTGCCTTCTGGATAGTTTGCTACTTCAGCTGCCTTGCTAGATGACATTGAAAAAATCAGAGTTGCTTCTTTCTCTGTTTCCTATCTTTTGTAAGAACCTAGATTTGGGTTAATGTTGATGTTTGAATCTAACATACTAAATTTCCCCTTGAATTCTCCCAGTTTCCTGAAGCAATTAAATTACTCTATTTGGCTAAGCTACAAGAAATTCTCTCTTCCATGAAGCCTGGAAGTTTATGATGTGGAACTCTTTCTATACTACTGCCATAGTGGCAGTTGTGGTTGTTTTAAGAGTATTGGTTGGCAGGCTGCTAGAAATAGCGAATGAATCAGGATCAAGTGGTTTTATAGCTGATGGAAAAATAGACTTTCTGGGTGAGGGTAGGTTCTATGTTAACATACAGGAAATGAATAGTCAGAAAAAAGAGATCTTGAGAAACATCCCTGACAACCTCTGTCCCTGTCCTAATCTCCCCTCTCTTCCCCTCCTCCCCATGCCTATTGTAGATGATGGGGAGTTTTTGGCCACCAGCTGCCTTCATCTGCTTTTCATTACAAGTCCTGCCAGTTGTACTGCACTTTAGGGCTCTCCAACTTCACATGCGTGTCATCGGTTCCCGCAATATATCCATGTGAAGTTTCCAACAGCCAACTCTTTCTTGTCCCTTGCAATCCCATTGGCAAATGACTGAAAATAAAGCAATAGTTTCATTTCCCTTCCAAAAAAGGTTTCTCTGTGACTGTTAGTTTTCTATGAAAGTCTAGTTGCTGATATCTGGCCTAGAAGAAAGTATGTGATCTTTCTCCAAATGTAATAACACATCTGCCTGGCCTTAAGGCATGGAGAAACCATATCCAATGAAGTGCAGAATTTAGTTCCTTACACTGGACTTTGAGATTATTATATGAAGAATTGCTTGTTATACTTGAAGAGTGAGATGGAGAAAATCAGAACTGGGAAGTACCATGGTGCTGTGGGAAGCTTTGGATCTGAAATCAAAAGACTTGGGTTTGAATCTGGACTCTGGTATTTAATACTCACATGACTTAGGCCAATTTAGCCTCTTTGCTCCTCAGTTTCATCATCGATCCTTGGACCTTTATTTGTTTAGCATTGACCATGAGCATTCGTTTGTCTTCTGTTTTTTAACATTAAACAAGAACTCAAGAGTCTATGATGATGTAGTCCTTTTGTCTTATGTTTGTATCTCTTTTCTCTACTAGGGCGGCCTTTCAGCAGCCCCTGCTCGGGCTGTATCTGCAGTGAAGAACATTAATCTCCCTGAGATTCCTCGGAACATCAATATTGGGGATATCAACATCAAAGTTCCCAACCTCTCTCAGTTTGTCTGAGGACTGAAGTAGCGTTAGACAGATCAAGCAAAAAGGAATCTCTTCGAAAACCCAAGGCCAGGCTGATCGTGGATCTGAGCAGAATTTGAGTCTTAGTGGCGTTACAACCTAAGGCCTGGTCTCTTTTTGTTTGGGCAGACTCATGGATGTGGGGTTAGGGAAAAGTCAATGTCATATCATGATTTCTGTGCACATGTCCAGCATGAAGTTCTTCATTGCCTATGGGTACAACATTCATGTAGGGGATGCATATCCCACTTAAGCAAATCAGCTAGCATTCTCAAATGCATTTTCTTCTGCATGCTGAATCTCCCTGAGGGTGGTGGTTGTTTGAGGTGGTCCCCACAGATTCTAGTGGGGCAGATATCTAGAGAGTCATTATTCTCAGTGCCACAAGATTCTTGTGGTGATTATACTTTTTGCTAGGTGCCAAGGATCAGCTCTTTAGATTCAGATTCAGGAAAGCTGGCTTTCCTCTGAAGTCTATCAGAAAATGATAGGTGTGGGGGGCTAATTTTCATAAAAATCTGAATCACCTGCTAGCTGGATTAAGGTGATTGTAGCCAGTATTCTTCTGTCTGACCATGCCTTTTTATAGAAATAACATTTCTTTCCCCAAGAAAATATCTTCTCATCTGTCAAGAATCCAAGATCTGTTTTCTCTGGTGTTTTATGAGAAATCCATAGTCAGAAACATGACAGCAGCTGCTTATCCATGGATTGACAATGGGTCTTCAACCACCCAACTTCTCAACAGATGATAGATCTAATAAGCTCCCTATCTAAGTAATAGCCCTGGCTGAAGGAGTACTTTTGGGTCTTGGGAGACTTACTTTTGTAGCAGTTAATGTGAGATGATATTTGGATTATTTTAGGCTTCTAGTTCTATTGTGGTCTTTTGTGAGAAATCTTCCCTTGGCTTGCCTTCAGTTGGCAGTTCTAAGTTCAGTACTGAATGTTGCTTCTGCTTCTTCTATATCACAAACCCATTGCAATTTCCATATAAAAGGCTAGGACAGGGATCTGGTAAGAGTAAAGGAGCCCTGTGTTTATGGGTCAGGGTGAGAAATGGAGATATGCAAGGACTGTAATGAGGAATGTCAGCTTGATCTTTGGTTGAGGATAACGTGTTCATACGTTTAAAGCGTTCCAAGATAGGGTGCGTCCCTCTCCTCTGTGGTAATAAATACTCCTCCATGACTTGCATATCTTTTTTTATGATAAATTTGTAGCTAGACTGCACTTAGGAATATTCAATTCCTGTCCTCCCCACCTGCCTTTCCACTGGACCTGATCAGAGGCTGCAAAACACAGCACACTGTGTTACCTGTGTGATCACATGCTTCCTTTAATTGTAGTAATAAATTTTTCAACCTAAGTGGAACCTCTGTTTTGTATAAAACTGTGTGTGCTGTCCTCTTTCCCTCTGAGGGAGGGTGTGGGGAACTGAGCTGTTATTTTGTTTTTTAAGCTTCCTGAGAAGGTAAGTTTACTCTACTTGTAGAACTATGGTTGAAGAATATTTTTGTCCATATTTGAATTCTGCAACTCATGACTCTTGGTCTTTTCACCCCACCACATTTTTCTTTGAAAGAAAATCACTGTCATATCGCATTGACTTTCCCTAACCCCTCCCCAGAGCTCTCCCTAATAATAAATAGATATAATTGTGCAAAACGAATCAATACGTTGGCTGTGTCTGAAAAATGTGTGCTTCATTTCATATCTGCTGTGTGCCAGTATGCCTACCTGGGCTAAACTTTGACTCCAGACCTGGAAGTAAATTAGGTTCCTGTAGAGCAGGTTCTCTTTGATAACTTAGTCCTCCTTAGACGACAAATTGAAGTTAACAGAGACATTTACTTTATTGGGTGCTACTAATATATAGATTTAAAGTTGAAAAGGACTTCAGATGCCATCTGGTTCAGTCCACTCATTTCACAATTGAGGAAACTGAAGTCTCTGAGAATATACAGGTAGTGATGTCAGAATCAGGATTTGATTGAACTCAGTTCACCTGAATTGGACTGGAAAATCAGTGCTCTTTCCAAAAGCCCAAGGTATTATTTTAAAATGACCTCTTTTATCTGTCAGAGAATGTAGCAAATCTGCTTGATATAAAGATAGGTGACACCTTTTGACATACATTATGTCACAGGGAAATTTCTTGTTGCCTTATATGTATTTTAAATGCTAAATTTTAAAATGTAAGCAGAAATAATGAGTGATGTGAATTTTGATATAGATTATGCAATACTCACATTAGGAGCAATATGGAGTATGAGGAGTAATAGGAGTAGGAGTAAGTGTTATGTGTTTGAAGACAGAGGTGGAGAAATAGTTAAGGACAGTTAGAGGTCACTAGTTGGCTTGTTCCCCCAAGCCACGTGAAGTCTTAATTTATGTTCCATATTTGTGGCAGGGCATAATGGGACATATTCATATATGTTCAGTCATACAATGAAGTTCAGTCATTATATAATAGCTCAGTGAAGCTAACTGTTCTGTCATTTGTATGCTGGGTGTCATTTGGTAAATGTTATTATCTGTAATCCTTTTTAGTCAAGGGTTTTGTACTTTGTAAATGCATCATGTACTTAAATTCTCAATATTCCACCAAATCTTTGTTAGGTATGTGCAGAGTTAACTTTTAAGTATCAGGGGGGGAAAAAAACTTTACTCCAGTAAAGAATGTGAACTCTTTTGGTTGCAATTAGTATAAGGCTTGAGAATGAATGAATGAAAGGAAGAAGGAAAAAGCATTTATTAAGTGCTTACTGTATGCTGGGCATTGTGCTAAGCATTGGGGATACAAATACAAGTAAGCACACCAGTTCCTCTCTTCAACAGCTTACATTTGAACATTGGAAGACAGCTTAAATAGGGGAGTGTTTTGGGCAGGGAAGTCAAATGGAATCATAAGGAACTGATTGATATGTTCTTTCTGGGAATACTAATGTTGATATGATTACTGTTTTGAGAGCTGGAGTTAGAAAGGGGGTATAGATACAGCAACATGGCATGAAGATGGTTAGGAAGCTAATAGGTCTCGGCAAGACAATTTTAGTCGTTGAATCTCACCAATCAAAAGTGCATAGTCTCCTGGTGGGAGCTTGAGTTAGGTTGGAGGTAGAGGTTGGAATGTAGGAGCTGGCACTGTGGAGATAACTAAGATTCTGTGGACCTTCATTTGTGCTGATTCACTTTTGTTAGACTGTAGACTAAGATTTAATCATGAATTTCCTGTAGCTCCTGTAATTTGTTGGAGATAACAAAAAGAACATTGAACAGATAAGTGTTTTTGCTTAACAGACATATCAGGAATTTCCTCTAAGTCATAACATAATATACAGTATCTCAAACTGTCATCAGTTATGCAATATGTTTTACATTAAAACTGTTGAAGAACTGTTTATATCAAAACCACCAGGAACTTGGAATAAATATGATGAAGAATTGGAAACCGATTTGGTGCCCATAAAAAGGGGAATGGCTGAACAAGTTATGGCATATGAATGTGATGGAATATAAGAAATGATTAAATCATTGGTTTCAGAAAAACCCGGGAAGACCTGTATGAATGCGTGCAAAGTGAAGTGAATGGAACCAGGGAAACAATTTATACAGTAACAATATTGTAAAAACAAACAACTTAAAAAGACTTGGTAACTCTGATTAACACAATAACTAGTCACAATCCCAGATCCCAGAGGACTCAGATGAAACAGGCTGCCACCTCCAGAGAGAGAAGTGATGGACTCAAAATGCAGATTCTCTCTCTCTCTCTCTCTCTCTCTCTCTCTCTCTCTCTCTCTCTCTCTCTCTCTCTCTCTCTCTCTCTCTCTCTCTGTGTCTCTCTCTTTGTGTGTGTGTTTCTCTCTCCTTCCACCCTCATAATTAAATGTAAGGGAGAGAAAGAAAGGCTTTCTTTACCATTAGATTTGGTTTAATGAAAAATTTTGTCAAGGTGATGGATCAAAATAATATATGTTTTCTTTACCTGAACAATGAACAGACTAAAATCGAAGAGGAGATATTATTGATTCCTTTGCAAGGCAAATGATGAAAGATGAACATTTTGAAGAAGAGTTGTATGAAGTTAAAGAAGTTTCATAAAATTGTTTTTACAATCAACAACATGTTATTAATAAAGGCAAACTTTACATCCCTGCAAGGGAAGGTGACACTTGTAACTTGAGAATTGTGTCATTATAACATTTAAAAGGAGTATACATAGACAAAGGGCATTGGTATAAGTTGACTTTGATGTGATGTTAAAAGATCTAAGGGGTGAAAAGGGATTGTTCTTAGAGAAGAGGAAAGGAGAGGCAGACAAGGGTAAATTATATCACATGAAAAGGCACAAAAACCTGTTACAGTAGAGGGAAAGAAGAGAGGGAGATAAGCATTGTTTGAACCTTACTCTTATCAGATTTGGCTCAAAGAGGGAATAACATAATTTCTATTAGATATAGACATCTAACTTACTCTATAGGAAGTAGGAGGGGAAAGGGGAAAGAAAAGAGAGGGCAGACTGAGGCAGGTGGTGGTAAAAAGCAAAACTAGTGAGGAGGGAAAGGAAGAAAGGAGAGAGAAAAGCATAAATGGGGGAAAATAGGAGAGAAAAACATAGATAGTAATCATAATTGTGAATGTGAATAGGATGAACTTTCCCACAAAATAAAAGTGGATAGCAGAGTGGGTTAAGAACCATAATCCTACAATATGTTGTTTAAAAACCTGGAAAGACTTATACAAACTGATGCTAAGTGAAATGAGCCGAACCAGAAGAACATTGTGCACAGTAACAGCCACATTGTATGATGACTGACTCTGATAGACTTGGCTCTTCTCAGCAATGCAAGGATCTGAGACAACTGCAAAAGATTCATGATGGAAAATACTATCCACATCCAGAGAAAGAACTTTGGAGTCTGGATGCAAATGGAAGCATGCTGTTTTCTCCTTTTCTTTTGTTGTTTCATTTTGTTTCTTCTTTCTCATGGTTCTTCCCATTAATTCTGATTCTTTACATCATGATGACTAATGTGAAAATATGTTTAATATGAATGTATAAGTAGAGCCTATATCAGATTGCACGCCGTCTTGGGGAGGGGGGAGGAGAGGGAGGGAGAGAAAATTTAAAACGCAAAATCTTATGGAAGTGAATGTTGGAAACCAAAAATAAATTAATTATTTTTAAAAATTGTTTTTATAAGTCACAACCTAACAATTACTGAAAATTTGTCAAAGATCTTTCCAAAGCCTGTAAACTTAAGTGATGTCACATATTTCTCAAGATCTGTTTTTTAGATTCACACTTGAACTTCTTCCTGGAAAAACTAGATATTCTCAGTGTTGGTCATGAAGAACACTTCCAATAAGAATAATCCCAAATGGAAAAGCAGTGTCAGAAAAGTGGAAAACAAGTATGCCTACTGGCTACTGTTGACTTTAAAGAGGGATTTTGCCATGGACCAAATTCAACAGGAAATCAGTACCTTCATTTTAGAACAGTTAAACAGATGTAATTTTTGGTAGTAAAAAATGATTTCCAAAAATATAAAACTGATTCTCACAGAGATGGAAGATAATAATAATAGCTAACAGATATATGGCGCTTGTTAGATGCCAGGTGCTATGCTAAGTGCTTTAAAAAACATTGCATTTGATCCTCACAACCCTAAGAATTAGGTGCTGTTATTCTCATTTTACTGATGAGAAAACTAAGGCAAACAGAGGTTAAGTGACTTACCCAGGATCACACAACTAGGAGGTGTTTGAAGCCAAATGTGAACTCGAGTCTTACTGATTCCAAGCCCAGCACTCTATGCGTTCTAAATTTATAATAGTAATATACAGATATATTCCTCAGATGAAGTAAAGAGCATCCACATACAATTTCAGTGCATTCTAGTACATTAGGAAGCCAGTGCACTTCCTGGTATATGAGATTGCTGGGTTTTTTTTTTCCTTGGTAGTGGTGGTTTTTATTGATGGTGTTTTTTGTTTCTTTTTAACCAGAACAATAAAATTGAAGGTTTCTACCCAGCCTCTTTATTTGGACATCTGATATTAGATGTTATATTCCAGTCCCTGATCCCATTCCAAAGGTACTAGAGTTTGCCCCTCCCCTCCCTGTGAGCTCTTGTCTTAAATAACCTTAGACCTCACATGGAAAATTTTGCAGCTGTCAAAGAGAGTCATGATTATTAGTGAAATGATTATCTAACTGAAACCAGATAGCAAACAACTATTTCCAAGGTACCTTTGTATAGCTGCACCAGATGATAAAAATGGTATTTTCAGGGTTATGCCTTCTCCCCCGTCCCCCAGCCCCCACCTCGAAGCAAGAGTTTCCCTGGGTGGCCACACAATAAGCTACACCTTTTTCTATGTTACCTGTTGCTATTACCTGCTGGATTCAACAGGGGTGGAGAAGTACCCAGCTTTTTCCTCTTCAAGTCAGACTTCTAAGATTCAGTCTTGACTCCTTTTTACTTCTGCTTGTCCATACTTCCTATTGCAGCATAGCACACATAATTATTTTTAAGTACCTATCTAAAGTATTTGAACTATTGCTGTGTGGAGAAATCTCAAGGTTCAAGCTCTATAGAGATTTATGTAAATCAGATACAGTTTAATGTTTCTAGCTTGAGTAGATCTGAAGCTCATTTAAAGCATTAATATTGCCTAGGCCAGGGGTGGGGAACCTTTGACCTTCTAAATACTTAAGTACAGCCTTTTGATTGAATCCAAATTTTATAGAACTTTTCAGATTTGTTCTGTAAAAGTTGGATTCAGTTGAAAGGGCCGCACTTAAGGATTTAGAAGGTCACATGTGGCCTTAAGGCCGAAGGTTCCCCACCCCTTCATTGCTCTTACAATAGGTTTTCACTAGTCCAGCATTGGGGGGGCAAACAATATACTTAACCTACACCTCCAGGCCCAGGGTGAGCAATAGTGCCCATAGGAGATGCCCTTCCCTCCCTCCCATACTGTAGATGTAGTAGAGTGCTAGAACTATATGTACAGGTTGAGCTGATTGTTAATATTTCAGAATAAACATTTGTAAACCTTGAAAATCAGCAAAATGCTTCAAATCAAGGCTTGAGTTACTCTTTTGTTGATTGTCCAGACTTAAAGTGATGGAGAAAATGTTACTAAGGCAGATTAAACTTCAAAATGTATCATATATCTCTTTTTAAGAACTGGTTGTTAGCAAGCATCTGTATGTAGGACATTTTGGGTTTTGTCCTCAGGGAATGCTCTGGCTTATTCTCCCAGAGCCAGACCTGCTATACCTGTACCTCCATTGTAGGGTACCTTGAGGGATTTAGTGGTATCTCTTCTCTTGCCATTGGCTCAAACTTCCATCAGCTGTGTTCTTCCCTATTGTTAGGTGCCAATGATGAGAACCCTGGTTCCATTTAACCAGACACCGTCAATTAGCTTTTACGAAGGGACATTTACTTCAAAGTCAGAGCAAGAACAAATGTGCAAACATTTCCCCACACACACCTTGGGGGATATACTCTTAGCTCAGTTCCTATATAGCACTGGTCCCACCAAGGTTATGTCCAAGTGCAGAATACCTATTAGAGTTCTCATCTTGGCTAAGGACTGGAAGGTCACTAGAACATCATCTAACACACAGAGATGATCCAATCAACAAAGGATGTTGATTCAGCACTGGCTGCACACCTGGACTCTGTACACCAGGGTGTCTTCTGGACCTTTAAAAGCCCACAAGATTGGAGGCTGTAATTTCCTCACCTAGAACATAAAAGAACAAACCCAGAGGCCCATTTCTCAGGGCCATATGGCCTCAGAGAGGGAAGAAGGCCCCAAGTCCTCTCTTCCTATAGCATTGTTTTTCACCGTTAGCAAAGGAGTCACACAACAAAGTGGCCAAAAAGACTGAAGCAAGAGACTTGGTGGTAGCTGACCGAAGCCTTTTGAATGCCTCCACAGAGAATCAGAGAGCCTCCCATGCACATGTGGTTAGATGATCAGAACCAGTTTTAGAATGTCACACATGCACCAGTCTCTCAAATGTACTTACAGGTTTTCAACCTCTCTGGTAATAAGCTCCTCAGCAACTCCAGGAAGCTGTCTCTGCATGAACTAGATTCCTCAGTATACTTGGTAGGTTGGGTATTTTAGTCACTTAAAAACAAACAAACAAACATAGTTCCAAATTGTCTTCTAAGATGGTTGGACCCACTCAAAGCTCATGGAGTCTTTTTTGGGGGCAGCTAGGTGGCAGGCACAACGGATACCGTATCAGGCCTGGAGTCAGGAAGGCTCATCTTCCTGAGTTCAAATCTGACCTCAGACACACTAGCTGTGTGACCTTGGGGAAGTCGCATAACCTTGTTTGCCTCAGTTTCCCCATCTGTAAAATGAGCTGGGAAAGGAAATGGCAAACTACTCCAGTATCTTTGCTAAGAAAACCCCAAAAGAATTGGACGTGACTGAACAGCAGAGTCTTTTTTGATACGTCTCCATTAACTACTCTCATACCAAGGTCTTTGTTTCTACTTATAAACATTTGTTTTCTCATCCCTTTCCGTTCTCACGCCCATTAATCTTACAGAGAGCCTTATTACTTCTGTCAACTGTATGGGAATTGAACACTATAAACTAGGTTCTGCGACTGTGACTTGCCTAGGGTTACACAGCTAGACAGGATGAGATGTTGCCCGAGGGGTTAGTTGCTTGAGGGGATCTATGGGGAAGTATGTCCCAGGTATCATTGCTAGCCGTTGTTTGCTTGCAAACAGAAAAGACAAGGGCAACGAGAATGTAGAGGGAGAAAATGCCAACACACACCTGAATTAGGGCCTTGGTGGTTGGGCACATAACAAAAGGGAAGAGGAAAAAAAAAAGGACAGTATACTCAGCCCTCATCTGGAATCTTGGCACAGCTGTCTCATCTGGATATCTGTTGCTTCTGAGTCCATATTAGATGAACCTTAAGGTCCCTGGAGGGTTGTGCCGTCCACTCAGGAGTGGGGGCTTTCTTCAGATGATCCAGGAGGCCACACTCACAAGTTTGACAGCTGTGGAAGTAGTCAGAAGGACTACTTGCATCAATCTTTGAATCTGAATTTCTGGTCAGCATAACACAGGTCCTTAGTTAAGAGTCTCTAAATAACACATAGAGATGATCCAGTTTCCTAGACATAAAGGGCTAGGTTCAAACAATGCAATAAAATTTTTCTTACAATTCCCATAATTGCATAATTACATTAAGTCAGGTACAGATCAAACTACTTAGAGGTCTTACAATGGACTAGTTCTGAGAAGGGAGAATTACATGTCACCAAGGTAACCAAGAAAACTTAAACATAAACATCTTGAAACAAAAGACCAAAGCAATACAATGGTTATCACCAATATTAACTGACATCAAGTTTCCTTGTATCCTTGTAACCTGCTCTCAATGTCCATTTAACCAGCACATTTTGAGTTCCAGATGCCTCATGTAGTCATCTGGTCCCTAGATATCTTCTCAGGACAGCTCTAAAAAAGCTCTGATTCTCTGGTTCCAAATCTAGAGGTTCCTAAATAATTCTGTTAGTAATATCATTTAATTTTGGTTCTCCAATTTTGAAAATTCAGAGAATTTCAGTTCATATACCACTTGTTTCTCTCCTTACCTAAATCCTGTACCTGATACAAAAATCTTTTAAAAATTTAGGAGGGTCAAGCTGTAAAAATGAACTCTGTCTTTTAAAATTATCAGACAGATTCTTTAATAATGGGAAAATAACATCACTTTCTTTACCATTATCCATACAGTTTATGTGTAACTTCCTTAATCCAATTTTGAGAACTTATTGCTAAACATACTCAAAGCCTGAATTTCCATGACAGATAAATTTGGAAGTCAATCATATACATCTGTATATAGTTCTTTTCTTTTCTTTCTTTCTTTTTTTTTTTTTTTTGGTGAGGCAATCGGGGTTAAGTGACTTGCTCAGGGTCACACAGCTAATAAGTGTCAAGTGTCTGATCTGAGATTAGATTTTAACTCAGGTCCTCCTGACTCCAAGGCTGGAGCTCTATCCACTGTGCCACCTAGCTGCCCCATCTAACAGCATTTTTGTTACAACAAAATTACTCTCAAATTTCATAATATAAGAGAATTTAGAAATACAATAATAATATAAACAATAACATGTATTTAAAACATGAAACAAAACTTCAGATGACAACAATTGCATTTCCAAATTATCTCATATAAAAAAATAATTGATTTTATTACCTTTGGCATTTAAAACCCATTTTAGAGTTATCAGGCGTGGAACAATTACATTCAATTAAAGAAACAATAATGTAGTGCTTAGTATATGCCAGGCACTGTATTACACGCTTTACAATCATTATATTTTTAGATTTCACAACAACCTTGGGAGGTGAGTACCATGATCATTTTTCTCTTTACACATCAGGAAACTGGAGCAAACAGAGATAAGATAACTTGCCTGAGTTTACATAGTTAATACATTTCTGCAAACAGAATGTAATTCAGGTTTCCCTACTTTTTCCAGCATTTTTTCAACACCTGAATTTGGAAATCTGAACTGGGATGAGAAGGGTTAACAGGGAGAGGGAGAGGGTCTCTGACCTGGGAAAGACACAGAGGATCTCTCTGGTTTAAACAATTGTTCAAGAAAGGGTTAACAAGAGGTTGCTACGAAGTGCAAACTTTACCTATTATTTTTTTTCAGAATATGAGTAGTTTTAATTTATAAACTTTCCAAGGGCAGAAACCATAGCTTGTAGAATATGATAATAATACTTCAAGGATCTTTTGTATCATTATTATGAGTGTTGTCTCCCCTTAAGCAGATGAGATTATAACTTCTCAGTTGTTTAGGAGATGGTCTTTGTGAAACACGGTGGGTGGCTGGTGGTCAGCCTTCTGGAAATGAACGTCTCTATCCTTAGCTAGTACTTCACTGGTAGAAACCAGGGTCACCCTTACGCCATAATGAGACATTAAGACTTTTGTAGAGGAATAATAATGACCATAATTTCTATTATTATAATAATAACATCCTTCAGTAAAGTCCTATTCTGATGCTGTGAAAGTGAACCTGGGTTCTTGAGGGTCATATCAGTAAAATCTGTCAGGTCCTATCAAGCTGGAAATGCTTGAGTCCAGTAGGACTGCCTTGTTCATTGTCTGAGGCTTAGCCTAGATAAGTTTGGAGAATCTGTTCATGAATTAGCACTTCTTGAGACCATCTCAATAAAGAGGGACTGAGATCAGTCAACACAGGAATTTCCCAAACTAGCAAGATCACAGATCTCTGAAGTACTGAAATTTATTATTATTATTGTTATTGTTATTGTTGTTGTCCTTTTGCCACCTAAAGTCTTAGAATAGTGCTGAGTATTCAGTAGGCACCCAGCAAATGCCTGATGAATCGAACCCTACTTCTTATAATATTAATTTCTTCCAGAACTGTTGCAGGGGAGAGAGAGTGAAGCCAACATGGACTGGAATCTGCTAACAGCAAGCATAAACAATGGCCGTATTTGCCTGCCTTGGAGATCTCCAGTTGTGTCCTAAGTTCAAGTCAATAAATATTTATTCAGGATCTACTTTGTATAGGATAAGGGACCAGGCATAATGAAGTGTGTGCAAGATAAACAAGACTTTGCGTTAAGGAATTTGAAGTCTTTGAAAGGAAAGGGAATTCGAAGTCTTTTAAGGGAAATAAAAAAAGGATGCAATAATGAAATGTAAATCAGATTGAGAGAGTATAATAATCATGTTTACTCAGTGGAAAAAGATAGCACTTAGGGCATCCAGGTTGGCAACTTCTGAGTTACTTAACTCTTCTCTCTCTCTCTCTCTCTCTCTCTCTCTCTCTCTCTCTCTCTCTCACACACACACACACACACACACACACACAAGATCGCACACCTCGCCCCAATATCCATTCACTTGCCAAATCCTGTTGATTCTGTGTCCTCAATATCTCTTATATCTATCCTCTTCTCTCTGCTTATACCAAAACCACCTTTGTTTAGTCCCCTCATCACTGTTTGCCTGGACTACTTCAATAGCTTGCAAATTGCTCTCTCTGCCTCATGCTCTCCTCTCTAATCTATGCTGCATATAGCTACAAAAAAGTCAAGAAGGAGGAGGGCTGAGAAAAGGCCAATGAATTTAGCAAAATCCAATATGAATAAAAAAAAAGATTGAAAACAAAGAGTCCATTGGTAACCTTAGAAAGGGCAATTTCAGTTGAATGGTAAGGGTGAAGAGGTGTCAAGGCAGATGACAAGATTTCCATCCAGGGTTTGAACCCATATCTTCTGAGTCCAAGTCTAGAGCTCTTTCAATTACACTAAGGCAGAGGTAATGAGAGTCTGAGTTAGGGTGGTGGTAGTAGAAAGAAGGAGATAGATGGGAGAAACATTTTGGGGGTAAAAGCAGCATTAGTTAATGAAAGATTATGTATGAAAAGTCAAAGAGAAAGGAAGAAGGCATAAATTCTACCATCAAGGAAAGGAGTTTTTCCCTTAGACTGAATTCCTAGTTCTGACGCTAGCTTCCTCCTAACTTCCTAGTAGTACACCAAGGACCCTATGGAACTATGGAAATGTCCTAAACCAGTTGGAGCTACCCAGTTTCTTTTTCTTTTTTCTTGCTGGGCAATCGGGGTTATGTGACTTGCTCAAGGTCACACAGCTAGTTAAGTGTCAAGTGTCTGAGGCCGCATTTGAACCCAGGTCCTCCTGACTCCAAGGCTGGAGCTTTATCCACTGCGCCACCTAGCTGCCCCTTACAGCTACCCAGTTTCAAGGAAGAAGCACATCTTTAGGGCATCACTTTATTATTTTTTAAATTTTATTTACTTATTTTTAGTTTTCAACGTTCACTTCCACGAGATTTTGAATTTTAAATTTTTCCACTCCGTCCCCTCCTCCCACCCCAAGACAGCCTGCAAGCTGATATAGGCTCTACATATACATTCATAATAAACACATTTTCATATTAGTAATGTTATAGAGAAGAATTAGAACCAATGGGAGGAACCATGAGAAAGAAGAAACAAACAAAGAGAACAAATAGTATGCTTCTATCTGCATTCAGACTCCATAGTTCTTTCTCTGCATGTGGACAGCATTTTCCATCATTAGTCTTTTGGAGTTGTGTTAGACCCTTGCATTGCTAAGAAGAGGTAAGTCTATAAAAGTTAGTCATCGCACAATGTAGCTGTTACTGCGCACAATGTTCTTCTGGTTCTGCTCACTTCTCTCAGCATCGGTTCATGTAAGTCTTTTCAGGTTTTTCTGAAATCTGCATGCTCATCATTTCTTATGGAACAACAGTATTCCATTATATTCATATACCACAACTTGTTTGGCCATTCCCTAATTGATGGGGAATTTCCCCTCAATTTCCAATTCTTTGCCACCACAAAAAGAGCTGCTATAAATGTTTTTGTGCATATGGGTCCTTTTACCTTTTTTTTTATGATCTCTTTGGGATACAGACCTAGAAGTGGTATTGCTGGGTCAAAGGCTATGCACATTTTTATAGCCTTTTGGGCACAGTTCCAAACTGCTCTCTAGAATGGTTGGATCACTTCATAACTCCACCAACAATCTATTAGTGTTCCAATTTTCCTACATCTTCTCTAACATTTATCATTTTCGTATTTTGTCATGTTGGCCAATCTGATGGTATGACATAGTGTCTCAGAGTTGTTTTGATTTGCATTTCTCTAATCCATAGTGATCTAGAGCATTTTTTTCATATGACTATAGATAGCTTTACTTTCTCTGAAAATTGCCTGTTCATATCCTTTGACCATTTATCAATTGGGGAATGACTTGTATTCTTATAAATTTGACTCAATTCTCTATATATTTTGGAAATGAGGCCTTTATCAGAGACACTGGTTGTAAAAAGTGCTTCTCAGCTTTCTGCTTCCCTTCTAATTTTGGTTGCATTGGCTTTGTGCAAAAACTTTTCGATTTGATGTAATCAAAATTATCTATTTTGCATTTCATAATGTTCCCTATCTCTTGTTTGGTCCTGAATTCTTCTGCTCTCCATAAGTAAAAGTAAACTCTGAAGTAAACTATTCCTTGCTCTCCTAGTTTGGTCATAGTATCAGCCTTTATCTCTAAATCGTGTACCCATTTTGACTTTATCTTGGTATACGGTGTAAGATGTTGGTCTATGCCTAGTTTCTGCCGTACCATTTTCCAGTTTTCCCAGTTTTTGCTAGGGGTTCACTTTAGCAGCCACTTTGTAGCAATACTTGACCCCAGGAACCTGAGACTTAAGGAGCTGCGATGAAACCATTTTTTTTTCTAGGAATCTTTCGTGCCTTCCCCCAAGGTATCCAGCATTATTATTCCAGGTCCACAGCACCATAGTGCTGAGGGGAACTTGAGAAGTCCTGCAGAGCCCTAAAGCCTTCTGTTTTCTGGGGCTGGCTAAATCTTAGTGGTTGGGTGCAGAGCTTGGAGGCAGAGCCAGATTCCAGGGCAGGGTAAGGGATCATCTCAATGCAGGAAACCAGTGTTACAGCCTTTGCTCTGAGGCACTTGGTTGGGTAAACACTTGCATTTGTTTTTTTTTTTTTTTAAACTCTTCTATTGCTTCTGCTATCTAGAGAGACCTGGGGCAAATAACTTGGTGACATGGTGAGCACATGCTTGAGCTTTCAGACAAAATGAGAGGGGTAGATACTAACCAGGCCAGAAAATGGGAAAATTAATGTCAGATGGCTTTAGTCTCAAGGAATTGCAAAACATTTTAAATCTTTCCTAGTATATTTAGCGCTACTAGTGAACAGTGTTTGTAGCATTTTGCTTAGGAAAGCCAAATGAGTACATTTACATACTATTCAGAACTTTCTGAAAAATTCTTGTTTGAGCTAGATCAGATACAAGTATAATGTTGCCTATGCAAGGCCTGTTTGGGGCCTTGGGGCAGAGAGAAGATGGTTCTGGCTCTTCAAAAGGATTTTGTTTTCTTTCAGGAATTGCAGTTTGAAGGAAACTGGGTTAAAATTAACGATAGGAAAAGATCAGGTACTATGCTGCTGCACCAGGCATTGCTAGCTTAGTAATACAGCAAACCCCACCACACACCCGTTCTTACCCCAAAATTGGGACCGTGTGGAGTGGCAGACTACAGCTGTTGCTCTTGCCATTTGGAAGGGAGCATTGGAGGAGGGAGAGACCAGAATCCGTGGGGAAAAGGAGACTAGGCGTGAAGTGCCACAGATATCAATAAATAATTAATCTATATGTATCCAGCCCTAATCTTTCTTCTGTGATCTAGTCCGCATCACCAACTGCCTCATAGACATTTTGTACTGCATTTACTAGAGGCATCTCAAACTCAACGTACTCAATACAGAATGATTCTCTTTTCCCAAAACCCACACCTCTTCCTCATCATTCTTGCATAGATTTTTGCCACATCTTTCTGATTGCTATCCCTGCCACAGTTCCCTCATACTTGTGAAGAAGTTTAAATTTTGCCTTTGTACCCTGGAGGATTAGCACAGTGCCTGACACATAGTAGGTACTTTAAAAATACTTGTTGTTTAAGATATCTACAAGACATCCTATTCAAGATGTCCAATAGTCAGCTGGTTATATGAGGATGGGGATCAGGAGAGAAATTATGGATAAACAGATCTGGAAATCATCAGTGTAAAGATGATTGAATCTATGGAAACTGATGAGACCACCAAATGAAGTAATATAGAGAGAAAAGAGAAGAGGGTCCAGGGTAGCCTTGGGAGACACTCACTATTATCTCCCCTTCCCTCCTATCCCCTTCCAGGCTGGGGTGGGGAGCGTAGAGAGGAGAAGAATGATGGCAGCATTAATGACATTTTGCATTTATATAGTACCTTAAATCTCTTTCAATTCTCTCAACAACTCAAGGAGGGAGACAAATCTCATTATCTTCATCTTATAAATGAGTAATAATAAAACAAATTAGTAACAATAATAATAGCTGACACATATAGTTTTAGGTTTGCAAAACTCTCTGCATATGACAACTCATTTGGGTTTTAGCAATAACCCTGTGTGTTAGGTGTTATTATTATCCTCATTTTTGCAGACGAAGAAACTAAAACTCAGAGAGTTTGAACTGTCCAGCTAGTAAGTGTCAGAAGCAGGATTCAAACCTAGGGCTTCTGGGTACTTCAAGTCTATCCATCCTCCTATATAAAGTGAAGCTCAGAAATATTAAGTGACTTGGAAAGCAAAGTGGATAGAGTGTTGGATTTAGAGTGAGGAACACTTGTGTTTGAATTCTACTTCAGAATTCATGATAAAACATGCTACTCACCTGACAGAAGTGGTAGACTCAGGGCCAGATAGAGACACATATTTTTTGGACATGACCAACATAGGATTTTTTATTTGTTTGTCTGATTATGTGTTATTTCTTAAAGATATTGTTTTTCTTTCTTTTTCAATGGAAGAAGGGGCTAAGAGGGAGAGAAGATGGATTTTCACTCATTGAAAAAAAATAAGTAATTTAATTTCCCCCAATACATTTGTATTTATTTAATTAAATATTTTAAACCACATATACAACTTTTTTAGCATTCATTTAAAAAATTTTTAAGTTTCAAACTCCCTCTCTTTCTCTCCTCTCCCTTCCTTGAGAAGGCAATCAATTTGATTTAGATTATACATGTAGAGTTGCGCAAAACACAATCCATGTTTTGTTGTTCATTCGTTTCAGTCATGTCAGACTTTTTGTGACCCCATTTGGGGTTTTCTTGGCAAAGATACTGGAGTGATTTGCTATTTCCTTCTCCCGCTCATTTGACAGATGAGGAATTGGGTTAAAGGGGCTTAAGTGACTTGTCCAGGGTCATACAGCTAGTAAGTGTCTGAGGATAGATTAGAACTCTGAAAGATGAGTCTTCCAGACTCCAGGCCTGGTATTCTATCCTAGTGCCACCTAGCTGCCCCATATCCATATCAGCCATGTTGCAAAAGAAAACACAGACCAAAAACCAAAGCTAATTTAATTTTTAAAAATTCTGCCTCAGTCACTTGCTCACTGTGTAATCCTAGAAGAGTTGCTTGTCCTGTCTTAGCCTCCATTCGTTCACATGTAAGAGGTGGGAATTGATGGCTTCCAAGATCCCTTCCAATTCTAAATCCATTATCCCATGCCTTTCCCCTGGTCATACAACCTTTAAATGGCACAGCCAGGACTCAAACCCAAGCCTCCCACGACTCCAAATCCAAGGCTCTTTCTCTTATACTATCTCACTTTTTAGTAAAAGGAAGAGGTCCTGTGCTACAGACAAACGAAATGGCTTGGGTTGGACTTAGTACCTCTAAAGACATCAGAAGCCAAAGGAAAGACTAGGCTAAAACCCAACTGTTTACAGAAGCTCTATGCTTTGTGTGTGATACAAACACAGAAGTCTTAGGGGGATTATAGTGAAGAGTAATGGGCTTGCATGAGCCAAATTTGAATTATATGACATTTTAATTTAAGATCAATGTATCATCTCCTTAGCTTCAGTCTGGCGGTGGCTTGGATGAGCTTGTAGGGTTGGAATGTTACTGCTGGATTATCTGCAATCCTTAATTGAAATTCTGGGAATCCTGGGCAGTATGTGTGGACTTCAGAGGAAAGAAATGTTCTTTTTTCTGGCAAAGCATGGAGGACTAAAACCTGTCCTAGAGCTGACTCCTGGTTGAGAGTCAGCCTCTAATGTTTAGAACGGATCAAAAGTGGAATGCTGCCTCAGTTTGCCTCAGTAGAGGCTTTCAAACAGGGGCTGTGTGATCCCTTGGTAGGATATCATAGAAGAGATTGCTATTCAGATAGAAGTTGCACTAAATTAGGGGTTCCCAGCCTTTTTAAGTCAAGTCAACTGGCATTTATTAAGCACTTTTTTATATGCCAGACATCCATCGTGCTAAGTGCTTGGAATACAAATATAAGCAAAAAGAAACACAGCCCCTGACCTCAAAGAGTTTACATTCTAATAGGGGAAGACAACACATGAAAGGAAAAGGAAAGGGAAAGGGAAAGGCACCCATCAAGACATAGTGATGAAGTCCAGAGAGTCAAAAGCAGAGCTGGGAAAGAAATGAAGAATGGCTGGCCTTTGTCAAAATGGAGGAACTTCATTCTGGGAGGAACTCACCTGTGGGAGAAGGGGGCCACAAAGCTGGATGGGTGTTCCAGGGTAAGAAGGACATAGGATGAGAGGGAACTTCCAAACTGAGAAGGGCATCATAGAGAGTAAGAACAGTAAAGGAATGAACTTTTTAACAATAAGGATGCCTTTTTAAAAGTCAAAACATTTTGCAGACCTCCACATGCTAGTTATACTATTCTTATGTGGTGATTCATTAAATACATAATGACAAGAAGCAACTATGAACTCAGAAATGCTTTTGAATAGAGTCCTTTGTTCATCACACTAGCATCTGTATGTCTGAGGGGCCGGGAGTAACAAACACATGCAAAAGACATTTATTCAGTCTACAAAATAAAATGCTTGGGGTGTTTAAAGATCTGCAAGACTCTTGTAATAACTCTATGGTCCTCAGGGAGCTATGGCCCACAGACTGAGAACCAATGGTTAAGATGGTCTTTGATGTCTCTTACAACTCTGAGATTTGGTACAATTTTGGTAGACTTGAATTAGTGATATATTTTTCCTGGTTTCTTTATGAAACAGAATTTCCTGAATTTCAACATCTGTTTGTATGTACCATGGAGCTGAAGCCTTTGCATCTTCTTTTGGTCTCCTATTGTTATTGGTTTGAATTTTGAAGACATAGTGTTCTCAATCAGTCAAGTAGAATTTATTATCTAGTTAGTCCGAGACAGAGCTGCCCATTTCCAAATCTATTTTACTTCTCCAATCCATCCAGAAATTAAAAAGTTGGATGGCTCTCGTGCTGAAATAGAGAGCTAACTTAGAAAGGCAGCTTGTTATAAGTGGAAAAAATGTTTGAGTGGCAGTCAGGAGATGGGGTCCTAATTCAAGCTCTCACTAAATAAACATGTTTGACCTTGAGCAAATCACTTGATCTCCTTGACCAGTTTCCTTATCTGTACAATGAGAGGGGTTATAAACTAATGATATCTCAGGGCTTTTCCAATTTTAGACTAATTTTGCTTTGAACTTACTATAGCAAGCAGCATCATTGGTTTCTAAATGAAAAGTCTGAAATCCCCAAGCTTCTCAAATTGTGCATACAATTTCTAGCAAGGCCTGCATGATAGCACTCTTTGGGTCACACACATTCTCTCCATATTTCCTTGCACTCTAGCTTCCATCTCTACAATTCTACTTATATGAATTTTTTTATGTCAGCAATGACTTTCTAATGACCAAGTTCAATGCCGGTCCACCTTTTTTAATCCCAGTCCTCATACTCATTTGAACTCACTACATTCTTTGTAGTATTTGTTTGGCAATGTTGTAGAGGGAAGTGTTGGTCAGACTCAGATTTAATTTGATGACCTCTGAAGTCTTCACTTTGAAATGCTATAATTTTATAATTGATTGAATTGTTCATTCTTTCAACCAATCATTAAAAGATTTGATACAGATCACAGAACTATAGAATCACAGAGCAGTTCTCACTTTAGAGATTTACATACAACTTTAGGATTAATGAATGTGTAATGGCCATTGAGGGTGCAGTAGTATAATGGGAATACTGGCCAGTCTTGTGTTACAAATATTTTCTCACTCAAGGGACTCAGTTTTGTTTTCATTACTCTTAGTAACTAAGAATGTTGGTAAAATTTTGTCAGATTGTGAACTGTATGCTTGCAAATGGGGAATCAATCTACATATATTGAAGACTGCCATGGATATATTTTCTGAGGTATCCTGGGTGGGGGCTATAAGCCAAAAGAAGTGAGAAAATATAATAAGGTGTACTCAAGCCCTCCATAAGAGTTCTTAACATGAAGGTTGACCCTTGTCTTTCTTCAATGGCATGTCTTTATAGAATGCATTTTAGTTTTGACTCTCCCAGCATCAGGACAAAGTAGAGCCCAGTTTAGAGATTTTATGGACAAGAGAGTCTTCGTAAGTAATGAGAGTGCTAACCAAATCAGATTTCAAAATCATTTAGTGGCTCTTGCTGGCTCCAAGGCACATCTAAGCTGCTGCACTGGTCTTACAAAAGAGGCATTTACCTGTATAACCTATATCAGATGGCTTGCTGTCTTGGGAAGGGGGGAGGGAAGGGAAGGAGGGAAAAAAATTTGGAACTCAAAATGTTATCAGAATGAATGTTGAATGCTATCTTTACATGTAATTGGAAAAAATAAAATACTATCTACAAAAAAATCAATGAGCCATTAAATGTGGCAAAAAAAAAGAAAAAGAAAAAAAGAGGCAATCTCTGTGGGCTGGCTGAGTTCCAGAGTCTGAGGGGATTAATGAGAAGACTCATGAGTTGACAGAGCAATTACTGCACTAGGACTGGGATGAAAGCCCTCAGGACTTCCTAATGGAAAATACTACTTGGTTAACCACCAGTCACTTCTACCATTGCTACCCAGGGGAATTGTGGCTGCAGTGGGATTCTTCCTTTTAGAATATGAAGTTGAAAGCACATCTTAACCCTGTATTCCTACGTAGTACACTGATTTCCCCATAGTGGGTATCAACCCTCCACATTTGGAATGAAAATTCAGTTCTTTCCTGCCTGAAGAAATCTTGGAAGCACAAGCTATATTTAGGCTTTAACAGGTATTTAATTCAACTTGACAAAACAACACATAAGTCTTGTTTTTTTATATTTCCAACCTATTTTAATCCTGGTTGGTTGGCTCACCCTTTAATTTTTTAATTCTTACTCCCCCAAACCTCCCAGATTAGGAATTTAATTGCCCTTACAGGGGAAAAAGTCCCTCTAAAACCTAAAGAAGGTAATTGCTAAACTACTTGTTACTCCAATTTCTCTCTTGATTAATAGCATGCAGGCTGTTCCTCAGTCAGACACTTTGTAGGAGTATGTAAGAGTTCATTTATAAGTCAGTAGTTTCAAACTTGGAATATCCTTCTTCATGGAAGCAAAATTTTAAATGGTGATTAGCCTCCCAGGCTTAACTTGTAGGGTACCATGAAAACAATTTTTTATGGGAAAATTCAACAAGCTTAATGCCAAACATTTACTTATTAAGGACTTACTTAATACGTGCAAGGCACTCCACTAGATGGGGATACAAAGATGAGGTGAAGTGGAAAGATGGTTTTGGAGTCAGAAGACCTGGGTTAGAATCCTGACTCTGCCATTTGCTATCTGTGTGATTTCAGGTAGTTTCATGTGACCTCTCTAGACCTTGTTTTCCTCATCTGTAAAATCAGGCGATTGGATTCGCTGACCTCCAAGGTTCCTTTGAACTTTCAATCTGTGGTAGAAATCATGGATCTTTGCACTCAAAGAACCTACCTTTCGCTGAGGGGATATAACATGTACACCGATAAATAAAAAGCACTGAAATTACAAGGTAATTTCAAGAAAGAGAGAACCCTAACAACTGGAGGGTGAAACGCCTCCTACAGGAGGTGTTTCCTGAGCTTAGCTTTGAAGGAAGCTCGAAATTCAAAGAGGGGAGAGATGAGGGAGGAGTGCTTCCTACACCTGTGCAAAAAGCAAAAATGGGCGATAGGATGCCGGATTTATTTGGAGAACAGTTAGCAGGCAAGTTTGATTAGAACAGAGAGTTCAGGGGGCAACTACGTGGCGCAGCGGATAGAGCACTGGCTCTGGAGTAGGGAGGCCCTGAGTTCAAATGTGACCTCAGACCAAACACTTGACACTTACTAGCTGTGTGACCCTGGGCAAGTCACTTAACCCCAATTGCCAAAAAAACCTAGAACAGAGAGTTCCTTGCCAAGTCCTGTACATGTTAACTTCACAACACCTCTAGTTTGTGCCCCATTGTCCCTTCTGACATTGACACCGCCGTGGTACCGGCCCTCCTTGCCTCACACCTGGTCTGTTATAATGGTTGGTTAGTGAATCAGCCTGCCTCAAGCCTCTCTCCACTCTAGTCTATCATCTTCTCAGCTGTCAAAATGATCTTCCTAAAGGGCAGATTCCTGAATGCAGAATCTTATCTTCTCCCTTCTGAGACACACACACACACACACACACACACACACACATATACATGTATATATACACAGATATGTGTATATATATATATATGTGTACACACCCACACCCACACCCGCACACACACACCCCAAAATCATATACACTCTTATCTTCCCTTCCTGCTTTTTAGGAAATTCCATTGTACCCATCCTACTAATATATTCATGTTCTGATCGTGTTACCTCCCTACTTAATGAACTCCAATGATACTCCTTATCACCTTCAGGATCAAATATGTTTGGCATTCATAACTTGACTCCTTCCTATCTTGTGGCCCTGTGATCCAGTCACACGGTCTCCTTGCTGTTCCTTGCACAAGAGATTGTACATTTTCACCCCCATCCTCCATTCCTGGAAAGCTGTTCTTCCCCAGGAGGCCTCCCGACTTCCCTGGATTCCTTCAGGTCTCTTCTCTACAAGAAACCTTTCCAAACTGCCCCTAATGCTAGTGCCTAAAGTATAGCTCTGACCCTGTTACACCCCTGCTCAATAAACTACAAAGCTTCCTTATCATCTCAAGGATCTAGGACAAATTCCTGTGTTTAGCATTCAAAGCCCTTCATGACCTACCTTCAAACTACCTTTTCAGCCTTATAATTGTGGCAAGAGAATTCCTGGCTCTGGCCGACACTGTGGTAAGACGAAGACTAGGATAGGAAGAAGATCTGGCTACCACTGTGATACGAAGAGAACATTACACACAGCCTCCATTATATCAGCTGCGTAGTCAAGGTTGGGGAGCAAACCATGGCTCCTGTTCTGGCCTTCTTGATTTTGTTGTTGTTCAGTCCTGTCTGACTCTTTGTCATCCTATTTGTGGGGTTTTCTTGGCAAAGATACTAGAGTGGTTTGCCGCTAAGGCCAGTGGGGTTAAGTTACTTGCCCAGGATCACACAGTTACTAAGTGTCTGAGGCAGGATTTTAACTCAGGAAGATAGTGTCCTGGTGCTCTAACCACTACGCCCCTGACCTTTCTAATGTAAAATCCTTATCTTCTTCCTTTTGAAATGCATACTTTTATCTTTCCCTCTAGCTTTCTGTAAAATTCTATTGAACCTATCCTGCTTATGTATTCCCATTCTATATAAGGTGGCCAAAGCTGGTGCAAAGGGCTGTTTAACTTTTCATCCAGATGAACTTGTAAATAAAATCTGCAAATAACCACTATCTGGGTCACAGGATTGTCAGCAGTACCTAATCAATGGATATCTGGAATAATTTTTATCCCATTATACATTACTCCTCTCTGTTCACCCACGGTGGTCTTCTTGCTGTTCCAACCTTCCTTCCTTGTTATTGGCTTTTTCCATGTGGGTAATGTAGCCCCACCTCTCACCTCTGCCTCTTAGAATCCTCAGTTTTCTTCAAAGTTCAGGTTTCTTTACTCCTTTCTCTGTCACTAGGCTACCCTCTGACCTCCACTCATTTTGGTGGATTGGGGCCTCAGAGGGTGCCCAATTATTTCTCTCCCTGGGATTCTAGGGCTAACTCTAGGGTATGGAAGATTTCTAATATTGCCATATATAAGCCTCACCAATTTGCTCCCCATTAATTATCCAACTGATAGAAATTTACTACCCATGGTTAATTAGCTTTTAATTAGGAGCATTTCCTAAGATGTTGCAGTAAGAACTACTGGTACAAAACATTTCCCCCCAAAAGTCTGTGATTCAGGGCAGCTAGGTGGCACAGTGGATAGAGCACCAGCTCTAGAGTCAGGAGAACCTGAGTTCAAGTGTGACCTCAGACACTTCTTAGCTGTGTGAGCCTGGCCAAGTCACTTAACACAGATTACCTCAAAAAACAAAAAACCCACAAAAAACAAAAACCAAAAGTCTATGATTCAATCTTCCACAAGTATACACAGAGCTGAGGCGAGAGTAGGCCTAGAACACATATGGCAAAGGGGTAACATCCTGGTTGGATAGAAGTCATTTTCATCCCTCCTTGGAGTTCTCATGAAGTTTATCTGAGATGTGAGCAGCTCTCTGATTGGCTCTGAATGTCAGGACCAAAAGGTGCACTTCTCTCTACCCTTAGAGATCAAGTTCCCTGAAGCTATCTTTGCTCAATGTGTCTACTTTGTCCTCTCTCAGCCTCAATTGGGGTTTAGAGGCTTACCAGTTGAGTGCCTTCTGATTACAGGTACATGGATTTGGCTCCTCCAAATGTTCCCAGAGCTTAACTCCCAAAGCAGTTGCTTGAATGCTAAAGCTGGGACAGGCTGTGGGAAAATAGGTACTTTAATGCACTGTTGGTGGAGCTGTGATCTGGTCCAGCCATTCCAGAAAGAAATTTGTCCCAAAAGCCCAATAAGGTTGCTTTACTATAACGTATTTGTAATGGGTTCAGTTTTTCTTGGCCTGGAAGTGGTTGGGAGGGAAGGGGAGATGGGAAAGTGAGAATTTGGAACTGAAAATAAAATAAAGTAAAATTTTAAAAAATGAATTATCCAGCTGGGATCTCCTTCTTTGATATAGTCACAGAAACGTATCTAATTCTTTCAATACATTTAGTTATCTAATGTCTCCAAGCACCTCACTCCTTCCCAAATTGAATAACTAAGTTGTTCATATCTAATTTATCTGTTCGACTTACTAATTCACAACAGAGGTGCTCACTGATTTCATACCTTTGATTGGTTCATTATAGATTGTGTAACTTAAAGAGATATTCTTACTTAATAAAAGCATCAGGTCACAGAACATCTGTTAGTTACGTCATTTGGAGGTGGAGTATGGGATATTCCTCTTCAGTCTCCATCTGTACACATTGTTTTCCTCTATAGAATATAAATTCCTTGAGAGCCAGAAATGTTTTATATCTGTCTTTTTATGCCTAGCACCTGGCACATAGTAGGTGCTTAATAAATGTTTGCTGATTGTTGACTACCCGTCTTTTTTTTTTTTTGGTTTATCTATTTTATTGATTTTTAAAAATTATTTATTTATTGTTAGTTTTCAACATTCACTTCCATAAGATTTTGAATTTCAAATTTTCTCCTCATCTCTCCATTTCCCCCTACCCCAAGACAGCATGCAATCTGATAATGGCTCTACATATATATTCATATTGAACCTATTTTCAGATTAGTCATGTTATAAAGAAGAATTAGAACCAATGGGAGAAACCATGAGAAAGAAACAAACAAAACAAATAAAAGAAAAGAAAAGAAAAGAGAAAAGGAGACCAAATAATGTGCTTCCATCTGCATTCAGACTCCATAGTTCTTTCTCTGGATGTGGATAGCATTTTCCTTCATGAATCTTGTGGAGTTGTCTTGGATCTTTGCATTGCTGAGAGGAGATGACTGTGTCAAAGTTAGTCATCACACATTGTAACTGTTACTGTGCACAGTGTTCTCCTGGTTCTGCTTACTTCACTCAGTATCAGTTCATTTAAGTCTTTCCAGGTTTTTCTGAAGTCTACTTGCTCATCATTTCTTATAGCACAATAGTATTCCATTACATTCATATACCACAACTTGTTCAGCCATTCCCCAACTGATGGGCATCCCCTCAATTTCTAATTCTTTGCCACCACGAAAAGAGCTGCTATAAATATTTTTGAACATGTGGGTCCTTTTCCCATTTGTATAATCTCTTTGGGATACATATCTAGAAGTGGTATTGCTGGGTCAAAGGGTATGTACATTTTTGTAGCCCTTTGGGCATAGTTCCAAATTGCTCTCTAGAATGGTTGGATCAGTTTACATGTCCACCAAAATGCATTAGTGTTCCAATTTTCCCACATCTTCTCTAGCATTTATTATTTTCCTGTTTTGTCATGTTAGCCAATCTGATAGGTGTGATGTGCTATCTCAGAGTTGTTTTGATTTGCATTTCTCTAATCCACAGTGATTTAGAGCATTTTTTATATGACTATAGATAGCTTTAATTTTTTCATCTGAAAACTGCCTGTTCATATCCTTTGACCATTTATCAACTGGGGAATGACTTGTATTTTTATAAATTTGACTCAGTTCTCTATATATTTTAGAAATGAGGACTTTATCAGAGACACTGGTTGTAAAAATTCTTTCCTAGTTTTCTGTTTCCCTCCTAATCTTGGTTGCATTGGCTTTGTGCAAAAACTTTTCAATTTAATCAAAATTATCCATTTTGCATTTCATAATGTTCTCTGTCTCTTGTTTGGTCATAAATTCTTCTGTTCTCCAAAAATCTGACAGGTAAACTATTCCTTGTTCTCCCAGTTTGCTTCTAGTATCAGCCTTTATATCTAAATCGTGTAGCCATTATGATTTTATTTTAGTATACAGTATAAGATGCTGGTCTATGCCTAGTTTCTGCCATACTATTTTCCAGTTTTCCCAGCAGTTTTTGTCAAACAGTGAGTTCTTATCCCACAAGCTAGAGTCTTTGGATTTATCAAATAGTAGGTTACTATAGTCATTGACTTCTGTATCTTGTGTGCTTAACCTGTTCCACTGATCCACCACTCTATTTCTTAGTCAGTACCAAGTAGTTTTAATGATTGCTGCTTTATAATACAATTTAAGATCTGGTATGGCTAGGTTACCTTCCCTTGCATTTCTTTTCATTAATTCCCTTGTTATTCTTGAACTTTTGTTCTTCCAGATGAATTTTATTATTATTTTTTCTAGCTCTATAAAATAATTTTTGGTTGTTTGATTGGTATGGCACTGAATAAGTAAATTAATTTAGGTTGACTACCCGTCTTTTAAAGCTCAATTCAAAAACTATGTCCTTCATGAAACTTTATTTTGTTCTGGTATAGTAGAAGGAGGACCGACTCTGAAGTCAGAAGACCTGGGTTCAGATTCATCCTTTGATTGCTTATGTAACCCAGCTTCCCCCTCAATCTGTGATAATTTGCATGCTACTGCATATGTAGCAGGGGATGTGAACCTGACTGTTGAAGAGAATGCTAAGTGCAACTGTGCATACCTGTTTAAGGGGAATTACTAAATTGGTTCTAGAGATTCCTGGCATTAGTGTTGGGGAGACACATGGACAGAGGTTGGCTACAGGGAGGAAAAAGGGGAAAGACTTTGGAATGACAGCGAGGTATAGGAAGTTGGCACCATCATATCTCTGGATTTGCTTGAGATTCTAGAGACTGCTAGAATAGATGTCCTTTGGGGTGGTTATTTTCCTTCTGGCTTGAGCTGAGATCTCATTTCACTCCCAGATTAAGAGCTCATTTATGCATGTGTATTCTTTCATCTATTCAAATCCATAAAACTTTTCTGATTTCTGTTTGCTGTTTTCTTGTATAAATGGGTGTACTCTACTCATTCATTATTTATGATGGTCTTCTATGTAACCAGCATTTGGGGAGAAGGAGCTAAGCTGGTAAGTATAAGTTAAGGGTTACTCTTCCCTTTAAGAGTGGCCTGGGAAACAGCTTTATACCCCTAAACCCAGGCCCATACCTTAAGACTAGAGATATTTGAAGAGTGGCAGATAGATATTATTCTAAGCCATTTTGTTTCTCACATACTGAAGGAATGAGTGCCGAACCTCAGAAATATTTCTGGGGCCTTCCTGCTTCTTTCCCACCTTCCCTAATGCTCTCCTCCCCATCCCCAGTTAGCATTCTGGTGGTGCAGACAAGGCACCTAGCTTCACTCTTCTCCACAGAAGTGGATCAAACCTCAAATCACATTTATGCAAACCACACACAAGCTGTCTGTATATTTAGACAACCCACACAATATCTTGCATACTGTGTTACACACACGTATTACACTTTACACTTACTGAGTAACCCTGGGTGAATCACTTGAACTCCTTGGACTTCAGTTTCCTCTGTAAAATGAGGGGATTGAACTGGATGGCCTTTGACGTCCCTTCCCGATCTAGAACGATAATATAGCACTTTAAAAAATTCTATGATTACCACTGTTGAGTAACTGAGTCCCAAAGCCTGTTGGTATAGGACTCTCTTCCTCATTGGCGGAGAGGAGTGGGGTGGAGTTGAAGAGAAGATAGAGGAGAGTATCTTCGAATCTCTTGGGGCCCTGCAGTAGCTTGGGGGTACTTCTGGCTTCCAGCCTCAAGAGAAAAGATGGATGATGCTAACCTCACTTAAAATCGCTGAAGGGAGAATAAGACTCTGGGAAGAAGCTGACATGAGAGGAACTAACCATCTCTGCCAATGAGGAGAGAGTTTCTTACCAATGGGCTTTGGGACTCAGGTTACAGTTGTGTATTATACCTATTGTGTTTGTAGTCCTATCACCTTACTTGATGAGTGGATTCCTTTATTTAAATTTTGTATCTTTTCCCAGTATCTACTTAGAATATATTTATACTTAATAAATATGTATATTAATTTATAATAATAAATATTTATACTTATTAAAATTGTGCCAATGACTGGAGAATAGAGAGGCCATAAGCTGACTCTAAATATCAGGCACATGGAAGGAGGATTCAAGTGATTCTGCTTGGTTATTGTGGGCATAGCTAGGAGTAGTGAGTGGAAGTTTCAGGGAGGCAGATTTTGGATTGATACAAGGAAAAACTTCCTAATAATTAGAGCTGTGCATGAGTGGAATGGGCTGCCAGGCATGTATTTCCTTGCTGCATACTGAAGGAGACCTTTAAGCAGATGTTTAATTTCCATGAATGTCACAGAAAGGATTTCTGTTTGATTACAGATTGGGTTGGATGACTTCTGAGGTTCCATGATTCTGTAAATCAACAATCGACCCAGACAGATAGTTTAATTAGCAGATTTAAATGAACAAAACTGGAAGACAATCTGAGAGATAAGGGTGATCCTAGAGCTGAGACCTTTGGTCTTCTCCCATCCACATCTGGGAAATTAAAGGTCTTTGAACTTGGATCTTTGGGGAAAACAACTCTGAAACCCTCCCCAGTGGCATTTCTTGCCTGACTGCCCCTTGAAAACATTAACTGAATGCTGAATCAGGAAGGGGACAAGGAGAGGCAGCAGAAGTCTTCTATTTGAGCCACAGGTAGTTAACAGAGGTTCTGGAGAGCACTGAGTTTTTGTTTGTTTGTTTGTTTTGGTATCAGAAGAAAAAAAAGGAGGACAGGGGAGTAAGTGACCACAAGATGAATTTTATCTTAGTATTCCTGCAGAAAGGGGAATGAAGGGGTTCAGAAGGGCTAGAAACAGTTTTTTTTCCCCTGAGGTTTTAGGGCTGGTAGGTATATAAGTGGAAATGACCACAGCCTTCCAACCTGACTAGAAATCTAGAGATCAGGAAACTGCTGTCTTTAAATGAAAGAAATTGTGGGGAGGTGGGGGAGGGAGGGGGTCCAAACTGGTAGATGGGACATGGAAAATCAGATCAGGTTGGGGTTAGATTTCTCCTTGTGAGCCAAGTGATCAAGACCAGCCTGAACACATCCAAGTACATTGTCAAGCATTTGTTGTTGTTGTCCAGTCTTTTTCAGTAATGTCTGACTTTTCGTGACCCCATTTGGAGTTTCTTTGGCAACGATACTAGAATGGTTTGCCACTCCCTTCTCCACAAGCATTTGCTAGCACCCTACTATATATCCCTATATTTCTGTCTATATTATATTCATCTACTATATACCTACAAATCTGACTCAGCTAGATAAAAGTCTTTTTTAATATAATGACCATTAGTTAGTAATAGTAGCATAATAAAATAGCAATAAAAACAATAAATAGTAAGTAATAAAAATAGTAAATAAATAGTAATAAAAAGTAATAGCTGCCTTTTTCTTTACAGGCTAAGTACTCCTTCAGTGTAAAGCTCTCATGTTTTCGAAAAATGGCAGGACAATTTCTGAACTTCATCTGAACTTTACACTGAGCTTCTGATCTAGGAGTTTACATCCTGGTATTTTAGTCATGGGAAAAAGCCTTCTCAAATAGAAGGAAGGGATGAAATAACTTCTTTGAGGTCACTTAACTAGAGGCAAAGCCAGGACCAGAATCTAGGTCCTTTTGACTCCCAGTCCAACGCTCTTTGCCCAATACCACAGACAGGAATAGTGTTAAGGAACGGACCTATGATTTTATAGGTTTCAGGAACTCGTGGGCATGGAGCAGGTCGGTGCCTTCTCTGAAATTTATGTTCTTAGAAGAGCAGCTTAGAACAGTGAGAGGTTTGGTAACTTGCCCATGGTCTCACAGCCAGTAAGAGGTAACACTTGAACCCAGGTCTTCCTCATTTGGAAATTGTTTTTCTATTCTCTACAACCTGCTGCCTCTCCTACATTGCCTCTAAAATTCAGGGTCAGAGAAATTGAAAAGACTAGCCCTCCTTCTCCTCAGCTTAATTCGTGGTAAGGGCATGCTCCTAAGGGAGTAGTAGATAGAGAACTTCCCTTAGAAGCAGGACGTCCTGGGTTCAAGTTCTGACTGTGACATATACTAGCTATGTGATGCTGAGTAAGTTGCTTAACCTCTCCCTGTTTTAAGCAACTTTTTAATACTTTCTAAAATTTAATCTTTTTTTAAAATCTAAAGTCTAATACTTTCTAATAAAGTTGAAAAGAGGACGTTGACCTGCAATAATCAGTAAGTATTGGTCAGTGAGAATTAAGTACTACAGTAGAATTGAGATTGGAACCTGGGTTCTCTGACTCTAAATCTAGTGTTCTTCTTCCTACACCAATTTAGACTGGCACTAGGGGATGGACCAAATGACTATTCACAATCTCTTCTGCTCCTAAGATTTTGTAGTTGTCCAGCAAAATTAAGGCAGCAACGAAGAAGCAATCTCATTAGCATGGATGCTGAAACAAACAGATCCTCAATGCTGTAGGATCTGGCCTAGTCCTGGGGTGGGGTGGGAAGAATCCCCCAAGTCATGGGATCTGGCCTGTCTTTCCTTCTCCTGAACTGGCTCTTGAGGCTTCCACCTTTGTGAAAAATGATGTTGGCTGGAGATGCTTGAGTTCTGAAAGTTGAGTAAAGGACGGTTGGCATTTATTGACTGACTTTATTGGTCCTCTCCATTTCTTACTTGGGTGGGATGAAAAGTTTGCCAGACACTTAAGAGATATAATTGAGCCAAGGCTAGATCAAAGTTAGAGCAACTAGCGACTAGAACTTTGAATGCCTGTGTTAGAAGTTAGTGTGGAGACTATCCAGAACCTTTTACTTACAGATTCAGGGAGAGCCAAAGAAATAGCAGCACTTAGGCATTCTTTCTTGGGTGGTTGGGTGGCACAGTGGAGGGTGCTGAGCTCTGAGTCAGGAAGACCTGAAGTTCAAATCTGTCCTCAGACATTTACTAGCTATGTGACCCCAGGTAAGCTACTTAACCCCTATTGCCTCTAAAAAAACATTTTAAAAAATTGTGGAATCAACAAACGAATCAGGATCTTGTACCACTCAGTTAATTGTCACAGAATTACAAGATCTCAGAATTGAAAGGGACTTCAGAGGTCTTTCAGTCTACCTGAAGAAGAAGCTTCTCTGCAACATGTCCCCAAAGTAGCTATCTATCCTTTACTTAAAGACCCCCCAGGGAAGGAGAATCTATCATCTCCTTTTTTTTATAGCTTTATTAAGAATTCTCCCCTTATGACCTTCAAAATGGTGTAATTGAGAAAATATGTCATGATGTGGATTGAAGAGAGATCAACTACTTCATTGTCGATACCCTACCTGATCCTGAAGATAAACATTTATCCATGGTATAGTATCTCAATGTAACACATGAAGGACATACGCCAAAGCCCTGCTACATGAGATGAATAAAGGATAATTGGAGGTCTTCTCAGAGGGAAGGCACTAGGATATGATGGGGACCAGGAAAGGTTTCTTGCAGAAGGTAAGATTTCAGCTGAGACCTGAAGGAAGCCAGGGAAGAGAGGGGTTAGAAATAAGGAGAGAAAACATGAAAGATAGTCAGGGAAAATGCCCAGAATTGGGGGATGGCATGTCTCACAAAGGAAAAACTCTAGAAGCCCAAAGACCCAAATCTCCCCTCTCCCAAGCTCTTACCAACTCTGCCTCTCAGGCAGACGTATAGATTATTCTCTTTACAAATAAGGAAGATCTTACATAAATGACTGGCTTGAGCCTCGAGTTACATGTTAAAACACCATTTTTTAAAGTAATGAAACACATTAAATCACATTGTTCCCACTAAAATATTAATAATTAATAATAAGTTTAGCAAGAGCAAAAAGGGATTAGGTACTGTTAATAAGTAAAATAAATTTTAAAATATCACTTAAAAAAAAGAATTCTCCCCTTATATAGAGTCTGTTTTCCTCTTTTCAATTTCTACAAATTGCTATTACTTCTCTCCTCTGGGGCCAAGTCTAATCTATCTTCCATATGATAGACCTTCAAATACTTGGAAAAAAACTGTCATGTTCTCTTAAGTCTTTTCTTTTTTTTCTTAAGTCTTTTCTTTCTGGGCTAGACGTCCCTAGTTCCTTGATTGACCCTCACATGGCATGATCTTGATGCCCCCTCACCATCCTACTTACGTATCTCTGGATACTATTCATTCAGCATTCCAGTCAATATCCCTCTTAAACCATGACACCCAGAATTAAAGCCAATACTCTAGATGGAATCTGACTAGCACCAACTATGGCAGGACATTCCTGTGTGCAGTGCTCTGTCCCTCTTGTAATTCACATTGCAGTAGCTTTTTGTTTATTTGTTTGTTACCATGTTGTATTGTTGATTCACTGTGTGTCCATGAAGAGACAGTCTATTTAGAGAATTGTCTGAGGAATCCTGCCTATTCGCTTGTTATAGTTTAATCAAATATACCCTGGATGGGAACAGATGATTCTCATAAAGAATCAATAGAAATGAAACTATAACCCCTGTTGCAAACAACTAGGCATATAGTTAGATAGTTACTGACATCCTCACTTTTGCAGTGCTCCACACAGATTTCCTCCATATGCATCTGGCCAGATCTGGGCACTTTTCCTCTTTGTTTGCTCATATGTTATTTTTATTTGCACATGTGGCACACTGTCCAATCATGGGAACAGATGGCTATAGAAACATTAAAAGACCTTTTCCATTTCACAACTACGCTTTGTCCTTCTAGGTTCATTTGTAACCGTTCCCAAGAAGGCTTTGCTTTTCTTGGATGTCATGCCAACCTTCAGACTTGTTTTCCTTCAATTTTTTTTTTTGCTATTTTGTGAGAGGATCCTATCTATAATCTTCTGTCATTTTGTTTACAAATAAGCTTATAACGCTAAACCTATGTTATTTTGGGATGTTTTGCCATTATGATTAGGGCAGTGAGGTGGTTCAGTGGATAGAGCTCCAGGCCTCCAGTCAGGAAGATTCATCTTTGTCAGTTCAAATCTGACCTCAGACACTTATGAGCTGTGTAACCTTGGGCAAATCACTTAGCCCTGTTTGCCTCAGTTTCCTCATCTGTAAAATGAGCTGGAGAAGGAAATGGCAAGCTATTCCAGTATCTTTGCCAAGAAAACCCCAAATGGGGACAGGAACAGTGGGACAGGACTGAATAGCAGTGGTCACTCTGATTGACAGGGAGATCAAGTATTTGCTGTCTGAAATGGTTTCCATACCTTTGTTGTTCTCTTTTGACCTTGTTGTTGTCATTATTTCACATCCTTTAAACTTCTCGAAGAAATTAATATAATCAGAATCAACATACTTGCTTTCATCCATTTCCCATTTTTCAGAGTAAAAAGCCTATTTAAATTAGTCAGGTTAGAGTTGCTATGATTTCACACCACATCTTGCTCTCACCTTATCCTTTTTAAAATAATTTGATATAAACTTTGACTTTTCCATATAAACAGTCCGATGATCTCTCCGAGCATGGACAATGGATTATGAAATGTCTTCTCTGTGTAACAAGTCCTTCCTTTCTGTGAAGATAAGAGTTATGAAATATGAAATAAAATTTTAGATAAGGTTGTTCAGTGTTTGCCACTTCAAGGAAGTTCTGGGTCCTGACTCCCTTCTTGAAAAAAATATTAATGATGAAAAGGGTGTGACTTCTGAGTAATCTATAAGCCTTTGGCTTCTTCTATTTCTTATTCTGGAACAATATTTTCATATGTATGTATATACATATATGTATATGTGTACCTATATATCTGTAGAAGACATATGATATATTATACAGGAAGAGACAACCTCCCACGTGCCTATATTTGTATTAAAGTCATTGAATGTCAAGGCAGATGTTGAGTTGGTTTGGGGACGGAGCAGGAAGGATCTCAAATTCTTAATAGGATTTCTCTACTCCATTCTCTGCAACAAATGTTGGTATATAAGTTACAATCATCTTTGTGACGTGTATTCTCATCTAAGCACTGTAAGGCAAGATAACCAAGTATCCTATAAAATGATGTTTCTTCTTGTCTATGGGCACGCAGTGAACTTAATTCCGTTGACTCTTTATTTATCTCCTCTAAGAAAACCTATAAACTTAATAAACCTAATAAAACCTATAAACTTCTTTTCCCTTTAGGTTTGTTTTTGCCTTCCGGGGTCTCATTTGTAGAGAAAATGTCAACATGGTTATGGCACTGGTTGTGGATTAACTTGCTGGTCAATGAATACAGCTCGTGTTCAGAGTGCCAACAGCTAAATGACTGTTTGTAGATGATTGAAAAAGGGTGCTATTCTTAGCAGCTGGCATAGTGGATAGAGGGGTGAGTAGACTTGGAATCAGCCAGACCTAAGTTTGAATCCTTCCTCAGACATTTACTAGATGAGCGGTTCCGGGCAAATCACTTAACTTCTCTCAGCCTTAGTTTCTTTGTCTGTAAAAGGAGAATTAAAATAATGGCACCTGTGTCACAGAGCTGTTATGAGAATCAAATGAGCTGTCAAATGAGATACCATATGTAAAGCACCCAAAGCATTTGAACTTGATGCTAAACTTGAGTCCTGAAGAAGACTGTAAAAATGCCCAAGCTCTCTTGCTTTTGCTAGCTCGGCTTTGTTCCTCACACAGAGCAGGGCATTTCTACCAATAAGGAGACAGTTTCAGGCCAATGGGCTTTGAGACAGCTGTTATACTACTTACAACCTGTGTGACCCTAAACAAGTTACTTCATGTTTTTAGGACTTGGTGGCTTCCCTTTGTTAAATAAATATTGAAGGTCCTTCAATGGACCTAGTTAGAATTGCACACAAAGTAAGAATCAATAAATTCCATTTTTTTTTTGGTTAGGCAATGAGGTTAAGTGACCTGCCCACAGTCACACAAGCTAGTAAGTGTTATGTGTCTAAGGCCAAATTTGAACTCAGGTCCTCCTGACTCCAGGGCCAATGCTCTATCCACTGCTCCACCTTGCTGCCCCTAAACCAATAGATTCTGAATGAGGCCTTGAGTATTTCTCCATTAGAGTCAAGGGTGTGGATTTTGTGATAGCCTTTTCAGCTATTTAGGGACTTTAAAAAAAAATTTTGGCCAAGATTGTTAATCCTGTTTTTGATGCAAATTATTTGATTTAAGTTTGACATTTCACAGAACGTAGCCACACCCACCTTGGGCTATTCTTTATTGGAAAATGTGCAAACCATATGGATAAACCCATTTCTGCATCCCTAGTCTTTGGTTCTGGGAAAATTGGCTGCACACTTTTAAAAGCCCTATCCAAACCATCAGACGACTCGTGGATGTGAGGGACTGGACAGTTTTATAATAATAATAGTGTGAACCCCCCCAAAAAAGAACTCCAATTTTGGAACAGAGTCAGCTCTGAGAAAGAGACAAATGAAATTGGGGTGTGTGTATTCACAGTTTAATTTCTCTCAAGCTGGCTTGACAGCCTTGCATGGGAGTTCAGTCCAAAACTGGCTCAAATTGGATTTGGGGGGTACAGCCTATATGCCCTTCCAAGAGTAACTGGTGTTCCGAAGGGATGCCAATCAACTCTGGGAGGTGGCCCATATTAAAATGAAGGTCTTTCAGTCCTTCACTCAATCAGTCCAGTCACTCAAATCAGGTAAAAGAAATCAATTTCCATATCACTTGTCTTGACAATAGGGAGGAATCCACATTCTCCCAGACCAGTCTAGGCAACATCAGGAGTAGAAATAGACCCATTTAGATTACATCTTAATGTCCTTTGGAAGAAGGACTGAATTTTGAAAGGAAAGGGGTTGGGGAAGCTCTGAGTTTCCAAGATAATGATTACTAAGAAAGATCATTTTTTAATTATTAATCCTGTTTTTGATGCAAATTATTTGACTTAAATGTGGTGTTTCATAGAATAGAAACATAGCCACACCCACATTAAGCTATTCTTTATTGGAAAATGTGCAAATCATATAAATAAACCCATTTCTGTATCCCTTGTCTTTGTCTGGTTCTAGGAAAATTAGGCTGCACACCTAACAAGCCCTATCCAAACCATCAGATGACTTGTGGATGTGAGGGACTGGGCAGTTTTATAATACTAATAGCCAGCATTTATATAGCTAGCACATTAAGACTTTCAAAGCGCTTTACAAATACTGTCTCATTTGATCTTCACAACAACCCCGGGAGATAGCTAATATTATTATCCCCATTTTGGATGCTGAAATTGAGGCGGCCAGAAATTGAGTGACTTGTCCAGGATTACACAGCTGGTAAGAGTCTTAGGCTGAATTTGAACTTGGGTGATACTGACCCCAGGTCCTGTGCTCTGTCCACTGCTTCAGTTTTATACTGTAGTAGACAAAGACAGCTGAATAGTTGAAACTGTCAGCCTAGGTGGGCTGTTATGGTTATTGCAACCTAGTTCACACATCTGATTTCCTTAGTGTAGAAGCTCCAGGCTGCACCTCTGACAGGACTTTCTCTACCGTCTCAAAAAACCTCTTCACCTGAAAGTTTATTCTATTCTACCCACAGTCTTCAACCGCAGGAAATACCTCCTATCTCAGGGCCTCTCCCGATGATTGGCTGATTCCTTCCAGAACCTCCCCTTTAAGGAGGATGCTCAGGTCACTCATGTTTACATAACCTCTCCATGCTTCACTCTGGACTCTCTGGACTTTCTTTACCATGCCCCAGGTGGGCAACTTCACCTCTCCTTGCCTGTTCTCACCCCTAGCTTTTTAGCTTCCTTTTATGTAGTATCTTCCTTCGTTAGAATGTAAGCTTCTTGAGGGCAGGGACTGTCTTTCTGTTTGTATTTGTATTCCCAGGGTGTAGCACAGTTCCAGGCACATAGTAATTGCTCACTTAATAAATGTTTGTTGTCTTGACTTGATTTTGAAACTCTGTATCCCAATGAAGATCTGGCAAATTATTTGTAACTTATAGTCTTAGAATGAATGAAAACACATTTATTGAACATTTACTTTTTACCAAGCTATGCTTAAAGGCTGGGATACGAACAAAAAAGTGAGCATACCTGTCCCCCAGGAATTTATATTTTAATAGGGGGAAGTAATGCATATGGGGTAGTCAGGCAGGAGTATTTTGGTTTGGGATGTCATAGTGGTGGTAAAGAGACTCCTTTCTAGTAGCAATGGCCATATTGATTTGATTATGATTTCTGAGCAAGACGAGTGTAAGACTGAGGGGGGACAAGGGGTAGTGATGTTAAAGACAAGAATGGTGGTGTAAAGGGAGGCCAGCTAGATACGGTATCCACTTTAAGGAGGTTGGCTATGGTAGGCACTTACCAACAAGGCAGGGTGGGGGGTGGGGAAAAGATTCCTGAGGTGAAAGAGTTCATTGGCCCAGGGCATGGTCTCTCTATACACAATATGTGTGGCGGGACTCAAAAACTCAGTCTTTCTTCCTGAATCCAAGGTCAGCCCTCCATCCATGGGCATGAGAGAAAGGAGCTGTGGGAGAAAGAGAAAAAGCCAGTTTCTGTCTGGACCACGGGAAATGGAAATAATATATAATGAAGCTGGAAAGATAGGTTGGTGCCAAGTTGTAAAGGGCTTTAAAAGCCAAACAGAAGAATTTATAGTTGATCCTAGAGGCAATGGGGAGCCACTGAATTTTAATGGCAGGAGAGTGATATAGTCTGATCTAAGCTTAAGGAAAATCCCTTTAGCAGCAGGGTGGTGAGTGGAATGGACTGGAGAGATACTTGAAGCAGGGAGACCAGTATTTGGAAGGCTTTGTAATATTCCAGGTGGGAAGTAAAGAAGGCCTGGATTAGAGTGATGCTTTAGACTGTACTGTTATTTCTGTACTGAAGCTGTGATTAGATATGTGTTACCAGTGTACCTTTGACATCACTAATTGTTTGTCTTGCTGTATCAGTTCTGTCCTTTATAGCCACCAGTAATTTTTGTTCTGTCTTTAGTTCCTCTTTAACCTTTGCAAATATTAGACTGTTTTCCAGATTGTTTCTAATTCTGCTTCTTTTATCACCCTGGCCTGTAGTCTTAAAGAGCCATTGATACCACTCTGACTTTTCTCACCCATCTTTCACTGTGCCTTTTGAAATCCTGGCAATGGCAGGATAGAATTGATATCATACCCCATAAAGTCTTTGAGCCAAACTGTTTAAATCACAAGACTAGGATAGCCTAATGACTTCCACAGTACTCACCATCAGTTAGTTTCAGAGACAAGTCTCCATTGAACTACCAAAGTAATTTCTGCCAATCACTCTAGCAACAGGTATCCTTTCGTCTATGCCTCCCAAGTTTGGGTGTCTGACTCAAAAGGTCAGCCCATATCCTATTCCTCTATTGGCCAGTCCAATGTAACTGACTTCTGCATATTTACAGTTTGTAATTCTTTTTTTTGAAAACCATTTATATCTTTTGACTATATCTACTGGAGGATAATTCCTGGTTTGACAAATTTGTATCAGTTCTCTACATATCTTGGACACAAGACATTTCCCCAAATCTTCATTTTCTCTTTTCTCTCTTTCTTGATTCTATTTGTGAAAACCTTTTTGTTTTATGTGATTGAAATGGCCTATTTTGTCTTTCATGATTTTCTCTATCCTTTGTTTTGTTAAGAATTCTCCCTCTAGTTTGCCGTCTTGGGGAGGGGGAGAGCGAAAGGAGGGAGAAAAAATTTTGGAATTTAAAATCTTGTAAAAATGAAAGTTGAAAATTATCTTTGCATGTAATTGGAAAAAATAAAATACTGTTAAGTGGGGGGAAAAAAAAAAGAATTCTCCCTCTAGCCAAATCTGTGAAATGTACCTCATCTTGTCATATTCTTTAATATCTATTTGAAGTTTATTGTTATATATACTGTAAGATGTTGATCTAAATCTGATTTCTAGCAAACTATCTTCCAATTTTCCCAGCAAGTTTTGTTAAAAAAAAAAAGCAAAAATTACTTCTTAGCTATACCAGGCATGGGGCCAGTGTCTTGCATTGTTTATGTCTTGCTTATGTAGTTCCACTCATGCTTTATACAACATTTTTTTCTTCCCAAAATATTGCTTTTCTTGGCCATTTGCTATTCCACCATGAATTTTTGTCACATTCAGCTACATTATAATAACTCATTATTGTTTCATTAAGTCTCTCATGCTGATTGAAGCGCTAAGCTTGCAGTCAGGAATCAATTCAAATCCCACTTCTAACATTTACTTGTAGGTTTAGTCAGTGATAGCAGCTGAAATAAGGACTCAGACTCATCTTGGGGTCATGTGTATCTGAACATGACTATAAGACCCATGGTATGTAGGAACTGATGTATGTACTTTTGTTGTTACATCATTGATGTAAACATAACTTTGTAAAAGTTAATTGATATTAACTGGTTAATTGAGGTGCTAATCACCAGCATCTAAGGGAAAGGGGAGTAAGGAAGAGGAAACACAGTCAGTGGGCACTTGTGCTGATGGAAGCAGAAGAGACACCCCATGAGCCCCTCAAGATAGTCCTAAATCCTAAGGAGGAGGTGGAGTCAGATCTAGGAGAGTGAGGCCAGAGAGAACTTGTTACATGTGGGATGTCATCTGAGAAGCTAAGAAGCCAGGATGCTCATTCTTTTGGCCTTTCAAAACTCACAAAACTTCAAAACTCCATTGCCAGTCATCTTGACCTTTGTTTTGCTACTAGACTCTGATGACTTTGTGCAGCTCTTCCTCCCTCAAATTGCTTCTTTTCCTTTTCTCCCCTTCTTGCTTCTCTCCTTCCTAAAAAGCTGAGACAATTTACTTTTGTGATGTGCAGTTTTCATTTTCGATTTCTTAACCTTTAGTTCTGAAAAGTAGTCTTTTAAAAAAAGCCCATTGTGTTTTAAATGTAACTGCTTAACCACACTTTTAAACCCAAATTATTCTGGCTTTCATTGAATGGCCAATAATAGGCCCAGCCCTAAGCATTTTAAGGCATATTATTTAGGTATGGCTTAGAATGAGTGTAAATAGCATTTCTTTTCTATTTTGGCTGGAAACTGAGGATCTTGCTTCCCAGATTGATTTTTTTTTTGGTTTTGTTTTTTGCTTTTAGGCAATTGGGGTTAAGTGACTTGCCCAGGGTCACACAGCTAGTGTTAAGTGTTTGGTCTGAGGCCAGATTTGAACTCAGGTCCCCGGGACTTCAGGGCTGGTGCTCTATCCGCTGCTCCACCTAGCTGCCCCTCAGATTGATATCTTTTGATGGTAAATTGAGCCATCTTTTGGATCAATTCTTATCTACCCCTTAGTCATTGAATGGGCATGGCCTCAGACCAACTGAGACCTGGAAAAGGCCTTAATTTATATACATATATTTTTTAGGCAATTGGGGTTAAGTGACTTGTCCAAGGTCACACAGCTAGCAAGTGTCAAGTGTTTGGTCTGAGGCCGAATTTGAACTCAGGTCCTCCTGACTCCAGGGCCAGTGCTCTATCCACTGCACCTTCTAGCTGCCCCAAAAGGCCTTAATTTAGAAAGGCCAAGGTCACGCACTACATGCTGGGCATCTCCAGTCATTTTCACCTTTGTCTTGCCAGTGGACTCCAATGACTGGAGGAGAGAACGAGGCTGATGACTTTGAGCAGCTCTGCCTCACTCACCCAACTCTCCAGCCAGTTGAGATATCGTGCTCACTCCCTCTTGATGTTGAACAACAACAACTTCTCTGCACCTTAGCGTGACTCCTGGAAGCTGGCTCCTCGCCCTCTTCCATGTGGGAAATTCGTGTCCACTGACATGATGTCACACTCTGCTCATGTACCGGTCTTGTGTTACAATATCATAGGATCATAGATTTAGATCTGTAAGGGATCTTGGAGGTTCTCTAGTTCACCCATCTTGTTTTACATATAAGTAAAGTGAGGCCCTGAGAAGCTAAGTGATCTATTCAAAGTCACAACTATTAAGTGGCAGAGCCAGGATTCAAACACAGGTCCTCAGTCTCCACACCCAGATCTCTTTCCATTGTGTCATATTTCTGTACCGTGTCAAGGCACCTAGGACAGGACCTTGAATGTAATAAGCAGTTAAATGGAAAAGGTTGAATTTTCCTGTAGACATATTGGTTTAGTGGTGGTTGTGATACTGTTAGCTAAGCAGTATGCTCGGGTATATTATGAGTTAATCAGGTTTCGGTTACAGGCCTGGAAAGCCAACTACCATCTTCAATTTTGCTTTTATGAGGAAATACATTCCAAGTTTGAAACAACTTACTTACAATAAAGCTTTGTACAAGCACATGTATCCAGCTGAGGAACTGCCTGAATGTTACAGATTGGAAATTTGGAGTCACAGAAGCAGTTTAGAGGCTGCTGTTCGATAGGTTCTATATTTTTTTTTCCCGTAAGGTTAATTCCTAATTTAATGATATCAAATATCACTATCAAGAGTGGACAGGACAGTTTTGTTCTCTCCCTGGTTTTAGTGAAAAGACTTCTGATTTTTCTGTATCATATATAATGTCAATTCTTGATTTCAAGTAAATGTTGTGTATAATGTTAAAGGAAAAAAATCCTTCTATTCCTATTCTTTCTAACATCTTTAAAGTTACTAAAGATAGTACATTTTGTCAAAAGGCTTTCCTGTGAATGTTGAAATGACCATATGATTGTTGTTTGCCTTCATTAATGTGATGCTTTTTCTAATATGAATCCATCTTTGCGTAAATCTTACTTGGCCAAGATAGATTATTTTTTTTTAATATAGAAATGAATGAATGAAAGAACATTTAAGCTTTTTCTATGTACCAGTCACTATGCTTAGTTCTGGGGAGGCAAATATAAACAATAATACTGTCCCTGGCCGCAAGGAGCTTATACTCTAATAAGGGCAGAGGACACAAATAATAGAGGGGTGGCCAAGTGTAGGTGTTATGATCAGGGATGGTACAGTTATAGTGCCTAGAGTTATAGAGTGATGGATTGACATGTGCTTTCCAGGCCTATGGTCCTATGGATCTGATGACTTTTTCCAGGCCTAGATGTGGAAGGAGAGGAAGGGATGCACCTGTGGGCAGCATGACATGAGTTTGGGCAGAGAGTAGCAACAGAGTGGTGGTCTGAACTGGGCTAGTTACCCAGTCAGGTGAAAACTCACCAAGAGGAAGGAGGAGGGCCAGGGCCAGATTGCCAGACTGGAGAGTAGGAAGGTGACATGAAGATGGTCAGACAGCTTCAGGGGTCATTTCGTCCAAATTCCTCATTTGACAGATGAGGAAAATAAGTCCAGGAGAAGCTAAACAACTTGCCTGAGCTTGTGAAAAATGATTTTTCTTAGTAATCATTATCTTGGAAATTCAGAGCTTCCCCATCTCCCTTTCTTTCAAAGTTCAGTCCTTCTTCGGAAGGATCTTAAGATGTAATCTAAATGGGTATATTTTTTTCTCATTATGTTGCCTAGACAGGTCTGGGAGAATGTTGATTCTTCCCTGTTGTCAAGACAAGTGATATGGAAATTGGTGTCTCTTTGACCAGGATTGAGTGACCTAATATAGCCTACCTACCAAAGTTGATTGGCATCCCTTGGGAACACCTACTCTTTGAAGGGCATGTAAGGCTGTACCCCCAAGCCCCAAACTGAGCCAGCTCTGAACTGGCCCCCTAAGACTTAACTCCCATGCAATGCATGTCAAACCAGTTTGAGAGAAATTAAATCATGGACACATGCACCCTGATTTTGTTTGTCTCTTTCTTAGAACTGATTCTGTTTCAAAATTGAGGTTGGGGTTCATGGATTTTTTGGGGGGGTCACAAGCTCATGGCAAAATTGGTTTTTGAACTCATGTCCTTTGACAACCAGTCCAATGCTTTTCCTCCTGTACTCCTTCCTCTCATTTTTGTTGAGAGCTTCTTTCTATTTCTTTCCTCACTCTCTTGACCTTTTGTCACTGTTCCACATCAGCTACACACCAACCCAGCCATATCCTGGACCTCCTATGACCAGATCCTTCTTTCTTAGTTCACCTCTCCCAACTTTGACCATGAATTCCTCACCAGTCACCATTCTTATTTTCTACCTTCACTGTGGCCTACAAGTACTTGTCCTCTTTCACTTTATCCAGACCCTTAGCCCTTTTTTTTCCTGGTCTCACTAGACACTTTCCCTTGTTCTTATTCACCTGGGTCAGCTATGGCAATGGGACATTCTTCCTCACTTAGGCTCTCTCATCCCTAGACCTTCAGTGAGTCCGTGTACACACTCCAACCCTGGGTCTTATCAGATTTGCTTTTTCCAGTCTTGTTCCCAGGTTGTCAAGCACTGCCAGACGCAGAACTGGATAGAATCAGGCAATTCCAGATTCACACTGTCAAACCTTAACTAGTATCTCACTGTTGCTATATTAATTTCTCTGGCAATACTAAAGTCAAACTCCACCCTGCCCCCCCAGCAACTATCTGAGACTTTGTCCTCTCTTTTCAAGTCTCCAATTCTACTTCACTCTCCAGCTTTTACACTCATTGTGAGGGTTGATTTCCTGATTTTACTCTCACCTTTATCTATCTATCTACCTACCTATCTGTCTATTTTGAGGTCATACATGAACTCAGGACCCTGACTCCAGGACTGGTGCTCTATCCACTGCCCCTCACCTTAATCTGTATTGATTAAGCAGCAATCCCTGAAGATTCCTATCTTTTGGCCAGCCTGGTATGGATGGCTCAGTCTCCTGATGGTAGTCATATTCTCTCCCAAGAATGGATTCTAATCCTTCCACTTTACAAATGAGGAAACTGAGGCAGAAAGCAGTTAATTGATTTATCCAAGGTCTAGTAAATGGCAAAACTGAGATTTGAACTCACCTTCTATGACTCCAAGTTCAGTATATTTTTTCATCGTACCCTACTGTCCAAGGCATTTCTGAGAAAAAGGACTAGGGACTTCTCTACTTGCCTCTGCTCCTTCCCCTAACTTCATATCTCTCAATCCCTAGGGGAAAAAAAAGGCACTGAATTGACTGCTCTTTCTCCAGGAATCCCCTGAAATGGGAACCTCTACCACCTCCTTGAGGAAGTGTTTCCTAAGCCTGCCCAAGCCACCCTACCCCCAGGAGCCTTTAGGGCAGGTCTAGATATATTCCAAACCACTCCAGAGTTTAAAGGGTTGCCAGAACTTTGAAGTGACTTTGGGCAATAAGATTCTATTGATTAGCAGGCTTGTGCTTCCCAAAGGATAGGACGAGGAATTTCAACTTTTCATCTCAAATTTTTGCTTAGTTACTTTACACCAGACAAATTCTGGAGTAGGGTGAAAGGAATTTTATCTCATTCTCCCCCTTCTTCTCCACCTCCATCTGTCCCCACTTTAACAATGAAATATCAGCGAGAGGTGTGGAAAGTATCACATGTAGGCCTTTTCCACGGACTAAATCCTCCTATGATAGGAACTGAGATATGAACTCCCCTTACTGAGTTTACTGAAAGTCAATCAAGGACTCAACACTGTTCCCACTGTCGTGGATGTTGAGTCAGATAAGATGAACTCTATGCTGAGGGAGGGTAAAGATGAACTAGATGGTATCTGGGAGACTGGGGTTTGAACTGGTTATAGGGCAAGGATGCAGATAGGGCTACTATTTCACTTAACCAAAGGTCATGACACACCTGTTCCAGAGCACAGATAAGAACTAGGAAGTAAGCTAAAAGCTAATGTACTTTATTCATGGGAGTCCTGGCCCTCCTTCAGGGTCCATTTACTCAGTCTAGATATGGCAGGCAAGGTTGGTTTTCTGGCTTCACAGCTCAGAGCATCTTAGAATCAAGGAATAGCCAAAAAAAACGAGAGAAGAGATGGAAAGACTACAAAAACAGACACAATCAGACCTCCATGTATATTCTGATACCACTTCTAGCATACCTGCTTAGGGTAACAATCCATGTTTACAATTAAAAATAAACGAACCTGGAGAAACTATGCTATATTGGTTAGCAAGCTGGCCTCAGAGCTGGGAAGGCTAAAGTTTAAGTCTGCCTCTATAATATTAGCTGTGTGACTCTGGGCTAGTCCCTAAACCTCTCAGGGCTCCAGGAATCTTTCTATATAAGTTGCAGAGAAGGTGCTGACCTACATTGCTAGTTTCCTCAACGAGGAGTTTCTAATACCAGTGAAATCACAGATACTATGCTAAATTATTCCTTCCTTCATTCAATAAATATTTATTGAGCATCACGGGTGATACAAATGAGGTGTGGTCCCTACCTTCTTGAAACTTGGGCTCTGATAAGGGCAATAAGACATATAAATAATCATAATAGGATATATAAGAGATAACAGTCATGAGACAGTTACAAAGTGCTTAGCTGAGGGAGAGATTACTTCATTTTCTGGATTGGTTCCAGATTGGTGAATGCCTGATGTGATCTTTGGATAAAGGATGTGCTATTGTGCCTGCCCCCTCCTCACTCCTCATCCTAATTCCCCACTTAGTTCTCTACCTCGATAACCAGTGTTCCTGTATCCCTTGGTTATCATCAAATTCTTTTCTTCAATACAGCATATCTGTGTTGTCTGGAAAGCCTTTAATGAAGGAGATGTCATTTGAATGAACCTTGAACCATGGGTAGGAATTGGACAGGCGGACCTGAGGTCAAGGATGAAGGAAGGCAGCAACTGGCTTTCCAGCCAGAGGAGTTGTGCCATTGGTTGAGCCAAAGACAAGAAGGTGGGAAAGTGCGGGAACAATTTGAATAGGGTCCAAGTAATCTACCTTGGCTAGAGCCTAGAATGGTTAAAGGGAAAGGATTGAAAGATAAGTCTGGAGATGTAGACTGGAGTTAAGTTCAATGTGAGAGTCAAGAAGGTGAACTCTATTCTGTAGGCTATGTGGCTTATGAGCAGCCGGGGAGACAAGAGCAGACCCGTGCTTGAGGAAGATTCCTTAGGCATCAGTGTGTAGGATGAATTAGAAAGAGTTGAGATTAGAGGTTTTTGTTGTTGTTCAGTCCTTTCATTCATGTCTGACCCTTCATGACCCCTTTTTTGGGATCTTCTTGGCAAAGATATTGGAGTAGTTTGCCATTTCCTTTAGGAAACCATTTAGAAGCCTGGGGTAATATTCCAGGCCAAAACTAAGAACTGAGGTGTGGAAGGGGATTCTATAGTTCTGAGCCAGAATGAAACTATTAACATAAATATGAAAATTAGGAGGTGAAGCAGGTTTGGGGTGAAGGAGGTGATAAGTTCAGTCTTTGATATATTAACTTTGATTTTCCAGTAGGAAATGCAAGTGGAGATATCCAAGAGGCACTTGGAGCTGCCAGAGCTATAAATTCGGAAGCTGTTTGGTTAGAGTTGATAGTTGTAGCCCAGGGAGCAAACAAGATGGAAGGAGAAAAAAATACAGAGCAAGAAGAGAAGGAGGTTGCAAACCGAACTCTGGAAGATACCAATATTTAGTAGCAGATTGGGGGAGAATGATGAGAAAGAGACAGAGGAGTGGTCAGATGGATAGGAGGAGAACTGGGATGAAGCCCAGAGAGGAACATTTTCTAAGAAGGAAAGGAGAGTTTGCAGAATCAAATGCTACAAAAAAGGGTCAAAGAATGAAGACAGAGAAAAACTCATGGAATTATCATTTAGGACAGCAGTTGGAATGCTCTTCTCTCTCATCAATAACCACTGGATTTTTTTTTAAAGTCCCAACTAAAATCCCACCTCCTACAGGAAGCCTTTCTCAGCCCATGTTAATCTCAATGCCTTACCTCTCTCTTCATTGTTTCCTATTTATTGTGTTTGTAACTTGTTTGCCTATATTTGTTTGTCTTGTCTAGACTATTAGATTGTGAGCTCCCTGAGTGCAGGGATGGTCTTTTGCCTCTTTTTGTATCTGTAGCCACTTAGTACAGTGCCTAGTAGTAGTAGGCACTTAATAAATATTTATTGACTGACTGAGTTCTGGTTTAGCAGAAAAAGCACTGGATTATTCCTTGTGTGACCTAGGATAAATCAGCTAAATTTTTTGGGCCTTAGCTGTAAAAATGAAGAGTTAGACTAGATAATTCCCAAGGATCTTTTCAGTTCCAAATAAATAAACCTTTCATTGTCAAGAGAGTAGTGGATGCAGAAACCAATTTTTAAGAAGTTGATTGGGTGGTAAGTAAGGAAATTGAAGCAGCAAGTGTAGACTACTTTTTCAGGAAGTATGGGAGCGAGAGAAAGGAAGGGAATGCTGGATAAGAGTATATGGAAGTTTTTTTTCTTTCAAAAAAAGTTGTTTTTTCAGTTAATAAAAATCTACTTTCTTTCCCTCCTCCTCCTCCTCCTCCTCCTCCTCCTCACTCCCCTATGAGGAGGATGGAGTCAGGAAGAGCAGCTCTCCTGACTGGTGACTGATTCTTTTGGGCCACTATTTCAGAAAAAAACCCAGGACGTGCTTCCTTTCATTCCATTTGGCTATCTGGTGACCACCTCCTCTATGTCCTTACCAGACTGCCTCTCCAACCTCCCCCCTCCCCTCCCCTCATTCCCCATTCTCTAAATTTATTTTAGACCAAAATGCCCAGGCTCCCACTTCCTTTGTGTTTAGTCTTTCCTATTACAATGTAAGGAGTAGGTGAAGCAGTGGATAGAGCACCAGGAATGGAGTCAGGAAGACTCTTCTTGAGTTCAAATCTGGCCTCAGACACTTGCTAGCTGTGTGACCCTGGGCAAGTCACTTAACCCTGTTTGTCTTAGTTTCCTCATCTTTAAAGTGAGGTGGAGAAGGAAATGGCAAACCACTCCAGCATCTTTGCCAAGAAAACCCCAAATGGGGTCATATCGAGTCAGATATGACTGAAAAACAAATGAACAATATTTGAATTTTTTTGAATGTTTAGGGATGGTTTTTGTTTTTTTATTTATGTCTTTAGCTTAACACAGACCTTGACCTCTAGCAAACAGTTAAGGTTCATTAAAAAAAGAAAAAAACCCACTCTTTTAACAAATATTCCTCATTGACTATATCCAGAAAATTTGTCTCATTTTACACTCTAAGTCTAAATTGTATTTTATTTTATTTAGGATGGAAGACATCTGGTAGAACAATAGAGCCTGTTTCAAAGTCAGGAAGGCCTGAAGTCAATCAAGGTCAGCCTCTCCATTAATAAACATTTATTAATCTTCTACTATGTGCTAGGCACTGCACACTGGGGATATAAAAAGAGATAAAAGACAATTGCTGCCCTCCAGTAGCTCTCGATATATACGGAGCAAGCTATAGACAAGAAAAATGAGAAGTACTAGATTTAAGAGGGATTGAAAAAGACTTTCAATAAAAGAAAGGATTTTAGATGGGATTTACCTAGTGGATGTGAGACTTTGGGCAAATTACAATTGTAGATCTATTTTGGTCAAGGGACTTTCCTGTACTGATAAAATCATAAGTCTGGACAGAAAGAAAAGGTGACTTTTGAAGGAGCTTCTTCTGGGTGGCCTCTATTGACCTCTACATTTTTCCATAAAGAATTAAAGTTTTATCTACAGGTGGAGGAGGCAGGGCTACAATCGGGAATTTGAAAAGAATAGAAGAGATTCCTATCAGCCCTTAAGATAAAGAGTCCCGAGCTTTGTGGGCCCAGCTGAGGTCAGACAGCGTGAATCTCTAGTGGACCCAGTCTGGCCACAAGTTTCCTAGCATTCCTGGTCAATGCTTAGATGCCTACCAGCAGGAACAGAGAAGGTAAATACTGAGTTTTACAAGGGAATTTGGGCATTAATGAAGTGGGTGAGGTAGAGGGCAAGAGGCTAAGTCATTTTAGGATCTTAGCAAAAACAGGGGAAATTGGCTGAGGAATCCGTCTAGGTTGCCTCGGGGGGCAAATGAAGAAGGTTTGAGAAAGGAGTAAGAGCGACCACAATGAGGGCAAAAATCTGATGGGGGGTGGGAGAGGTAGGACAGGGAGAGAGCAAGCAAAAGGTGGGATTTTGTAAGTAGTAAGTGTAGTGAGTAAGAAGTAGAAGTGAAATAATTCTAAATGACGAAAAAGTTCAAGGAGTGTTCAGGAATACTTATGGGTGGCTTCTGCAGAGCACTGAATTATGTTTATTACATTCTGTTTAAGGAAGGCATTAAAAGATAATCTTTCAAAGTTTATTGTTGTACCAACACTTTTTAAATATACGTTGAAGACTGTTTACATTAGGAAGTAATTTTGACAGATTAGTAACTATAGCTGCTTATTGTAGATAAAGAGCTGGACTGTGGTTCCTGACTTGAAATCAGGAAAATCTTGAGTTCAAATCCTGCCTCAGACACGTACTGACCCTGGATTATAAACTTTCAGCCTCAGTTTCCTAATCTGTAAAATAGGGATAATAATTGCACCTTCCTCAAAGGGTTGTTGTAAGCCTCTAGTGAGATAATGTATACAGTGCCTATTAGATAGGGAAGGAGAGCAAACATTTAAACAATTCCTACTACATGCCAGGCATTGTACTAAGCTCCTTGCAGATATCTTATCTGAGATACCTGTGAGGTAGGTGCTGTTATTATCTCCATTTTACAGTTGAGGCAAGGTAGGCAGACAGGTTAAGGGACTTGCCCAGCATCACAAAGGAATAAATGTTTCTGAGGCTGGATTTGAACTCAGGTCTTCTGACTTTAGGCAGTGCTATATCCACTTTGACCCAACTAGCTGCCTAGATGGGAGATGGGGGGCTGGACCTATAATTTCATTGGTAGAGGGAACTTCGAGGTGAGGAAACACCCTCTACCAAAGCCAGGCAGCACCCTCTCTGCAATTTATAATCTTAAGAGAACTGTGTAGGGGCTGTGACTTGCCCATGGTCACACAGTCAGTACTTGAACCCAGGTCTTCTTAGTGCATAGGCTAGCCCTTTTCCCACTATCCAACACTGCCTTTCATAATACTATAAGTCAATAATTATTGTTATTATCACTCCTGTCTTTTTTCTTTTCTTTTTTTTTTTAAATATGGGAGGCTTTCAGGGTTAAGTGAATTGCCCAGGTTACACAGCTAGTAAGTGTCTGAGGCTACATTTGAACTCAGGTCCTCCTGACTTCAGGGCTGGTGCTCTTATCTATTGCACCCCCTAGCTGCCCTCCTGTGTCTTTCCAAATTATCTCTGTCCATTCCTGTGTTCACGTGTAAGTTTTTTCCCTCCTTTTTTGTAAAGGTTTCATATATACTCATAGAATGTTAAAGCTGGAAAGAACCTTGGAGATTATCTAGTGAAACCCTCTCATTTTACCAATGAAGAAACTAAGTCTCAGATTTACTCAAAATGATTTGTTCGTGTTGACAGTTTGTAAGCAGAAGAGCCAAGATTCAAATCTAAGCTCTCTGACTCCAATTCTAGTGCTTCTGCCCAGGGACATTTTCATCAGAAATGGCAAAAAAAAAAAAAGTCTTCTGCCTAGAGGGAGAAACTTTAGCTATCTAGAAAACTCTTTAAGTGTAAAAGGTAAAAAAAAAATAAAAATAAAAAAAATAAAAGAGGAAGGTTCAGAGATCAGGCATGGTATCCAGGGCAGAGTTTGGTCCTGATAATTCTGGCAAGTTTAGCTCTGGGTTCATGTGATGAAGAAATTTTACAAGCTGGAAAGGAAGCCTCTCTGCCAGTCACGGGTTGAGCTGGGGGGTTGATTGCACCCCCACAGCTAAGCCCAACCCTACTCCTTAGGAGTCAAGCAACTCCAGTCCCAGGCTTTTCTGCTTATTCCTGGCATCTGAAGGACAGGACAAGAATCTGCCTCCCTTACCCAAAAACAAATGCTTTCCAGATGTGTAAGCAGCTGTTGCTGGGGAGCAGAGAGGAACATGGTCCTAAGCCAGGTCCCTGGGACCTAGGGGTTGTGGAACTACAGCCAGATGGTGGGTTTTGCAGAATAGCATACATAGCCAGGAATGAAGGAACCCAACGAACAAAGAACTCTGCATGTTTCCACTGAGGGTCCTGCTAATTCCCCTGTTTCTCCACTACTCTGCACTCTAGGCCTGCTGGTAGCTGGGCTGGGCAGGAATGCCTTTCTCTGGTGGGTCACCTAGTGCCACCCAGGATCCCTACTGCTGCTGGCAGGGACATGAATTTCTTCTCTGCACCATCAGATTATAGGTATATTTTCTTGTGGTTGCTTTTCTGGTTTTGCCCTGGTAGGCATGGAAAGGGTTAACTCAGAGGACCTTCGTAAGGTCAGGTTACTTCCCCTTAAAAATATGGAGAAGTTTCCTATTGAGATGGGCTGGGGGATAGGAGGAGTCTAGTGAGTGTGGGTGTCAGCTGCTCCTTTGCAGGGGAGAGCTGGGTCTTGGCCTGGCTCAGAAGACCTAAGAGTGAGTTCAGGGGGGAGGACAAGGTGCTGGGACCACAGCAGCAACAACAGCTGGAAGAGAGAAGGAACATGGATGTGGACAACCACAGCTGGAGACGAGAAGGTGAGCAGGAGCCTTTGGTTTGGGATTGCTTTATTTGGACATGTTCCCAAGGAATGCCCCCCCTCTTTGGGGTCCTGGCTCCTCCTCCCTCTGCCTGGTGCCCTGGCCCCTTTAGAAAAAGCCTCCTGGTGTCTGGGGGTGCTGGCAAGCAGGCTGGAGCAAGAAATCACTGTAGACTGACTCTAGGATGGTTGAGTAGGAGCATTTTGCAAGAGTTGAGCAAGGAAAAAGAGAATCAGAGATGCCATTTGCCAGAGGAGGAAACTAAGTCCCTGAAAGGCTAAATTACTTGCCTGAAATCTATCTAGTCAATTAGAAACAGAGCCAGGACTAGCACTCAGGGTATAATGGCCAGAGCCCTGGATTTGGAGTTGGCGAACTTGGATTCAGATCTGTATCACTGGCTGAGCCTTAACCTCTCTGTATCTCAGTTTTCTCACCTGTAAAATGAAGAGGCTGGAAAAGATGACCTTAAGAGTTTTTTCCAGCTCTAAGTTTATTTACACTGTACACCGCACCTCTTTCCTAGGGATAAAATGGAAGTATATGTGTGTGCGTGTGCGTGTGTGTGTGTGTGTGTGTGTGTGTGTGTGTGTGTGTGTGTGCGTGTGTGTAATATGGGACTGGGACTACAATGGGGTTTCTGTAAGTTTATAGGGACAGGGAAGGACTTGAGGAATGAGGGCTGGTATAGGGTAGAGGATAAAGCTTAATTTAGGTGGGAGCTGGAGATTAGGACATATAAATGTCAGTAGCAAAAACAGGAGTAGGGTCAGCCTAAGAGTGTGATTTGAGGAGTAGTATAAAGGGAAGGTGGAAAGAAGGAAGGCCTCAAAGACAGTCTTGGAAACTTGGACTCCGGCCAGTCCCAGTTGGAAACTGACCCCATTGCAAGTAGTTGTCATTACATTTACCCAGAGGTTTCTGTTCTGGGTGGTATCTCTCTCTACTGTAGTTAGATTCAATTCAGCTTCCATTTAAGTGTTTGCCATATACAGGGAGCCGGATTATTCTATCCCCACAGAACTATAAAGACCTGACCAAGGATATTAACCAGCTGCTAGTGTTTCCTCCAGCCTCTTGCTGCACCCCTTTAATAAACTAGTCCATTGCTGTAGTTACCTTATCAGAAGCACCAAGGTCCTTGCCTTTCCCCCCCAATCTACCCCTGAAGTTCAGCTGCACGAATCTTCTTTATCGTTCTAATGCTCATTGCAGATCGAGAGATGAAAAAAAAAATCTTTGGCTCAGGGAAGCTGGGTTGTAGGTCCCTGGCAACATAAGGGGTTAAGGCCGACCAGGACATAATAAAAATAATAACTATAGCATTTACATAGTGCCTATGTGCTAGGTGTTTTACAAATGTTATCCATGGATCCTCACAATATCCCTGGGAGGTGGGTGCTAGTATGATCCCCATTTTACAGTTGAGGAAACCGAGGGAAAAAGAGGTTAAGTGATTTGCCCAAGGACACACAGCCAATAAATGTCAGGCCACACTTGAATTCAGGTCTTCCTCAATCCAGGCCCAGTGTTCCATCCTCTGCCCCACAGATCTACTCTTAGCATGGGAGTTGCAACGAGGACCACTTTTTAGTGAGAACTGCTCATTTATTAAGCACTGTCCTAGGTGCTGAGGATACAAAAACAAAACAGCCCCTTTCCTCCAGAAGTTTGCATTTCAATGAGTGGCAACAGGTGCCTAGATACACAAATCCGTAAAAAAGGCACTTGGGAGGCACAGATTCTAATTCCCTAGAGAATTAGGAAAAGCCGCCCTTGTAGGAAGTGCCATGTTCAAGGGGGGCTTCCGATTGAAAAAAGGGTTCTAAGAGGCACAGATAAGGAAGAATGTTCCTGGCATAGGCGATTTATTTTTTATACCAAGAAGTTCTGTCCTATGTGGTACATAGATGTTGATGAATTAAGTCGATTCTTGGTCCAGACTTGGAATCTATATCAGTGGAAAGGAATCTTTACTTTAGGAGTTCACTATGCAGTTGAAATAATAAGTTCAGGCCTTAATTTAAAAAAAAAAGTCAATATTTTAGTGAAGGCTCAGAGAATTGGTAGGTATGGTGGGATGCAGGGAACAATTTTCATTTAAATATTTTATTTTTTTCTTAATTACATGTAAATAAGTTTTTATGGTTTTTTTTAAAATTTTGAGTTCCAAATTCTCTCCCTCCTTCCCTTCCTCCCTCCCCTTCCCCTTCCTTGAGAAGGCAAGCAATTTGATATAGATTATACGCATGCAATCATGCAAAACATTTCCACAAGAACAATTTTCAAACCTTGTCTGGGGCACCTGGTCACTGCCTAGCTCTTTTCTGTCTACTGAGGGGAGGACCTTTTGACAGTTCCTGGGAGTTCTTGGGATCAGCAATAGAACTGGGTCCATAAAACCTTCCTCCTCCCTAGCTCCACCCCACCCCCACCCCCAATCATCTGACCTTCATCCTATTCAATTGTGGTGGAGCGGGCTGGATGCTGGCTCTCTGATGAGGGACACTCGGTTCTCACAGTATAAACATGTTTTTCTGAAGCTCCCATAGGAAGTGCCCTGCTGGGCTGGCCCAGGGCCTCATCCTGACTCAGACTTTGGAGCAGAATGTAGAGAAACCATAACTGAGCTGCTTCCCATTCCCAGGTCAGCTGTCTCTCTACCCCTCAGGTAGCCACACCCATCTGCAAGAACTTGAGGTCTGATGGTAAATCTGGTGCTCCATACCTGGGTTTATCAAACTCTGCCCTCATCAACTTCTACCTAATCAGCATCACTTCTGCTGGCCAGGCCTCTAGAAGACATATGCCCAGAGCCCAAAAGATAGTCCATTTAGACCTGATTCTTGGGGGAAAGACTAGAGCCATTTGAAGGCAGAGTAATGGGTAGAGTAGGGGATTTGGAGCCTGAAAGATCTGAGTTTTAAGTCTTGCTTTAGGCACTTAGTAACTGTGTGACCCTGGGCAAGTCAGTAATTCTTCCTCAGCCTCTGTTTCCTCATCTGTAAAATGAAAGAGTTGGGCTTGATAGAACCCAAAGTCTCTTGCAGCTCTAATTCTCCGAGCTTATGACTCATATTTGGGTTTTATAGACATCAGGCACCCTAGGAATCTAAGGACATGAGTAGGAAGCTTTGCTGAGTCACATTAATGGATGTATGACGGTGTACAGAGCACCGACTGAGCTTGGGTTGGGGGTCTAGATACTAGAACCGTAGGCTGAGCTCTAACATTTCTTGCCTATGTGACCTACGTGACCTTGTCCAATTCTAAGGCCAATGTGTTAGTTTAGGGGTATAGCAGAAAGAGTACTGGGCTTCAAGTCAGAAGGGGTTTGAATTCTTTCCCTGACATTTAGTAGTTGTATGACCTTGGGCAAGTCATTTGCCCAGGCTCTTTAAGCCTCTTTGTTCACCTACAGAAGAGAAACTAATAATACCTGTAGCATCCACCTCACAGGGTCGTTTTGAGGGCCAAATGAGATGATGTGTTTCAAGCATCTTATCAATGTGAGTTGTTATTATTTCCGTGTTTTATTACCGACCTCTTTACTCTACCTACTGGTATTTTGGTGGCAAAAGGAGATCTGATCAGCAACAACTTGGAAACCTTTGGAGAGTAAAGATTGCCGTGGTTGGATGGCTAGAGTACACTGCTGAAAATAATGTTACTGGTAGTTATGGACGTCATCCTGCTTTACGCATCAGCCCACCTTTGGATGTTTCTTGCCTTTTTTTTCCCCCCTCAAATTTGACAGTTCTGTGGACGGTAACCTGTCCTCTGTTCTCTGTCCTGTTGACACTGCATCTTCCTGGATCTTCCTCCAGCATGGCAGCTTAGACAGCTATGCTGGTGTCAGGGTCACATTAGGGCCCAAACTTTGGTTCTCTGGTTGCACTGATGCAGAGATTCCCCTGGGAAGTAAAAGTTCCTAGCTTCCATAGGCAATGAGTCATTCCCCTCCTCCTTGACCTTGGACAAGACATTGGCCACTGCCCCCAAGAAGCAGAAGGAAAACCCTGTGCAGAGGCAAAAGAGCAAAAGGACTCAGACCCACGGCTAGGAGAGCCCAACTCCATGGAATTCCATTGGGAGGTTTTTGTTAAACTGCAGAGGTGAGGGCATTCAGGTTACCCCACTGGAGGGCAGAGTCTGAGGCATGCTATTTCCACCCCAAATCATGGAAGAACTCCCCTCCGTCATCTCCCAACCCTTTGAGGCAACCTTTTTGCCACTGGCAAGTGACCTTCTCTACCAGATCACTGAGATCTTACTTTTTCCTGGCTTTTCTGCTGTTCAGACGACAATGAGGATGTCCTGAGAAGTCCTACTCCTAGACTTCAGCCACTGAGTTTCAGAGAGTACCCCAGTCAGCATGGCTTTGGGACGTGGGTGGAACTGAATTCAGAAGCAAAACCCTAGACAAAAGTCCTGAGATTATTTAGAGTTACCAGGGGCAGTGCTGACTGGCAGCTCAAATGCCACCCAAAGGTGTGTAGGTCTGACAGCTAAAATTCTTCCCCCCCCCCCAACTCAACTCCTGGAAGTCTGTGTGAGGGCAAGTGCAGACAAATCCTAATGTCAAATGAGGAAACTGGCCCTGTCTCTCCTGTTTATTTTCCTTACTGACTTTTGCACATGTCTGATTGGCTCCTAATTTGAGGAAGGCTATATGCTCTTCAAGATGGAGGGCTCATTGACATATTCTTGTTCAAACACCTTATTTTTACAAGTGAGGGCCAAAGAGTTCTTGTAACTCAGCGAGTTAGAGGAGGAACTGGGTCTTCCAAATCCTACTGTGTGGGATGCCACTCAAATTAAAAAACACACAGAGGTATCCAAGGAGAAACAGAAAGTTAATTTATTATTATTATATCAAACCTCGAGATTTGGGTGTCCCTCCACCAGAATACTCTGATGAAAGGAGACACAGACAGAAGCAAAGGACCTGATTATATACCCTAGTGGGCAAATTCCCCCCCTCCCACCAACTGGCCAATATTTGGCTCACATTCTCAAAGTCCATAGAAACTGAAGACAAAACAATGAACACAATATACATATCTATATTTCTTAGTTTGCTGAAGTAATACCAAAGAAGCAATTAAAGATGCGCAGTCAAGCTAGACACTATACTGTGTAGCCAGGTCACCATGACTGAAATATAGCAGCAGGTGCATCAACAAAATACAGGGGGGGGCTTCTTCAGGAGTTTCAGGCTTGGCAAACTTTAACTACTTAACAATGGCATAAGTGGGAGGGGGTACTTGGGGTTGAATTCCCGTAAATCAGGTGATTTCTAGTAAATCGAAACTTAGGTCTGTCAGGCTGCTATGCCTGCCTTGATTCTAATACAATTTCTATTTATTCTTCCAAGAAGTTTTCACGGGACCCTCATCCTACTCAACCTTATCCCAAACCTTAATTACACTGAGGAGTCTTCGTTGGGACATCTCATTCAGTACTCCAGTAAATTCCTTTTCTGCTTGATCCCAAACTGCCCATCATAAACCTGCCTGACTGTTTTAGGGATAATAAATAATTCTGGCCCTCCACTCCCCCTTTTTTGGGGGATTAGGTGGGAGGGCTGGATCTGTGACTCATTAAGAACATATAGAGAACTTGTAACAAGGAAATTCCCTCTCCCAATGCATATTGGCACCTTCTGTACAGCTCAGAGTCTTAGAGAGTTGACTCTGGGCCTTGCCCAGGGTCACCCAGCCAACGTGTCATAGGCGGGACTAGAAGTCCAGGCTTCCTGACTCTGAGGTTAGCTCTCTATCCACTGTCGTTGCCACTCATACTCTTAAATTACGTATTTTAAAAATAAATATTGTACTGTCCTTAACCCTAGCACTGAGCAGCATTCAGTAACAGGACTGCTACCATTTTGAGGAGTAGAGCATTTGCCCTCCTTTTGACAAGGGCATAAGTATAGCTCTGTCCATCACTCACCACACTGGGCAACTCCAAAGCAGACTGACTCCTTCCTATTGCCTTAGGGTCTTCCTCTTAGGTGGCTTCAGCTAATAGCGGTGCAGTGGAAAGTTTTGGAGTCACATGTCCAAATTCCAATTTTGCTAGTTACTATCTCTGTGACCTTGATCAAATCTTTTCACCACCCCTTGGCCTCCCTTTACCTATCTGTAAAATCAATTAATCGACAAGTATTTATTTATTTATTTATTAAGCACTTAGAATGTTCCAGGCCTGGAGCTAGGTGGTAGGGATGAGACAAATCCTGCCCTCAAGGAGTTTACATGCTAATGGGGGACACAACAGGGCAATAAGTAGTATGTTGCAGAATAGGTACAAGTTAACCTTAGAGGGGGAGGCATTAGCAGCTGGGGTCACTAGGAAAGACCTCTGTTGTTGTTGTTCAATCCTGACTCTTCATGACCCTATGTGAGGTTTTCTTGGCAAAGATACTGGAGCGATTTGCCATTTCCTTCTCCAGCTCATTTTATGGTTGAGGCAAACAGGGATAAGTGACTTGCCTGAGGTCACACAGCCAGTAACTAAGGGTGGATTTGAACTCAGGTTTTCCTGACTCCAAGCCCAGTGCTCTATCCATAGAGCAAACTACCTGCCTAAGGTCTCTTATAGAAGGTGTCATCTGAGCTGTGTTTTTTTTTTTTATTAATTTATTTTTAGTTTTCAACAATCACTTCCATTAGCTTTTGAGTTTTAAATTTTTCTCTCCCTCCCTCCCCACTTCCCTTCCCAAGGTGGCATGTAATCTGATATAGACTCTAATAATACATTCTTATTAAATTAATACATTCCTATTAAACATATTTTCAAAGTAGTCATGTGGTAAGGAAGAATTAGAACCAGTAGGAGGAACCACCAGGAAGAGGAAACAAACAAAACAGAAGAAAAAAAAAGAGCAAATAGTACACTTTGATCTGCATTCAAACTCTATAGTTCTTTCTGTGAATGTGAATAGCATTTTCTATCATGAGACCTTTGGAGGTGTCTTAGATCCTTGCATTGCTGAGAAGGGCTAAGTCTATCAACATTAGTCATCGCATAAGGTGGCTGTTACTGTGCACAATGTTCTCCTGGTTCTGCTCACTTCACTCAGCATCAGTCCTACAAGTCTTTCCAGGTTTTTCTGAAGTCTGCCTTGCTCATCATTTCTTATAGCACAATAGTATTCCATTACATTCATATACCACAACTTGTTCAGCCATTCCCAGTTGATGGACATCCTCTCAATTTCCAGTTCTTTGCTACCACAAAAAGAGCTGCTATAAATATTCTTGTACACATGCGTCCTTTTCCCATTTTTATAATATCTTTGGGATACAGCCCTAGAAGTGCTATTGCTGGGTCATTTTTATAGCCCTTTGGGCATAGATCCAAATTGTTGAGCTGAGTTTTAAAAAAAGTCAAAGATGATAAAAGGCCGAACATTTGAGACATGAGGGACAGCCAATACAAAGACACAGAGATGGAAGATCTAGCGTTAGGTTCTAGGAACAGCAAGTAGACCAGTATGGCCTGAAAGAAGGGGTTAGGCTAGCTGACCTCTATGTTAAATCCTATGAGACTAGTTTCTACTAAGGTGCTCTCTGGCAACCTGAAGTTGCTACCACCATAGGTTTTTGGAAATTTCATTTGTCTTTGTACCTCAAGAAATCGTCTTCTGAATAAGAGTGGGCAGGAGGTGGAAGGACCAAATTGCTCACATACAAAAGGGGCCTTGCCTTACCCAAATCTTAGCGAGAGTTTGGGATCAGAGAATCCTTATCATCTAGTCCAAGGATTTGTCTACACCTGAGCCCCCTGGTAAAGACTCTACCTTTCCCTGGCTCACCCATATAGATGATAGAGTTCAATAGAGCTGGAAGAATCATCAGCACTCATCAGGTTCCAATTTCTTCATTTTATAAGTGTTTATAAGCTCTTTCCTCCCTTAGGTCACTAGTGCCCACAAGTCACCTTCTCTTCCCTCCTGCCCCTACCCCCAACTTTTTTAGTGATGCTTACCTATTGGCAAACAACTTCATTCTCACCTCCTAGGGAACTCATTTTTCCCACTTCTCTGTTTTTAAATTTTTATTTATTTTTATTTATTTTATATATATATTATATTTATTTATAGGCAATTGGGGTTAAGTGACTTGCCCAGGGTCACAGAGCTAGTAAGTGTCAAGTGTTTGGTCTGAGGCTGGATTTGAACTCAGGTCCTCTTGACTTCAGGGCCAGTGCTCTATCCACTCCCCCATCTAGCTGCCGCATTCCACTTCTCTGAAAGGCACACTCAAGCAGAGTTGGATAATTTGTTCCAAGGACAGCACGCTGCATGCTGAAAATAGGAATCCCAGACTCATATTGTTTCTTTTCTTATTGCACTACCTCCAGACCAATCAGACAGGTCTGATGGTTTTTTTCCTCTCCATGATATTCACCTCTGTGTTTTGGTATCTTCTTCAGATGTGCTGTCCTCATCTTTACCTCATAGTCTCACACCTTCACTTTCTCCTTAAGCTCAGATGCCACCTTCCACATGAAAACTTTCTTGTTTCCTACTCCTTGTTAACACCCACTCCCTCTTGAAATGACTTTATCTGATTTTGTATATATTTCAGAGGTACTTACTTGGGTACATGTTTCTTGTCTTCATATTCCCAGCCCTAACCTACCTGGACCTGTGATTTCCTTGGTGTAGGGAACTTCCAGGTGAGGAAACTCCCTCTATGATTACAGTTTATATTGCTGTCTGCAATTTGTAGCCTTAAGGAACTTCTCAGACCATTGGGAAGTTAAGTGACTTACCTAGGGTCATACAGTCAGAGTATGTCAGAAGTGGGATTTGAACCCAGACCTTCCTGGCTTTGAGGTGGACTCTTCGGCCAGTAGACCCAACTGCCTCCCTAGTTGAGCACATAGTAGGTGCTTAATAAATGTTTGTAGAATTGAGTTGTCATTGATTTCTCATCTAGTAGTAACTTCAAATGTTCTAGTCCATCCTTTTTCACCTTGAGCTATCCTGCCCTGAAGAAATTCCCTAAATACTGTCTTGATCTCTTCCCTTCCCTGAATCTTGAATGCACGGGAAGTCCAAAGCATCTGGGTTAGCCCTCCATTATCGGTTTTCTTAGGTTGCTTCCAAATTATTTTGCTTGGATTAGGTTTTACTGACTAGATTCCATGCTTCATAAGGACAGGGATGGTATCTTTTATTTTAAGGACAGAGATGGTGTCTTCTATTTTGAGATCCTGCCCAGCACCTTGTAAAGGGACGGTCACAAGACAGACACTTAGGAATCACTTGATTGATGCATTGATAAATCTGGATATGTTTCCTATTTTTAAAAATCCTTAGGTGGGGCAGTGGATAGAGCCTTGGCCCTGGAGTCAGGAGGACCTGAGTTCAAATCCAGCCTTAGACACTTACTAGATGTGTGATCCTGGGCAAGTCACTTAACCTTGATTGCCTTCCCTTTCAAAAAAAAAAGGAAAATCCTTAGGGAAGGGAATTCCCCCATTCCTCATTCTAGTCCTGTATGTTAGCAATTCGATCCTCTAGTTGAAAAATGGAATGTGGTCCCAAAATCCTATAAATTGGAACACACAGAGTGTGCAGTGACCACAAAGTAATTCTTCCACCGTGCTCAGAGTTGGTAAGTACTTTATGTGAGCTATGTTTCCATTTGGGGGTCTAGAATGTTGGGGCAAGTATGATATAATGGAAAGAATATTACACCAGGTATCAGAAGCTCTGAGTTTGAATTGCGACCTTGACATTTATTAACTGAACTAAAATAGGAATGATAATAATTGCTAGCATTTATATCGTGCTTTAAATTTTGTAAAGCACTTTACAAATATTTTTTCATTTGATTCTCACAAAAACCCTGGGAAGTAGGTGCCATTATTATTTCTGTTTTTTACAGCTGAGGAACACTGAGGCAGACAGTGACTTGCCTAAGATCCCATAAGAAGTAGGTGTTTGAAACTGAATTTGAACTCAGGGCTTCTTGACTCTAGGTCCAGAGCGCTATTCGCTGCGGCTCCTAGCTGCCAAGGGCAAGCAGAACAGGATTGGCTGAACGCATGAAACTGTCCCCACAAAACCTAAAGGCAGGTAGGTATTGCAGTGGATAGAGCATTGGACTTGAAAGTCAGTAAGACTTGAGTTCAAACCTGGCTTCAGACACTTGAATATCTATGTGACCCTGGGCAAATCACTTAACCACTCCCTGCCTCCATTCTCCCATCTATAAAGTGGGTATAAAAATAGCACCTCACTGCCAGGGTTGTGGGGAGAAAATGAGATAATATTTGTAAAGCACTTTGCCAGCTTTGAAGTGATATAGAAATGCTAGCTGTTATGAAGATGATGATGCTGGAACTACCCACCTCGCAGGGTTGAGCAAAAGCATATGGTAATATACTTGTAAGCCTTAAAGCATCCTACAAAATGTGAGTTGTCATTATTATTATTAATAGTAATCCTCAAGTCAACAGAGCTTTAGAAAGCTTAAAGAAGATCAGGAGGTCAGCAAAGAAAGTAATTTAAAGCCCCAAAAGATGCCTTGTCTCATTGTGCCAAAAAAATTGACATCCTTTTTCCAGGGGAATGGAAGGCTGAAAAAAGCAATGGTCATCTTTAATGTATGTTTTTTCCATTTCCATCAATAACAAGACAAGAAAGGATGAGCCACAGCCTGCCCCTCCCCCACCAACTAAAACAAGTCTCTAGAAAGTACTTAGGTTAGATAATAATAAGAACTTTCTGAGCTTAAGGTTTGTGAGGAAACTTATTGCAGAATCTCCACTAAAATCAGAACCCAGGTTATAGGATCAAGAGCAGGAAAGAACCTTAGAGGTCTTCTAGTCTAAGAAGACTTTTTTTTTTACAAATGGAGAAACTGAGGCCCAGAGAGGTAAAGTAACTTATCACGTGGGTACAAAGGAGCAGAACCAGGATTTGAACTCAGGCCCTCTGACTCTAATGATAGTGTTCTTTCTACTATATCATGACTTGAGAAAAGGTTGATATTTCCCTTTCTAGGGTAACCTCTCCCAGATATAGCAAACTGATTTCAAATCCCTCTAAACAGCTGCAGTCAGAGGGAAGAAGGTGGGTTTACCCTCCAGCTCCACTAATGACTACGGGTGACCTTGGGCCAGTGACAATCTCTATGGGCCTCAGCTTCCTCATTTGTAAAGGGGGTGGGGGTGGTTGTGGGGGTGGAACTAGATGACCCCTTAGGTCCTTTCCACCCTTAATTCCCTCATCCTTTTTTTGACTATAACTTGTATCTCTTGCAACCAGGTAATTCTTCCTTGTCCCTCAACTAGATCTCTTTTGCTATAATCAAAAGCCGTTTCCTCCTGGACATCATTGAATGCTGGGCTCCCGGCCTCTTGGTGGCATTCTCTTAGCTGTGCTTCAAAACCCAGATTGCCTCTTGGGGTGCTTTTTGCGGACTGTAACCTGACACTCTTTTTGCTCCCAGCAGGGCCTGTGTGCTGCTGACCAATCGCTTTGCTTTTATCCCTCGTCTGGAGCCCTAGGGAAAGTGTGGACCTTAACCATCGAACGTGACCTTCACCTGTCACAGCCTGGTTAATTTTTACCTCTTAATGCTGTTCATGGTCCTCCCCTTACCCTACTACATAAAAGCCCAGGACAGGTGCTGCAGACCTCTCCTCTAAGAATTTCCCCCAGATCCCTGCTCTCCCATATCCAGTCCCCCTTCACCTCCATCCCTCACCCCCTCACACTGCCACCATGGCCAAAGGCTTCTTCATCTCCAAGACGCTGGGCATCGTGGGTATCCTTTTTGCTGTAGCAGCTATATGCACCATCATCACCTTGTCAGTCCTATACTCAGAGGAGAAGAATAACAATAAGCAGAGACTAGAGAAACCCACCAGTCAAATTCCCGACACTGAAGCCACTCCGGCCGCCACGGCCCCCACGACCCTGGATCCAAGCCTAGCCTGGAACAGATACCGGCTGCCAAAGTCGCTGATCCCTGACCATTACACTGTGAAGCTGAGGCCCAATCTGACCACCGATGACCGGGGCCTATACATCTTTTGGGGTGAGAGTACTGTTCGCTTCCTTTGTAAAGAGGAAACCGATGTCATTATCATCCACAGTAACAAACTCAACTACACCATGAAGGATGGCTACCACGTGAGTCTGAAGGGAGTAAATGGCTCCCAGCCCCCCCAGATTGATAGTACTGAGCTGGTGACGACAACCCAGTATCTGGTTGTGCATCTGCAAAGTAAACTGGTAGTAGGCCATCACTATGAGATGGAGAGTACCTTTGTGGGAGAGTTGGCTGACGACCTGGCTGGCTTTTACCGCAGCGAGTATACTGAAGATGGAGTGAACAAGTAAGAACTGGGGCCCAACTTTGGAGATGTCTCTCCCCTCCCTCCCCCCCCTACTCCCCATGGAGTCCCTCTATAGAAAGAGGACTATGAGTTTGGGGTTCTGAAGAGCAAAGACCACAACAATGGAGTGGAGGTTGACCAGGGATGGAGTCCAAGGAGGAACCTCCCCCTTTAAGGCTTGGTCATGGTAGGAAAAGCTCCCCCATTGCAGGAAGCAGTGAGCCTTTGTGGTTTGCGTCTGACAAGCTAGTAGATCATAGCAAGTCATTGTGATGCTATGGACTGAGAGATGGAAGATCTGAGTCTGAATCCTTGGTTTTACTATTTCCTTAGCTGTTTGAATATGGTCAAATCCCTTAATATCTCTGAGAATCAGTTTTCTCAACTGTAAAATGAAGATAATCAAATTTGCCTTATTGTGAAGAAAGGGTTTTGGAAACTGTAAAAAGCTATGTCATTTTGTGGGGCGGGGTGGAGGTGGGGGTGGATCCAGATTTAATTGATATGGGGAGCTCCCAAATGAGGAAACTCCTTCCACCATTGCAGATCAGGTACTGTTCTGCAGTTATAGATGGTGGCTGAGATGTTAAGTGGTCTTCCCAAGGCTACCACAGCTAGTGTTTGTCAGAAGTGGGGCTTAAGCTTAGGTTGTTCTTATGCCAAGGCCAGTTCTTTATATAACCATGAAGCATTATCATTATTACTATTAGGAGGTCTTAGATTTGCTCTAAGAGTTTCTCTTGATCTGTAATAAAACCTGATCCCAAGGGACTGACTATAGCCTTAACCAAGTGGGAAGGTAGATATGGAGTAATAATGAATGAAATGAGTTTGTGTTTGCCATCCTACTCCCCTACCTGCCTCATATTCCACAACATCCTTGGAAGTAGCCTTGGACCTAGCCTACCACCTACAAAAAAGTTTCCAAGCATGGTGGCCTCTGGATGTTTGTTCCAGGCCATGGCAGCCTTGGGAAGAATGGGAGTCTGGATCAGCCTTGTAGTGTCCCGGAAGGACTACAGAGAGTCTAGGCTTGTTCAAAGGTTGACCCGAGGATTCTGAGCCCAGGGACTTAATTTGGTTTGATACCCTGAGCACCATCCACACCTACCATATGGAGAATCTAAAACCAAGCATTTGCCCCTGAATTAATTATCCAGTTTTCCTGAGGTTCTCCGGACTTAAAGGGGATTGTAGGGAAGGCTGAAACACATACTAGAACAACTGTATATATGCTCCCATTCTCCCGGCCTGACCCAGTTTCAATCCACATCCCTGGGTTGGGTTGTACCTAAACTCAGTGCCTTTTTGCAGGGACCCCAGAATCTATATCTTTGTTAGTTCCTCTACTAACTAACTGAGACAACAAGAGACCTCTCTGTGGTTGCTGTGATGTGGAGGGCATTTTAAAAACATTTCTAATAATGATAGCAATAGCAAGGATTTATATAGGCCTTTAAGGTTTACAAACTGCTTCACATAGGTTTTCTCATTTGATTCTCACAGCAACTGGGGTTATACCCATTTTATAGATAAGAAAACTTGCCTAAGGTCATACAGCTCTGTAAGTTTCCAAGCGAGGCTTTAAACTCAGGTCTATCCTGACTCCAAGTTTAGGGCTCTATCCATTGAGCTGCCTCTAGGTTTCTTAGGCATAGTTCAAGATTGTTGTTCAGTTGTTTTCGGTTGTGTCCAACTCTTTATGACCCTATCTGGAGTTTTCTTGGCAAAGATACTGGATTGATTTTCCATTTCCTTCTTCAGCTGATTTTACAGGTGAGAAAATGGAGGCAAACATGGTGAAGTGACTTGCCCAAGGTCATATAGCTAGTGTCTGAGGCCAGATTTGAACTCAGGAAGCTAGTTCTTCCTTACTTCAGGCCTGGCACTCTATCCACTGTACCACATTCCCCTTCTCTTGGTTTCAGGCAGCCCTCAGTTGCCTGAGATTTAGCTACAGGCTGTACTTTCTCTTATCTTCAAAAAGAGCCAAAAAGAGCATAGTAACACGATGCGGCGTAGTGCAATGGGAAGAGTAGAGTCAGAGGAGCTAGGTTCAAATCCTGACTCTGGTACTTATTATCTGTGTGACCTTGGGCAAGTCATTCTCTGGATTCTGGGTTTCTCAATGAGGGTTTTAGACTAGATGACCTCTAAGTTCCCTTGGAGTCCTATGACCCATAAAAGCTACTACTGCTCAGCTCATAGGGTTGTTGTGAGGAATGTGCTTTGAAAAACCTTCTTGTTATTTTGGGTACTTTGCCTCATATGGTTCAGAGGTACCCTGAATTCTCAAACCCTGTACCAGAGAGAGTATAAGCTCTGGCCGATTTTCCACTGTAGAACGGTCTGGGCAATAGATTGGAGTACCTGCCTAGCTAGGTACAGTGCTTGGCACATAGTAGGTATTTATTTAACACATTTACTGATTGATTAATGGATAGCTAGGTTCATTCTCAGTAGACTTCCATTTGGTGATGAATTCTCTAGCCAAGGCAATCCGTTATTATGGGGTGTATCTGCCACCATGGAGGGTAATAACTCCAATCTGTGCTCACTCAGGGTGTTGGCCACGACACAGATGGAAGCCCCTTATGCCCGTAAATCCTTCCCATGCTTCGATGAGCCAGGCATGAAGGCTACATTTGACATCACACTGATCCACCCCTCTGATCATATAGCCATCTCCAACATGCCTGTCAAATGTGAGTATTCCAAGATGGGGCTTGCTCTCCTTTCTCTTCCATTCAGGAAGCCAATTGCTCATGGACTCATCACTGGCAATTGGCCCTAACTAAAGCCCTATGTAGTGGGCCCCTGGACCTCTTGAGACCAAGACCAAGTACCATAATGATGAAACTTCCACCTGGAGCTCAAATGATTTGCTGGGGAGGCATGGGTGGCAGTGGGGCTAGGGATATGATGGTTCCAGAAGACAGTCTGACTACAGGTGAAGTTGTGCCAAAAGATGTGGGCAATCTGGCTCTTGCCCCCAAGGGGCTTGGGAAGGCAAAGGTCCAGGGAGAAGAGAGTCATAACAGTGGTATCCTGGGAGAGGGGTGGCTATGCTGCCGCTCTAGCAGGAGGTGCAAGGTCGGCGTTCACTTGGGGCAAAGCTCCATTGTCCCTATGCTAGTTACAGGTCCTGGGCCAGTGATAACCTTCAAGAATGGGTGAGGTGTGGGGGCAGCTAGGTGGTGCAGTGGAGTCAGGAGGACCTGAGTTCAAATCCAGCCTCATACCAAACACTTGACACTTACTAGCTGTGTGACCCTGGGCAAGTCACTTAACCCCAATTGCCTAAAAGAAAAAAAAAAAGGAAAACAAAAGAATGGGTGAGGTGTTCTGGAGGTAGTAGGGAGATGGTAGGGGCAGAGACAGGCTGCTGTTTTATTTACCCTGTTCTCATTTGTGTCTAGCTTCTGTTAAACAAGATGATAATTGGAACATCACTCAGTTTGACACCACCCCAAGGATGTCCACGTATCTCTTGGCTTATATTGTTTGCCAGTTTGAAGCAGCAGAGGAACAGGGAAGAGATGTACAGGTATAAAATTCAAGGCCAGGGCCAGGGTAACTTTCTGAATCAAGCCCTTCTTACATGTTCAGAATGCCCCCTTTGGCCTCCCTGCCTTACCTTGCCCCTACTCACCCTCACCTCCACCCTGGCATCTTCCCTAGTGGATCAAAGAGTGTGAAGAGACATAGAACAGGCAAGGTCTTTTTGTGCTTCATAGAAATATAGACCTCAAAAGAATTTTGGAAGTTTCTTAGTCTAGATGAGGTCCAGAAGAGCTAAGTAATGCGTTTAAGGTCACACAGTAAGAGATCTGGGCTAGAACCCAAGTCTGCTCATTTCCAGTCCAATACTCATGCCTCTATCTCACACTCCCCTGCAAGCTCAGAACATAAGACAAGAGGCTGCTGGGAAAGAGCAGAGACAGAGGGAAGAAGACTACACCAACATAAGATCCCAGAATCTTAGCCATTTGGTGTCCCTGTTAACAAGTAGGCTTCATGCCCTTCTTCCCAGCACCCAACATCTCTCCCACTTGTTTGCTCCCCCTCTCCCCTAACCTACTTGTTTCTCTTTCTGCCCCTCTGTTGCCTCATTCCCTCAGGCTTTCAAAGCCTTCTCTTCTCAGGGCCAGAGCTCCCTTCCACCACCCTCCTGGCCTCTACTTACCCAGGCTCCTTTTGGCTGAAAACAGCATAAATGTCTGTTTAGTAAAAGATACTAATGCTAGGATGTTACTCCCCAATCCAGGACTCTGACCCTATTCCACTCTCCTGGTTCTGGCTGTGCTCTGAGTTGTCTTGTTTTTCAGTCTGCATCTGTTCCTTTACAGATCCGAATCTGGGCCCGTCCCCAAGCAATCGAGGCAGGACATGGACAATATGCCTTGAATATCACCGGCCCCATCCTTGATTTTTTTGCAGATCATTACAACACACCCTATCCGTTGCCCAAGTCTGGTGAGTAGGGTCAGGTATGCAGCAGTGAATGCTTTCCTGGGGCCAGAGTCACCCTTTGGACTAGGATATGGGGGGGGGGTGCAGCTTAGCTCAGTGGGCCTCTTTCTTTTTCAGATCAGGTAGGCCTGCCAGACTTCAGCGCTGGAGCCATGGAGAACTGGGGCCTTGTGACCTACCGGGAGAATTCACTGCTATTTGATGAGTTATCCTCCTCCATTAGCAACAAGGAGCGAGTGGTTACAGTGATTGCCCATGAACTTGCCCACCAGGTACCACATTCCACCACAACCCCTATTTATCACTTCTTTTAACCCCTCAGGGGAAGGGAGGGACATTTCATCTTTGACACCCCCTTGATTTGACTATTCCTGTGTTGGGTGTATGTACACGAATGTATGTCCAGCTGGGTCACGGGAAAAGACAGCCGTGATTGTAGGTGCAGAAGACTTAGAACTAGAAAGAACCTTTAAAATGATTTACTCCATTTATTTTATATATAAGTAAGTTGAGGAGCATAGGGGAAATGTGATTTGCATTCATGCAGTTGGTAAGTGGCAGAGCCAGGATTTGAATCCAGGCCTGGCTGATGAAGGGGTCCAGAGGATAGAGATCACAGATCTCTTAATATCTTTTACTCCTTAAGTGGTTTGGCAACCTAGTCACTGTGGAATGGTGGAATGACCTGTGGCTGAATGAAGGCTTTGCTTCCTACGTGGAGTACCTGGGGGCTGACTTTGCTGAGCCTTCCTGGAACTTGGTGAGTAGATGTTGTATGTTAAAATTCTCCTGTGTCATAGGCTGGCTCTGTCCCTCTGAGGGCCAAAGTCAAAAGGGCAGCTGAATCTCCTACCCCAAGAATTCAATTCAATTAGATTCAACAAGCATTTATTAAGCAAAAGATCACCTAATTTGTGTTAGGCACTAGAGGGTTGGGGGTAGGGGTTGGGTAAAAAGTAAATAAAAACAGTCTTCCTTCAAAGAACTTACATTCTGCTGAGTGGGATGGAGAGAAGGGAGAAAATGTGGGGGCAGACACAAATAGAATAGTTATCCCTTCCACATCACGACTTTCCCCATCATGGTTTCGATATATCATGGGTTGGCATAAGAAATTACACGGGAATTTTTGAGAAGCTGCAAACCACATGCAAAGGCCAGAAGATGACACAGCCTAGGACCAAATAGTTAACCTAAATTTTACAATACTGTATACACCCCATAAAAGAAAAAGAAAAAGAAAAAATTCAGACTTCTTCTTTGATACTAAGGGAGGGCCAAAAAATTTTACCCAGATTTTCCAGATCACAGAGGCATGCTGCCCCCCTAACCTCTGTGATATGGAAGAGATAACTGTATAAACAAAGTAAATACATGGTAATATAACATGGTGGGGGAAGTGGGGTACAGGAATGAGCTGCAACAACTTGTAACTCCCCTGACAAATGAAGATCAACCCTGATTAGTGGATATTTAATGAGGAGGTGAGCTAAAAGTCTTCAGCTCCTCCTGCTGAGAACTTGGCTTGATCTGAGACTCAACAGTCTCCAACAATCTGGACAAGGGAAAGTCATCTCCATTCGGACCTCTCTGGCTAGTTTTCTTCTTCATAAGCTGGGTCACCCTAAACTCTCAAGACAGAGAGTTCTTCCTCAGGACAAAGACTTACTCAGATTGGATTTTGTTTAAACAGAAATTAGGCTTCCCAGTTGGGTGGGGTCCTACTCCAATTTAGCTAACCTACAAACTAACTTGTGCCTTGAGGGCTAGTAGCAATCTCATCACTCAGCCATGCCCTTCAGAGATGGACTGACTTCAGGAGTTAGGCCTTAACAGAAGAGAAAAAGGGTGGATCGTGTATTAATAGTTAGTTATTAATATAGCATAATGATATAATATAATCTTAATTTCTCTCAGACCCAGATTGTGAAGAACGTTAAGTGCCAAACAGAGGAGTTGGTATTTTACCCCTAGACGTAACTGGCTCAAGCTTGCAGAGCAGAGGAGTCACTTGGTCAGAACTGTGCTTTAGGAAACATCTGACAGAGGTCCAGAACTAGTCAATGAGCTTAAGAAGGGCATGGGATTGAGAGGGTAACTAGGCAGGAACTCTGCTGTCCTCTGGTTCAGTTCTAAAGGAGTGGGGTCGGGGCTCATTCTGGCTTTGCAGAAAGACCTCATAGTGCTGAATGATGTGCACCAAGTGATGGCCATTGATGCCCTGGCCTCTTCCCATCCGCTGTCCACCCCTGAAGATGAAATCAACACCCCAGCCCAGATCAGCGAGCTCTTTGATACTATCACCTATAGCAAGGTAAGGCATCTTGGCTGGAAGTGCACAGCACCAGCCTGCTCTGATTGGAAGGCAGAGGTGGGAGTTATTTTGACACCTACATGGATCCTTCACTGAGTCACCTAAAGGAATTTTTTGGAATCTATGTCTCATAGGATTATAAGATGGAGTACTTTAATAGGTCTTAAATATTATCTAGACCAATCCCTTCATTTTACAGATGAGAGAAAATTGAAGGCTAAAGTCATTCAGTGACTTGCTCAAGGTCACACAACTAATACATATTAGAGATAGACTTTGAGCTCAGGCCCTCTGCAGTCCCATGATCAATCATAGATCTGGAACCCAAAAGGAGGTCATGCTGTCTCTCAGAAACAATCTTATCTCAGCACGACTCCCGAGCCAGCCCCAAAGGGCTCAGATAGCTCTAGGCATGTTCTGTGTCTGCCTTGCCTTCTTCCTTAGCAGCTCCTTAGTGCTAGAGAGCACTTACCTGGATCTCTAGACCCAGATTGCCTGCCCATTGACTTCCCTGCATAAAAGCTCCTTCAAATTTTCCTCTCCTTAACTGCATTTTTGAGGGCCCATCTTTCATCTTCCCCAGGGAGCCTCAGTTCTTCGGATGTTGTCCAGTTTCCTTACAGAAGACCTCTTCAAAACGGGCTTGTCAGTGAGTACTTAACTACAACCCTCCCTTGGCAGGCAGGAAGGATGAAAGGGAAAGATTGCATAAAGTCCTGATTTGGCCTTCCTTTGGGAACTCCTCAGGTCTCACTGTTCTGAGGCCTTCAATCACAGAAGTCTTGGCCAATAGTACAATTTAGGATAGATTGGGAAACTTTGGGAGTTGGAGGAAGCTTGGTGGTAGGGAATTTTTCTCTCAAACCTAAGGCCCTTGCCTTCATGGGATCAGAAATCTAGAGCTGGGAGAGATGGAAGAGGTCATCTAGTCCAACTCCTTCATTTTATAGTTGAGAAAACTGAGGTCTAGAGAGATTAAGTGACTAACCTGACCTCAGCCCAAGTCCTCTGACTACATCTGAGAATCTTACCATTGTATCTAACTGATTGTCTCTCCACAGTCCTACCTGCACACATTTTCTTACAACAATACAGTCTACCAGAATCTATGGGATCACCTTCAACAAGTGAGTAAACAGCTGTGTCCTTCTTGTGAGAAAGTTTGTATCCCCAAGTAGAGGCGCCATGCAATTTGCGTTGCTCAGAATCACTGAGCTGTAAGGGCTCTTACAGATAATTTAGTTTTTTTAGTCCAATCCCTTGTTTCAAAGGACATTGAGGTCCAGAGAGATGAAAGGCCTTGTTCCAGGTCATCTGGCTAGTCATCAGCAGGGCCAGCCCTAAGACTCTGTTGTCCCTGACTTCCAGTTCTGTGGTGTATCCATCATACCTAGCTTTCTTTCAAAAGCCTGCCCCAAAGGCTAGGCTGGCAGGCCTCCATGCTGGCTCCCTGACTCCCCTACAGGCAGTACTAAGTGCTAAGTTAAAGATTCTCAGCGTGCCCAGGAGTCCACTTATTATATGTGTCTATGAGTATGGGGATAGATGGCAGCTTGTTGTAAAAGAAGAGGCATTGGTCATAGATATTCTACTTTGTTTGTCTCTGTAAGAGCACTCAAGGTGTTTTGTGGGAGAGAGGAGTAGGGTCCATGAGCAAGATAGTGAGAGAAGTGGAAATAGCTCTGTCCTGCAGACTTCTATGGGCCCACACTTAGGATAATGGGATAACATAATTTAGCTAATCAATAGACATTTCCTAAGGAGCAGTGCTAAGCACTGGGGACCCAAAAGGACAAAAAGACAGATTCTGCTCTTAAGGAGCTCACATTCTAAGAGGAGAGAATGACACACGTACAAACCATATACAAGATTAATTGGAGAAAATTAATAAAGAAAAGACACTGGCATTAAAGAGATTCAGAAAGGCTTTATTAGGAACTGGGAGGCACCCTGGAGCTCATCTTGTTCAACCCCTTCATTTTTCAGTTAAGAAAACTGAGGCTCAGAAAGGTTAAGTGACAAACTGGGTCAGAATGTTTGGACTCAACTCAATGTTCTGACTCCAGATGTCATGCTCTTTTCACTATGCCACACTGCATCTGTTCCTCTAGGGCAGGGCTTCTTAAACTTTTTCCACTTAACACCCTTTTTCACCTGAGAAATTTTTATGCGACCTTCAGGCATATAGGTATACAAATCAAACATTCACTGATAAGAAATCATAAAGAAATTTATTTTAAAAATTCCTTGGCATACATATAATTTTACCATTTATTAAAGACAAAAGCAAACTTGCGTATTAATGGGATGGATGCATTTGTTCATTTTTACATAAAGAATCAAATCTTGATGGAATATTTGATAACTGTTGGACACAGGGTATCTTCAGTGTTTTCAATGTTTTTCAGAGGTGATTGATATTTTGATTTTATAATCGTTAACACTAAGAATGCCGCTTCACATAAACACATAGTACAAAATGGCAGAAGTATGTTTAAGGATGTTTCAGGAATCGTTGGAAATTCTGTCCTAATCCCAAGCCAAAATTCATTTAATGATTTTGTACATACAGTAAAAACATTGCAATTTGTAACACAATAGTCTCGAATCTGAGCCGAGGTGTTTCTGGCAGCGTTTGTTGGCATTCTGTGGCATGATGGCATGTGCAGTGCCAAGTGCACATGTTTTGTGATCAGAACCAAGGCTGCAGTGAAACTTTGTGATGCAACATGGGCAAGTACTCCCAGAAACACCTTGGATTCATTATGCATTTGATTTTGAATTAATTTTTGGTCATTGCACATTCAGAAACCTTTTACTGTTGCCTAATTTGTCATGACCCCGACATTCAGTTACATGACCCCATATGGGATTTTGACCCACAGTTTTAAGAAGTGCTGCTCTAGGGGATCTGAAGAAATCCAGTCTTCTGAATCTATTTAATCCATTAACATTCTAGTGCACTTTGCCCACAGAATACCTTGGGATAGGCATGGGGTAGACTCAAAAATGTATTTTCTGTTGGACAAGCAGAGATGTTATAGATACAGAAGCCTAGAAACTTCAGGGTGTAAGAGACCCTTAGCAGCTGCAATCTTCTCTTTCCTGCCAGGCTGTGGCTTCCTTTCTCCATTCAGGCTAGAGATGGTTTGGAATTTAAAGAGGAGCAGGGTGGAACCAAGGAAGGGAAAGGAAGGGAAGTATGCTTTACTCTGCCCAGAGATGATCTCAGTCAATACTGGGGTCACAATGGAATTTTCTCTGGGAAGTAGGATCATTTGACACCTCAAATCTGAAAGCACTTTTCCCTCACTTAATTTTCATTCCCATATAGGCTGTGGACAGACAGACTGCTGTGCAATTGCCTGTTTCTGTACAAGAGATCATGGATCGGTGGATCCTCCAGATGGGCTTTCCTGTGCTGAAACTGGACACGACCACTGGTGTTCTCTCTCAGCAACACTTCCTGCTAGACCCTACCTCCAATGTCACTCGTTCCTCTCAATTTAAGTGAGTGAAGGGTGAATCCAGGTTGGAATTGGAAGGAGAGTGGAAGTGGGAAAGACCTCACCAGTCATAATTCTTCCCTTCTCTGAAAGATATTCTATGGAATTTTCTCTAGCTTATGTTTAAATGATCCCAAGAAATGAAGTTCTTAACCCTCTCTGTGACCTCCCAGGAGATGATTCTACTAGAATCCATCTGTCCCCAATATCTATTGAGGTTAAATGAAAGTGTCACTGACTCTGGCAGCTTCTTGTCCATACTGTCCCTGGCCGCTGCCCAGGGAAGAAGTGGTATCCACAGCCCAGGAGAACATCTCCCTTCAAGCCCACCAGTCAAGGTGGTACCTTACGAAACTTTCCCTCCAGGACGGGGCTATGTTGAGAACTATTGGAGGTTTGATGCCTATGCTAATTGTCCACAGAGACTTGTGGAACAGGCACCTGAGGTTAAAGGGAAAACACTGGGCTGAAGCATCTCCCTCTGTGTCTCAGATCTGCTTTCTCTGGAATGAGGGAATTGAGTACTCAGAAGAACACAAGGAGGATCTACCTGTCTTTCTCGTTACAGCTACCAGTGGATAGTGCCTATCTCTGCAACCAAAAAGGAAGGAGGAAGTTATTCTGGATGGCTTAGTGGAGATGAGTCAGGTATTCCTGCTTTGTTCCAGGCTGAGTGGAGAGGGCATTTTCTCCATCTTTCTTCCAAGGTCCCCTTTGGGTATTTATATTTTAGCCCAACAAAGGCCTTTCCTCCATCCCAACGACTCCAATTTCTTGAAAACCCCATGATTCTGTGGATTATAGAAGTCCATTTTCCTCCAGCCATTTACAGGCAGATCTTAGATTAAGATGATAGTTCCTAACGTTTGTAGAGAACTGCATGGTTCCAAAGTGCTCTCATACCCATTATTTTGTATCATCTTCATACCAGGCCTATAAGGTAGGTAGCACAAGTATTATCCAGCCTCTACAGAAGAAGAAGAAACCAAAATCCAAAGAAAATAAGGTCACATGGCTAGTTAATGATAGAAATAAGACCAGAAGGTAGTGGTCATCTATACTAAGCTAACATCTGTCCCAGAAGTCAGGACTTTGGCTCTCTTTACTGTCTCCTTACCCCATCCATGGGCAACATGGTCTTAGGAGATGCTATGTCTTGGACCCCCAGCACACTTAAGAACCTGCCCATTTTGGGTGAACATGGGGGTAGGTTATGTGTATATATGTGTGTGTGTGTGTGTGTGTGTGTGTATGCATGCATGTCTGAATTGGGGTTGCAGGTTACACTGAAGATCAGAGCTGAAACTTTATCAAGTGAAATTCTCATGCCAGTCTCCCAACATATCTCTTTCTTGCACACCCCAACACATCTCTTTCTCTGCAGCCGTTTATGACCAGCTTAAAGTGACAAATGATAATGATTGGGTACTCTTGAACATCAACATGACTGGTTATTACCTGGTGAATTATGATGACAGAAATTGGAAGCAACTTCAGAATGAGCTACAAACTAACCTTGCCGTAAGTGTCTGAAACTCTTGGCTCTTACCTGTACTCTGAGAAACCAATAAATTTATGTTTCTGAAAGAGCTTATAACCCATACCCTGGAATCCTGCTTATAAATTTAGGTAACATAGCAAAACTCGGGGAAATGTTGATGGGGTCTTTCATGCCCTAAACTTTCTTGGTGCTCACATTCACATTCACTTGCTACTCAATTCACTGATAAGATTTTATTTCCCTCCCTTTAGAGCATTCCAGTCATTAACAGGGCTCAGATCATCCATGATGGCTTTAACCTAGCCAGGTAAGCATGTACTATGTCCAGTAGGGCCCATTCCAGTGGGCCATCTAAGCTTATAGGAATAGGGGAATAGGAAGCAGGTACAGAGTCTTGGATTAGGAGACAAAAAGCCTAAATTCTAGTCTTGATTTTCCCACTAACTAATCAAGGAGATTTGGGGGTAAGTCACTTAAAATACCTCTGTTCCTTAGTTTTCTCCTATAAAATGAAATGGTATAAGTAGATGATCTTTAAGGTCCTTTTAAAACCAACATATCTGTGATGCTGGGGCAAACTCCATGGCCTGGCTATCTATGGAGCAGGAAGAGGAATAGACCCAGAGTCAGAAGATCCAAGTTTGTGGTAGAACACCAGCCCTGAAGTCAGGAGTTCAAATTCAGCCTCAGACCAAATACTTGACACTTACTAGCTGTATGACCCTGGGGAAGTCACTTAACTCCAATTGCCTTAAAAAAAAAAAAGACCCAAGTGGGATCTCAGCTCTGATACTTTCTGTATGACAATGGGCAAGACATTTAACCTCTTTAATGCTCAATTTCTTTATTTGTAAAATGGAGATGACATTTGCCTTGTCTTCCTGACAGGCTTATTATGGGAGAAAATGCTTTATAAACCTCAAATTCCTATATAGAAGTGAGTTAGGAAAAGGAGAGTAAAGAAAACTCTTGGCTTGAAACCTTGAAGGCATAGCTAGGGTGGAGAGGGGAACTTTTCACTTGGGGCTGGAAACACTGAGGTCCTATGTTTATGTTCAGGGCCCAACATATCCCAACAACCCTGGCTCTGGAAAACACACTCTTTTTGGAAAATGAAGTGGAATACATGCCCTGGGAGGCTGCCCTCAGCAGTCTTAGCTACTTCCAGCTCATGTTTGATCGATCAGAAGTGTATGGCCCCATGAAGGTAAGAAGAGTTGAAGGTCTAGGTTGAGACCTTGACATGGTGGACCTGAGCTGGGGTAGGCCAGACTGTGCAGAGAGCTAATGTCTGCCTATATGTGGTATGAATTTTAAGGGTAGTAGGGAAGGTCCTGGGTTCATAGGAGCACCCACCCACAGTGCCTGAAATTCTGTCATTAGGGCTTCATTTCTTTGATCTAAGTTTTTGTCTTCTTTTAAAACAAAAATATTCCTGGAAGGTCATCACATATGAAGCTTTCTTTATCTGTTATATGTACTTCAAGATGAATAAATTAGATGCTTTTATGTGTGTTGGCTTAAAAATAAGGGGGTAGGGGAAAAATGGGGTCCCTTGGTACCTGATAGGAAGGGAGGAAGTAGACAAGGGGACAAATGAGGGAAACATGCTTTGCAAATGTTATAGTTCTGGGGCAGCTAGGTGGTGCAGTGGATAGAGCTCCAGTCTTGGAGTCAGGAGGACCTGAGTTCAAATCTGGCCTCAGACACTTGACACTTAACACTTAACTAGCTGTGTGACCTTGGTTGGGCAAGTCACTTAACCCTGATTGCCTAGTAAAAACAAACAAAAATTTTGTAGCTCTTCTCTAGGCCTAAAGAACTTTTGAATTCTTTGATACACATGGGCTAAGAGAAATTTTGACTCAGAGAGCTAAAGCAGAATATGTATTTCTTTCCTTGTGTGTATTGAGAGGGAGCATCTATGGATCACTGTGGTCTTTGGGGAGGAGCAGAGAATAACTAGCAAATTGACATCTGGGACAAACTTCACAAATACATTCACAGCATTAAGGGTATTCTTAAACACACATTTAAAGACACATTCAGTTGCGGCAGGGATAAAGGGAAGAGACCTCAGGAATCCACAGAAGAACCTGGAGTGATGTGAGGCCACTGCTGGGGAGGTGGTGCCTTGTAGACTAAAGAGGAAAAGTGGGAAATAGGGTGTACATGAGCTAGGGAGTATCTCACTTTAAACAGGAAGCCATCAGGTGACTTTCTATTTTAACTAGTAATTCTTACTTATCAAGAGGAAGTGTGGTGTTAAACCCTAGCCTCGGGGTTAGGAACATGAAGTACATACTAGCTGTGTGATCTTAGACAGGGTTGATTAATGTGTCAGTGCCCTATAAGCATCTCCCTAAAATTATAAATTAAAGATGGTGTGCAGATTTCTGATCTGCAGAGTTGGGAGGGAGTTTCCATACTGGGAACTCCCCAAAGTCCAGCCAAAATAAACCAAACTGAGTAGGTGCTAAAAACTCAGTAATGGAGGAGTGTAAAAGCTCCTAGCATCCTCTACATTTTGGTGCCCAAGAGTAAAATCTCAGCTGCCCCTCCCTAGTTACAGCTCTGGTTCTGAGGGGAGGGGAGGGTGTAGAGGGTTCAATAAAGGAGAGAGAGAGAGAGAGAGGGGCAGCTAGGTGGCACAGTGGATAGAGGACTGATCCTGGAGTAAAGAGGACTTGAGTTCAAATCTGGCCTCAGACACTTGACGCTTACTAGCTGTGTGACCCTGGGCAAGTCACTTAATCCCATTGCCTAGCCAAAAAAAAGAAAGGAAAGGAAAGAAAGATGGACATGAGGTCTAGACGTCTTATAGGTGCTTGTTCCTTATGTTATGCTGTTTAGAATCAGCAGAATTAATCTGGAATGGGTGCAAAATGAAAAACTTGAAAAGTTTTGTTCTTTCCAATAGAACTATCTGAAGAGACTGGTTACTCCATTATTTGAGCATTTTAAAAGCCTCACCAATAATTGGGCTGACCGTCCTCCCACACTGACTGAACAGTGAGTATAGACGTGGGGAATGTGGGCTAAGGGGTTGGAGGGAGGAGTGCTAGGTCACAAATTAGGGGACCTGCCTCAGGGCCCATAATCTTTGTTTTCAGACACTTTCTTGGAATGGGTCTTTTGTTGCCCTCAACTGTACTGCAGCTGGGCCAGAGAGATAGATACTCCAAAGAGCTGGGTGCTGAAAAATTGTCCTCATCTTTTAAAACAGATCTCTCTACTGGATCTAATTCAATCAATAAACATTTGCATACATACCAGATAAGAGGTGATTAAGACCTGGGTTCCAGTTTCACTTCTGATACATACCACAGGCCACTGGGATCCTGGGCAAGATGATTAACTTCTTAACGCCCAAAGGTGTCAAACTTGCATTCAGCCAGGTGGGGCCTGAACCAGATTAAAATGGAATTGGGAAATGTTTAAAATAAATATGTATATAAAATAATACGTAAATTTATATATGAATATAAGTATGTAATACATAATATAATAAATATAAAATAATATAAACACATATAAATAAAAATACAGTGAAACTTAGATAATGTTAGTTTGTGGCTTTCTAAGTCAACTTGCAGCTAGCAGGGATAGGTTTCTATTTGAGTTTGACAGCACTGCTAGGCAACTTTAAGACTGAGTTGCAGAGAAGGCCATGATCCTGCAGTGGTAAAGGGAGTTTCCTCATCTGAGAGTACCCTAAGTCAATTAAATCACAGGTCCAATTCCTATCCCTCTGGGTCAGGCACTGTGCTTTGTGCTGAGGATATATATTAGCTGAGGTAATTGTTCTAGTAAATAGTATGATCTCCAATTATTTAATAGCTGCTATCATAGGAAAAGAAGTCTTCTATGAACTGGGAAAGAAGTAATTCAGTTACCACTGAGGATGGCTACCCAGTTGGCTGCTGAGTTAGTCTGTGCCGCAGGGCAAAGAAGATAACTACTTAGTAGACATTTAATTGCTTTTATTCAAAGAACTCAATTGGTGCTAGAGAGAAGTACAAATTCCAGGGGTGCATTGCATTGCATGCTTCCCTAGCTTACTTTACAAAGGTAGGAAGGGTTGCTCTGAGACAAAGTCCTTTGTGTTCACAAGAGAGACACTTTCCACAATCCCCTCTCAACTTCCCATTTGCCTACCTATACCCTGATTGCTGTTTTCTTCCTTGGGTAGATACAATGAGATCAATGCTATTAGCACAGCCTGCTCTAATGGTATTGTTGAATGTGGGGACCTGGCCTCAAACCTCTTCAAGCAGTGGATGAATGACCCCTCAAACAATCCGTAAGTAGGAGGGGTGTTAATGGCTTTAAGCTAAATAGTAGCTAGGGGTGGGGAGGGTGGTGGTAGGAGGGGGAAAGATACTATATTGTAAACAAGTCATCACATGCATGTATTCCTACTGATGCTTGCTGGACTTCCTGGAAATGCTTGACACTCGCCTGCCAACACTTGCTTGTTAAGACCTCGCAGCAGACTTGACCACTGATCGGTTATAACTTGCATTTTGTGTATTTATTTGGAAAGTAATATACTCACCGCAACTTTTAACTCTGTTACACAACAGATGAAACATGTACAAATGGTTTTTCAAAATTTTCTTCTCTTCTTTACTTATACTTCTACCACCCCCTTATTTTTATTCAATGGCCCCCACCCAGTTGCACCTGAGGCTACTACCACCTACCTGGATCTTCCAGAGCCCCCCAGAGGGGTGGTATCACCTACTTTGGGAACTTATGAATTCCTTAATTTCATAGATGAGAAAACAGACCAAGAGAGGTCAAATAGCTTTGAAGAGCTCAAGTTAGGACTGGACACCATGTCTAACTCTATGTCTAAGAATGGATGTTTCTAGCATTATGTCCAAGAGTCTAGGAGCTTGAAAAGAACCTCACAGTTCCTTACTTTGCTAAATCCCATTGTCTGTCAGCTTCTTAACTTTCTATTTTTTTGTTCTAGGATCCACCCCAATCTGAGATCTACCATTTACTGCAATGCCATTGCCAGAGGTGGAGAAGAAGAGTGGGAATTTGCCTGGAACCAGTTCCTTAATGCCACTCTGGTAACAGAGGCTGATAAGCTTCGCTCAGGAATGGCCTGCAGCAAAGAAGTGTGGATCTTACAGAGGTATGTGGTGTATGGTTATGTATAAGAGTAAGTGTAAAACAGTGGAAAGTGGATGAAATATAGAGTAGGGGACAAACAAGTGGCCAGCCCTAGGGACAATTTTTTCTCTTTCTCCCCTACCCCATTCATGCATCTGACACATAAAAAGTGCCTTATAAATGCTGTATGTGTGTGTTTGTGTGTGTGTATGTGTGCACGAGTGTACATCTGTATAGATACATAGATATATAGATATATGTGCATATATATGTATGCATGTATATATGTGTGTATATAAATGTGTATATACACACATATATGTATTTATGTATATATGTTCTGTCCAGTAGCCTCACCATAAGTGGTCCCCTAGTTGTTCTGGGTGGCACCACGGCATGGAACCCCAGAGGATCCCTGGGCAGAGGATTTCAAGCTCTGAGATAATGCAAAATCCTTTGGAGTCCTCTGCAATCCCCAGCCTACCCCAAAATGCAGATAGCAGGCATGCAGATTTTTAAAAATGCTGTCATGACCCAAACTAAACAACTTCAACCAATAACTGAATTCAAAGAATCAAAAGTGGTAAAAATAAAATATAACTGAAGCAGTCCTTGAAAACAGCTACCCTATGTTCTGGGAGTCAGAGACCTGGGCTTTAACTTTGATTCTACCACTGATTCATCCTGTGAATTTAGCTCAGTTTCCCAGTTTGTTAAATGTAAGGGCAACTACAGTGGAGGGGAAAGCATTTAACTTTCCCCAATTCTACTAGATGTTCTTGACCAAAAATAAGAGAGAAAAATAATTATTTGAATAGTAGTGGCAGGCCATTCTACTCAATTAGTGTCTGCCTAGAGTAAGTATAACTTAAAGGAGCCCTCCAATGAAGTTGTGCGTTGCTCTGTTGGTACCACGTAGCATCTCTCACAGAGTGAGCACCTTGTCCCCCTGATTGTGATTCTAGACTCTTCTCTTCATCACAATTAACCTATACATTTTGCTTAGGCTGTTAAAGCTATGAAGAGGCATAAACTTGGTTAACCTCCCTAACATGCCTGTTCAGCCAGAAGTCTCCTACTTGTTTCTTTCTGTACTATCTTATCTCACCTTGAAACTAAAGGAAGGAACATTTCCCTGATGGTATGTGCACCCCCTCAAAGGATACTCTTACATATGAAGCTCTTCCAAGACTGTTTCCCCCCATAATATTTTTCCTGCTGGCAAAGTCTTTGCTTATGTTTTTATTGTCTTTTCTTTGAGTAGAAATTCCATTTCCTGCCTCTCTTCTCAGTTGGGTGTAATGAAAATTAAGCTATTTCTATAGCAGTCACCTCAGATCCATTCATTCTGATACCACTTGCCTTCTTTTTAAAAAGTTTATTGATTATCTTTTGTTTTTTTCTGTCATTTCTGTGACCATTGTTTCTGAATATGTCTCTCCCCCTTCCCTCTTCAGTGAACTATCACTTGTAACAAAGAAAAAAAAATGAGGGGAAAAAACGATTTAGAAAACCAATCAACCCATCAGTGGACAGCTTGTCTTCTTTTAAAGATATACAGCCCATTATTAGCTACAATAGTTTCAAGATACAGGTGTCCCAAAAGTCTTAGTGCAGTTTTAAGCTTTTAACTAACAGAGAACTGCACTAAGACTTTTGGGACCCTCTGTATTATGCTATAATCTATGGGCTATTCAAGGGATTTTCAAAATAATTTTGCCTCTAGGAGATCTATATTCACTTTTCAGCTGACTTTAGAACCTAATCTCCTTACCTTCCCTTTTCTTCCTCCCCTAAAATGCTACTCCCCAGGAATACCTACTCCTCATAGCATACTGTTAAGTAAGGAGGATATTTCTTTCATACTTCAAATATCTACAATTTTGCCAGTGTAGTCACCGATGCAGATGGCATCTCTCCTCTGGGACTTAATAGAAGGCCTCAGAATTCCTATGGCTGAAAAGTCTATGGCCTTGTTTGATCTAGGGATGAGTCACTCTGACTTAGCTTGGCTGGTCTTTTGACAATAGGACAACAAAAGTTACATGAAAAAATAAACAGGAAAGTACTTTGGCTTCTGCAGAGAAAAGTACTCTTGTAACCTTAGTTCTCATGGTTAATTTTTAACCCAATAAAGTCATGGAAACTGGGAAACTGCTACCCTAACTAGTTTTGATTTTCTCTGCCCAGATACCTATCTTATGCTCTCGATCCCACGCTGATCCGTAAACAGGATGCAACATCTACCATCATCAGCATCTGCAGAAATGTGATTGGGCAAAGTCTGACCTGGGACTTCATTCGAGCCAACTGGAAGAAGCTATTCGAGGAGTGAGTCTTCTAGGAGAAGGGCTCTGGGAACGGATTACTATATTGGGTCTACTATCTATGTGACCTTGGGAAAGTGATTTCCAGACTTGGAGCCTCAGTTTGTTTCCTCATCTGTGAAGTTAAAGACTTAGATTAGATCTCTGAGGTTCCTTCAAATCCTAAATTATGTGATGCCCTTCTCTTCCTGAGGAGGGGCCTGAGGTTGGGAAGCTGGAGAGCTACCTGTGTTGATGAAGGCACTGGCCAGAGAACATGGATTTGAATTAGAGGCTTGCACAACATAATTTGTTCCAAGGTAGTAGTGACTTTGATTGTCAGATTACCTAGCTTTAGAGCCTGAGAAGCTGGGATTAAATGGAAGCTCCACTGTGACTCTTGCTGATGAGAGCTTCCTATGACCTCACTTTATCCTGAGGAAGTCATGGCCCCTTGGGCAAGAAGGGAAAACAGAGAGCAGTTCTTCTGACCTATTCCTCCCTCTGTGCAGTTATGGTGGTGGCTCCTTCTCCTTCTCCAGCCTAATCCAGGGAGTGACCCAGAGGTTTTCCACAGAGTTTGAACTACAACAGGTAAAGTTCTTTCTAGGTCATCTCATCTGTGCCTGGGCACACAGCTAGTGAGTGTTATGTGTCTGAGGCCGAATTCGAACTCCGAATTTGAGGTCCTCCTGACTTAGAGGGCTGATGCTCTATCCACTGCACCACCTAGCTGCCCCTGGTATATTAAATTTAATGTGGTAGTAATAAAACTGCCCTGCTTATCCATGTATCCTTTCAGGGCTTCCTCAATTCTCTTCCAGGTAAATGAAAGTCCTTACTTAGGAATGGAATAAGGGTAGGCTATGGTGTCCATATCAACAAAAAGTTGAGGAATGGAGTCTAAAAGAGGAGCCGAGGGAAAAAAATGGTTGTATCTTCTGCCCCTAGAGGCAAATAAATGCTCAGTCCCATTCCCCCCTGCAGGATACCTTTGGGATTTGGGGGCAAGGCTTCCCATTGATGAAATGGGATGAAATGAACAATAAAGAATAAATGGTATCTCAGAGACATTTAATACTGCCAATCGATATGAATCCTATGCAGAGGCAAAGCTTAGAATCCATTGTGTGGGTGACCCACTAGACATGTGCTAACTGTGCAACAGAGTTGAATCAGGCAGTCTTTTCACGGTGTGGCTTAGAGGTGTCAAAGAGAAAGTTTGGGATGGGTGACTAGTTTTAGGGCTAACAAGGTGGTCCCTGCCACGAGGGAGACACCCCATGTCTCTTGAAAAGAAGGAAATTTAGAAGAACCACCATGTTGGTAGAGTGGTTGCAGGCTCCCTACTGGCCTCCTGCCCCATCAGGTCCTTTTCCAAAGTCTGTGATTGCCTCAACAATAAGACTGATTCTTATTTTCTCAGTGGATCATTGCACAATCCCACTGAGCATGCATGGTGTAGTGGGAATAACACTGAGTTTGGAAACCCAGGACCTGATACCTGTTCAACATTGGCCAAATTAGGTCTCTCAGGCAATTAATTTTCTTGTCTATGAAATGAAGGGGTTGGACTGGATGGGGCCATGTGGTACAGTGGAAAATGGTGCTGAACTCAGAGTTAAGAGAACCTGGGTTGAAATCCTGGCTCTGTGCCTTGCTTATCTGTGTGATCTTGGGCAAGTCATTTAACCTTTTTTAAGCCTCAGTTTCCTCATTCCCTGAAAACTTAAGGGTTTGGACTAAATGACCTCCAAAGTCCCTCTAGCTCTAACTTCTGTGATCCTGTTACCTGATTTCTCGAAGGTATTGGCATTTCCTTAAACAACATATATATTGGGGGGGGGGCGGTGTATATGTAAGAAGGTTAGCTTAGATTTTCACTTCCTGAGGACTTTGGGTTACTATCTCTGCAAAGGACAAATCCTGAAAAGGATTTCCGGGCCCCCTGGGTAGATCAGCCTTCTCCCTAAGACAGTGGTTTTCAGACAGTGAGAAATGTGTCTAAAACTAAAGGAAGATGAAATTAATTTTCTCTTTCCTCTGCAGCTTGAACAATTCGAACAGGACAACATGGATGTCGGCTTTGGTTCAGGAACCCGGGCCCTGGAGCAGGCTCTGGAGAAGACCAGGTCCAATATTAATTGGGTGAATGAGAACAAGGAGCTTGTGCTGGTGTGGTTTAATGAGCACAGCAACTAGGCTTGCAGTACTCCCCTGTGTGACCAATGCTGAGGTGTGTGTGTGTCTCTCTCTTGAAGGCCTGAGTCCAGCCAGAAGTGGGGTGAGGGACACACCATTCTAAAAATCTTCCTGAGCCCTCTTCCCTGCCTCCGTCCTCAGGCTTATAATATCGTTCTTGAGACTTGTCTTTATGTGTTCCTCTGCTTTTCCTCATGCCAAGCCCGCTTAGCATTGACAGTATCTGAAAAAAGCCCAGGTCCTGGGTGGTATCATGGACTCTTCTTACCGGGGAGGCTTTGTTCCAGGGCTAATCTCAGGGAAGCCCATGTTCCATGGGCTGAATAACTCAGATAGGAAGTAGGGCCATTCTTTGGCTGCCATCCCTTCTCTCTCCTCCTCACCTTGAAAGTCCTAGCATCTGAGAAATCAATGGGGAAAGTATCTGTATATTTTTTTCCAAGGGAAAATGTAAATAAATGATTTCTAGATGAACTTTCTAGTGTGTTGTTTTTTTAATAGTAGGAAGGAAAAGGCTCAAGACAGCTGTACTGACATGCTTGGAAGGGAGGAGGAGAGGAGGGAGATGGTACAAGGAGACCCCTTCAGCTCTTCCTGTAGGCCATTCCTCCAATATCTTGGAATCTGGACCTGGAACCTTTGGTAGTAGTGCCTGCATAGGAGTCTGGATGCCAGAATATCTGCAAGGTGGAAGGGCACTCCCTCCAAAAGATCTTGGGAAGATTGTGCCCACGGTCCTCCTGTTAATGTGGGTGTGGTCTCTATCCATTGGCAATGTTTATTGGATTCTTAAATCCATCTGCAATGTTTATCCAACTCCTAAATCTCCATTGCAGGAGGAAGAGTTGGGGTGGGCTTGTGTAAGGATGGAGGTGATGGGAACTTTGGGGAAGAGGGAGAGAAAGGACACAGCTGCTAGAGTGAGCTAATTTCTCTGTTGGGTCTCTCGAATTTCATACTCTGGTAAGTTTATTGGTGGCAGAGACCATGTGCCATTCCCTTTATGTGCACCACAGGGCTTAGCAAAGCTGTGCTCAGAAAATTTGTGTTAAATGATTAATTGAATGAATGAAGGTTCTCTAAAAGTTTTATTTTAACAACTTTATTATTCACTTAAACATTAACAAACATGAACAGCTCAATATACAAATAAGAACAGGAAAAAAATTGCATTTGAAACTTGGGATCTCTGTTATGTACAGTTTGTTTTCCTTTTAGTGGCACATTTTATTTATTCATTTATTTTTGGTGAGACAATTGGGATTAAGTGACTTGCCCGGAGTCACACAGCTAGTGAGTGTTATGTGTTTGAGGCCGAATTCGAACTCCGAATTTGAGGTCCTCCTGACTTAGAGGGCTGATGCTCTATCCACTGCACCACCTAGCTGCCCCTGGTATATTAAATTTAATGTGGTAGTAATAAAACTGCCCTGCTTATCCATGTATCCTTTCAGGGCTTCCTCAATTCTCTTCCAGGTAAATGAAAGTCCTTACTTAGGAATGGAATAAGGGTAGGCTATGGTGTCCATATCAACAAAAAGTTGAGGAATGGAGTCTAAAAGAGGAGCCGAGGGAAAAAAATGGTTGTATCTTCTGCCCCTAGAGGCAAATAAATGCTCAGTCCCATTCCCCCCTGCAGGATACCTTTGGGATTTGGGGGCAAGGCTTCCCATTGATGAAATGGGATGAAATGAACAATAAAGAATAAATGGTATCTCAGAGACATTTAATACTGCCAATCGATATGAATCCTATGCAGAGGCAAAGCTTAGAATCCATTGTGTGGGTGACCCACTAGACATGTGCTAACTGTGCAACAGAGTTGAATCAGGCAGTCTTTTCATGGTGTGGCTTAGAGGTGTCAAAGAGAAAGTTTGGGATGGGTGACTAGTTTTAGGGCTAACAAGGTGGTCCCTGCCACGAGGGAGAGGCTGTGCAGAGTGCTGGAGTCAAAAGACTGAAGAGTGGGACCCAGCCCCACCACTGGGTAGCCTTGGTCAAGTTATTTCATCAGTCTCTTCGTTTGTAAAATGGGGATATTACAGAGGTATTATGAAGATCAAAGCAGATCGTATTTGTGAAAGCGCTTTCTAACCATTTTAGGTAGAAAAGGAATTTGGGAACTATGATTTCACTGGTGCTCTCAGTGCAGGAACTCCATCCACTGATTTGGAAAGGTGATTTGTCTTGATACTTCACAGATTTAGAGCCAGAAGGGGTCTCAAAGATCATCTAGTCTAATTCCCTAATTTTCCAGATGAGGAAATAGGCCCAGAGGAGGGAAGTGACCTCATCTAAGATCACACAGCTTGTGGCCAGGAGAGGATTTGAACCCATGTTCTCTGTAATGAAAATTCCAGCATTCTTTTTACTCTACCCTCACTGGGTGTCTTTATAGTCTTATAGATTTAAAGAATTGTTTGGGGGCACTAATTGGTTTGTCCATAGCTAATATGTGCAAGAATCAGGCCTTACCCACTCTAAGGGACTCTATGGTAGTATTCTCTCTGCTTCGTAACAGTAGGAGAAATATGGCCTGTGATTTCATTGGCCCAATAAATTACTGACTTCTGGATGGAGGAAAATCCTTTGCCACTGAAGGTCAGCACCTCCTCTGGGACTTAGAAAAGCTGCCAAGAGCATTGAGAGGTTGATCAGCCCGCTGAGGATCACATGGCTTGTGTTGTGTCAGAGGGAAGACTTGAACTCAGGGCTCCCTGGCTGCAGGGCCAGGTTGCTATCCCTCTACTATAACCATAAAGCTCTATGAGTGTAAGTCATTAAGTGCAAACCAGAGGTGGTATGTTTGTGTGTGTGTGTGTGTGTGTGTGTGTGTGTGTGTGTGTATGGAATCACTAGGCTGATGGTCTGACTCTAGACTCAAACTGAATTGGGAAGGTACAGAATGTCAGAGCTGAAAGGGACCTTGGAACTCATGTAATCCACCCCTTTTACTTTAGAGATGAAGAAATGGGGTTAGAGAGGTGGACTCACTCGCCCAGGCTCACACAGGGAAGGGTAGAGCAGCGACTAAGGCCTGAAGCTCCTGATTCCTCCAGCCATGCTGCCTCCTAATCCGGATTTGTAGCTCAGCACTAGGGGTTGTGGAGAAAGCGATGAGGCCAGCCTGAAGCCTGTGAGCCACAGCTTCCCCAGCATCCATCCGCACATCAAAGTGGCCTTGAGCACCTTGGCGGGGTGTAGTTTGGGTGGGGGTGGGAAGACAGGGCAGGTGTCGGGGAGGAGACAGGGGTTTAGCACCAAGGAGAGTGGTTCAAAGCCAAGCCAGCTGTGGTGTCTCACCCCCAAATTAAAAAACCCTTCCTGGATCTCTTCCTGATTAAACCCAGCCCCATCTCCTTCCCGGACCGACAGCTTTCCTGGCGCCAACCCCCAGTGGCCTACGGCTCTCGCTTAGTCCTTCCCAGCACTTCCCAGGCACTAAAGGCAGGATCTCCCTCTCTCCTCCAATCTCAGCTTTCTTTGTTTGGGGGAAGGCTATGTCTCTCTGTCTTTAAATCGTCAGCTCAGGTAGGAAGGTTTGAATTTGTTTCTAGGGGAACCTAAGAAACTACAGCTGGGGCCTGTTATCCAAAGTCCCTGGCATCATTTTTATTAAGGATGAGAATTTCTTTATCTTCCCCCAGTAGCTTTATCTTTGTATGCAAGGTCCGTGGTATCACTTTTTGTAAGGATGGGAATTTTTACATCTGCCATTAACAATTTAACCAGAGGATATTTAGCATCAGAAGTTCTTAGGACTTCAATACAAGCTGCCAGTGAGAGAGTTTGGAAGCAGGACTTTATCGGAATTTTAGAACAGGAAAGGATCTTAGAAATGATCTAGCCCAACCCCTTCATTTCATGGTAGAGGGAATTAAGATCCAGGAAGAAATGACTTGCTCAAGGTCGAATGGCTAGTGAATGGTAGAGCAGAAATTAAAAACAAAGAATTCCAGTCTTCTAGAGTAAAAGGGAAGCATCAGAGGTGGGGTATATAAGAGGAACTCTTTTGGAAGAGAGGGATTTGGCAAAGCAAAGGAAAGCAGGGAGAAGACAGGAAGCTCTGGCTAGGTCATTATCATCTACTCCTGTTCGAAAGTTCTTAGAAAAAAAAGGAATCCACTCTGATTCCTTGTTCCAAGTCATAGGAAAATAGGTGTGTGATTAGTGCTACAGAATAGAGATGACTCATAGGCCTAGATATCAGCTTCCTTTGCATTGCTTCCATGATTATCTCTCACCTCTTACAGAGGATATGTACTTCAGAGACTTTAAATGAGCAGCCAGTTGACCCATGAAGCTGTTGGGAATGGGAAGAAACTTGAGAGACTGTTTTGGAGAGCATGTCCTGGGATTTGCCTTTCAGCAATCACAGGCTCGAAGATTTAGAACTAGATGTATGACCTTTGAAATCATCAAGTCCAATCTCCTCATTTTTTTTTTTACAGATGAAGAAACTGAGGCACAAAGAAGTTCGGTGATTTGCCCAAGGTCACATAGATAATAAATGCCAGAGATGGGATCTGAACCCAACTGCTCTTTTCCCACTATGCTATACTATCTGCATAAGTTCCTAGAAATTTGTGTTATTTTATATTTGCTTAGGGCTGGCTCTTTGCATTGAAGGTTGTGAGAGAGCTGAGCATAAAAACAACTCACTTTTATATAGCTCTTTTTGATTCACAAAATATTTTCCTTGTAATAGTCCCATAAGGCAGGTCTTGTCAGCATCTCTGAGCTTCAGTTTTCCCTTCTGTAAAACGAGAGTTTTGGACTAGTTGATCTCCAAAGTCCCTTCTAGTCGATAAGTTAACAAGCATTTATTAAATGCCTATGACTTGCCAGACATTGTACTTTGCATTATGGATGCAAAGAAAGGCAAAAATCAATCCCTACTTTCAAGGAGCTCACATTCTGTTGGGGGAGACAACTTACAAATAATTACGTACAAACAAGTTATATACAGCATCATCTGAAGTTAACCCCAAAGGGAAGGCATTGGCATTGAGGGGGATTGGGAAAGACTTCTTGTAGAAGGTGGGATTTTATGTTGGAGAAGATGTGAGGAAATTGGGACACCAATGCGCTGTTGGCACAGTTGTGAACAATCATTCTGGTTTTTTTTTTGTTTGTTTTTTTAGGCAATTGGGGTTAAGTGACTTGCCCAGGGTCACACAGCTAGTAAGTGTCAAGTGTTTGGTCTGAGGCCGGATTTGAACTCAGGTAATCCTGACTTCAGGGCCGGTGCTCTGTGCTCTGCTCTGCGCCACCTAGCTGCCCTTGAACAATCATTCTGGAGAGCAATTTAGAACTATACCCAAAGAGTTATAAAAATGTGCCTACCCTTTGACCCAGCAATAGCACTTCTAGGGCTGTATTCCAAAAAGATCACAAAAACAAGAAAAGGACCCTCATGTACAAGAATATTTATAGCAGCCCTTTTTGTGGTGGCAAAGAATTGGAAACTGAGTGGATGCCCACCAATTGGGGAATGGCCAAACAAGTTGTGGTATACGAATGTAATGGAATATTGTGCTATAAGAAATGATGAGCAGGCAGACTTCAGAAAAACCTAGAAAGACTTGTATGGTCCAATGCTGAGTGAGGTGAGTAGAACCAGGAGAACATTGTACACAGTAACAGTAACATTGCACAATGATCAACTTTGATAGATTTAGCTCTTCTTAACAATGCAATACGATAGATCCAAAAGATTCATGATGGAAAATGCTGTCTACATCCAGAGAACTATGGAATCTGAATGCAGATTGAAGCATATTATTTTCACTTTTATTTTTTTTTCTTTCCTGTGTTTTTTCCCTTTTGTTCTGATTCTTCTTTCACAACATGACTAATGTGGAAATATGTTAATATGATCATACATAATAATCTATATCAGATTGCTTGCTGTCTTGGGGAGGCAGAAAAGGAGAGAGGGAGGGAGAAAAAAATTTGGAACTCAAAATCTTATAAAAGTGATATAGGTCTACAACCAATAGTAATAATAATAACAGCTAGTGTTTATGTCATACTTTAAGGTTTGCAAAATACTTTACAAATGTTATTTAATAATAACAACAAAACTGAATATAATCCTGTAATGGAAAAATAGACCTTCAATGATATAGAGGACTTCCAAGAATTCCAGATGTGTAGAAGCACTGAAATAAGTCAGATATTTAGGCTATTAGTGCTGGAAAAAACTTTAGGGATTATCTACTCCAAGTTGCTCATTTTAATTCTTGAGGAAACCGAGGTCTGGAGATGCCAAATGACTCACTCAAAGTCCTGTGTCAAGTAAGTGGCATAATAAGAGATTAGAATTCAGGTCTCCTGACTCCCAGACCAGTAATTAAGCTCTAAAAGTACCAGGAATAATCAAGTAATTGGGAACAGAATCTGGCAAGTGTGTGGAAGGGGTTGGAAGATTGCTTATGTGGATACATTAAAATAGCCACCCTCTTGTTTTGGATTATTTGTAAATACATCAACTGAAATTTTGCTTTCTACCTCCGGAGCTTAGACTCCCAGTTGAGCATACCAGAAGAACAGAGTCATTTGGTAAGCCTTAAGAGGGAGAGGCTAAGCCTAGAGTTTGACATATCTACCAGCTTGGTCATGATATTATGCGTCAATGAGTGGCACGGTAGTTACTGACTTTGGCATTGCTATCCCTGCTGGATTTTTGTTCTCAGTCCTCTCTGCCTTATTTTCCTTGTACACTCTCTTCCAAACACATATAGACAAACCTATCCCATAGATACTTTGCTTGCTCTCACCTCAGCCCCTATGCACATAGCATGATTACAATTCAAACGTCTTTTCCATGTTTCTCTGTTGACCCATGCCCTGATCCATGGTACAAATAATATGTGCTTTTCTGAAGGCTGTGAAATTGTAAAGAATTATTTTAGCCCCGGAAAAGAGATGAGGAAATGTACAGATTTTCTCTCTTTAGTTAGGCAAGGGACTATGGGCATGGAATGTTCCATATCCAGTAAAATATAGCCACTATCATTTGGTTTTATTTAACTATTTTTCTTTGTTATAAGAGAATGTTCACTGGGTGATAGTGGTTGTGGTGATGGAGAAAGTTTAGCTGGAAATGACTGTGATATAAAAAGCAAAGCGCATCAATAAAACAAAAAAAAATCAACTGTTGGGAAACTTTAACTAATAGACAAATAAAAGACTTTTGAAGTAGAGAACAGCTTGACAGAGCTATAACTAAGATAAGCTGATCAGGGCTTTGCCCCAAGGTGCTGAGTTCAGGGGATGCTAAATTTAGAAAAGGGCAACTAGATGGCTCAGTGGATAGAGTACTGAGCCTGGTATCAGGAATCCTTATCTTCCTGAGTTTAAATCTGGCCTCAGACACTTACTAGCTATGTGACCCTAGGCAAGTCACTTAACCCTGTTTGCCTCAGTTTCCTCATCTGTCAAATGATCTGGAGAAGGAAATGGCAAACCACTCTGGTATCTTTGTCAAGAAAAACCTCAAATGGGGTCATTAAGAATTGAAAATGACTGAAAGTTTAGAAGGTGTTAACAGCAATTTCAATCCTTCAAGGCTGGAGGAAGATGCCCTTTGCCCATCTTTACCCCTTCCCTTATAAAAGCTTTCCCAGCGGTGGCCATGTACTGATATCACCGGCTTTCCCCTCCAGCCTCTTGGTATGGTGTCCTGCTTCATCCTTCAACTGAAGGCATCTTTCACGCTACTTCCCCTAAAATTGCTATTCACATTAAGAAGAAATATTTTCTTTTTTTGTTTGTTTTTGCAAGGCAGTTGGGGTTACATGACTTGCCCAGGGTCATGTATCATGTGTCTGAGACCAGATTTGAACTCAGGTCCTCCTGACTCCAGGACCGGTGCTGTATCCACTGCACCATCTAGCTGCCCCAAGAAGAAATATTTTCTAAACACCCTTCTAAGGGTGATGATAAATTTAAAGAGCTTGTAAATGCTATGTTCAAGTAGAGAAGAGGATTTGGCCAGCTGAAAAGTGATGAGGCCCGACAAACTAGCGGTGAGACTCAATTTTATGCGGTATAGATGTTCCCAAATGGATCTATTCCATCAAATCCTGCAGAATCCTCCTTTGTGCTGCTTCCCTGATAGGTCCCCATAAATGCATAGCCACTGTTCACCATAAATACCGAGTACTTTAGCTGAAGAGTGTAATAAAGTTTTATATGATATCATGATATATTTATTACTTATGCATTGACTTTAGTATATTAATATCTATGACATTATTCTTTTTAAAACAAGTTTTTAATCAATATTTTCTGTTCCTTACATCACCATAGTATCCAATTTCTCTTTTCCCCTCCCCTTCCCCAAGAGCCATCCTATGTGACAAATAGTATTTTTAAAATGGGGGTAAAAAGTCAGCACAATTGATAAATATATTCAGAGTCCAAAAACATATGCAACGTGTAACATCTCTGGACCTGCCACCTCCAAGAAGGGGTACGTTGGGCATGTCTTCTCATGTCTCTTCAGAGTACTCCTTGATCTTTCCATTTACGCTGTTATAGTCTTTGTTTTCTTGGCTGTACTGACTTCACTCTGCATTAGTTCAAATAGATCTTTCCATGTTTATTCATGGTCATCTCACACATCATTTTTTATAATACAGTAATACTCAATTACATTCATGTAATTGTTTCATTCATTTGTTTACTCATTCCCCAATTGATGGGCGTCTACTTTGTCTCCAATTCTTAGCTATATGGTATTATTCTTATAAGTATGTTTGAGATCTAAAAACTGGTTGTGTTAATAGAGGATAGGGGCTTAATAGCCAGAGTGCTGAGTAGTGGGAATATATTTCCTCTCAACAGAGTTTCCCATAGTACTCTGAGAGTTTGATTGTAATGATATGATGGTGTAGCTGCAGGAACCCAGACCCTTCAGGTTAGCTGTGGTTTGGAGAAGAGGCAATGTATCGAGTGAGTGGATATCAACACATACCATATAAGGGAAAATAAATTTTGTGTGACATTGTGTCACTTACCATGACCCCCTTATTACATTACCGGTGTGTGTATATATGTGTGTATGTGTATGTATGGTTTCAGTATACACCACTGTGATGTTGCCATCTCTGCATGTTACATTGAGCCTATTTGAATTTGTATGATTTGTGATGCTTGCTTCAGGCACAAAAATTCCTACTTACTGGTCTGCAGTTTAGGATTATTGAAAACAGTTATCAATTTCACAAATGTAATCCTACTTGCTTTCTTCCTATTTGAATCTGAATGCAAGCTGACAGTTCATTTTCAGTTCCTGCTCAGGATATACACATTGATAAACTAATTCAGCAGGCTACCCACCCAATTGTATGTTAGAAACTGGTAAATATACATTTTTCATCCACTTGTTTTTTTCTGGGTGAATTACTTGGCTGATCTCTTTTGAGTAACCTTGGAATTATCATATAAGGATCAATTGAAAGAACTGGGAATGTTTAGTTGGAAGAAGAGAAAACTTGATGGGGAGGGGCATTGAATGATAGCTGCTTTCAGATATTTAAAGGGTTCTTAAATACAAAAAAAAAGAATAGTTTTTTTTTCTGTTTGGCCCCCCAGAGAAGTCAGATTTAGGGCTGAACAACAGAAAAATTCATAATAATCATAGCTTTCCAAAGACAGAATGGACTGTCTGGTGACTGAGCACTTGCTGCACATGTAGAGGGAATTTTTGGTCAGGTGAAGATTGGATTAGATGGCCTCTGAGATTCTGTTGCTTTGTGAAAATTCAGCCTCTTCAGTGGAGCCTTCCCAGAATAATCTCATATAGTTATTGTTATTCTCTTCACTCTCATCGCTGGGCCATTGCCCATAATCCTTTATGCCTACCAGAATACATTGCATTAGTAGTAGGGAGTAGTAAGCCTGAACACTTTTCTCTTTTTCCAAAAGAGTCTTCCTACGAGAGGCATAGCAGAAAAGGTGCTGACCCAGTAGTCAGAGTAGACCGGCTTTCAAATCTGGTTTCTGACACTTACTAGCAATGTGATTGTGAATAAGTCACTGCCATTTCTGGATCTCAATTTTCTCATCTGTTACAGACAATAATGCCCTTGGTCACCTACCTCAAAGGGTTGTTGAGACAATAAAATGAAATAAGATCTGAAAGTGTTTTGCAAACTAAGGATTTAAAAAAAAATAAAAATAGCAGCTCATAATATTCACCTCTGCACTGTTTGCACGGTGATAAGAGTTTGCCAAGAACATCTACATCCAGACACTTCTAGTGCTAACTTTGCTGATAGCAGTGTGACAGCAGGCAAACTGTCTAACTTCTTCAGGCCTCAGTGTTTTCTCCTTTGTAAAGTGAAGTGGTTTGAAGGAAACGATTTTGAAGCTTCCTTCTGCGTTATCTCCTTTGAGCCTCATGACAATCCTTTGGAGTTGGTAGAGCAGATATAATTGTTCCATCTTACATATTGGAAAACTGAGCTTAAGTGATTTGACACATGTCACCCAGCTAGTGCGTGGCAGAACTGGAGCTAGAACCTGGGTCTCTTGACGTTTGAATCCTGTAGTTCACAGCCTAGCTATTGTGCTGTATGGATATGTTTATATTTTTCTGTTTGTGTTTACAAATGTCGGTAACCATCCCGATTTAACACATGACCATCTAAGCTTCTTCAGAGTGAAAATGGTCTCCCCCTCTAGAACCTCCTGAAGAATGGAATGCCATGCTGTGCACTCAGTGGGAGCTCAATGAATGTTGACTGGTGCATTTATTTGCCTGGGGAGGATAGGAAATGCCTTTTCCTGGAGTTCTTTAAGAATAGGATTGATTTATAGTTGTGTGGGAAGGTTTCAGTGGAACTTGACTAAAGACAAGAGAATGGGCTAGAAAATGAATTGAGGCTTTATCTAACCTCCTATTTTATGACAATATTGCTAGGATGAGTTTCTGGCTAGGTCAAACCATGAAATGAGGAAGAGTCGCTCTCTGTTTTGGTGGAGGGGGTACCCACGTATCCAAGTATGGTTCACAGATGACACAGACTTTCCAGATCACACATAAGTCAGCGAATACCAATTCTTTAGAACCTTTGGCCTAGGGAATCCACTGACATAACTGATATATCCTCACAACACTCTTGTAAGGGAGGCAGCAAGCAGCTTGCATTTATAAAATAAAAGGAAATAGAGTTATGTAGGTTGGGAAGGAGAGTCTTGGGCATTAGATAGCATTAGATAGGAATAGTGTCCATATTCTGTGTTTTGCTAGACAGTACCCCCTTCCCTGGTCAAACTGATTTACTGGGTGGCCAGAGGGAACTGAGGTTAGATCCTACAGCAGAGCCGTAGGCTTGGGGGACATGAGCCCCTACCAATGGAGACCTAAAAGTCTTTGGCATCATCTCCTTTGAGATTTGTTTATCAATAACAGAAAAGACTTTTGCAGCCTTCTAAGTCTTCTGGTACCATAGGACCTAGTGACAGCAAGACCAGAGATGCTTAGCAAATGCAACAGCTACTTATTGGCTTTTCTGATCTGGTGCACTTCTCCAAAAGGAGAATTATTGGATCATAGGATCATAGCTCCAGGGACATGGGTTCAGATCTAGCCTCTCAGGCTTACCACCTGTGTGGCAAGTCCCTTAAACTCCTTGGGCCTCAGTTTCCTCATTTGTAAAATGATGAATTTAGACTAGGTGGCCTATGAGATCTCTTTTAACTCTAAACCTATGATTCTCCCCCCAAAGACATTTCTGCAGTCTTATTACTCTGGACCTAGACCCTGGGCATAGGCAAGCAGTCCAGCAATCCTCCCCTACTGAGCCATCAGATTCTGTTAGCATATAAACTCTTGCCATGAAGCCGTTTTGGGAGTAGAGAAGTGAGGAAGGGAGAGACTAATATGGCCTATAATCCTGTAACAACTTAGTCTCATACCTTCATTTTACAGATGAGGAAACTGAGGCTGAAGGAGACTAAATGACTTACTCAAAGTCAAATAGGCAGAGCCATGATTAAAACCCAAATCTTACTCCAAACCCAGCATTCTTTCCATGCTGGAAGAAAGAAACTAGAATAAGCTGCTGTGAGAGTTCCCTAATCAGCCTTCTAATAATGCAAGTCTAGAGGGGAGGCATTCTCACCACCACCACCGCCACCACCACCACCACCACCACCACACCACCACACCACCACCACACCACCACCACACCACCACCACCACCACCACCACCTCTCTAAAGCCTGCTTGCTCTGGGACTAGATTCCTGGAAACAGCCAAGTAAGACAACCATCCTCCCCAACTAAGCCAACCAACAGATTCTGTCAGCACCTAAACTGGTTCTGTGAAGCCCAGTTTGTGTGGGCACAGAAGTAGGGAAGGGCTAGAGGAAAGCATCATATCTGTAGATAGATCTTAGGGGAAGATAAACCCAAGTAGGCATTCTCAGCTGGAACATGCTTAGGGCTAGATCACAGGGAAGTCTGAGGACCTCCAGAGACTTTGATTATCTTCCCTAAAGCCTGTAAACTGAACATTGTACAAGAAATAAGTGGTACTCTCCCCACAGGATTAGGACTTCATTATGCATTAAAAAGGCAAAAACAAACAAAAAACAAACAAAAAAACCTGAAAAACTATTAAAAGAGGTGGAAATCAAGCTTTTATTTCCTTTCTTCCTTCCTTCTTTCCTCCCTTTTTCTTCTTTCCTTTCTTCTTTTCTCCCTTCCTCTTACTTCTTTCTACCCTTCTTCCCTTCCTTATTTCTTCCCTTTCTCTTCCTTCCTTCCTTTTTTTCCTTCTTTCTGAACAGAAAGTAGTGGGTGTCCTTAGCAACCTACAGTAACGTTTGAGAGCCTGAACAAGTTTATCATCAACAGCTACTGTATGGCTAGAACTTTTGGGGGAAAGGAATAAGCAATTATATGGTGCCTACTATGTACTATGTGCTAAGTGCTTTACAAATATTATCTCATTTGATCCTCACAAAAACCCTGGGAGGTAGGTGCTGTCATTACTCTCATTTTTTAATTGAGGAAACTGAGACAAACAGAGGTTAAGTGACTTGCTTAGGGTCAACAGCTAATTACTGTCTGAGGTCAAATTTGAACTCAGGGCTTCCTGACTCCAGGCCCAGAGCCCTAACCACTGTACCACCAGCTGCCTCAATAACAAACAAATAAGACTGGATTTGGAGTCTTAAGACCCAGGCTCAAATTTCAGCTCTGCCCCCCTTATCACTTGTTATCACCTTGGGCAAGTTACTTTGCAGCTCTTTTTGCTCATCTGTAAAATGAAGGGGGTAACTGAATGGACTCTAAGGTCCCTTTTGGATCTAAATCTATGAACTTGTAGGGGGATGCAACGAGGGATGCTTTCAAAGTATTATTCTATGGTATTTAATGAATATAAAAAAAAAACTCGGAGGAGTAGCAGATAAGATAGATTTAATTCTTGGACTTCATGGAGATGGGCTAAAACATAAACAGTTTTTTGGACAATCAATTAAGAAATACGAGCTCTTTACCCAAGCTCAGAGGCCCTGAGCCTAGTACCTTAGCACTCAGGGGACCTGTCCTCTCTGAACATGAGTGAAGGGTCTGTTTCCCGTACGGAAGCCAGGCCATCATAACTCCAGCAATCCCACTGTACTGGCAGCTCTGGCTGACATCTCTGGAGCATGGGTTGTGGCTGGTAAGGTCCTGTGATAGTTGGCAAACTGGGTTCCGGAGAGGTGGAGATGACCTAGGACCAGAAGAGAAACAAAGAGTTGATCAGTGACACAGAGACTTGATCAAGTGTGGTTGGTTCCCTAGATTTTCCTGTCTCTTGTAGCCCTTCAAACCCTATAAGCCTTCTTAGAGTGTTCTCTTTCTCAGGATAAAGATTCCTGATCCCACATGTCACTACAGTTTCCAGGTTCCTCGCCATCCTGGTCATCCTTCTGTGAACAAATGACCTAGAAGCACCCTAGTGGACTGGAGAGGAGACAGGACTGGCTAACTCATGGATGGAGTGATGGAGAATTACAGAGGGACTCTTTTCCCTTCAAAGACACTTGTCCCTGAGGGTGCCAGAGTTAAGTTAGGGCTCCTGTCCCTGTGTGTCATGAATCCTATGTCTGGGCATGGGATTCCCAGGGAGACATGGGAGCTCATTCTCTCAGAAAGCTGAGAGACATGGAAAAAGAATCAGTGTTTCTTTGCCTTCTTATATCTGGATGGTGGAACATAGGAGTATCTGGGTGAGTCCAAATCAGTGACACGGGACTTCTGGTAAGTCAAACATGCTCCCGGAAAAGGAGAGAATCAAAAGATTTAGAGTTTAAAAAGACTTTTTTTTTAAACAGATAAGGAGACTAAGACCTGGAGAAATAAAGTGACTTACAAAGTCACAGAACTAAAAAGGAGAAAGGAGCAGATTTTGGATTTAAACCCAGGGCTCTTTTTCTCTGCATGCAACTCTACTTCGTCTGCCAGCATGCTTTGCTATTTCCATCGGAAACCTTACTCCCCCACCTATAAAAGATCTCCCATGCCACTGGGCCATGCACCACAAGAGCACCTGACCCTCTCCCCAACACCAAGTCTTCCTGTCTTTATCCTCCAACCTGCCCACTAGTCTTCCTGAGAGAAGAGAACAATGGGGCACTTGGATATGGGAATCTGGATGGGGGAAGCATCACTGGAGAAAAAGCTACCTTTCCACCAGAAGAATATTACTAATCCCTTTTGCCCATGACAATCTTTGCAACACTGCCTTGCACAAAGTAGGCCTTTGATAAATGTTGGAGTGAATGAAGGGGAAATTAAACCAGGGGCTAGGACTAGGAATCACGGTGTGTCCATCAGCACAGGCTAAAGGTTTCTGACTTAATTGGTCCTAAGGGTTTCTGGCTAAATTGGGTCTAGGGAGGGGCGGGGTGGCCAAAAGACCTGAGGAATATATTTAAAGCATTGAAGCTTCATGAGTACCTTTCAATAGAAATAGGATAGCAGGGTATCTTAATTCGTAAAATCATGGGGTTGGGCTAGATCATATCTAAGTTTCTTTTGATTCTGACTTTCCCTTATTCTATGAAGATTACATTAGGAGACACCCCAGCCCCCAACCACTATCCTCCCTAGTTCCAAATTTGAGTCTGGAAATTGTCTCTCAAATAAATGGTTTGAATTTCTCATGGAGACACATAGAGGAAGAAATATTGTACCTGGTATAGAGTAGTCAACTCAGAGGAGTGCGGAGACATTGCCCAGGAAGCAGGTTCAGTGTCTTTTTCCCAGTGTAACTTGGGTGGGGTCTGTGTTCTGGGGCAGGTTGGGGAAGGATTCCCAAATTCTGCAGCTTGATGTCTTCCTCCAGGCAGGTCTAGTCTGGTTGGTGATCCCAAGAAGCAAGAAGGTGAACCCCAAGATATGGCATTGAGGTTCTGCTCCATGCACTGCTTGGGCTGGGGCAGAACTAGTGGGCAGGAAGGTGGGGACCCCCAGGTTTCAGGGAGCTGGGGAGAATAGGTCCTAGGAGCTTGGGAGACTGGGCTGAGGCTCTGGGTCCGGTTTGGACAGCAGCCTAGCCTGTCAGGACAGAGTGGGCAGCTCTGCATTGCCCCTTCCCTCCTCCGGCGCCTTAGGCTCTCCTCACTGAGTCCCAGAAGGGCTGACAGGTGACCAATGTAGCGGATAGCCAGCCGCAAGGTCTCAATCTTAGTCAGACTCTGTCCAACAGGCGCCATTGAGGGTGGTAGGTAGCGCCGCAAATCATGCAAGGCCCGGGACAGGTTGCGCATCCTCAGCTTCTCACGCTCACTGGCACTCTGCCTCTGCCCACTGGCTGTGCCACCTCGTTCCTTTCTGTTCCTTTGGAAAGGGACAGAAGTAGGGGTCTCTTGAGTGTGGCAGCCCAGAGGTTGGGGAAGGCTTTCTGAGGTGCTTGGGTGTCCGTAGGATGGGGACGAGCTATACGAATCAGAAGAGGAGGTAGGGGATGTTGAGTCTGAGTGACTGCCCCAGCCCCAGCTCCAGTCCTGGGGTAGCAGCCAATTCTCCTGCCTGGCCGATTGCTGGTGAGGAGAGTTAGCCATGGTTGGGGGGCAGCTCCAAGGAGAGACTGGGGAGCAAACCAGGCAGGCTGGGGTTTTTATCTTGAGACCGAGGTGTGAGATGGCCCCCTGTCATGTGGCAAGGAGGTGTCAAAACCCACAGAGCCCAGGGAAAGAATGGGACAAGGGGGCCTTGGGAAACAGAGCCCATTTGCAGAGGTGTGGATTCTGACTCCTCCACTGCTTTAATTGAACCTCCATAGAGCAAGGAAAGTGTGGAAAGGACAATTCACATCTGAACGGCAGCTGTTAACATTCTCACCATCCTCCCCACCCCACTCCAGGACACCCCACTATTTCTATTCTCCCCACCAACCCAAGACAGCCCAGATCTGCCTTCAGCAAGTTATCCTGGGAAGGAGCTACTATGATCAAGGACCTCGGCCTTGGGAAATACCATGGATCATTGTCCATACAGGAAGGGGTGAAGGCAAAAGCCTTCAGGAACTCAGCTACTGGAACGAAGATTGCCAGGAAAATAAAATTACTTATTATCCGTATCTCCTTTCCCCCGTAACCCTTTGGCATTGATTGAATGACATCATTTCCCTGCACTTGGCTTTGTGCTATAGGTCTAAGCCCATTCCACTTATAGCTGGGGAAACGGAAGCATAGAGTGCTGAGTTACTTGCTTGAGGTCACCAAGATAGAGAGTGGAGGGTTGGCCACGTTTAGGGCAAGGAGCCTTGGGTTCCCTTTAAGCTCATACCTTCTGATCTGCTAAATAAAGGTAGACAAGAAAGGACGTGGTTCTAAACAGTACGTCTTAGTTTCCACTTCTATGTCTAATGTGTACCTCCGAGGGGCTATATCCCCAGCCTAGCACAGAGCAGTTGCTTAATAAATGTTGATTGATTTCAGAAAGAGGAATTAGATTTTTCATGCATTGTAGAGGATTGGGATAAAGCTCTGTGAGATGACTGAGGGAAAGGATTGAAGTAAAAGTCTTGTTCAGTCATTTTTTCAGTCATATCTGATTTATCATGACCCCATTTAGGGTTTTCTTGGCAAAGATACTGGAGTGGTTTGCCATTTCCATCTGAAGCTCATTTTACAGATGAGGAAATTGAAGTAAACAGGGTTAAATGACTTGCCCAAAGTCACACAGCTAGTAAGTGTCTGAGGCAAGATTTGAACTCAGGTTTTCCTAATTCCAAGTCCAGGGCTCTATCCACTGTGTCACCTAGCTGCCCCAAATGCCTCAGAATTGTTTTAATTGATATTTCTCTATTTACTATCATTTTGAATATTTTTCCAAATAATTATTGATCATTTGTTGATCGACGAGTTTGAATTTTGTCTGAGATACTTATCAGATATGTGACCCTGGGCAAGTCCCTTAACTTCCTTCAACCTCAGTTCCTTCATCTTTAATATGGGGATAATAATAGCACCTACTTCACAGAGCTGTTGTGAGGATAAAATTAGATAATATTAGTAAAGCACTTTGGGATCTTTAAGATGTTATACAAATTCGTTAGCTATACTGATTATTATTGTATCAGCTTTTTTCAGAGATAGTTAACACAATACTTTGGATAATCAATGGAAAGACTGGGTTCTCCATTAGTACCCATGGAATGTCAGGAAAATTTGAGGAAGGTCTCTTGCTCATTGGATGCCTTGTGGGGAATTTATGGGAGGACAATGGCAAGAATCACTTGAGATAGGCAGACATAGATGGGTTGTCATCTGCATCTTTGGAGGGAATACCTACATTGGTGAGAGCACAGATGTGTCTGAGTCTTTGAATTTAATATAAAGATTTTTTTTCTCAGTCCAAATTAATTTTTCTTATTCTATCTGCATTAATTTTGTTGCAAAATATTTTGTATTTTTATATACCTAAAGTTGACTAGTTTGTCTTTCATAATAATATTGATCCCATGACTAGTTACAAATTATTTCCCTATCTATAGCTTTGAAAAATATGACTTTACATGCTTTCACCTTTTTCATGCTGTTACTTAATATATGTATATATAAGTACATATATATGCATAAGTCTATATCCATATCCCATGTCCATTTTAAATTTTTTATGTTATATGATATAAATTAGAGATCTAAGCTCTTTTTCTATGAAACCACCATCCAATTTTTCTACCAGTTCTTGCTGAACAATGGAATACTTCCTCAGGAGTCTTTGTTTTGGGGTTTGAGAAACACAATTTCCCCCCCACTTAATAGGATTTTATTTTTTTCCAAATACATGTAAAGATAGTTTTCAACATTCGCTTTTATAAGATTTTGAGTTCAAAATTTTTTTCTCCCTCTCTCCTTCCCCTCCTCTCTCTCCAAAACAGCAAGCAATCTGATATAGGCTATACATGTAGAATCATATTAAACATATTAGTTGTGTTGTGAAAGAATCTGAACAAAAGGGAAAAATCATGCGAAAGAAAAAAAAAGAGGAGAAAATAACTTTGATCTGCATTCAGACTCCATAGTTCTTTCTCTGGATATGGATGGCATTTTCCATCATGAGTCTTTTGGAATTGTCTTAGATCATTGTATTGCTGAGAAGAGCTAAGTCAGTCATAGTTAATCATTGCTGGTACTATGAACAATGTTCTCTTGGTTCTGCTTACTTCACTCAGCATCAGTTCATGTAAATCTTTCTAGTTTTTTTCTGAAATCTGCTGGCTTATCATTTCTTATAGCACAATAGTATTCCATTACATTCATATACCACAACTTGTTCAGCTCTTCTCCAGTTGATGGGCATTCCCTCAACTTCCAATTCTTTGCCACCACAAAAAGAGCTGCTACAAAGATTCTTGTGCATGTGGGTCTTTTTCCCTTTTTTAAGATCTCTTTGGGATATACACATAGTAGTGGTATTGCTGGATCAAAAGGTATGCACAGTTTTATGGCCCTTTGGGTATAGTTCCAAATTGTGAGCAATTCAGTTTTCAGGGTACTGAAATTGTCAAGCTATTTCAAAGAGGGAAAGATTTCAAAAGAATGGAAAAGATCACACTTGTACTGTTCCTCACCCCCCCCAAAAAAAAGGATAACTGAGATGACATCAATTACCAACCCACATATCTACTTTTTCTACAAGTTTTATGAGAATGGTCTAGTATAAGTAGAGCACTTGATTAATATCTGGTAGTAAGAGACTAACTTTATCCCCTTCTCCATTGGCCTTCATCATTTGGGATAATATTTTTCTGGACTAGGCTCTTTGGGATAAGTTCTTGGTGACATAGTCTTGAAGTCTGTCCCTTCCTATTCAATGAAGAGGCATGGAGAAGAGAAGGAACGACCATGTGACTGCCTACCTATGTGCCAGTCACTGTTTTAAGCACTTTACAAATACTGTGTCACCTGATCCTCACGATAGCCCTGATGAATGGGTGCTATTATTATCCTCTTTTTTATAGTTGAGGAAACTGAGGCAGAGAGAGGTTAAATGACTTGCTCAGGGTTACACATGGCAAGTGTCTAAGGCTGTATTTGAACTCAGCTCCTCTAACTACAGGTGCTTACTTATTGAATATCTACCATCATTCAAACAGATATTTGACCTACAGATAGTGAGTTTCCTTTAGGCGTGCAGTAGTACATTGGTTATAATGTCTTTTAATAATAATAATAATAAGAGCTAGCATTGACATCACGTTTTATGGCTCGCCAAATACTTTCCATCTTTGTTCCCATTTGATAATCATGGTGGCCCTGTGAGTTAGGTAATGCAAATATCATCATCATCACCATTTTCAGAAGAGGAAACTGACTGAAGGCCCAGAAGCAGGAGCAACCATAAAGCAGTACAAAGGGGGATATTAAACATTTTTTTCTGAATTAGATTCAGAGGAGAGAGAATTTGAATCCACTATTAGACATAATGTATTCTGGGAGGTCAGAACTGTGAGCCCTTTTGGCTTTTTCTAAATCTGGTCCCACAATCTCCACTAGCTCTTGTGTGATTTTGGGGGCCTTTACCTTTCTGGGTCTCAGTTTCCTCTTCTGTAAAACAAGAAAGTTAGACTCGATTTGCAGTTACAACGATCTATATTCTTTGACGTACAAAGTCTTTGTACTTAGGTCTGTGTGGGATTCAAATATGTATGAGAACCAATTCCAGGCCTGTTAGAAAGGGACTTCCTTCCCAGCTAAGAAAAACAGAGGGTACTCAGATTATAGGATCTAGGGGTGGTAGAGACATTGGAGATGATCTTGTTTAACTCCATTTCACATATTGAAAAGTGGGTATTTTTTAAAGCTTTAAAGCGGTAAGGGGACACTCAAGGAAGGAACAGGATCTCTACTCAGAGGATGTGAGATGATGAAGATAGTAAGACAAGGATGAATTACTGATCTCTTATTCTGCTTCTGTTTTCTCTTCCAAGATAATTGATTTTTTGATCATGAATTTAGAATGAAAATGGTTAGCAGGGAGTGGGAATCCAAGATAAAGGAGGGGATGGTCTCATACAGGATCTGACTGCCTTTTCTGGGAATTCAAGTTATCAATCCAAGATGAACTACATCCCAGGACACAAAAATAACCAGTAGGTATGATTACTGAGCCACTGTCAGGGATTTTTGAAGGACTAAAGAGAGTGGAAAATGTGCAACATGACAGGAGCAAGGCAAATTCTGAGCCAATTTTTGAAAAAGAAAGGAGAGCAAATTCTGTAAACTATAGGCCAGTGGGCCTGCCATTTATTGATTCCTGCCAAAATTCTAGGACCTATCAACCCAGTCTACTGCAATAGTTTGGGGGTTTAAAGAATGAATCATTGGGGCAGCTAGGTGATATCGTGGATAGAGCTCTAGCCTTGCAGTCAGGAAGACATGAGTTCAAATCCAGCCTCAAACACTTGACGCTAGCTGTGTGACCCTGGGCAAGTCACTTAACCCCAACTGCCTCACCAAGAAGCAAAAAAAAAAAAAAAAAAAAAAAGAACGAGTCACAGAGGAGTCAGGGAGGCCAGTACATGTTTAAAGCAATGGACCTTTATTACAATGCATTTTAACTTGAACAGGGGAAGACTTTAAGAAACACCAAGAAGACAAATGGAGGCAAGAGTAATAAAGAAAAGATATAACCAAAGACAGTGTACCAATACCAGCAAACCAAGGCTCACCAACTAGAGTTGAAATTATTATATTTTTATGGTGCCAGACTCATGGTAAGTGGAATGAAATGTGCTCTCAGACGAGCAGAGTATAAAAAGGGCGCAGGAGGAATGACTAGAAATAGGATAAGGCCTGGAAGGAGCTCACTCTGGTCTAACAGTTTCTGATTTTAACTAATTATTTTTATTAACTAGGTGCTAAGGTCTATTGTTACTATATTATTAAAAAACTACAAGTGTACTCAGAATCCTCTAAATTTGGCAACCTGGGGTAAAGTCCTGATCATCTGACCCTAGTTATAGCTCGAAAGAGAAGGGCCTGGTTCTCACTTACACATTTTTTTTTAAATCATTTTCTCATCTGTAATGTGGGTGATGCTAGGAAGTAGATGGCCAATCCTTGTTTGTATAAGCTCGATGTACAGAAATGCCTAGAAGTTTCTCGTGTAACATGGTTGACTCCTGCCCCATTCTCTCTGGAATAGTCCTGCGGCATTTTACTCCCCTACCCTCACCCCCAAGGTTCTTGAGTAACCTGAGGGGCCTGGGGACGTTGGGCTTTCTCTGACTTTGGCTTGAGCCCCCATCAATTGGGTTTCTTCAATTTTTAGCAGACCAGTAACTAGCACTACAATTCCATTTAGCCACTTAACATTGGACTAGCTTTTAAAGAGAATTTTACTTCAAATATTATATAGCAGGAAAAACATACAAACATTTCTCTCTAACATCCAAGGGGCATAATCCTTCTATTATACCACCTAGGTCTCTGGATGGGGAGGAAGTTGGAGTATTAGGTTCTTAGGCTCACAGTTTATTTCACACAACTTTAGTCCTACCAAGTTCCTACATAACTTTAGTTTTACCAGATTCAAATCCACTGGCAGTACCAGCTTCTGCTGACTTGCTAGGCTTGTGTCCTGGATCCTTGCTACTCAGGACATCAATGCTAGGCGGGTTAAAATAGCCAACCTTGATTCTTGAACTCTGGGATGGTCATGGCTCATGCTCCACTCCCAGAACCTTTAATGGAAAAGCACAAACAAACAAACAAAAAAGCCCCAAGCCTATTTCTGAGGGTCACATGGCCTGATGGTGGGGAGGAGAAATAGGTGACCCTCATGCTCTCCCATCCCTGCTGTATGGATGTGGATGAAGAAGTCCCTCAGCCTTAGATGTGAATGCAGCAAAAAGCCACCTGACTTTCTGAGTTAGGTCCTTTTAAAGACCAACCTTTCCAGCTACACAGACATTGGAAAAGATGGATCTAAACTACATGGTGGACAAATACAGAATATCTAACCATAATCCAGTTTTCCAAAAGAAGGTCCCCATCACTTTCCACGTACATGACACCACACATGGATGTACAATGTTGTTACATGTGATCTCAGATGGTCTACCATTATTCCAGAAAATAGCAGAACACAGAAGTAAGAATGTCTAGAATACAGTCAGCCTGACACAAAATAGGCCAGGTCCCCCCAAAGAGAGATATTTTTTGGCCTATCACGATAGCATTAAAAGGATAATTACTGAATATTAAGAAAAGGAAGCGGTGATTTCTAAAGAGACTAGGGTAGTTTCATTAGAAGGGGGGAAAATTAGCTACCTTCATTTCCTTTTTTGACAGGATCACTAGGCTGATAAGATAGGGTAATTCTGAAGATAAAAAATGCTTTGGTTTCAACAAAGCATTTGACAATTTCCCTGTGAAATCCTTATAGATAAGATAGAGAGATACAGGCTAGATAAGTGAGTTCAGAACTGGCTAAATGGGCCAAATAAATACTCATTAATTGAGCAATATTCAACTTAGGGGAATGTCTCTAATAGAATTCTCCAAGACTGTTCTCTTCAACATTTTTTTTTTTAGTCATGGAAGGTATGCTTGTCAAATCTGAAGATTACATAAGGCTGTAATGGCTATCTAAAGTATTTGGGGAAACAAAAAAACAAGTTTAACAGATTACCATGGAGAGCCAGATCTGATAAGATGAGATTTAACAGGCATCACTGTAAAATCCTGTGTTTAGGTTAAACAAAATCAACCTCACAAGTACAGGATGGGGAAGCATGGTTAGATAGAGGTTCATCTGAAAAAGATCTGAGAGTTTTAGTGAATTACAAGTCAACAGCCTAAGACAGTAGTTGTAAAAAAAAAAAAAGGCCAGTGTTCTCATAGGTTACATTAACAGGGCCACAGTGTTCAGGACAGGATGATCATTGTTGTTCTAAAACTCTGCACTCATTTAACCTCATCTGGAGTGTCATGTTGAGTTCGAGACACATATTTTAGGAAGGAGAGAGATAAGCTGTAGTACAACTAGAAGTGGGTGATGAGGAGAGGAAAAGAACTAGAGAATGTGTTATAGAGAGTTAGTAGAAGGAACTTGAGATGGAGAAGAAAAGGTTTCAGGGAGACAAGTGAGCAGCACTTAAATATTAATAAATGCTTGTTGACTTGACTTGTTGACTTTTCTGAAGGGCTGTCATATAGAAACAGGTTAGATTTATTCTGCTTGGTCCCAAAGGGCAGAACTAGGAGTGGTGGGTAGAAGATGAAGGGAAGACAATTTAGGCTTGTTACATGGAAACATTTCCAGCTCTTAAAGACGTACAAAACGAAATAGGTCACCTCAAGCTTACCGGGAATTGCCTCTCACTGAGTGGCTTCCAGAAGCTGGATAATCACTTGTCTAGGATGCACAAGGAATGCTTGAACTAGATGGCTTCTGAGGTCTGTTCCAACTCTTCAATTCTATCTTTCTATGATTGTGTGAAATAAGTCTCTCCCTACTCCAGTCCATCCTCCACGCAGCTGTCAGAGTAATTTTTCTAGAGTATGGGTCTGACCACATCACTCCCCTGCTTAATAAGATCCAGTCACTCCATATTACCTCTGTATGGGGTGTTGAAGGAGGACTAGCGCCTCCAGTATGAGGGCTTGCTGAGCTCTTTTCAGAGCTGCTCATTCACTCACTCTTGACTGAGGCTCCAAGAAATGTAGCATGCTCAGTGGCCCCATCCCAGTAAAACCAACTCAGCAGATAAACTAAACCAGGTTGAGGGTAACTTACAGGCCTCAGACCTGTCAGTGAGTTAGGGGAATGTCTACCCCAAGCGTATGAAGACTTCCCCCCGCAGAATGAGGACATGAGAACAATTTGTTCTAGCAGCCATGAATGTGGCTAAAGCAAGGCACTGTGGAGTGCTTAAAGTTCAGTTAGACGTTGAAGACCCAAGGTCATCCATTGCATCCCAGGCCATCTCTAGTCATCTTTTTTTTAAAATTGTTTCTTTTTAAAAATTAATTAATTAATTTTTAGTTTGCAACATTCACTTGCACACGATTTTGAGTTCCAAATTTTCTCCCCATCTCTCCCCTCTCCCCCAAAATGACATGCATTCTAAATGTCTTCCCCCAATATGCCCTCCCTTCTATCACCCCCCTTCTCTTATCCCCTTCCCCTTCCATTTTCCTGTCGGGCAGGATAGGTTTCTATGCCCCATTGCCTGTATATCTTATTTCCCAGTTGCTTGTGAAAACAATTTCTAACATTCGTTTTTAAAACTTTGAGTTCCAAATTCTCTCCCTCCCTCCCTCCCTACCCACCCTCATTGAGAATGCAAGCAATTTGATATAGGTTATACATGTGCAGTCATGTAAAACCCTTCCATAACGGTCATGTTATGAAAGACTAACTATATTTCCCTCCATCACATCCCACCCCACCCGTTTATTCTATTCTCTTCTTTGACTCTGTACCTCCTCTCATAAGTGTTTGCTTCTGAATGATAACCCCCTCCTCCAATCTGCCCTCCCTTCTATCATCCTCCCTCTCTTCTCCCCTTCTCCCCTATTTTCCTGTAGGGTAAGATAGATTTCCATACCCAACTGAGTGTGAAAGTTATTCCCTCCTTAAGCCAAATCTGATGAGAGTAAGATTCACTCATTCCCTCTCACTTCCTCCCTCCTCCCTTCCACTGTGAAGGCTTTTTCTTGCCACTTTTATGCATCACTAGTCATCTTGACCTTTGCATTGCCACTAGACTCCCATGACTATGGAGGAGAGAGTGAGGTTGAGGAGGAGAGAGTGAGGTTGACAACTTTGTTCAGCTCTGCCTCACTTCAATCTAATTCACATGAAAATCAAGCCATTGCCCTCATGATGTCATTGGTTCTCTTTGAACAAGAAAAATGAACAACAACCTCTAGAATCAAATATAGAATCTTTTATTTGGCATTCAAAGCCCTTCATAACCTTTCTCCCACTACCATCCTCTTCTTCCCCCCACCCAATCTGTGTAATCATCTTGCACCTTATATTGCCCCCACCACGTATTTTTCAACAGAGTGACCCTGGCTTCTTTGCTATTCTTAGAACAACACACTCCATCTCTGGACTCTGGGCATTTTCACTGGTTATCCCTCATGCCTGGGATTCTCTCCCTCCTCATCTCTGCTTCCTAGCTTCTCTGGCTTCCTTTAAGTCCTAGCTAAAATCCCATTTTCTACAGGAAGTCTTTTCTAGTCCTCCTTAATCTATTGCCTTCCCTCTGTTGATTATCTCTAATTTGTCATATATAGATATAGATGTCAGATCTCTCTCTCTCTCTCTCTCTCTCTCTCTCTCTCTCTCTCTCTCTCTCATTCCCATTACACTGTGAGCTCCATGAGAGAGAGCAGGGACTGTCTTTTGCTTTTCTTTATATCCCCAGCACTTAGCACAGCGCTTGTTATATAGGAGGCAATTTACAAATTTTAATTGACTGACTGACTGAAACTGAGGCTCAGGAGTATTAAGTGTCAGTCACATAACTAGTATGTAGCCAAGCCAGAATTTGAACTCAAGTCCTTGGATTCCAACTCTAGTGCTATCACTCAAACAAATGTAATCAGTCTCAGAACTCTGACATATTGATTGGCTGTGTCCTAGCTGAAAACTTGCTAGCAAAAACCCCCCAAAACCTTCAGAGTGCCTGTGGTGTACTTAGGAGTAAAGTCATAATTAAGCTCAGCTAGTTTTACAGGGCCACTGCTTTCATTCACACCTCTGGAAGATCCACTGGCCTAGAGGAGAGCCCATCTAGAGGTTAAAGGTGCTCGAGAAGGCCTAACTATCTCTCTGGAGGTAGCAGCCCTGTTGCCAGGTCAACAGCTTAGCAATAGGCTACCACTTCCTTCCCGACCAGGTCCAAAGAGTAGAGATCTCAGGCTGATTCTTAGCAACCTGAATTATGCTTTCTCATTTAGTTCATTAGGGACTGACTCATTGGGCAGTGTGAGCTGTCCAGCATTGAAGAGGTTCTAGCAGCGACTAGATGACCACCTCACAGAAGTACTGCAGGTAGGAGTCCAGAATTGAAGGGGAGCCTGGAGCTCTAATTTTTCTGTTTATTCTAAGATTCTTGTTTTCCTAATTGAAGATCTAGTATTCTTTTTCTTCTTATCATTCCTGTTAATTTACCATTTTGGAAGAGCTCTGGGTTAACAGCTTGTTCTTGCAGACTCACCCAGGAATTAACAACCAGAGCTAATTCTCCATCAGTCATTATCTAAGGTTCAGTTTCTTCATCTGTAAAATCTAATCTGTAATAATATTTACACTAAGAATCTATGCTGTTGTGAACTGAAAAGCTGTCCTTGGAGGCACAAGGCCTGGGTTCCAGTCCTGTGCATGCCTCCCCCCCCTACCAAGTATACCCCCTGTGTGATCCTGGGCAAGTTATTTAATTCCTCAGTCCCCCCTGCCCCCAAGCATCTCTCTAAGACACCCATTTTCAGATCAGCTACCCATCTGCATCAGGGGAAGGGAGTTTTCATACCAAGAAGCTGCCCACACTGATGAAATCAGACATACTGACAAACACCTACAGTAGGGTACCGCCCTTCTGCTCGCTGTAGTTTGGCAATCCTTGACCTACACAAACTACCTACCGCAAAGGGCTGTTGTGAGAAAAACACTTTGGTAAATTTTAATGTGCTACATGTAAAGTGAGATATTATGATCATTTATTATTATATAATTATTTATTATTATCATTTATCATTATTATTATATACTACTAACATGTCACTAGGCTGCCTCATGTGGGTTCCTGTCTCAGGAGGGCTATGGGGAGCATAAGCAGTGGTAAGAAGGTTTCTGATAGGGGTCAGCCTAGGCTCTGTATCATCCTCTGAGAACAACTAGCTTAAGCCGGTGGAAAATGGAAAGGAACAAGCATTTATCAAGTGCCTACTGTGCATAATGGGCATAGTAGTACATTGTGCAGTACCTAAAAACCTAGTCAGACACCACTGAAATGACTGAATGACTACTCATGGTGCTAAATATTTTACGAATATTGTTTCCTTTGATCCTCATAACAACCTTGAGAGATAGGTGCTGTCATTATCCTCATCTTACAATGGGGGAAACAGAGGAAAACATTTTTTAAGTGACTTGTCCAGGATCACACAGCTAGTAAATATCTAAGGCTGGATTTGAACCCAGGTTTTTCTGACTCCAAGCCCATTACTCTATCCACTGCACTATCTGGCTACTTCTGAGGGAAAGAATATTTTTGGAAGCAACTCCCCAAAACTGCCTGTTGGGATTTGGGCCCACAATGAGGGAAATGTCCTCAAAGGATTAACGTATTAAACCTAAGTACACACGGAGGTTTGTTGTTAAATGTTTAACAACTGCCTTTCCTCCCCCAAAAATGTACTGTAGGACACACTTTTAAGTTTAATCTGCATTATTCACATTCTCTCCATTAGTTTCTTGTCTAGACAACCAAGAAAACAATCAATCAAGTCCTGATTAGTAGCCAATCCCCATTTCCAAGGTGTAAATGCTCACACCTACATCTGAACAATGTGGGCTCTTTCCAGCCAATCCCCTTTCTCCATCTCACATTCCAAAAATGAAACCTGTAGTTTGTAGGGATTGCAAACCTGACCTTTGCTCACTCTTTCTTACCTATTTCCACCACTTGTTTTCCTTTTTCACATTGGATTTCTCAGGTTGTCACCCTCCTAAATCCAATATCAATCAATCAATCAATCCATCAATCAATGAACAAGCATTTATTCAAGCATTAAGCACCTACTATGTGCCAGGCACTACGTTAGATGCTTAGAACACAAAGACAAAAGTGAGACAGTCATTGCCCTTCTAGGGTTTACTGGGAGATATGACATGTTCATAGAGAAGTAAATATAAGATATATATGTATATGTATATTATGTATAGAATATACATTATATATTTATATATGTGTATATATCTATATGTGTGTATATATATATTTATATATGTGTGTATATATGTATATATATGTATACATATACATATATGAAATACACATACAGACAAATTTGGGAATAAGGGAAAACCTCTTGAGGGAGAATCTTGGCCAGAACCTTGAAGTGAGTAGGGTTCCAAGAGGCAGAGATGAGGAAGGAGAGAATTCTGATAGGCTGTTCCTGAATGCTCACAGCACAGAGGGTAGGAATGGACTGTTGAGTGTGGGGTAGAGCAAATAGGTCAGTTTGGCTGGAGAGTAGAGTTCTTAAGGGGTAGAAATATATAACAAGCCTAAAAAAAATGAGCTAGATTAGAGTGCTACTGTAAAGGGCTCTACAGAGGAGTTTGCTAGAGTCGATAGGAAACCACTGAAGCTTCATGAGTATGGAAGTGATGTGGTCAGACCTGACCTTGTGTGGAGGATGAATTAGATAGAATGCTGAGCGGGGTGGTAGAAGGTAGTATGAGAAGATATCACAGAAGAATTATAGAATGGGGAAGAGACGGTATCCTATGGGAGAAAGTAGAGTTGGGAGAAAAGGATGGGCATTGGGGCATGGTGAGGTGAGAGTAAAATGTAGAGAAGAGATTCAGGGGCAAAAAGGGAGGTGAGATAATATGGGACAAAGAAGAATGGGGGAAATGAGACAATTGAGCAAGGAGAGAGGAGAATGCAGAGGAGAGATAAGTGGGAGGAAAGAAAAGTGAGGGAAACAAGACAAGAGAAAGAAGAATAGGAAGGAGAAGGAAAGAATAAAAGAAATGGGACAGGCTGGAGAAAGAGAGAGCCTGGAGTAGGAAGCTTTGTCCCCATGGTGTGTTATTCTCATTAGAAAGCTGAGCTTCGCCACAGCCTTTTCTGACTGCTCCTAAACCCAGGGGCTTCTTCACACCTCAGGGTCTGCCTGTTGACACAAGTGCCACCTCCCCCTAGGCCAGTAGGTGTCAACTTGGGAACTGGGGTCTGAGCGGTCCTCCAAAACAATAAGACTGCCCTGGGAAGCAGCCCTGAAGGCCCCAGAAAGTTCTTCGGGGTAGAGGCGGGAGGGGTGTGAGGGGCCCATCTTATGGGACCATGCTTTCTTAGGGAGCCCCAGGTCAGACCCAGGAGGAAATGGAAGAACCTGTCTTCTCCTAGGGAATCAGTTTGGGCGTCAGCAGAGATCAGGTCGGAAGACAGATGGTGAGGGCTTGGGAAGACCCCCACTTAGTAGCAGAATGGCTGTTCTTTAGGAGATGTTGGCTATGTTGATGACAAGGGATCCCCTTAACAGTGAGCGGGCTGTTTGAGCAGGGGTGATGGTAAATGCTTAAAGGAACTGGGAATGTTTAGCCTGGAGAAAAAAACCTGAAAGAGGCTAGGAAGAGGGAATTTTTCACATATGTGAAGAGCTGTCATGTGACAGAAGGTTTAGTTAGATTATCTGTGTGGTTACAGAGGGCAGAACCAGGAACAGAGGATGAAAATTCAAGCAAATTTTAATTTGCCTCAGTCAAAAGTAGGAGTTTTCCACTATTTCGTGTCCCATAGGTAGCCTGTGAAGTCTATGGACACTTTCTCAGAATAATTTTTAAAATTAGTGTAGGATTATGAAGAAAACCAATTACATTGGAATAGTTATAGAAGTTATGTGTGTGTGTTTTTTAAATACCAGTTAAGAACTCCTGATCCAAAGGGAAGCATGGGTTCAGGGGGACATGCTGGACTTGGAATCAGGAGAGCTGAGTTTGAATTTTAGCTTTAACATTTATTTGCTGGGTGACCCTGGGTAAGATACTTCCCCACAATGAGCTTCAGTTTCCTCATCGGCAAAATGGGAATAACATTTGTTCTATGTACTTCCACCGGATTGTTATGAGGAAAGAGCATTATGAAAGGTATTGCAGAAATGTGAGTAATTACTAATTAGAGCTGTCAAGTGCTATTGTAACAGGGATGATGTGGGAAACCCCCTGATCTGGGGCTAGGATCATAGAATGCTAGAAAGGACTTCAGAGATCATCCTTCAATTCCCTTATTTTACAGATGAGGCGGCTAAAGCTCAGAGATGTTTAGAGACTTACCTAAAGTCACAGACCATTGGTAAGTATTAGAGGTGGGATTTGAATCCAGGTTTTCCTGACTCCAAATCCAGCACTCTACCCACTATACTACACAGCCTTTAAAAATAGATTTAGGGGATGCCTACCTTTGGTTTATGAATCTAGCACACCATACAACCAAATCATGCATACTGCCAAAGGAAAACATAGTAATACCATACTCTGCATTTAAAAATGTCTGGCAGAAACAATTTTATTTAATTTAACACTATTCCAGAATTTCCAAGTGTTTCTAGCCAAGAGAGAGAAATGTCCAAAGTTCCCCCATCCCTGTCTCAGACCTCTCTCTCCCTCCTTCTCTTTCTCCTTTCTCTCTCCCTCCCTCTCCATCTCTCCACTTTCTCTTTCTCTCCCCTTCTCTCTCTCTCTCTCTCTCTCTCTCTCTCTCTCTCTCTCTCTCTCTCTCTCTCTCTCTCTCTCTCTCTCCCCCTTCTGTCTTTCCATCTCTGTCTCTGTCACTTTCTCTCTCTCTCCCTCTCCCTCCTTCCTCCCTCCCTCCCTCCCTCCCTCTTTCTCTCTCTGTCTCTGTTTTGGTCTGTCTGTCCTTTGTGATATTTGAAGTTTTGGTCAAGTCTGATTAGATGTAATTGCTGCCAGGGATCATAGGATCATAGATTTAGACCTTAAAGGCCATCCAGTCCAACACCTTTGTTTTACAGATGAGGAAACTGAGGCCCAATGATGTTAAGTAATTTGCCTGAGGTCAAATAGCTAGTAAGTGACAGAGACAGTTAAGAGGATAGTGAAAAGCCTCATTTTCCTTCTCTCCCACTACGTCCCTCAGGAAAATCACGCTTGCCGTAGTCTCTGAGATGCTTAGTTAACATAGAACAGTCTTGTTTCTATTAAATTCCATTGGTAAAAACACTGGATCCTATACCTTGGAGGAAAGACAGGTGGTTTCCTATTAGCAAAGCCTTCATCAGTCATTCCCTATCCCATTCTGTCTGATGCTCTATGACTGGTTTATAACATAGGGCAGCTAAGTGGCACAGTGGATAGCATGTTGAGCCTGGAGTTAGGAAAACTCATCTTCCTGAGTTCAAATCCAGTGTCAGGTACTTAATGCTGTGTGACCCTGGGCAAGTCACTTAACCCTGTTTGCCTCAGTTTCCTCATCTGTCAAATGAGTGGCAAACCACTCTAGTGTCTTTGCCAAGTTGGTCATCACTGAAACAACACAACAACAAGAAATTAATCAGACAGTAAAATAATATATATAACAACTGCAACAATGGACATTTTTGAAAGGAGAGAATGCTATGCTTAGAATAAGAGAGGAGAAAATGTCTTTAGGTGTGGAACATTGCATACGCTGTGACGCTAGGGGTGGATTAGGTGTTTAAACTGGTTTTTTCCTCTTTTCTTTCTGCTTACTCTGTTTTTATGGGAGCTTTCTAGCGAAGGGAAGAGTACATTTAGAAATAAAGGTGGTGTAAAAGCAAAGGATGTATTTTTAAAAATAAATGAGTTCATATCCCACTTCTGCCAATGACTGGGTATATGCTCTTCAGCCTTTACTTCCTTATCAGCAAAAGGTTATGATAATACTAGTATTACCCACCTGTTAGGGTTGTTGTGGGAATTAAAATGAGATGATATATATAAAAGTGCTTTATAAACAGCAAAATGCTCCATAAATGTTGGCTTTTATTATTGTTACTTTCCTTTGGTTTGTGAGTGGTAGAATAAACCAATTAATTTCTCAACATCCCTCTCCCTCATACAGTTACCCGAGGTGGGAAACTGAGTCACAGAGCAGAGCTACTTGTACCTGGTCATATTATACTTTTTTTTTAAAGACTGTTTTAACATTTTATTTTTTTCCTTACATGTAAAAACAATTTTTTAACCTTTGTTTTTTACAATTTTGAGTTCCAAATTATTTCCACCCTTTCTCTCCTTCCCCCCTCATTGAGAAGGCAAGCAATTTGAAAAAGGTTATACATGTGCAGTCATGCAAAACATATTTCCATGTGAGTCATGTCATGTAAGAAAACACAGACAAAAAAAACCCCAAGAAAAATAAAGTTAAAAAAACAAACCAGTAGCTTCAGTCTGCATTCAGAATTCATCTGTTCTTTCTCTGGAGGTAGACAGTATTTTTCATCATAGATCCTACAGAATTATCTTGGATTCAAATTCCACTTAATGATAGAGTTTGTATTCCCAGGATGTATCACGTACATATTGAATAAATGAATGGAACCAATTCTCAGGACTAGGTCTGTGCTTGAATCGGCAGGCTTGCCTTGAAGGCCTCAACTACTTCAATCTTCAGGCAAAAAGCCAAGGAATTTATTTAGTCCTGTCGGCTTTAAATGAGGATTAACTAAAATGGATCATCTTAGCCCAGCCAGACCCAGAAGACAGTAAAAATGGAATATAGGGAACATTACTGAAACTAGGAAGCCTGAAAGAGTAAGAACACTGTTTTTAGAGTCAGATTATTTAGGATATCATCTCTGACAAGGATTAGCTGTTCAACCTAGCACATTACTAATAGCTGACTGTTTACCTAGGTCTTTAAAGTTTGCAAAATGCTATACATGTGAAGCACTTCCTCTGTGATTCCCCCTACCATGAACTCACAGGTTGGTTCCCCAGAGGATGGCTGTTATTTCGGGTTTGAGGGGTAGCACTTACTATAGTTCATGAGAGGCTACCAATGTGCTTCCCATTAACAATTAGCCAGTAGACACAATTATCTCTTTACAAAGGCATTTACCAAGATAACATAGTAAAAGCCGTAACTACAAAACATTCTCCCCTTAAACCTAGGCACACTCTTGCTTAAATACAGTACGTAAGTTAAAATTTAGAGTATAATGTTAGTGAAGTACATTGAGAAGGAGAAGGGGACCCAGCCTTGTTTAATAAACTGGACCAGAAGGGAGCTAGGTGGTGCAGTGGGTAGAGCACCAGCCCTGGGGTCAGGAGGACCTGAGTTCAAATACGGCCTCAGACACATAATACTTCCTAGCTGTGTGACCCTGGGCAAGTCACTTAACCCCAATTGCCTCACCAAAAAAAAAAAAGACATATACGGACTTCTGCAAAGTGAAGTAAGGAGAGTCAAGAAGACCATATGTATATTATGTATACACACACACACATACAGTGACTAAAACAACGTAAAAGGAAAGAGAAACAGCCATAAAACAATGGGGAGTAAATATTGTAAAATTACAAAGGACAAGTAAGGTCCCAAAGAAGAGATATAATAATAATAAGCTAAGCACTTCACTATTATTGTTTCATTTGATCTGATGTGAGAAAAATTTTTTCAATTTTTTTTCCATGTATTGATCAGTTATGCCGATTTTTTTCTCTTTTTCCTTTTTTTTTCCTTTAAAAAAATTATTTGTTTCTTTAGATGTCTCTTTAGGAGAGAAAGGAAAGGATACAGGGGAAATTTTGTTGTTTGTGCAAAAACTTTTCAACTTAACATAATCAAAATTATCCTTTTACACTTCATAATGTTCTCTATCTCTTGTTTGGCCATAAATTCTTCCCTTCTCCGCAAATCTAAAAGGTAAATTATTCCTTGCTCTTCTAGCTTGTTTATAGTATTGGTCTTTATATCAAAATTCTGTACCCATTTGACTTTATCTTGGTATAGGCTGTATGTAAGATGTTGGTCTTTGCCCAATTTCTGCCATACATTTTTCCAGTTTTCCCAGAAGTTTTTGTTAAATAGTGATTTCTTATCCCAGAAATTGGAGTCTTTGGATTTATTAAATAGTAGTATGAAATTTTTGTTGATACAAAGACAAAAGATATCAATAATATTTATTTTTACAAATTCTTTAGGCAGCCCTGTTTATCTATGTAAATGAGTGGTTGAGAAAAAGGTACTGTGGGTACTATGCCCTGGAGAAAAGTTATTATCTCTTCTGGCAGGTTCATATACAAATGAGCTACTAAGATCCTTTCTTATCTGGAAAGGGCTTACCCTCTCCTAGTTGCAAATGCAGTCTGAATGGGGCATAGGATGATCCAGTAACATCTGAAAAGGGGGTCATTTTCTACATAGTCCAAATAGAGGGTCTCTGTCTCATTGTCTTTGTAACTTACAAGTGATAACCTATAAATTTGCTGAAGTCTGAGAGTGGCACTATTTTACACATAAATCATCTCATCTGAGTCTTATGTAATTGGGGTCAGCTCATCAAGTAGTATCTCTGCCTGGAAGACCTCAGCTTCTACATTTGATAGGACCAGCTTTTTCCTGACTCAGTTTCTTTCCTCCCACACCAAATGAAGAAAAAGCTAATCCAAGGACCTGGCTGTGCCCTCTTCTTGTCTTGTTTGTCTAAGGGCATAAAAAGTCTCAGCCTCTCTAGCTTCTAGCCCCCTTGGACTTGGTGGATTTTAGAAGATCACATGAGCTATTGTGTCTTTCACCACAGCATGTACTGATGACCAGAAATTTTATATGGAGAGGAGGGGGCCTACATCCAGAGAAGCTAAAGTCCACTGTGTTTTTGTTTCATATCCAAGCTAAACTTCCCGTTGTAAATAGTTCAGTGACTTTCCAAAGATTCATTTCATCCCAATACCAAACCTGAAAGAAGAGTGCTAGAGGTAGAGCCACATCTGACAACAGCAGAACTCTGAGCTCTGTCGAGACTGTGGGGAACATTCTGTAACTGGTTCTGGTTTGCCAGTTATGTCAATGAGAGGAACCTGTTTCTTTCATACCCACAGCTGGAACTCTCCATGTCTTCAAAAAGGCTGGAGTCAGCTTTGGACCTTTCTTTACTCCATTCTAGTCTTGGATTGCTCAGTGACTCTTTCAATAACAGCATCCAGTGAGACCTCTCATCTGTCCTTTCTGAGACAGATGCATGGAGTGGCGTCTCCAACCTTGATTGGGAGCATAAGCCATGGGAATCTTAGTGGTCAGAATCCAGCCTGGGTGTTGCCACCAGTCCAGTATCAATGTCCTTGAGCAGCAAAGATTAATGGTCAATGGTGACAGACTCACCAACCATTCATGCCACATATGGACATGAACTTGGTGGGACCAACGTTATATAGGAACTGAGCAAAGTTATGAGACATTGCCCCCAGAGACCAAGGTGGTATAGGAGGGATTATGCCCCCAAAATGTTAAGAAAAATGTTCATACATTTGTTCTTGTGATATCTGTAAAGTAAATAATCCCTTTGTAAAAGACAATTGAGGGGCAGCTAGGTGGGACAGTGGATAGAGCACTTAGCCCTGGAGTCCTGAGGACCTGAGTTCAAATCCAGCCTCAGACACTTGATACTAGCTGTGTAACCCTTGGCAAGCCACTTAACCCTGATTGCCTCACAAAAACAAAACAAAACAAAACAAAAAACCAAACCAAACCAAAACACACATACACACACCAAACAATTGATGTTATATGGTTAAATGGAACTGGAGCACTAGTCACTGGCCCCTAACAAGCAGGGAAAAACACATCAGGTGGGAGCTTGAGCTGATGGCGGTAAAGGAAAGATAATTCCAACCCTCTTAGGGATCCTGATAATTCTGAGAGGGAGATCTAGCAGGCTTGGCTCTGAGAAAGTGGGGCTAGGGTATCCATGTTATACTTATAACAACCTAACCCTATTAAGCAGCTACTGCAGGTATTAATATCTCTAATTGATATATGAGGCAACAGGCTCAGAAAGGGTAAGTGATCACACAGCTGGGCAGTGTCAGAGGCAGAGTTCAAATTCAGATCCTCCTGACTCTAACATGTCTAACATCAGCGATCATTCTTACAATCTCAATTTCCTTCTTCATCTGCAACACGAGGGTGTTAGAATAGAAGACAGAAAGACAGACGGACAGACAGAGACAGAGATAGAGCCAGAGAGAGGCCTTGGTTGCAGTTGTACATTTCGGAGAATGTTTTGCATATGGTGAACATAGGTTCATTCTGTAGGACGCTTGGAGCTCTTTTCTTATAGGGAAAGGCAGAGACCATTGACGTACATGGCGCACTGCACTTTCTGCCTAGGTTTTCAAAAGACGTGTAAGAAAGGAAAGAGAAAGGCAGGGCCTGCTTATTGTGACATAAATTGGCAGCTAAATTGTGTTTGGAAATTGAACAGGGAAGTTGGCAGGCGAATGAAACCTGAAAAACATGTTGGTCCCCCTTCCCTCACCCCCTGTGGGTTTCAGTATGGGTTTGTGGTTTGCTTGTGCCTCCATAGTGAGACGCAAGCACCGGAGGCTTAGTCCTCCTCTCTTGGCCCTGGATACTAATGGTGATGAGAACCTTAGATAAACCCCTGTCTGGGCTGCAAGCTATTTTACAATAGAAAAACTTCCCTGTCTCCTGACGAGGAAGATAAGAGTCAAATTCAACAATACCTTAAAACCTCAAAATGCTGGAGGGTGGAAGGAACCTAAATGACATCTAACCCAACCCTCTCATTTTCTAGATGAAGAAACATGTAGCCCAGAGAATTGAAGAGACTTGCGTATGATCACTCAGTCAGACTTTCTGCCGGTGCTTTTGCGTGCTGACTTTGAATTTATCTAGAATTCATCGTAGAATTTAGAGATGAAAGGGACCTTTGAGATCTTTGGACCCAGCCCCTTCATTTTTTGAGAAGTAAAGGAAGTTTCTTCTCCCTCTCCAGGTGAAGTGACTTTGCCAAAGTGACAAGGAAGTGTCCAGAATGGGGATTCAAATCCATGTTCTCAGCCTAGATCCAAAGAGCTCAGAGCCGTTGGCCAGATTTTATCTCATTGAATTCCATGCCTCTCCCACAAAGTTTGTAAAGGTCGTTTAAGTGCCGTCCGTAGGACACTAACTCAAGTGGCAGAGGCCACTGGCCATATTGGCAGGGATGGAGATGTTGCAAGTCCAGCTTCTTGGACCAACCTAGAGGAGGCAGGTCAAATCGCTAGGACAGACCCATGCTCAGCCCATAGCTGTGCACTCCTGACCTCTGCTGGAAAAGTGCAGGACCTGGGACATAGATTCCCCCACACCCCTCCACCCTGACTGAAGTGATTTCAAATACAAAGGAAGTGGTTCATTCCTTAAACTGCCTAATATTTTCTTTTTAAAAACATATTTTATTAAAAAGTGGATATAGAAGCTCAATCTAATCAACTAACCTTACATAGCCATTATTCAGATTAAAATTATTTACTTTCAACAAATAAAGAATCATTGTAAAGTTTCTCCCTCTAAAGCCTAGGAGAAGTCAGACATTCTCTATCTGTAAAATGGGGCTAATAATAACACCTGTCTCCCAGGCTTGATGTGAAGATAAAATGAGATAACATTTGTAAAGCACTTTACAAATATCAATGTATTATATAAATATTAGCTATTATTATTATTCCTCACATATAGTCATAATATTCTTCCTATTTTTCATTACTTCCTTTGCATTATTTTCCAGCAGCATAGATCTATGGTAGAGCTAGACCAAACCTCAGAAGGCATGTAGTCCCCCTTATTTTATAGATAAGCACACTGAAGCCCAGTTCACAGTAAATAGCAGAGGCAGGATTTGAACCCAGGCAGTGTTCTTTCCACGGCACCACATTACCTCTTCCACTTTTTTTTTCCAAAAAATTATTTATTTATTTTTAACATTATTATTTTTTAATTTGGCGTTCCAAATTCTCTCCCTCCCTGTAGCCCCTCCCGCAACCCGCGAGAAGGCAAGCAACATGATATCAATACTACATGTGGAATCATGCAAATCGTATTTCCATATTAGCCATTCTGCAAAAGAAAAAAAGGCAAGAAAAATGAAGTGGAAAAAATTATACTTTATTTTGCACTCAGAGCTCATCAGTTCTCTTTCCCTCTTCCATTTTTATAAAGTTCTTTTAGGATTACTTTGCATTCTTTTTACTTATTAGTCTTAATTGCTAATACTTATCTTTCTAGACTAGACTAATTTCATATTTGTCTCCCTCACATAGACATATCCATCCATCACACACATACTTGTATTCTATATTCTGGCTAAATTTGGTTTAATTGTTCTCCCCAACACTACTATAGACCTCCTAACTCCTTTATGCCTTCCCATAAGCTAGGAATCCAAGGGTGTTATACCTTATAATGAAGGAAAAAAGTGGAAAAATAAAGATTCAGCAAAACTAATCAACATACAACATGACTAATATGGTAATATGTTTTTTATGATTGAACATATATAGCCTATATCAAATTGCTAACTGTCTCAGGGAGGGTGTAGGTAAGGGAGGGAGAGAGAAAATTTGGAATGCAAAAATTTTTTAAAAATGAATGTTAAAAATTGTCTTTACATGTAACTAGGGAAAAATAAAATATTATTTTAAAAAAAGCATAACTGACACATCAACCAAGTTTAACATTAAGCTTAGTGTTTGTTCCACACCTATGTTCCTTCATCTTGCAAAGCAGAAAGGGAGGTACATACTCATTTGTCTTTTTAGAGGCCAAATTTTGTCATTGTAATTTCAGAGTTCAGCTTCAATTGCTTTTCTTTTCTTTCCATTAACATTGTTGTAGTCATTCTGGATTATTTTGCTGACTCTGCTTACTTCACTTGGCATCAGTTCATACAAAGCCTTCCTGGGTTTCTCTGCATTTGTCATTTCTTGCTGAGCTGTAGTATTCCATTACCTTCATGTGTCACAACTTAACAAACTTTTTTTTCAGTCCTTGTTGTGTATAAGGCGCTGTCTGACTATTCTGGGCATTTTCTTCAAGCCAGGCCTAAAAATGCAGAATGCTTGGCACACTGTCTCAGAGAGCTTCAAAGGGGAAATTATATAGCTCTGGCACAGGGGTGTTAACAGGTCCTGCCTCCTTTTGTCTCTCTATTAAGGAGAGCTGGGGACAAAAACTTGTGGAATATTGGGGCTGAAGGATAATTGTAAGGGATTATATCTAACCACTGAGGCATTTGAAAGATTTGACAGATAGCTTTTTTTTTTTAATACAAATCTCATATTGAGGGAACACCATTCCATATTACAACTGGAGAAATTGAGGCATAGGGAGCCGTGATTTCAACCCAATACACATACTGCCCCAGGTGTGTAGTTGAAAAACATTGTTTATGCTCTGGCTTCCTAAAGTAGGGCTCTAGGTGATTAGGTTACAATACTGTCTTAAAAGGGCAACTAAGTGGCACAGTGGATACAGCGATGGGTCTGGAGTCATGAAGATTCATCTTGAGTTCAAATCTGGCCTCAGACACTTAATAGCTGTGTGACCATAGGCAGGTCACTTAACCCTGTTTGACTCAGTTTCCTTATTGGTAAAGTGAGCTGGAGAAGGAGATGGCAAATCACTCTAGTATCTGCCAAGAAAACCCCAAACAGGGTCACAAAGAGACACAACTGAACAACAACAACAACACTGTCCTAGAAACTCAACACAGGATCAGAGGATCAAAGATTTAGGGATGGAATTAAACAACGAATGAATAAGCATTTATCAAGTGCTTACTATGGCACTTTGCTAAACCCTGGAGGTACAAAGAAAGGCAAAAAACAGACCTTGCCCTCAAGGAGCATATATTCCAATGGGGGAGACAACGTTCAAAAAACTATGTACGTACAAGATGGATAGATACAGTGCCAACGGGAAGTGAGGCCAGTTAATCCAACCCACTCATTTTACTCAGATTTGGAAAGGATATGAGACTCTTCTAATGTAATACAGGTAGTTAAAATGGCAAAAGTAGGATCAAAACTAAGAGATATAGGGGAGTCTAGTCTAAGAAGGAGTCAGAACAATGAGATCATTGGGTAGGGGCCTAGAGTTAAGAAGACCTGAGTTCAAATCCAATCACAGACACTCTCTATATGATCCTGGTAAAGCCACTTAACCTGTTTGCCTTAGTTTTCTCAACTGTGAAATGGGGATGATAACAGTATTCATCTCTCAGGGTTGTTGTGAGGATCACGTTAGATAATATTTGTAATGTGCTTAGCACAGTGCCTGGAACATAGTAGGTACTATATAAATGTTTATTCCCTTCCTTTTCCTTTGGGTCTGGACCCAGCTCTGTCAAATATTAGCAGTGGAACTTTGAGCATAACCCTCTTAACCACTTTGGTAAGATACATTAATGGGCGCTATTAGGTAGCAAAGTGGAGATAGAACGCTAAACTTGGAATCAGGAAGACTCATCTTCATGAGTTCAAATCCAGCCCCAGATACTTCCCAGCTGTGTGACTCAGGGCAAGTTACCCATAATCCTATTTATCTCAGTTTCCTCATTCCAAATGAGCAGGAGAAGGAAATGGCAAACCACTTCAGTATCTCTGCCAAGAAAACCACTGAAGAAAACCATGTCATGAAGAGTGGGACGTGACTGAACAACAACAGGAAACATTAATACCACCACCACACAACAACAGGATACACTAATATCTCTTCCCTCCTCCACATCACACCCTCCTAACAGGAATGTAGTGAAGATAAATGAGATAATCTAAGGGAAGGGCAGTGACTATCTCGGCAGAGAAGTGGCATTTATTCAAGGCTGGTTTATCAGCAGAGCCTCAAATAGATAATAAGGGACTTCAGCTTGATCCTAGCCTAGCCTCTGCTAAATCCCTCCTCCTTCTCCCTCCCTCACGGTCCTGGGATTTCCACTTGATGCATAGCCAATTGATACTGTGGAAGAGATAACCAGATTATCATGGCACTAGAATAATTTATTCCATATGGTGACCTAATTTAGGAAGTTGTGAGTTCTTAATATCCTAATGAAGGGGAGTTGCCTTCACCCAAAAAGTCCAATATAGGAGTCCTAAGAAGTTAGCCAAGACTCAAAAGGATCTATGGTCTCATGGATTTGCAGGTTCCCTCCTACCACGCAAATCACAACCCATCCATAGGAGCCTTAAGAGATCAGGGCTGAGAAACTGGTTTTGGTTAGAAGATAGTAAACAGTTTAAAATGCAGATTTTAAAGAAAGCTTCGATTACTGGGTGTCTCACCAAGTGTTTCTTTTAATTAATTAACAGCTCAGTGGAAATAGTGGGAGTCAGGGGACCCAGTTTAACTGTTGCTAGTAAACTGTCAAAAGCATCATTTAGGGTTCCTAAAACTTGGTTTCCTTATTTGTGAAATGAGGGGATTGGATGGGTTCAGATGATTTCTAAATTTACTTCTAGATCTCACATCCCACGATTTAGTTATTGTTACCCTCCTCCTACCCAATCCTAACCAATGCCTGCTCATATTAGATGTGAGAAAAAGGATTAGCGATGAGGCACTTTAAGATCCCCAGACGCTTTGAAATGAGGCAACCCAAAGAATTCAAAATTGAGGGGATGCCCATCAAATGGGAAATGGCTGAACAAGTATGATGGTAATGCAATAATATTGCACTATAAGAAATGACGAGCAAGATGATTTCAGAAAAATCTGGAAAGACTTACATGATGAGTCAATGCAGAGTGAAGTGAGCAGAACCAGGAGAGCATTGTACACAGTAACAGCAATATTGTTCTATGATCAACTGTGAATGGCTTACCTGTTTTCAGCAATACAGTGAACCAAGACAATTCCAAAGGACCATGACGAAAAATGCTCTCTCCCTGGAGAAAAAGAACTGATGGAGTCTGCATGCAGATTGAAGCCTGCTGTTTGCACTTTCTTTCTTTCTTTTTTTATCTGTGTTTTCTTTTACAACATGACTAATATGTAAATATGTTTTGCATGATTACACATGTATATCTATATCAAATTGTTCACAGTCTGGGGGTGGGGAAGATGAAAAAGGGAGAGAAAATTTGCAACTCAAATTTTTTTTAAATGAACATTAAAAATTGTTTTTATATATAATTGGGAAAATAATAAAATATTATTCAATTTTTTTAATTTAAAAAAGAAATGAGGCCACCCTCTTATTTTCACTGTTCTCTGAGGGGTGGGATGGATAGAGAATCTGAAAGGGGAATATAATCTTAATGAGAGGAAAAGGGAGGAGCCTTGTCAATAACTAGCTATATAAACTTCGTACAAATCACTTCATCTTTCTGGGCCTCAGTATCCTATAAAATAGGATAGGATAGACACTAGATTTGTCATTTAATTGATGTAGGGAACTCTCAGATGTTGAAACCCCTCTACCAATTCAGTCAGCACTTTCTGTAATTTATACTGAGTTTCCCTGGTTTCTTTTGAGCCTCAGCTAAAGTCCTACCTTCTGCAAGAAGTCTTTCCATTTCTTCTTAATCTTAGTGCCTTCCCTCTGAGAGTACCCCAATTTATCCAATATGTCTCGTTTGTACGTAGTTGTTTGTATGTGGTTTCCCCCATTAGATTGAAAACTCCCCAACACATGGCTCAGTGTCTTATACAGAGCAAGTGTTTAATAAATACTAGTTGACTGACTGGAGAATTTCTGGGAGACTCCCCAGTCCTTCCTAGTTCTGTGGTCAGCTTGCTATTTATTCACCATGTCATTTTACTTCAGATGATTCTGAAGTAAAGGTTCCTTTTTTCCCTCCAACTCTACAATTCTACAGTACTGTTGTACAATCTTTTGCTGAGATTGTATCTCCTGGGCCCATCACCTCTCTTCTCCTAATGCCCTTTTCTCCAGGCCTCTACTGACTATGGAAATGCTGCCCTGCCTAGACTTGAACTTGACCTTCAATTTGGACAGGGACCCATCTATCTTTCAAGAACACAAAATTTGCTAGTTTTTCTTAAATAATTATCTTCCTGATATCTTCCCATGGGGACTCTGAGGCACAAGGACCTGACCCAGAGAGTCCATGATCCAGTGATAACCAGTGTCATCCATGAGACTTTTGCTTTTGCTGTAGAGGACACTAAGTTTAGGAGCCTTTGAATAATCGAGGATCATTTACTCAGTATTCCATTGAGACCACTTGGCTGAGATGAGAAGCTGTTTCCTTCCCCTGGGGCCTCTGGCTCCACTAGGGAAGTCTCCAACCCCAATTACTGGATTAAGCCTTAGTTAGTTGGTTGGTGTTTATGCAGCACCTTCTATTAGCACTCCTGTGTTGGGGAGGGGAGAAGGAGGAGGGAAGTAAGGAATTAAATTGGGAGGAAGGTGAAATAAATGAATGATTACCAAGTGAGGAGATGGAACTCATCAGGTCCCAGGAGTCCTGACACCCAGTCTTTCATGGAGGAACAGCTCAGGGCTGAAGCCTAGGCTGGGATGGGGGAGGAAGAGGGAGAGGTCCTAGGCCCCTAAAGCCAGTGACCTCTGACTGTGAGTTTGTGAACTCTCACCTTTACCGTTGGTGAGTCCTGCTGGAGTTCCCGATTCCCAGCCTTACACTTCAGCAACAGCAGCAGCAACCCCACCGACGGGAGCGTGGAGGGAGCAGCTCTGGGCACTTGTCAAAACATCAGCAGCCTGGAGAAGGCGTGAAGTCCTCACCCCCAGCAGGAGGGGCAGCCTCTCTCTCTGGGTCCGGAGAACTCATTAACTCCAGCAGCTCCCGAATGAACTCACCAGCAAGGGCTTGCAGATAACGACACTTCAAAGGTGAGGGGAACCAATGCAATGGAATGGAGAAGTGGAAACTGAAGGAAAGCTGGAAGTGATGATACAGGACAGAAATCCTTAACTGGAGTAGTGGTCTGTCCATAGCTGGGCCAATATTCCTGAGTTCTCCTCCTCCTGGCATCTAGCCTCTACCCCAGGATCCACCCTTCAAATTCTCTGGGAGATTTCTTCCACATTCAAATTTCCATCCCTTAGCCTCTCTCTAAGGCTGGTGGAATTTTTATATGACTTAAGTCGATTATAGATAACTCAATAAAACATTGAACATGGTTGGGGAGATCTGGCCCAAGACCCACTAAATTTAAAGTCTTGGCCCTTAAGTATAGATCTGATCTTGAAATCATTGTTCACCTCCTTAATTTTCCAGGACCTGGCAGGCCTGGAAATAGGGACAATTAAGGCTAAATTTTACTTGGTAAAGGGAGCAAGTTTGGGTAAAAGATTGTATTAGGCATGAATAATCAATCTACTCAATAGGATTAATAAATTGTTTGGTGAGGCTAGTCATTCATACATTCATACATAGCATTTATTAAGCCCCTACCATGAGCAATCAATCAGTATTTATGTGTAAGGTGTAGCTCCAACACTGGGGGAAATAAGAATCTTATACTCTAGAAGAGGGTCATAACATTACTTTAACTTTCTTTTTTGGGTCTGCCCCATGATTTCATGAAGGATGAGGGCTCCTGGTGGGGAAACCCTTTCTGTCCATGAAATCAGGGACTTGTATAGAGCTCCTAATCTTAGAAAATTGTCTGGGGGGCACTGAGAGGTGAAATAACCCATGGTCATACAGCCAGTACATTTCAGAGGCAGAAACTGAACCCAGCTCTTTCTTATTACGTTGAAATTTCTAAGGCCTGTCCAACCTCTATCCACTATACCACATTGCTTCTCTATTCTGTTCCAATACAAATACAGTATCATAGAGGCAAAAGAAAAGTAAAAGTAAAAAGTCATCATGAGCTCAGAATAGCAGAAGATTACTACCAGTTACTATCTTGTGGTGATGGTGGGGGTAGGGTAGGGGTGGGAGATAAGAGGATTTGAGTTGGGCCTGTATGATGGGAATAATTTCAAGAGGTGGCAGGAAACAGGGTGAGGAGAAAGGGAATTCTAGACATAGAGAATGCCTTGAGAAAAAGAAGAGATACAAGGAAGCAGACATTTCACGTCTGCTTACCCTCCCCCCACATACATACCTCAGAATTAGGGTTAGGGTTAGTTCCCCCTGAAAAACACACACACATACCACTCCCAAATTTGTCAGTGGATGCAATATGAATTCCTCCTACCTACCTTTCCAGATTTATTTCATATTATTCCCTTTCACACATTGTAGATTCCTACCGAAGTGGGAATAACTTGCTGTTATTCAAATTCAGTATTCCATCCAGTGCCCCAAGCATTCACACAGGATATGCCTCATGTCTCAGCTGCACTGACTCCTTCCCTCCTCATTTCCACCTCTTAGAAACCTTTAGTTTCCTTCTAGGCCATTTCAAGAGCCACCCCTATAGGAAGCCTTTTTCTGGTCCTCTAGTTAGGTGCACTCTCCTCCTTACATTATTTCTGTATAAATGTTGTAACCCTCTCATCCCTGCACTGTAGAATATAAAGCCCTCTCATGGGATTTTGTCTTTGTATCTCCAATACCTAACAAAGCAGTAGACAACTAATAAATGTTTGTGGAATGAAGAAATGGAACCTCTGGAACCTCAAGGAAGTGGCCTAGATTGGCTAGAGCATAGAGAGTATAGAGGGAACTGTAGGAGATAGGGAGAAAGTGAGGTTGGACCCATATGGTGAAGGAAGGGCCATGATGCTAGGGTTCAGCTTGCTGTACTTTATCCAGTAGGGGGTGAAGGACCACATGTGAGAAATTATAACATAGCCTGATCCCTAAGAAGTCAAATACCTGAAGTTATGTTGAAAAGGACCCATCACCACGTATGTTTCAGGCTTTCCTCTCATGGTCATGCGGTCATGTGGGGAGGACCAGCTCGATTACTTCAGTAGGGAACCTGACTAATTGCAATAGATTTGGTCTGGGGCTGCCTTTGATCAAGCAGGGGGAATTTTTTAAATGGTTGTCCCTTTGGTCTCATTGACTTTAAATTGACCTTTGGGCTCTTTCCATGGAAGCTAAAAATTGGAAACTAAGGGAGTGCCATCCTTTTGGGGAATAGATGTGAAGGTACTATAATTTTATTGTGCCATAGGAAATAATGAAATGGATGGTTTCAGAGGAAACTGGAAAGCTCTCTGTGAACTGATAGCAGAGTGAAAGGTTCAGAACTAGGAGAACAATGATAACATTCATAGAGAAAAACAACTTTGAAAGCCTTTAGAACTCAGATCAGCACAATGATAAATCATCAAAAGAAGGAAGATGAAACATGACACTCATCTGGCAGAGGGGTGAAGAACTTAAAATGTGTAAAGAGATGTGCATTTTTAGACACAGCTAATGTGGGAATTTGTTTTGCAGGACTTGTTTATCAAAGGTTTTGTTTTTCAGGTTTGTATTTTTTATTTGCTCAGTGGGGAGTGGGGCAGTAGGAGGGACAGATTAATTTTTAAAAGCTTGCTAATTGAAACAAACAAACAACAAACAGGCTTCAGTATGACTGGAGGAGATGCCCAGGAGAGGAGGTTGAAAGCTTCACTTTGAGTGGGAGAAAAATCCAAAAGGCCACAGAGGTCCTTAGAGATGTTCTGGAAACCTCAAATCTTAACCTCAGAGTGCTGGCAAGTGCCCCCCAAGAAAAAAACATTTAAATCAGGCAGGAGGAGCAAGTGTGGCATCATTCTCAGAACTTTTCTAGAAATCTATCTATTGGTCCTAATGCCTCCTTGTGCTAGAGGCCCCGATCAACTCACTTCTAAGGACTCCCACCCATAGTTCCCTTAAAAGAACCTTTCAATAATGACATTTGGCTGATTTTGGATTAATGAAGACCTGGGTTCAAGTGTCGTCTGACGTATACCAGTGGTATCAACGTGGGCAAATAACTAAACCTTTTAGTGGCCTAGGTAATTTTCTAAATTAGAGAGAGTTGCCAGCTGCCATTGGTAGAGGAACACTCCATATCTTAGACTAGGGCACTACAATGCAATGTATTGTTTTTTGTTGTTCAGTCATTTCAGTTGTGTCAGGCTCTTTGTGACCCCATTTGGGGTTTTCTTGGCAAAGATACTGGAGAGGTTTACTATTTCCTTCTCCAGCTCATTTGACAGATGAGAAAACTGAGGCCGTTATACTTTCTTATTAATGGATGAATGGCAACTTGGAAAGTCTTTAGTGCCTCAAGGCTCTGTTTGTCCTAGGGTTGCCTTTGCTTAAGGAAGGGAAATTTTAAAAATAGTTGTACGTCATACCTATTGGTGGATTCCATTCCCCCTTGGTCCCCAAAGCCTCATCCCCATATGGAAGAAATCCTGTTTAGTATAGTCTTTCATGAGTTCTTTAAGCTCCCCTCCTTGCTGACCACTTCCATCTGCCCTTCTACCCTTTCTGTGAATTTTCCATTCTTGAAAAATTATTCTCATCAATATTATTTGACCCTATGAATTACAGTATAAACTTTTGCACATTCAGATTTAGAGAAAAGGAGGTACCAAATGCTTACCTTTCACGTCCCCTTACACCTGAGAAATATCTTTGGTCTTTTCAATGTCATCACCACTTCCAATTCAGTATCTTGGAATAGCCATTCCTTTACTTCTGCCTAGTTATATCACTGATTTAACTTCAGCTTTCGCAAACAAATGTCTCTAACTAAAACTCAAATTGGCCTCAGCTTGATCTAAAAGGCCAAAGACATTGAACTCTGTTCCAGGAGATCTTTTCAGCAAGTAGTTTTCTCAGTTAAGATCTAGCAGTGACCTTTAACATAGTTTGAGGCAGACAGAGAATCAGGGTGATGTTTCTGGAAACAAAGACGGTATGGATGATCATATAGCTTTCTGTGAGCTATCCCTAGCAACAGAATGGCTCTAAATGAATGGATGTCCCATCATCTCTCCTCCAACCAACCCTTCAGAGAAGAGTTTGTACTTTTTGAAAAGTAACTGGTGGGGGTGAGGGGCTGTCTGTGATTGGTGTGTGTGGGGGAAGTAGAGTTACTTTGTGGGTGTCTGAGGGGAGACAAGGACTACCAAAAAATGGAAGAATCTCAGAATTCCAGAGTAGGAAGGTACCTCACAAACTATCTAGTCAAACTTGACTAAGAATCTCTACAAAATCACCAAGTCGTCATTTAGCCATTTCAGAAAGACCTTCTATGATGTGGAACCCCCTACCTCCCAAAGCAGCTCCCCTCCCCTTTTGGCCAACTATATTTGTTGGGAAATTTTTCTTTATACCCTTCAAAGCCAAATCTGCCTCTCTGTAACTTCTACTCATTGCTCCTAGTTACTCCCTCTTGGGTCAAATATAACAAGTCTAATTCTTGCACAAATCAACTCTTGAATTACTTGGACAGTTATCATGTTTGCCCTAAGTCTAGTCTTCTCTAGGCTAAGCATTTGTAGTTCCTTCAACCAATTCTCCTATTACATGGACTTAACGCTTATTATTATACCAGTTGCATTTCTTTGAACATAAGCCCTTTCCAGCTTATCAACAGCCATCTTAGAATGTGGTGCCCAGAGTTAAACACGATAATCCAGATGTGGTCTGAACGGGGCAGAGGACAGGTGAACTAATAACAGTAATAACATCTAAGAGCTTTAAGATTGAAAAGCACTTTCTTTATCTGTAATATCTCATTTGATCCTCACAATTACTTTGTAAGACAGATGCTCCTTACTGCTCCTTAACAGATTCTATGCCCTTCTTAATTCAAGCTCAGTCGGCATTAGATTTTTTTAGCCTCCATTTCAAACCACTACTGATAATGAGCTTTCATTCCATTAAAATCTCTTGATCTTTTCTTTACAGAAAGGAATTGTTTCTAGCCATATTTTCCCTGACTTGCCTTTGGAAAGTTGATTTTCTGAACCCAAGAACAAGAATTCCCATGTTTACTAAATTTCATCTGATTAGATTCCAACTCACTGTTAATATTTTAAGACCTTTTTTGAATGCCACCTTTCTCATTCAACATGTTCATTATTCCTCCCAGCTTTGAGTTATCTGCAAATCTGATAAGAATGCCATAATAATTATAAGTGATATTTATATGGTGCTTTAAACTCTGCAGAATGCTTTATCTAGATTATCTCATTTGAGCCTTACATATTATCCCCAATTTACAGATGAGGAAAAAGGCTAAGAGATTCAATGGTTTAACTAGTAAGTATTAGAAGAGGAAGTTGAACCAAAGGTTCTAAATCCATGTCAAGGGTTATTTACACTGCACCACACCATCTATGTCTTCATCCATGTCATTGATAAAAACAGTAAATATACAGAGCCAAGAATGCATTCCCAAAGACATTTCTCTAGAGACCTTTATCCAAACTGGCATTAATGAAGGATGGAAAGGAAACGGAGATGAGAGAAGCACTAAAAGGTGTAAAAGTTGGAGTTGAGAGGGAAAAGGAGGAGTTTGCTTTCAAACAATTAATCAACAAGCATTTATTAAGGACCTATGATGTTCTAGGCACCTTGTGAGGAGCTGGGTTGTGAAACAGTGCCTGTCCCCAAGAACTTACAATCTAATGAGAGGAGACAACATATAGATACACAATAGATACAAGGTAAGTTTGAGGAGAAGGCATTGGTGCGTGGGTAGAATCACAAAAGGCTTCATACAGAGGGGGATGGATCCTGACCTGAGCTAGAGATTGTAGTCCGTGGTGGTCAGGAGGGGAGTGTATTCCAGGCATGGAGAAGGGAAAGTGTCATATTTGAGAAGCAGGGAAAAGTACAGTTTGATTAGACTGTCGTGTGTTTGAAACAAATAATGTGTAATCAGGTAGGCTGAGCCAGAATGTGAAAGGCTTTGTAAACAGAGGAGTTTATATAACCTGCATCAGACTGCTTGCTGTTTTGGGGAGGAAGGAGGGAAGGGAGGAAGAAAAATTTGGAACTCAAAACCTTATAAAAATGAATGTTGAAAACTGAAAAAAAAAACAACAACAGAAAAAACAGAGGGGTTTATATTTGATTCTGGAAGCAATATGGAGCTATGATAGCTTGTCAAGTGATCGTTTCTAACCCTAATTCTGACCTGTGCTTTCAGAAAATCACTTTAAGAACTGGGGGATACAAACAGATTTTTTTTAAAAATGAAAAATGACCTATTTGGTAGCAAAGAGTTGGAAATTAGGGGGATGCTAATCAATTAGGCTGAACAAGTTGTGGTATATAATCATAATGGAACATTATTGTGCCGTAAGAAATGATGAGTTGGATGGTTTCAGAAAACTCTGGAAAGACTTACATGAACTGATGCAAAGTGAAGTGAGCAGGACCAGGAGAGCACTGTATATAGTAACAGCAATATTGTTCTATGATCAACTGTGAATGACTTACCTGTTTTCAGCAATACAGTGAACCAAGACAATTCCAAAGGACCATGATGAAAAATGCTCTCTCCCTGGAGAAAAAGAACTGATGGAGTCTGCACGCAGATTGAAGCCTACTTCTTTTCATTTTAACCACATATTGGATACAATTGTGCTGGGCTAGCAAAAAAGTAAATAAGACATGGTTCTAACCCTCATGGAGTTTATAATCTCATTTGAAATATTAAACACGTGTTTTCTTTTACAAGCTAGCATGTCAATATATTTTGCTTGATTACACATGTATAACCTATATAAAATTGTTTACTGTCTCTGAGAGGGGACATGGAAGAGAATTTAGACCTCAAAACTTTAAAAAATATTAAAACTGTTTTACATGTAATTGGGAAAAATAAGAAAATATTAAAATGGGGAGATAGTTCAGAAGTGGGGAGAGATTTGAGGAGAATGCTGGGGAATAGACCATAAGGTAATCACTGCTCTACTCTTCTAATCCCAGGCTCTTCCATCCTACAGGCTGGCCCATACAGGAATAGTTTTCCAGCTCAGGGAGACCAGCAGAGCAGACCAGAATGACCTCCATTCCCAACCCAAGCTGAGGCATGGAGGAGGATTACAATTTAAACTCATTACTATATAATTACTTAGCTAACTAATTTTTCCCAACTGCATTCTAAGGAAACCAAATCTAACTTCTCTGTGATTCCTTTCAGCTCTAAATCTATAGCTCTATGATCAATTGAAAGGAAATGAACATTTATTAAGTGACTACTATATTCCAGTCATGATACTTTTACAAATATTTGATCATTTGATTCTCACAACAACCCTGGGAGAGGTCAAGGAGAAAATATTACAGGCTGCCAGAAGGAAACAATTCAAGTGCTGTGGAAACACAATCAGGATAACACAAGATTTAGCAGCTTCTACATTAAAGGACCTCAGGGCATGGAACATAATATTCCGAGGGCAAAGGAGATAGGATTACAACCAAGAATCACCTACCCAGCAAAACTGAGTATAATCCTTCAGGGGAAAAAATAGTCATTCAGTGAAATAGAGGACTTTCAAGCATTCCTGATGAAAAGGCCAGAGCTAAACAGAAAATTTGACTTTCAAATACAGGACTCCAGTGGAACACGAAGAGGTAAACAGGAAAGAGAAATCATAAGAGACTTATTAAGATTGAACTGTTTACATTTTCTGCATGGAAAGATGATATCTGTAACTTATGAGAACTTTGTCAGTATTAGGGTAGTTGAAGGAAAAAAATTATATGTATGTATATATAGATAGAGAGATAGAGGACACAGGGTGAGTTGAAGATTAAGGGGTCATATCTGGAGAATAAAATTAAGGGATGAGAGAGGATGATACTCGGAGAAGAAAGGGAGAGGTAGAATGGGGTAAATTATCTCACAAAAAAAAACAGGAAAGAAAAGGCTATTGCAGTGGAGGGGAAATGGGGGAAGGTGAGAGGGAATGAGGGAATCTTATTCTCATAGGATTTGGCTTAAGGAGAGAATAACATACACATTCAATTGGGTATGGAAATCTGTCTTACCCTACAGGAAAATAGGGGGAAAAGGGGACAAGAGAGCAGGGGGATGATAGAGAGGAGGGCAGATTGGGAAAGAGGGTAATCAGAAGCAAATACTTCTGAGGAGGGACAGGGTCAAAAGAAAGAATGGAATAAATGGGAGGGCAGGATAGGATTAAGGGAAATAGAGTTAGTTTTTCACAACATGTCTACTATGGAAGTGTTTTGCATAACTGCACATGTACAACCTATATTGAGTTGCTTGCCTTCTCAATGAGGGTGGGTGGGGAGGGAGGAAGGGAGAAAATTTGGAACTCAAAGTTTTAAAAACACATGTTTTAAAAAAAATATTTTCACGTGCAACTGGGAAATAAGAAATACAGGAAATGGGGTACAGAAGTCTATCCTGCCCTACAGGAAAATAGAAGGGGAAGGGGATAAGAGAAGGGAGGGGGGAGAGATAGAAGAGAAGGCAGACCAGGGGAAGGGGTATTCAGAATGCATGCCATCTTGGGGTGGGGGGAGGGGTGAGCAATTTGGAACTCAAAAACTTGTGGAAGTGAATGTTGAAAACCAAAAATAAATAAATTTAGATTTTAAAAAATTAAAAAAAAATAATCATAAGGAAGAATTAGAACAAAAGGGAAAAACTGTAAGAAAGAAAAAACAAAAAAAAAGTGAAAATAGTATGCTTTGATCTGCATTCAGACTCCACGGTTCTTTCTCTGGATGTGGTTAGTATTTTCCATAATGAGTTTTTCTGGAATTGTCTTAGATCATTGTATTGCTGAGAAGAGCTAGGTTAGGATTCAAACATAACCATAAATGAGCTAAGTGAACTAGGATAAGTCACAACCTCCTTGAGCTTCCATTTCCTCCTCTGTAAAATGAGGTACCATCAGCTCTAACAACCCTGTGAATCAGTGAGAAAAGAAAAGGAGTTTATTACATTTTCTTTGATAAAGTAGAGCTATTAGCAGTATTTCCTGGTCTTATTATGTTGCATATGATCAATATAGCTCTGTGTGTGTGTGTGTGTGTGTGTGTGTGTGTGTGTATTTTGGTTTTGGATGCAATAAGGGTTAAGTGACTTACGCAGGGTCACACAGTTAGTAAGTATCTGAGGCCACAATATAGCTTTAATGGTAAAGAAAAATAGTACAAAAAGATGATGACTGAGAATAGTTTAGAAACTTAACGATTTAAAAAGATTGCCATTTATGCTATAATTGCATTACATTCATAAATTGAGAAATTACTGAAGAGGCATTGTGTAAAGGGGAAAGAACAACAGAAATGATACAGTATAGGAATTTCTAAGTTCCCCTTATTTAACATATTTTGTAACAATTATACATACTTGGTGAAGTGAGTGTTGTTAACTGATTTACTTCTAAAAGAGATTTGGTTCATAATAGTGTGTTTGGAACTATGTATTTTATTAAACTGCTTTAGAAAAAAAAAACCCAACCCTGGGAGGTAGGTGTTATTATTATTCCCATTTTACAGATGGGGAAACTGATAAAGGTTAAGTGACTTGCCCAGGGTCACACAGCTACATCATAGGATTTATGTTCATTATAAATCATGTTTAAGATAATACAATCACAGACTTAAGGCTGGAAGGGAATTAGCCATCAGCATCTCACCATTCCTTTAAACATAACTACCCTTCAGTATCCTGACCTCCTGGGCAAGGCCAAGGGGCCCTACTTACCGATGAGGAAGCTCAGGCCCAGTGAGGTAGGACAACTTGCCCAGGGTTGCACAGGTAAATTAGTAGCAGAGACTGAATCTGAAGCAAGGTCCCTTCCACCATCCTAGGCTGCCTCCCAGGGTCCTCAAAAGCCAGAATAACTCAGACATGCATATACACAGGTCATCCCTAGAGTTCTCAAAAGCCAACTGTATTCATTCCTTTTAGACTCTTACCAGCCCAATGGAGATGTGGAAATGCTTCCACTGAGCCCAGCCTAGCGGCTCGGGAAGGTGCTCCTCTTCCGCTCCCTCCTCTCCTCCCTTCCCCCTTTCTCCCACCTACACCCTGAGCTTGGGTCGCTCAGTCCTAGCCGTCCGCGGTCCTGGCAGATCCGGTGGAAATAAGCGGGACAGGCGCCAGCCCCCTCCCCCAGCCTCTTTCCTGCGGCCTTTACACCTGCGTCCCGAGCTCTGGGCTCACCCCCTGTGCCAGGTCCCCCAGCGCCACTCCTCACTGCTGGGAACCCCCTGTTGCCCCCATGCCCTGTACACATACTCAAGCAGCATGGGTTAGGGGCTAGCGTAGGGGGACCGCGGGCTGGTGGCCGAGGAGAGGTGGTCTCGCTCCGGCCCGCAGATGGTCATCCAGGCGCGCCCCACGCTGACCAACTCGGGTAAAATTCGACACCCCAGGTTCAAAGGGCTAGTCCCTCAGGCCCCTGCCCTGCTTGGCTTTGATGTGCTGATGGGGCCTGGAAGGTGCTATTTCACACCTCCAGGCTCCGGATAAAGCGGGCTGCTAGCCCCACTGGCTCCTCAGACGCCCCTGGTCTCCGCCATGGCCCACTCGCCGGCTTCGCTCCTCAGCTCTGACTCCTGGCTCCTTCCGCAAGGCTGGGGTTGGGGGGCTGCGCCCCAGCTGCAGCCGCCGCCGTCGGAAGGAGACTGCAACTGCTCTCCAACCTCCTCCTCGGACTCCTGGGGCCTCTCTCCCCCGGGACCCCAAGCTCGCTTCTCCGGCCACACTCCCAAGGCGCCCAGCGCCAGGACAGGGCCTGGGCGGCGAGCTGGCAGGGGCCGCCTCGGCAGCGGGCAGCGGCAGAGCGCCAGCGAGCGGGAGAAGTTGCGGATGCGCAACCTGTCCCGGGCACTTCATGACCTGCGGCGCTACCTGCCACCGTCCGTGGCCCCCGCTGGGCAGAGCCTGACCAAGATTGAGACCCTTCGCCTGGCTATTCGCTACATTGGCCACCTGTCGGCCCTGCTGGGACTCAGCGAAGAGAGTCTGAGGCACCGGAGGAGCGAGCCTGCACCCCGCGGCCTCCCGCTCTGCCCCAATGGACTGGGCTGCTGTTCCGAATGGACCCATGACCTCAGCCCGGCCTCCTCGGTCCCTGAGGCCCGTTCTCCCCAGCTTCCCGACGGGTGGGAGTCCCCATCTTCCTGCTCGGCGGTCCCACCCCAGCTCGAGAGATGTGGGGAGCAGATGCTTGATACTGATACTTTGCTCCTAGAAGAGCAGGTGGCAAATCTGGACTCGTCCTCGGTGCGTATCTCTTTCCCGCCTTTTCCCCACTTCCCGGGTCTTTGGTCACTTCCAGCTAGTCGTCTTCCCCTCCCCTCCCCTCCCACAGCAGATATGGCTTGTGCTAGTCATTCGCTTCGAAGTTCCTCTGCTGACTCCCACAGTCCTGTCTGCGGGCCGAGGACCAGTCTGGCTCCGGTGGCGGACCACTTAACTAGTCCAGAATGGAAACTGAGCTAGGGGTAGGGACCAGCCTGGGGGAGGGGAAGAGAGGACAGGCTAGGGTTGCTATTCTGTGTCAGACCTTGGCCAGGGTGTAAAATTCAGGATTTCTTGAATCCTCTCTTTTTCATTTGAATAAAGTCTAGCCTCGTTCATCTTATCCCAGCCGGTCTCCCCTAACCCCGAAGTGTGTGTACTTCGACTTCACCAAAAGTGGACTGCAAGAAAGGGAGGAGGGAAAGGGGGAAAGGAAACAGAAAAAAAAGGATTCAGTGGTCAGAGGTTTCCTCAGTGTGGTGTCCCTTTAGTGGTGTTTTTCTACCACCCAAGGACTCCCTGACTATATTCCCATCTCCTGCACCCTCCTGCAGAGGGAGGCGCCGGTGACCCTGGGGAGGTGGCGCCCGAGGGTACTAAATTTCTGACCAAGATGCCCCCACCTCCTGTCCCCTACAGATCTTCCCCGGAGACATGTTATCCTTGCTGGAGACCTGGGTGCCTCTCCTACCACAGGAGTGACCAGGATCTCGAAAGACCAAAGCTCGAGTGTGAAGTTCAGTCCCACAGATGACGACGCTCAGCCCTTCACTGCCTTCTACAGCCGGACAGAAGCCGTTGACCCACCTCCCCCAGCCCAAGTCAACATTCTTCAGAGATCCAGAACCGAGGAGCTGGACTTTAGAGAATTGAGATCAAGGCTGGGGATGGAGCAGGAAGGCCGGAGCAAGATCCTGGTTAAAGACTCTAGGCTGCCTTTAATTTGAGCAGAGCTCACTTACATCTGGGTTTCAGTAAGCTGCTAAGGACTTTGGCTCCAGTCTTCCAACCACTGGGAAGCTAGGTGCTACTGTCCAGGTATGATCTTGAAACATCGCCTGGGAAAAAGATTATGGGCATTTCCCTAGGAGAAGGGGTTGGGAACTGGAGGGATTAACTCCCTTAAGGGATGGAGAAGGAAGGATGGAGGAGATATGTCCTCTGTATTTATTTATTTGTAAATAATAAATCAACTGCTTTTGAATGTTGTAAATGGAAAATTCCTTCTGCCTCAGGTAAAGGCATAAATTCCTTTTTTTTAAATTTTATTAATTTATTTTGATTTATCAACAATCACTTCCATATGCTTTTGAGTTGAAAATTTTTCTCCCCCTTCCTCCCCCCCACCCTCCCCAAGACAGCGCACAATCTGATGCAGGCTTTACATTTACATACCCATTAAACATTTTCACATTAGTGAAGTTGTAAGTAAAAATTAAAACCAATAGGAGGAACTATCAGAGAGATGAAACAAAACTCAACAGAAGGTAAAAATAAGTGATAGCAATTCAACTCCCATAGTTCTTTCTCTGGATGTGGACAGCATTTTCCATCCCAAGGCCTCTGGAGATGTCTTAGATCCTGGTAATGCTAAGAAGGGTACAATTTAACAATCTTAGTCACTGCATAACATGGCTGTTATTGTGTACAAAGTCCTCTTGGTTCTGCTCACTTCACTCAGCTTCAGACCATATAAGTCTTTCCAGGTTTTTCTGAAGTCAGCTAAAGGCATAAATTCTTTAAGGTCCTTTTTGCAGTCTTTCTGAGTGTTCTGCTGTGTGTGTGGGGACAACAATGACCTCTCTTTCCTAAGAGCTTTTCCTCTTTTGCACCCCCATAACAGAGAGGGAGAATATTTGTAGGGGTGTTACCCTCTCCAATCATCTACCATTCGTGGTCAAAGTTTAAAGGGCAGTTCTCAGCCTGGCCAATTGAAGGGGCTTTGCACAAAGAGCAGGGGATTCAATTCAATTAAGAAAAGTCAATAGTCCCTACCCTCCAGGAGTTCACATACTACCGAATGTAATAATTTCATTTAATATATACAGTATTTCATTTAATATTCTATTTCATCTTAATTAAAAAAATATATGTACCTTTCTACACACTAAGAACTTCTCTCCATCACACTGGGATATATGATCATTAAATGTTTGTTGTTTGAATGAATAAACGAATACCTTAATTAGAGAACAATGTGCATCTGAAGAAAACCAAAAGGACTTGTCAGAAAATGGGTATCAGAAATGCTTCCTTCCACAGAACCAACCTAAGGGCTTTGAAGCAGATAGGGGGAAGTCCTGGGCTTGGTATCCATGGAATGCTCCAGCACTTAATTTGAGCTTATAGGGGGAGGGGATGTGTAGCATCAGCAGGTCAGTGATGCTCTTGGTCCAGCATATAGGGTAGGAATGGGATTCTTAGAACAGCTCCCTGAGGAAGCTCATAGTACAGTGGTTAGAGTACTGGGCCTGCAGTCAGGAAATGCTGGAGTTCAAATATAGCCTCAGACACTTACTAGCTGAACGATCCCTAAGCAAGTCACTTAACCTCTGTTTGCCTCAGCTTCCTCAATTGTAAAATGGGATAATAATAGCACTTATCTCACAGCATTGCTGTGAGGATCATATGAGATAATATTTGTAAAAAAAAAAAAGGAATAGTATAGTGATTAGCACATAGTAGGCATTATATAAATCCTCATTCGCTTTCTGCCCTTACTGAGGGCAGGGACAATTTCATTTTTTGTCTTTGTATCACCAGCTCTTGAAGACATTAGAACTTAATGTTTATTGTATCTAGTTGCTGAACAAAGTTTACGAAGGTCAAAGACTCATATATATAAGTCCATAACCCTGAACACTAAGCTGGCACCAAGGACTCAAAGAGATAGGACTGCCATTTCTACACAGATCTGGGTTACTTTCCCAAGATCAAACAACTATTTGAGGACAGCTTAGATCAGCTTTAATATATTGTTCTCTTTATCATCACATTTCTCTTTTTAGTGGCTGCACTAATGCTCTACTCAAGATTAGGGTCCATAGATTCTATATTTCCCGCTCCTACCCCCAGTTAAAATTATTATTCTCTTTCATTGAGTCCCATTCTACCTCCTATTTCCCCTGGCTTTTCCTACTTCTGTTTCTTCTCTATTCCTTCCTTCCTTCCCTCCCTCCTTCCTTCCCTCCTTCCTTCCCTCTTTTCTTCCTTCCTTCTTTCCCTCCTTCCTTCCTTCCTTCCCTCCTTCCTTTCTTCCTTCCCTCCTTTTCTTCCTTCCTTCCTTCCTTCCTTCCTTCCTTTGTTTTGTTGAGGGCATCTTTCTGGTAACTCAGGTTCACAACCTTGGAGTCATCAGTCATAGCCCTCCCACTCTTCCTCCCACACCTCACAGCCAATCAGTCAGTAAGTCTTGTTGATCTACCTCCTCCACATCTCTGGCATCTGTCCCTCTCTCTCCAATCTCACCCTGTTTCATGCCCTTATCATCTCTCTCCTAGATTACTACAGTTGTCTCCTTAGGCCTCTCCCCTCTCCAATCTATTTCTTCACACAGGTGCCAAAATCATATTCTTTAATTACAGGTATCATCATGTTTGTTACTCCCCTTGCTCAAAAAGCTCCAACAACGTCTAGGATCAAATGCAAATTCATCTTTTTCATATTTGAAGACCTTCACAGTCTGGCTCTCCCTTATCTTTCCAGACTTTTTTCATGGTAGCCCCCTCATACACTCAACAATTCAGCCAAATAAGCCTGTCTGCTGTTTGCCATACTTTTCCCATCTCTGTGCCTTTGCACAGTCTGTTGCCCCGTGTTAGGGCCTACTCTTAACTACTCTATGGGCAGTCATCTACTGGCCCATAGGGGCCATCTCCAGTCATCCTGATCTATATCTTGCCACTGGACCCAGATGGCTCTGGAGGAGAAAGTGAGGCTGGTGACCTTGCACAGCTCTTCTTCACTCAAATCAAAGTCAGTTGCAAGTCATGTCATCAACTCTCTGATGTCATGGTCCTCTTCAGGAATGAAGGACAAACACAACAACAACAACAACAACAACAACAACAGGCCCATATCACCGATGCAAGACACTCTAATGTGTAAAGTGCTGAATAAGAAACCTAGAATGAATGTTAACATTCTCACTACACCTATAGCATGTTTTCGAGTTTGGAGACTGGTTCATGAGACTTGAGTTAAATCAGAAATTCAGGCCATCAACATGAAACTTTGGCATCTTCATTCTTCATATGAGCTCATGACCACCTGTGTGGGAGAATTTCTCAGAAGCCTAGCCAAGTCACTAAAGAGCAGACTCCTGTCTCTATGAGAACAAAGTCCAAAATTAACCATGGGTTGATGAGTCATCCTATCTCCCCTTTTCCTTACTTCCCTCCTTTGCCCTTACAATGCTCAAAAATCCCAAAGAAGTGAAATTGGAGGTTAACAGATAACACCTTGCTTCCCTACCAGTCACTGCCTGGAGCCTCCCCAGACCTGAGGAGCATCTCTAAATGCTCGCTAGAGATGGCACTTCTGTATGAAAGGGGAGAACTGGGAAGCCTCATCTAGACTGCAAAAAATGTAGATTTGGAAGACTGAAATACCCATTCTGTCTCCAGATGGCTATAAAAATATACTTCAATAAACTTCATTTGGATATGTAAATCTTGTGGCTGGCTTTTCTCCCTTTTCCCTCCCTAGTGTGGATGCTGATTTAATTAATCAACCAATCCACCAACATACATTTATTAAGTATATATTATGTGCCAGGCACTGTTAGGCACTGGAAATGCAGAGACAAACACTCCCTGCCCTCAAGGGAAGGGGGAGACAATATGTAATAATTAAATGTACTATTATACATACATACATATATATACACGTTTACATACATATATGTGGGGGGGCAGTTAGATGGCAAAATGGATAGAGTACCAGGCTGGGAGACAGGAAGCATCATCTTCCTGATTTCAAATCTGGCCTTAGATACTTACCAGCTCTGTGACCCCAAGTCACTTAACCCTGTTTGCCTCAGTTTCTTCATCTGTCAAAAGATCTGGAGAAGGAAATGGCAAACCACTCCAGTATCTTTGCCAAGAAAACCCCAAATGGGGTCATGAAGAATTGGACATGACTGAAACAAATGACAACAACAAGAAATATATATATATATATATATATATATATATATATATATATATATATATATATATGTGTGTGTGTGTGTGTATATATATACACATATACATATACATACACACACATATGCTATGTAAATCTAGGAAGAGGAGGGAGAGGATAAAAAAGGAGGAGGGGGGGCTAGCAATTAGAAAAAGCTTCCTGTATCAGGTGATGTTTGAACAGTTTTAAAGGAAAAAAGATTCTAAGAGACAGAGGCAAGGTGCAAGTACATTCCAGGAGGGGAGATGGGAGGTGGGCTACTACTGTGTGTGAAAAAGCAGCAAGAAGGCCTGGTAGGATGAACTGTGCAATGCAAGAATGGGAGTAATATATAATAGAGTTGGAAAGTCAAGTCACCAACAAGCATTTTGCAATGCAGAGTCTTTCTAGTAGCCATAAACGCAGGATAGGGGTAAGGAAAGAATTGGCAGTCGGGCCAGGAGCTAAGCCCGCTGAGCGGTGGCTGAGACCTAGGCTGGTTCTGAGCACTCAGTTGGCAACCAGAGTTTAAAAAGCAGAGCCTGAATCAGGTGAAGTTCAGAAATGTCAGTGGCTGGTGAAAAGGTCATTCTAAAAACATACATTCTACGTATGTATCCCCTACTTTCCCGTGCTTATAGTCACAGACAGCTTCTCCCTTAATCCTTTTAAGTGACTTGCCCAGAGTTCACAACTAGTATGTGTTATGGTGTTTTTGTGTCTGAGTTGGATTTGAACTCAGATCCTCCTGCCTCTAGGGCTGGTGCTCTATTCACTTCACCACCTAGCTCCCCTTGACTAGGTATTTTTAATTTGTGTGTGTGTGTGTGTGTGCGTGTGTGTGTGCGTGTGTGTGTGTGTGTGTGTGATGGACAGTCTGGGAGTCTGGGGAAGCCTACCCTGGTGAACCCTTCTCAGAATGAACTTTTTTAAATGCATAAAATAAAATACATAGGATTATGATGGAAACTAATCACTTTAAAATATAGTCATCATAATTTTTCTTGTAAATAGCATTTTATTTTTTCCAATTATGTATAAAGATAGTTTTCAACATTCATTTTTATGAGATTTTTGAGTTCCAAATTTTTCTCCCTCCTTCCCTTCCCTTCCCTTCCCTTCCCCCTCCTCAAGATGGCAAGCAATCTGATGTAGGTTATACATGTGCAATCATGGAAATATATTTCCGCATTAGTCATGTTGTGAAAGAAGAAACAGAACAAAAGGGAAAAGCCACAAAAAACAAACAAAAAAGGGTGAAAATAATATGCTTTGGTCTGCATTTAGACTCCATAGTTCTTTCTCTGGATGTGGATAGCATTTTCTGTCATGAGTCTTTTGGAATTGTCTTGGATCATTGTATTGCTGAGAAGTGCTAAGTCAGTCATAGTTAATCATAGCACAGTGTTGCTGTTACTGTGTATAATGTTCTAGTTCTGCTCACTCCACTCAGCATTAATTCATGTAAGTCTTTCTAGTGTTTTCTGAAATCTGCCAGCTCATCATTTCTGATACCACAATAGTATTCTCTTACATTCATACCCCACAACTGGTTCAGTCATACTTCAACTGACAGACATCCCCTCAATTTCCAATTCTTTGCTACCACAAAAAGAGCTGCTATAAATATTTTTGTACATATAGAGCCTTTTCCCTTTTATATGATCTCTTTGGGATACAGACCTAGTAATAGTATTGCTGGATCAAAGGGCATATACAGTTTGATTGCCCTTTGGCATGGTTCCAAATTGCCCTCCAGAACAGTTGGGTCAGATCACAACTCTGCCAACAATGCATTAGTGTCCCAATTTCCCCACATCTTCTTTAACACTTATCATTTTCTTTTTCTGTCGTATTAGCCAATCTGATAGGTGTGAGGTGGTACCTCAGAATTGTTTTAATTTGCATTTCTCTAATCAATAGTGACTTAGAGCATTTTTTCATATGACTATAGATAGCTTTAATTTCTTCATCTGAAAACTGCCTGTTCATATCTTTTGATCATTTATCAGTTGGGGAAGTCATCATGATATTTTAAAAACATGTTCATAGACCTTAGGTTAAGAACCCTTCATCTAGTCCAACACCCTCAGGTGGAAACCAATAAAGTATAAATATAGATAGATAAAGTAGCAGATAAAGTAGCACAAACAGATAAAGTAGCAGAGTTGAGTTGGAATTTGGA